>NC_058080.1:275555818-276155818 GCF_014858855.1 Bufo gargarizans
TGTACAGGGTAAGTGTTATTTACTTTATATATTAGCTGTATATAGTGTATGTGTAGTGTGTGTGTATATATACAGTACAGACCAAAAGTTTGGACACACCTTCTCATTCAAAGAGTTTTCTTTTTTTTCATGACTATGAAAATTGTAGATTCACACTGAAGGCATCAAAACTATGAATTAACACATGTGGAATTATATACATAACAAAAAAGTGTGAAACAGCTGAAAATATGTCATATTCTAGGTTCTTCAAAGTAGCCACCTTTTGCATTGATTACTGCTTTGCACACTCTTGGCATTCTCTTGATGAGCTTCAAGAGGTAGTTAGTTACCTGAAATGGTCTTCCAACAGTCTTGAAGGAGTTCCCAGAGATGCTTAGCACTTGTTGGCCCTTTTGCCTTCACTCTGCGGTCCAGCTCACCCCAAACCATCTCGATTGGGTTCAGGTCCGGTGACTGTGGAGGCTAGGTCATCTGGTGCAGCACCCCATCACTCTCCTTCATGGTCAAATAGCCCTTACACAGCCTGGAGGTGTGTTTGGGGTCATTGTCCTGTTGACAAAATAAATGATGGTCCAACTAAACGCAAACCGTATGGAATAGCATGCCGCTGCAAGATGCTGTGGTAGCCATGCTGGTTCAGTATGCCTTCAATTTTGAATACATCCCCAACAGTGTCACCAGCAAAGCACCCCCACACCATCACACCTCCTCCTCCATGCTTCACGGTGGGAACCAGGCATGTAGAGTCCATCCGTTCACCTTTTCTGCGTCGCACAAAGACACGGTGGTTTGAACCAAAGATCTCAAATTTGGACTCATTAGACCAAAGCACAGATTTCCACTGGTCTAATGTTGTAATGACCGACGTCACGCACAGGGAGGAAAACAGGGAAAGCCCTGCCCAAGGGAGAGGGAAAGGTGGTGACCCCTAACTCACCTTGCGGCTGGCACCTGACTGCCCTGACGTCCCTAGACGGGTTCCTCACCCGTGCGGCGATCACGTGCCTAAACCCTGGCTTTACCTGAAATGAGCCCTAGATAGTGAACGGGCCGGTGGGATCGCTAGTCCGCACCACTGACGCTAAGAGGGAAACACCAGGGAGAGGACAGACAAATACAGACAAACACATACACCCAGGTGGGCGACCACAGCAGTCCACAAAGGTCCAACAGGGATCCGGAGGGTAGCGTTCTGAATCAACAATCCGGGAACGCAGCAACACAGCTCCAGTGGGTCAGAATAGATGTCCAGGCAGGAAGCTCTATCTCTGGCAACCAGAGAAGTGTGAGAGAGGAATATAAGGAGGTTTGGGAGTGCTGGACAAGGAACAGCTGAGGAGAAGGAGCTACGGATCCCTGAGTGAGCCAAAAGGGTTTGCAAAGCAAACCCAGAAAGCTACCATAAGGAAAACAGCCCTATCTTAAATAGAGCGTGCAGCCAACCGCTGCGACTTCCTGACCCCGGGTATAACGGAGTCAGGCGTGGTTCTTGATACCCTCGTGACAAATGTCCATTCCTTGTGTTCTTTAGCCCAAACAAGTCTCTTCTGCTTGTTGCCTGTCCTTAGCAGTGGTTTCCTATCAGATATTCTACCATGAAGGCCTGATTCACACAGTCTCCTCTTAACAGTTGTTCTAGAGATGTGTCTGCTGCTAGAACTCTGTGTGGCATTGACCTGGTCTCTAATCTGAGCTGCTGTTAACCTGCGATTTCTGAGGCTGGTGACTCGGTGACTCTTGGTCTTCCTTTCCTGGGGCAGTCTGCATGTGAGCCAGTTTCTTTGTAGCGCTTGATGGTTTATGTGACTGCACTTGGGGACACTTTCAAAGTTTTCCCAATTTTTCGGACTGACTGACCTTCATATCTTAAAGTAATGATGGCCACTCGTTTTTCTCTACTTAGCTGCTTTTTTCTTGCCATAATACAAATTCTAACAGGTTCTTGATACCCTCGTGACAGTACCCCCCTCTCTACGAGGGGCCTCCGGACACTCAGGACCAGGTCTCTCAGGATGAGAGGCATGAAAAGCCCGAACTAACCTGTCGGCGTTTACCTCAGACGCAGGAACCCACATTCTTTCCTCGGGACCGTAACCTCTCCAATGCACCAGATATTGAAGAGAGCGGCGGACCCGACGAGAATTAACAATTTTGGATATCTGAAATTCTAGATTACCATCCACGACAACAGGAGGGGGTGGCAGCGGTGATGGTTCTAGAGGTGGAACATATTTTTTGAGTAACGACTTATGAAAAACATTATGAATTTTAAAAGTCTGAGGTAACTCCAGGCGAAAAGTCACGGGGTTGATGATGGCTACAATTCTGTAAGGGCCAATAAACCTAGGACCCAGTTTCCAAGAGGGAACCTTCAATTTAATATTCCTAGTAGACAACCACACATAGTCATTCACTCCTAGGTCCGGACCTGGCGACCGTCTCTTATCAGCCATGCATTTGTATTTACCTCCCATATTTTTCAAGTTAGCTTGCACCTTCTGCCATACCGATGAAAGAGATGACGAAAAACGTTCCTCTTCGGGAACCCCAGAAGACCCCCCCTCTTTGAAAGTACAGAATTGGGGATGAAAACCATATGCACCAAGAAATGGTGACTTGCCAGTGGATTCCTGACGACGATTATTTATGGCAAACTCAGCTAACGGTAAATATGATGACCACAACTCTTGGTTTTCAGACACAAAACATCTTAGATATGTCTCAAGGTTTTGGTTGGTACGCTCAGTCTGTCCATTCGACTGAGGATGGAAAGCTGATGAAAACGACAAGTGTACCCCCAAACGGGAACAAAAAGCTTTCCAAAATTTAGAAATAAACTGGGTACCCCGATCCGAAACAACATCGGAAGGGACCCCGTGAAGCTTCACGATTTCACTGATGAATACCTGAGCAAGAGTCTTAGCATTAGGTAGTGCGGGTAACGCAATGAAGTGTACCATTTTGCTAAACCTGTCCACTACTACCAAAATAACTGTTTTACCCGCAGACAAAGGTAAGTCAGTGATAAAATCCATTGACAGATGTGTCCACGGTCTATTGGGAATGACGAGTGGTAATAGAGACCCTGCAGGACGTGTATGTGAAACTTTTGCACGCGCACAGGTAGAACAAGAAGACACAAAATCCAATACATCCTGACGCAACCTTGGCCACCAAAAACGACGAGACAATAGCTCCAAGGTTGCTTTACTACCCGGGTGCCCAGCAAGTGCCGAATTATGATGTTCCTTTAATAATTCGAAACGTAGGTTCAACGGTACAAACAATTTCTCTGAGGGGCAAGAGACCGGGGCGTCCCCCTGGGCCTCTAACACCTTCCCCTCCAAAACAGAGTGTACCGCAGAGACAACCACTCCTCTTTGTAGAATGGGCACCGGATCACTCACATTACCCCCTCCAGGGAAACAACGAGATAGTGCATCAGCCTTGGTGTTCTTTGCCCCAGGACGATAGGTAATCACAAAGTTAAACCTGGTAAAAAAATAGCGACCACGTAGCCTGTCTAGGGGTGAGACGCTTAGCTGATTCAAGGTACAGGAGATTTTTGTGGTCCGTAATCACAGTGACGGGGTGGACTGCCCCCTCTAAGAAGTGACGCCACTCCTCAAACGCAAGTTTAATAGCTAATAGTTCCCTATTGCCAATATCGTAGTTCTTTTCTGCTGCTGATAGTTTTTTAGAAAAGAAAGCACAAGGACGCCATTTGCCAGGAGACGGACCCTGAGACAGCACCGCCCCCACTCCCACCTCTGACGCATCAACTTCAACAATAAAAGGCTGAGAGACATCAGGTTGGACTAGTACAGGTGCTGAGGTAAATCTCTCTTTTAGAGAGGAAAAAGCAACTTTAGCGGCGTCAGACCATTTAGAAAAATCAGTCCCCTTCCTAGTCATGTCAGTAAGCGGTTTTACAATAAGTGAATAATTTTTAATGAATTTCCTATAGAAATTCGCGAAGCCCAAGAACCGTTGTAGTGCTTTGAGGTTCTCAGGAAGATCCCAATCTAAAATTGCCTGGACCTTCCTAGGATCCATACGGAAACCTGAAGCAGATAAAAAATAACCCAGGAATTGTATCTCCTGAACGGCGAAAACACATTTTTCAATCTTAGCATATAATTCATTCGTCCGTAGGACCTGCAGTACTTGTCTGACATGCACCTCATGTGTTTTCAGATCAGACGAATAAATTAAAATATCATCTAGGTATATTACCACAAACCTGCCGATTAGATGACTAAAAATGTCATTAACGAAATGTTGAAAGACGGCAGGAGCATTGGTCAGACCGAAAGGCATAACTAGATTTTCATAATGCCCCTCAGGGGTGTTAAACGCTGTCTTCCACTCATCCCCCTCCTTAATACGAATCAGATTGTAGGCCCCCCTAAGATCAAGTTTGGAGAACCACCTAGCACCCGCAATCTGGTTAAACAGGTCAGGAATGAGAGGAAGAGGGTATGGGTCTCGGATGGTTATCCGATTTAATTCGCGAAAATCTAGGCAAGGACGCAGGCCCCCATCTTTCTTTTTAACGAAGAAAAACCCTGCAGCCACGGGTGAAGAAGAGGGTCTGATGTGTCCCTTAGCCAAGCTCTCGGAGATATAATCTTTCATGGCTTGTCTCTCTGGACCCGAAAGATTATATAACCTGGTCTTGGGTAATTTTGCGCCGGGAATAAGGTTAACCGGGCAATCATAAGGACGATGAGGTGGTAACTTCTGACAACACTTTTCAGAAAAAACATCCTCAAAATCCGAAATAAATGTAGGTAGGGTAGTTATGGAGGCGACTAAGCAATTGCTATTTAAGCAATTTTCTCTGCACTGCTCACTCCACTCCAATATCTCCCTGGCCTGCCAATCCACTACTGGATTGTGCGCTACCAACCAGGGAAGGCCCAGCACTACCGCAGTGGGAAGCCCCTCCAGAACATAACCTGAAAGCATCTCGTTATGGTGGTCCCCTACCCGAAGGTGTAAATTATGAACAATGTGAGTGAGGTTTCTCTGAGACAGGGGAGCAGAATCAATAGCGAATATGGGAATGGGTCTCTGTAACGTACAGAGAGACAAACCCAAAGAGCGGGCAAAATGGGCATCTATCAAATTTACCCCTGCTCCACTGTCTAGAAAGAAAGAAATAGTCTCCGTCTTATCACCAAAAATAATAACCGCTGGCAACACAAATTGCGATGTACGTATGGAGGAGACGTATACCCCCCGGCTGACATCCTCCACACAGCCTGGGGTTAGTAGTTTTTCCGATGGTCTTTTGTTTCTGAGGAAAGAAGGACAGACATTAATGAAATGACCCCTCTCCCCACAAAAAAAACAAACCCCACGCCTACGGCGAGCCTCAGGAGGACGGACCTGACGAGTAGTTCCTCCTAGCTGCCTAGGCTCGTCTAAGTCCGTACAGACTAACTGCTGCTTGGGAGGGGTTACCAATTTCTCCGGTTCTTTCAACCTGTCCCTAAGGCGTCTCTCTATACGGATAGAGAGGGACATAACCGCATCAAGGGAAAAGGGGGTCTCATATAATGCAAGCGCATCCTTAACCCTTTCGGATAACCCAGAGCAGAACTGACTCCTGAGAGCCGGGTCGTTCCATTGGGTATCCGTAGCCCACCTACGGAATTCAGAGCAATACTCCTCTACCGGCCGCTCTCCTTGTAAGAGTCTCCGTAATCTTGATTCAGCCAGTGCTACACGGTCAGGGTCGTCATAGATGAGACCCAAGGCCCCGAAAAACTCATCCACTGACCGAAGAGCCTGGGAATCAGTAGGTAAAGAGAACGCCCAGGACTGCGGGTCCCCCTGCAGCAGGGAAATAACAACCCCCACCCGCTGTTCTTCATTACCAGAGGAGTAAGGGCGCAGCTTAAAATATAATTTACAGGCCTCACGGAATGTCAAAAACTTGTCCCTTCCCCCAGAAAATCTGTCAGGGAGAGGAACCTTGGGTTCCGCAACAACCTGGTTACCAGTAGCAACCGCTGGGCTTGCGGTCAGTTGTAATTGCTGCTGTTGCTGGAGGACCGACGCCTTCAATCCTACCACCTCCAAAGACAGGCCATGAAATTGTTTGGACAGAGCAGCAATTTGATCCATACTGGATTCTAAGTAGGTAAAAAAAAAATATTTTTTTTAATTTTTTTTTTACCTACACAAAATAAGGGCCAGAGATAATGTAATGACCGACGTCACGCACAGGGAGAAAAACAGGGAAAGCCCTGCCCAAGGGAGAGGGAAAGGTGGTGACCCTTAACTCACCTTGCGGCTGGCACCTGACTGCCCTGACGTCCCTAGACGGGTTCCTCACCCGTGCGGCGATCACGTGCCTAAACCCTGGCTTTCCCTGAAATGAGCCCTAGATAGTGAACGGGCCGGTGGGATCGCTAGTCCGCACCACTGACGCTAAGAGGGAAACACCAGGGAGAGGACAGACAAGTACAGACAAACACATACACCCAGGTGGGCGACCACAGCAGTCCACAAAGGTCCAACAGGGATCCGGAGGGTAGCGTTCTGAATCAACAATCCGGGAACGCAGCAACACAGCTCCAGTGGGTCAGAATAGATGTCCAGGCAGGAAGCTCTATCTCTGGCAACCAGAGAAGTGTGAGAGAGGAATATAAGGAGGTTTGGGAGTGCTGGACAAGGAACAGCTGAGGAGAAGGAGCTACGGATCCCTGAGTGAGCCAAAAGGGTTTGCAAAGCAAACCCAGAAAGCTACCATAAGGAAAACAGCCCTATCTTAAATAGAGCGTGCAGCCAACCGCTGCGACTTCCTGACCCCGGGTATAACGGAGTCAGGCGTGGTTCTTGATACCCTCGTGACAAATGTCCATTCCTTGTGTTCTTTAGCCCAAACAAGTCTCTTCTGCTTGTTGCCTGTCCTTAGCAGTGGTTTCCTATCAGATATTCTACCATGAAGGCCTGATTCACACAGTCTCCTCTTAACAGTTGTTCTAGAGATGTGTCTGCTGCTAGAACTCTGTGTGGCATTGACCTGGTCTCTAATCTGAGCTGCTGTTAACCTGCGATTTCTGAGGCTGGTGACTCGGTGACTCTTGGTCTTCCTTTCCTGGGGCAGTCTGCATGTGAGCCAGTTTCTTTGTAGCGCTTGATGGTTTATGTGACTGCACTTGGGGACACTTTCAAAGTTTTCCCAATTTTTCGGACTGACTGACCTTCATTTCTTAAAGTAATGATGGCCACTCGTTTTTCTCTACTTAGCTGCTTTTTTCTTGCCATAATACAAATTCTAACAGTCTATTCAATAGGACTATCAGCTGTGTATCCACCTGACTTCTCCACAAGGCAACTGATGGTCCCAACCCCATTTATAAGGCAAGAAATCCCACTTATTAAACCTGACAGGGCACACCTGTGAAGTGAAAACCATTTCAGGTGACTACCTCTTGAAGCTCAACAAGAGAATGCAAAGCAGTAATCAAAGCAAAAGGTGGCTACTTTGAAGAATGTAGAATATGACATATTTTCAGTTGTTTCACACTTTTTTGTTATGTATATAATTCCACATGTGTTAATTCATAGTTTTGATGCCTTCAGTGTGAATCTACAATTTTCATAGTCATGAAAAAAAAGAAAACTCTTTGAATGAGAAGGTGTGTCCAAACTTTTGGTCTGTACTGTATATATATATATATATATATATATATTATGTGGGGTAAGTGTAATGTATATATTGTATGTATAGGATAAGTGTAATTTATATAGTTTCTGTATATGGGGTAAATTTAGTGTGTAGTCATTATAGTTTTACATACAGTATGTGTAGTGTATATAGTGTGTGAGTATATAGGATAATTAATCTATAAAGTACCTGTATATAGTGTAAGTGTAGTATATTTAGTGTATGTATAGTGTATATAGTGTGTGTATAGGGTAAGTGTAGTGTATACAGTTTATGTGTAAGGTAAGTGTAGTCTACATAGTGTTTACATAGGATAGGTGTAGTCTATATAATGTGCTTTTAGGATAAGTGTAATGTATTTAATGTCTGTAAAAAAGGTAAGTGTAGTGTATATTGTGTGTATATAGGGTAAGTAATCTATATAGTGTCAGCATATAAGATTAATGTAGTGTATATAGTATATGTATAGTTTAGTCTCTGTAGTGTGTATATAGGTGTAATCTTTATACTTAGTCTGTATATTGACTGACTATACAAACATTGCATGGTGTACCAGTTGCTCTCAATATTGTTATAACATTACATGGGTTGAATTCTATTTCATATATTAAATTCACATCTGTTTTGTTAGCCCTTTTGCAGTGCTTAATCCCTCCTTGTTTAGGTGGGTCCCTACACTAACAGGTTATACATAAAGCAGGATATATTGAGTGTAACTGGTGTTATCACTTGCAGTGTGCTCTTACATTATTTTATATACAGTAGTCAGTTGTTATAGAGAAACACCAATATACTGCTTATCAGTTTGGCTTTTCAAATTAATAGTGCAAATTAGTTTAAATCATGTTATTAAAAAAAAAAAGGTCCCTACACTAAGACTCTATCTGATTGAGGTCGCCTTGACGTGGCAGATGGGCTCACACAATGTCATCAGATTGTGTGCTAAGAACCTCATGCTTTTAAAAGTGTGGGTGACAAGATTCTTCTGAGAGTTTTTGAGCTTCCATATGTTAAGGAATTAATCAGTTGTCCCTCTTGAAGCATAGAAACGTTCATAGAGATAGATTCGAATCTGACCAATAACAACATCTGCATGGAGTTTGTATGTTCTCCCTGTGCTTGTGTGGGTTTCCTCCAGGTACTCCAGTTTCCTCCTGCACTCCAAAGACATACTGATAGGGAACTTAGATTGTGAGCCCCATTAAGGACAGTTGGATGCTAATGTCTGTAAAGAGCTACAGTATATAGCAGCGCTATATAAGTGCACTAAATAAATTAGGTCTGGACACCTTGGGAGACTTTTTGAAGAGTATGGGTTTCTACTGTGAAATACCAGAAATGCTTTTTCATTCAGACATAAGGTGCAGCAAAAAATGACTGTTGGGCTCCACGTTTACCCCTATCTTATATACCGGGTGGCCCACGAAAAAGTAGCCCACCTCCAGCGATAGTATGACAAGATGAATGAGCAAGTGGATTGTTATTTTTTTTTTATTACCCACAAGTCACAAAAGATGCTGAAAGTGGTCCCTGTTCCGGTCTATGCATCTTTGGGCACATGGGATTATGTTGGCCGATACTGCTCGCAGCTCTACAGCAGTGATGCGGCAGAAACAAAAATGTCCTGCTCTTTCCAACAAGATGGGACGACATGCCACACCTCACTGGCACGGATTCATGAACTGTTGATGTAGGAGCAAACTGTGAGCAAGGGGTTATGGCCACCACGTTCCTCAGACTTGTCCTCATGCTATTTTTATCTGTTGGGAAATTCAAAACAGAAAATGTCCGCTAACAATCCACATCCCTGGATGAACTCAAGGAAAATATCCCAAACACTATCCGCAACATTACAAGTAGTATCAGCCGACATATTCCGACGTGCCCAAAAATTCCTGGGCCACCCTGTATTACCCTTTCTCAACATAGAGAAGGGATAAATGATGACCTTTCTGTGTGTGTCATATCTATGCAATGACCTATATTCTCCTACTAGTGACATCACGGTGTGCATTATTGCTATTTTGTGACATAACTGTGTAAATTATCTACAATATGTACAATAAAGTGACTTCAACTTTTACATTATCCTTGTGCATCAGGGAGACCATAATAATCATAACATTCATGTACTGGAATTGCTGCAGAAGGTGGTCATGATAGAGTGGGGCCCAAGTCAATTTTGCTATGAAGCCCCACAGTTACTTGCTATGCCCCTGGAATGTACATTACATATAACAATTCTGCAAGCAGCTACATTCGGTCAGGGAGCTGTCAGAATGGCTAGAGCTGCTGCACAGATTTAGGGGGTCATTTACTATTCTGAAATACTCCTAAATTAGGCTTATTTCAGGCGCAGATGGCGCCATTTGCTGAAGTGAAGTGTTTTTGCTCAAAGAGAATTTTGTCCTCCTTTTTTTAAATTTTTTTTATTTTGTTTTGTTTGGATGAATCAATATAAAAATCTTTTTGTGCTACATGGTATTAAACATTGATATTTTTTATTTAACATATATATTGCTATATCACATTTTTAATAAGAGGAATAAATGAAATTGCTGGACCAATTGATGGGAGGATCATGAAACCAGTCATGGAATGACCAGTGTATAGGAGTCGAAGACACTCCTTTGTGAGTCTGGAAGACTGGAAAGCAACAAAATAGTCTCCCAATCTGCTCTAAGCGATACACTTGATCGCACCTAGAGAGCCATTGTGGGATACCTGGTACTACATTCGACTACCAGTTAGAGGCGATTAAGACCCTGGCCACTGCCAACAGTTGTTGTTGAAGGCGGTAAGCTTGATGGGGACGACACTGTGGGGACTGAAGTCCTAGTAGACAACATTGTGGTAGAAGTGGAAATTCACTACCCTGCAATTTGGTCAAGGTATTACATACTCCTATCCAAAAGGGTTTCACTAAGTGACATGTCCACAATATATGTAAAAAAGACCCCTCAGCACCCAAACATCTCATCACCACCATAAGGCCTTGCTATGAGATCCAGTATTGTAATAGAGTAATCTAACCTGTAATACTGGTGAAATCGGACCTGACAACAATTTTCCCGCCATTCCCGAGTACCACACCTTGAGGGTGTTGCGCGTGAAGGGATTTGTTATATATTTCAAAATCTCCGTTCTATACCTTCTGGCCAGGGCCAAAGAGCGCAAAGGAATCCCTGCCAGGTCTTGTTCTAATGCCACATCTAACCTTCCCGGCGGACTACGAATCCATTCTAAAACCCTAAGACCTTGTATAGACTTATAGTAGTTAAGAAAATCTGGAATACCCAGACGGCCTTCTTTCTGAGACTTAATCACCTGACAGTAGGGCAGTCTAGGTCTGGCACCACTCCACAGGAAGCGCGCCAGGACCTTTTTTAATTGGAGAAAGAAGGATCCAGGTATGGGAATTGGCAGCGACTGTAAATGGAACAATACTTTTGGGAGAACTATCATTTTAAAGGGACTCTGTCACCACTTTCTAACCCCCACTTTTAAAACTATTGTTCTGTCCATGGAGCCCTTGTGATTACAATGGTGTTGTTATATGCGAAATCTGCTGGCTCGTTTTGATAAAAAAAACCTTTTATCTAACCTGTCAATCATGAGGATAAGGTGCCAGGGCGTTTCTCCTGGTCTGAACATGCCGCCCATTGTGGAAGCGCTCATCTCCATATTTATCTGTATCGCCGTCCTCAGGACAGCGATACAGATGGCTGTGCTGTGGGGCAGGGGAGAGAGAGGCATTTCCCTGCCCTGTTCTTCTGATAGGCCGCAGGCACTAATGTCTGCAGCCTATCAGAGGCCGGATTAGGCGGCGCGATGACGTCATCATCACGCCGCCTGAGTCGGGCAGCACACAGCAGGGACACAGGCCGGAAGAGGCCTGCATCGCATCACTGCTGATGAAGGTAAGTATTAGTGTTTTTTTTTTTTCTTTGCGGGGGGAGCTGGCACTATGGAGGCAGCTGGCACTATAGGGGGAGCTGGCACTATGGGGGAGCTGGCACTATAGGGGGAAGAGGGCTGGCACTATGGGGGAGCTGGCACTATGGGGGAGCTGGCACTATGGGGGGCTGGCACTATGGGGGGCTGGCACTATGGGGGAGCTGGCACTATAAGGGGAAGAGGGCTGGCACTATGGGGGAGTTGGCACTATGGGGGGAGCTGGCACTATGGGGGAGCTGGCACTATGGGGGGCTGGCACTATGGGGGAGCTGGCACTATAGAGGGAAGAGGGCTGGCACTATGGGGGAGCTGGCACTATAGGGGAGCTGGCACTATGGGGGGAGCTGGAACTATGGGGGATGCTGGCACTATGGGGTGAGTTGGCACTATGGTGGAGCTGGCACTATGGGGGGAGCTGGCACTATGGGGGGGCTGGCACTTTGAGGGGCTGGCACTATGGGGGGAGCTGGCACTATGGGGTGAGCTGGCACTATGGGGGGGCTGACACTATGGGGGGGGCTGACACTATGGGGGTGGCTAGCACTATGGGGGGGAGCTGGCACTATGAAGGGAGCTGGCACTATAAAGGGAGCTGACACTATGGGGGGAGCTGGCACTATGGGGGTATGTGGGGGCTCTAAAGGGGCTTTTTTTAATTATTGTCACATTATGGGGCACTATAGGGGTGAGAGGCAACATGGGGCAGCTGGTGTCACTATAGGGGCATTATTTGGGGGCACTATGGGGAAGTGGGGGCTCTAAAGGGGCCTTTTTTATTGGCACATTATGGGGGGCACTATGGCATTTGGTGGAACTAAGGGGGCATTTTTCACTGGCACATTATGGGAGGCACTATAGGGGAGAGCGGCACTATGGGGCATTATTTGGGGCTCTATGGGGGAGTGGCGCACTATTGAGGCATATAGTGGCACCAGTGGCGACTCTAGGAACAATATATAGGGGGGGCACAAAGATACCACAGTCAAAAATGGGGGGGCAAAAACAAAATAAGTATATCAATAAGATTACAAAAAAGAAAACAGAAGAAGCTGTTCAGTCGTCTGCTGTGCCGTCCTCTGCTTGCTTCCACGGATTCTTTCCCCTTTTTTCTGTCTCCCGTCAGTGCGCAGGCGCAGTGTTATGGTGGATCTGTGGAAGACACACTGTTATGGGGGCATCTGTGGATGACACATTATGCCTCTCATTAGCCCTCATTATGCCTCTCATATCAGCCCCCATATCAGCCCTTATGCCTCATTAGCCCCCATTATAAGCCCTTATGCCTCATTAGCCCCCATTATTCTTCTTATTAGCCCCATTAGCCCCCATTATGCCTCATTAGCCCACATTATGCCTCATTAGCCCACATTATGCCTCTAATTAGCCCCCATTATGCCTCTAATTAGCCCCCATTATGCCTCCTATTAGCCCCCATTATGCCTCCTATTAGCCCCCATTATGCCTCCTATTAGCCCCCATTATGCCTCCTATTATCCCCATTATGCCTCCTATTAGCCCCATTATGCCTCCTATTAGCCCCATTATGCCTCCTATTAGCCCCCATATGCCTCCAATTAACCCCCATATGCCTCCAATTAACCCCATATGCCTCCAATTAACCCCATATGCCTCCAATTAACCCCATATGCCTCCAATTAGCCCCATAGACCCCATATGCCTCCTATTAGCCCCCATATGCCTCCTATTAGCCCCCATATGCCTCCTATTAGCCCCCATATGCCTCCTATTAGCCCCCATACGCCTCCTATTAGCCCCCATATGCCTCCTATTAGCCCCCATATGCCTCCTATTAGCCCCATATGCCTCCAATTAGCCCCATATGCCTCCAATTAGCCCCCAAATATGCCTCCAAATGCCCCCATATGCCTCCAATTAGCCCCCAAATATGCCTCCTATTAGCCCCCAAATATGCCTCCAATTAGCCCCCAAATATGCCTCCAATTAGCCCCATATGCCTCCAAATGCCCCCATATGCCTCCTATTAGCCCCCATAATGCCCCCAGCAGCCACATTTTTTTATAAAAAAAAAAAACACTTACCTCTGCTGCTCCTGGATGGACGCCGCCTGCCATTTTCTCCCTCCTTAGTCGACTGTGCTCTAAACTGGCGCGCACAGCCGACAGCCGAGGACCAGGAAGTGGTGAGTACAGAGCGTTCACCACTTCCTGGTCTTTCTGTACTAATGAGCGCTTCCATAATGGAAGCGCTCATTAGTATTCACTCGGGGGAATCAGCGGGGGGGCACCCGGGGGGGCAAGGAACAACATAGGGGGGGCAATTCCCCCCCCCCCCTCGCCCCCCTCTAGCGACGCCACTAAGTGGCACTAAGAAGGGTCATTTTTTACTGGCACATTATGGGGGAGAGGAGCACTTTAGGGACATCTGCTGAAGGGCACTAAGAAGGGGCATTGTTTTACTGGCATATTATGGGGGACACTATGGGGAAGGGGGAGAGGAGCACTATGAGGGCATTTACTGGGGCACTATATAGGGGTATTTTATACTGGCATACATTATGGGGACATTAGCTCAACTGCGGGCCCTAAGCGGGAGTATTTCATCTACTGTCATATTATAGGGAGAATTATAACTACTAGGGGGTATTATGGGGAGCTTTACTACTACTGGGGGGCTATGAGGAACATGATTACTAGTATGGGCACCATAGGGGCATTATTACTACTATGTGTGCTCTGGCAGAGAATTATTTCTATTGGTGGGATTTTGGGGAGCATTGTTACTTTGGGGGGCACCCTGGCATAGTATCAGCTTAGCACAATTATTTTTGGGGGACATTATCTTTATACTATTAGTGTCTGGGAGCAGTTATTTTTTAGAGCACTGTGTGCCAATACTTGTTTCTGCAGTATAGTATTGGAGGTGGCAGGAAAGGGTGTTCAGAAGCTGTGAAGATGATGGAAATGTGGGAAACTAATGTCTGTTTGTCAATCTCTGCAGAGAAGGGAGATTGCTGAAAAATCATCATGGCGGTCTGGTCTGAATGAAGAAGATGAGGAAAGAGAATGTCTACAACAAAGGTGACATCACTGGATGTAAGAGGTATGGGGCGCTATGTAGGAGAGGAGATGCTCCGGCTCCCCCTCTGCCATTTGCAGAAGGAGGATTCAGAGCTGGGTGAGGACGGCCAAAGGGGGCAGCAGGCCATGGGCGGGTGACAGATAGTGGGGTGGGGAACCACAGGCCTTGAGCAGGATCTGGGGAGGGAGGAGAGCGGAGGAGCTTCCTGGCTGTAGCTTGTTGTCTATTGTATAATGTGAAGCAGGCAGTGCAGTCAGGACAGGCCTCCCCCTCCTTATGATGTGTAGAGACAGGCCTCAACTATAGAATTTCAGCTGTACAGTGTTTGTTGGGAGTGGCCTATTATATGTAGGAGGGGCTTTTAATAATGGGCGGGGCTAAAATGGGCCACTTGACTGCATTTGCCCCCCAGGACTATGGCTGCCAGCCCTCCCCTGCACAAGGAGGGGTCTTTTCCTTCTTTAGGGATGATGGTTATTTGGGAAGCAAGCATATGGGGATGTAGGGGTTTCCCTTCCCAGACTGAGTTACAAACTTGAAGGAGTTTGGGTAAAAGGATGCCTTGGAAGGAGTCATAGTATTTCATAGGTAATCCATCTGGACCTGGACTTTTATGAAGGGGAGAGTCCTTAAGGGCCTTCCTCAGTTCTTTAATTGTAAATGGACGGTAAATCAGCTGCGATTGCTCTACTGTTAGCTTAAGCTTGATATCAATCTAGCAGAGCATTGAATGGGGAGATCTCTGGTTCCATGTGAGGTACAGGGCTGGTTCTAACTTTGTTAGAAATAGGTTGTCGTGTACTATATGATGTCTGATTAGAATTTTTTACATTAGTCATGGGATAACCCCTTTAAGGATAAAACAGGGTCAGTGTCTACCTGCTTCCACCTCAGAGGATCACACAAATGTGTTTACAGTCCCTCCAATAACTGTAGACTGGTAGAACATGTCTTGTCTGTTTTGTGGACAAGGATTGGAAATTTCTACAGAAGTTAAAAAATAAATTGTGGCATGCACCAGCGGCTTTTAGCGTATCCGCCATTTACAGACGATAAAACACTTACGACCGTGTACATGAGCCCTAATATGTATATTTACTCATATTCCTTTTCCTACAGCCTGTCCACCTCAAGTTGCGAGTAGAGACTTTATCTCTAGACCTCCATACATTTCCATGGGATTAAGTGATTTGCTTGTGTGAAGATTGGTGCTTATCTTATTAAACAATACCACAATGGCCCAGTTGACCCAACATCTGGTATTAGCATAATTGAATTGGATCAAAAAATAGATGTTCCTATCACCACACAGCCTCCCAGATTCAGCTGATTCTGTTGACTCTTGGTTTCTCCATCTGGGTCGCTGGTCTGGGGCTTGTATCCTGAAAGCTTCTTGCCTTAACTATCAGCCTGGCGTCCACCGGCATGCCACGCAGATAGGAAGACTGTTGGAACCGTCTCTGTGTGGTTGGTGATTGAACCTGTTTGGTCGCTGCATCATAAATTTTGGTGATGCTATGACTGCTGTGTGTTTAATCCATAAAGTCGAGTTCCTATAGAAGCACAGAAAAGCATAGTAAATATGTGGTTGGAAACCAACTGTTTCAGATTGATAGACAAAAATTTCTGCCCATTTACGGCATATCCATATAAAAAATGTCACACCCCAAAAGAGTGGAGCTCGCCTACTTCGCTATTTTGTTAAGCCCCACTAAAGTGAAAGGAGAGAGCAGCTCAACGTCGGCCACTTCCCCCTTTCCTGGCTGTGTGTGACAGGGTCCCTTTCTTGGAAATTTTACTGCAGATTTTGCTGACATTCCACAGTGGATTTCGGTGCGGATTTACCAAAGATCTAACCCTACGCATTGCAAACGGTGAAATATACAGTGGAACTCTGTAGCATAAATTAAACCAATCAGATTCTATGTTTCATTTTGGACAGCGCCTTTGGAAAATGAAATGAGGAATCTGATTGGTTGATATGGGCAACTAAGCCAGTTCTACTTTACACCAGTTTGATAAATGACCCCCTTAATTCTTCTCTGTACCAATCCTGATTCCTATTCGGTTTGAATGTGTACTCTTTGTGGACGCTTCCTTGCTGATTGTTTTTAGATGAGCTATTGGTCATTTCAAAGACAATGTATAAAGAAACTGGTTATACTAAAATCTTGTTAATGTGATAGTTTGGTAGATCGCTACTTATTGGCCCCAAAAGAAAAGTCCACTGGAATCTGTGTAAATTCAGATGTAGCAAATGGACTTGAGGGCATGGGTGTGCATATTACACCTCAAATCTGTCATTACACTCTCTAACTTACTATTGTTAGGGCAGCTTTTAAATGCCATAGTGATTAGGGGCCTTTCTAGTGACAAGTATATTGTACAGTCTCCAGTCAGCCAAGAAAGGGTTAATACTTGGGACCACTGGGGCTGACTTCACAGTTAAAGTGCATGAGGTAGGTATTGATAACAAGACCCTGTAGTAACTATGGCAACTGTGCTGCTGATGTCATAGATGCATAAGTCTATGACATAAAGGACCCACAGATGAAGGTTCCATAACAGAAGGACAAACGGCCATTTGCAGAGCCATGCTTGATGTGTCTGGAGACCTGGAGCTTCACCATCTGTAGAGGGAGGAAGGGGACGCCCGCCTAGCCAGATCAGCCCTATCGCCTAACCAGCCAGATCAAGTCCAAAAAGTTGAGAGGTATGCTGACATGTGAATTAGGCTTAAAGGGGTTGTCTCACTTCAGCAAGTGGCATTTCTTATGTAGAGAAAGTAAATGCAAGGCACTTACTAATGTAGTGTGATTCACCATATTACCTCCTTTGCACACTATAGGAAAAAGCACTAGCCTATGTCAGGTCTTACGGTACCAACCACCAAATATGTAGGTCAGCACTTTTTCCTATAGTGTGCAAGCACGGCCACCACTGATGGATTTCAGGGTGGTCATAACCATGGAAAAGAGCAGTGTATAATGTGAAATGTGGAAACATGAGTCCAGCCAAACGAAGCAATATGGATAATGACAATAAATTAGTAAGTGGTTTGTCCTAACTTCCTCTACATAATAAATGCTATTTGCTGAAGTGAGACAACCCCTTTAAGATGACAGTGGTCAGGCTGGAAAATACAAAGAAAAAAGTATACTATTAGACTCTGCCATAGGTGCTATTACACTTCTGCACATGGCTGACCTGGAGGCCTTTGTTAGGCCTCCTACTCCTATAGCAACCCAGTGGCACCACACAGGTTTGTTGCAACGTGCTGACATAGGAAGCCCCTTTCGTCTCTTAAACTCCTTAGATGCTACGGTTGCTATTGTTTGCAGCATCCAAGGCATTAATCAGCCAGGCCTGGAGCCTGGTTTTCAGTCAAAACTGGCCTCCCACAGCGACCACACAGAAACAACTTCTGCTATTATGTCAATTGGCTGGAACTACATAGTTCCCATGATGTATTAAAATGTCACAGGGTGAGAAGGGGTTAACAAGTTATGGTAAGGCTGTATTCACACCTGTGTTGTGTTGTCTGTCTGAATATCTGGCAATATCAGCAGTCATATGAACAGGTAACCAGTACATTGCTGCCACCTAGTGGAGGGGTGAAATACATTTTACTTACAAAGGGAAAAACGGCCCCATTTCCACCCTGGAGAAAGGCATCTACTGTAGCTACTAATGAGTGGAAATGACACAAGGCTATTGAGCCTTTCAGTACAATCTTTTCAGGGAGCTGATCCCTAACATGCTGAACCGACATGTCTGAATTCTGTTACCGTACAATCCTAAACGCTCTAAGCTCTATAAAGCCTCATTCACACCTCAGTGTTCCACGCACGTGCGCTGTGCATGTTCTCCACGGACAGCTCACATCCTCATTCATTTTAATGTGTGTTTTCACACATCAGAGTTTTAGCACGGTCCGTAGGTCTGTGTTTTCAGCACGGATAAATGCTCTACTTTGTCCGTGTTCACGGATCCCTCATGCCCATTATAGTTTATGTATCCGTGAAAACCACGAATACAACACGGATCCATCAGTGTTTCAGGGATCATTAGGAAGAGATGCTTTGAAAATTATTTTTCAGCTGTGCAGTGTCAGTGAAACACGGATGACACACGGACAGCAAAATATGCACACACGGACCACACATGGATCCTTCACAGATATCTTCATGGAGGCATCACTGACCTCCATTTCACAGATTTAAGCACGGATGTGTAAATGAGGCTTAAGGCACACTTTCAGTTTTTCGTGGCCATTTTCCAACCATTTGTGCATCCATTTTTTGTCTGTCTGTCCGTTGTTATTCACGGCTGTTAAAAATTGCTTTTTAAAAAAAACAAAAAAGATCCCAACCCCTGCAGTGCTCTCAGTGTACAGAATACCCCCCAGCAGTAATAATGTCCCCCATAGTGGCCCCCAGCAGTAATAATGTCCCCCATAGTGCCCCCCGGCAGTAATAATGTCTCCCATAGTGGCCATTAGCAGTACTAATGTTCCCCATGGTGGCCGATAATGTTCGCCATAGTGACCCCTGCAGTAATAATGCCCCATAGTGGCTCCCTGCTGTAATGTTTTATTTCAGAAAAAAAAAAAAAGAAGAAAAAAAAAATATGTATTGTCACCTCATCCTGTTGCTCCTCTATTGAATGAAAAGGACCTGCCGAAGGATCGGCGCTCAGAGTGATGACGTCATCGCACGCTCCTAGCGTGACAGATCCTCTTCAATCAAAAGAGGAGTTACTGTCTCTTTGTGTGCAAGTGGATGAGGTATCACAATATATGCAATGGGCGGCCGCGCCACTGGGCCCTCTATGTAGCATCCCAGGTGTAGGAACGGCCGAGTGGTATAGGGTGGCCTAAAATGTCCCTTTATATGAGGTGTGAGTGTCACGGTGCTCCTACCTGGATAAGGCTGGACCAAAGGCGTTGGCTCCGAAGCAAACAAATAGGGGAATAGAGTGATAAAAGAATAACTTGAGTCCAGATCTTGAGATGCAGTTCCAACTTTGCCTTGGTCCCAGCAGGCTTTAGCATTAAGCGCAGGCAAACTCATCACTGCTACATTTGTTGCTCTCTGGCTCTGCTGCACTATCAGGCTGGCTGTATAACTTTGCTTCTTCTTTATGCTGCACAACACTTAGTAGTCTGACTCTATGTTTGGCAAGGAAATACTCCTACTGGCTCCTGAGGCTTCAAGCTTTGGCCTCCATGTTCAGCAGAGCTGAGGGTGCTCTGGGTGGCTTGGCTTGGGCATGTTCAGGAGAGGGGGTTTAGAATGGAATGGAAAGCTCCATTCTACCTAACTATAGCTCTGCCGTATTTGCTGCCACCTGCTGGTAAACCAGGCAAATTACATTTAAACACAACAGTTGCAAACATTAGAAATGCACAGTGTAGTGGACCTGAAATAAATACACAAGATGACATGATATTAGCACTTTAGAGATAGTAGCGGGGTGAAGAAGTGGTAATGCCACTCTGGGGCGTTACATATACACTGCTCGTTACCATGGTTATGACCACCCTGTAATCCTCTCTGGTGACCAGGATTGCGGAAACTCACATAGGCTGGTGCTTTCTCCTATAGTGTGCAAGCAGGGCCACCACTGATGGTTTACAGGGTGGTCGTAACCATGGGAAAAAGCAGTGTATAATGTGATGGAAAAATGAATCCAGACAGCAAAGGAATTGAAGTTGAATAGGTCTTGATTCGTCATGGCTGCCGCACAGACATTGCCCGTGCATTAGGGACCGCAAATTGCAGTCCCTAATGTATGGAACGACCGCACAACGGCCGTGTGCATGAGGCCTAAGGCTGAGTTCACATGTAGTTTAAGCATCTGTTATGCACATGTTGCCTTCGTTTTAGCCATTTCTGTCTACGATCCGTTATTTTAGACTGCAAAAAAAAAACTTTATGTAGGAATTTTTTCCCTCTAAAATAACGGATCCCAGACAGAAATGGCTAAAAAGGATGCAACATGTGCATAACTGAGCATAACGGATGCTTACAATACAGAAGAACGGAAAGCTAAACGGTGATGTGAACCTGGCCTAACAGGCGCTCCAGCACTAAGATCCCGTTGGAGATTGCCACTACTTAAAAAAAAATCTGGATTTCTGGCACCTTTATATACTGCCCTGAGATAAGGCAGCACAAATAGGTGACAAACCCCCTTTAATTTCTACCTCTCCATGGCATAAAATGTAAAGATTATTTGGATTTCATTCACACTTGACACAAGTGCAGGAATTCATCAAGATTAGTATTTGAAAAGAAAAAGTGATCAGGCAGGTAATGTCCCCTTTAACTCTGATGTTGACATCACCATGGCAACTGCAGTAAACACACAGCTATTGGTCGGCTTGAATCTAAAAAACATCAGTTGGCTCCTTGGGAGATGAAACTGATTTTATGGTTAGTGATGAATTTCGGAGACACCCGGAGGAGCTGCTTTTACGCCCACTGCTCACGGTGGGATTTCTGGGGTAAGATACTGAGATATATCTAACTGTTATATTCAGGTGCGGGATATCTCCGTATAAAACTGGTGTGTTTCTAGTAAGCTACAATAAATACAATAAAGCAGGAAAAGATGGTTAGCGTTTTCCCTAAATTTGAACAGTTTATTATGTGTCTAGGGAAAATAGGACTTTTGGTCAGGTCTGCAACACTTGTGGTGAAGTTACCTAAAGAAAGGTGAAGTATAAAGAATGGCAGACACTGCAGATGATTGCATTAGGGCCTTATTCATACAGTCAGTGTTTGGTCAGTGATTTCCATCAGTGATTTTGAGCCAAAACCAAGTGCGGGTCCAAAACACAGAACAGGTGCAGATCTTTTCCTTCTACCTTATGTCTGTGTAGGATCCACTCCTGGTTTTGGCTCACAATCACTGATAGAAATCACTGACCAAACACTGACTGTGTGAATGAAGCCCTAAAATGTGAAAATTCTTGGCGTCTTTAAACTCATCTCATGTAGTTGCCTGTAAGTGAGGTTCTTCATATGCATTGCGGCTTTAGGCCTCATGCACACGACCGTTGTTATAGGCATTTATATTGCCGGCGCCCGTTCCGCAAATTGCAGAAGGCAACACGGGCGGCTTCCATTTTTTGCGGATCTGCGGTTTGCGGACCGCAAAAAATGGCACGGTCGTGTGCATGAGGCCTTAGCTCGTGAATAGGGATGAGCGAACCCGAACTGTATAGTTCGGGTTCGTACCGAATTTTGGGGTGTTCGTGACACGGACCCGAACCTGAACATTTTCGTAAAAGTCCGGGTTCGGGTTCGGTGCTTTCTTGGCGCTTTTTGAAAGGCTGCAAAGCAGCCAATCAACAAGCGTCATACTACTTGCCCCAAGAGGCCATCACAGCCATGCCTACTATTGGCATGGTTGTGATTGGCCAACTGCAGCAAGTGACCCAGCCTCTATTTAAGCTGGAGTCACGTAGCGCGTGATCGTTCTACAGCTGTGGATCATTCAACCTCTGCTATTTAAATGCTCACCGTTTTTAGGCTGCCCAGAGCGTTTTTCTGTCACTTTTTTCTGGGGTGATCGGCGGCCATTTTGTGTTTTGTGGTGCGCCAGCACAAGCTGCCACCAAGTACATTTAACCAATAGTGTTTTTTTTTTTTTTTTTGCTATATCCTATATCAGGGGCTTGGCTGTGCTTACTATTTTATTGAGGGGTGAAATACAATTGCCAAAATAGCAGTACCCTAAATCTGGTGTTTCAGCTGTGGCTAGCCAATTGTAATACTGTCTGCTGTCTGGCAAAGGATATATTTTTGTTCTGGGTTGAAATACAATTCCCAACTTAGCAATTCCCTAAATAGGTGGTTTCTGCTGTATCAGGCCAAGTTTAAATCTATCCATAAAAGGGTATATTAGATTGAAGGTGCGGATAGGGTCATCCTCAATAACTTCACATACTACCGTGCATTTCCAAGTCTAATTCTGTCCGTAAACGTATACCTGTCATCCAGTGCCTAAATAATAGGCCTACAATTTATATTCAGCTAAATCTGTCGTTACTGCTGTACTGTTGTGGCTGGTCAAGTCATTTAGTGTCCGTCAAAGCACAGTTTTTGTTCTGGGTTGAAATACAATTCCCAACTTAGCAATTCCCTAAATCAGTGGTTTCTGCTGTATCAGGCCAAGTTTAAATCTATCCATAAAAGGGTATATTAGATTGAAGGTGCTGATAGGGTCATCCTCAACAGGCTAACTTATCGGGTTATCGCGTGATTTCTCAAAAATGTTTTTTTCGCAGGGGAGCATGTTTTTGACCCCCTGATCATTCTGGACTATAAAGTTTTGTATGGGATTTCGGGGTGACCTGAAGTCGCTAATCTGTGCCATATATGGCGCAGACCCCCAAAGACTAAGTCGGCAAAAATTGCTCTGATTTTTGTGAGTCGATGTGGAGTGGAAACTTCGTGCAACCCTTAGCTTAAGTTTCCGTTTTGCACACAATCACACGGTCGGTGACCGTTTTTCAAAGTTTTTCACATTTTGTCACATTTGGCAACCAGTTGAGAAAAAAAAAAAGTTAGAATTTTTGAAATCTGAAGGTGAAGTTTCGAAGGGACTTCGAAGACGAGCGTTTTGACACCTGACTCACTCCATTGCCTTAAAGGGCCCCTGCGCAATATGCAAATTTAGCCGATTCAAAGCCGTGTTTTCCAAAACCTACTTGTGTTTTAGGGCCAATAACTCAAAAACGATGCTACTTAGGCTACTTTCACACTAGCGTTCGGGCGGATCCGTTCTGAACGGATCCGCTCATAATAATGCAGACGGAGGCTCCGATCAGAACGGATCCGTCTGCATTATTTTTTAGCATAGAACAGCTAAGTGTGAAAATAGCCTAGTACGGATCCGTCCAGACTTTCAATGTAAAGTCAATGGGGGACGGATCCGCTTGAAGATTGAGCCACATTGTGGCATCTTCAAACGGATCCGTCCCCATTGACTTACATTGAAAGTCTGGACGGATCCGCACGGATCCGCACGCCTCCGAACGGCCAGGCGGCCACCCGAACGCTGCAAGCAGCGTTCAGCTGTCCGCCTGTCCGTGCGGAGGCGAGCGGAGCGGAGGCTGAACGCCGCCAGACTGATGCAGTCTGAGCGGATCCGCCTCCATTCAGACTGCATCAGGGCTGGACGGCTGCGTTCGGGTCCGCTCGTGAGCTCCTTCAAACGGAGCTCACGAGCGGACCAGCGAACGCTAGTGTGAAAGCAGCCTTAGACATATAATGCTACAAAGACACAGAAGACACAAGCTCAAACTTCCATTCCAATTTCCGTGAAATTTGGACAAAAGGGGACCGCGCAGGAATTTTTACATGAGGCCTCATTTTTAACTGCATATGATTTTATGCGCTTTATGTATTTTTCAAAAACTATAAACCACAGACATGTGAGTTCTTTTCCCATATATTAAGGACACCCTGAAGTACATTTATGACAAGTTTTGTCATCCTACGCTCTATAGTTTTTACGCAGCCCCCTATTAAATCTTGCTTTTTTGCGTTTTAGGCAATTTTGAGGTCAATGGCGATTTTTTTTCCTCAGAAACGCTGCGGCGTGGAGGCTTGAAATTAATCACATTTGTTCATCATATTATAAAGTACTAGCATAAAAAAATTCAGACTTCTATCTATAAAGGTGTCCGAACAATACATTTTGAAATGTACCTCTGATAAAATGACAAATGTGAGTTTCTGCTAGTGAACTTCATGTGGCCAACACTAGGTGGCGCACACTAGCATTTTCTTACTGATTTCCCATGTTAAAGCATAGACCCAACTAAAACACATATATCTCACAAAGCAAAGGTTGAAAAAATCTAAAACTTGCAGGTCTTAGAGTGCTAGGTATAACCTTCAAGCTTTGTAAAGGGTTTGAATGGGTTGCGTGTGAATTTTGAGATATTTGGATCAGAACCGAAGCAATTTTTCCAAAATCATAAAAACTAGGCTGCACTTAAGCACTCATATCTCACCAACTAATAGTGCGAAAGATCTAAAACTTGCAGGTGTTAGAGGGCTAGGTATAATCTTCAAGCTTTGTAAAGGGTTTGATTGTGCTGTGTTTGGGTTCTGAGATATTTGGATCAGAACCAGAGCAATCTTCTCATTGACAATAATGGAAAATTCATAAAAAGTAGGCCCCACTTAGGCACTAATATCCCAACAACTGATTGTCCAGAAGATCTGAAACTTGCAAATGTAAGAGGGCTAGGTATAAACTTCAAGCTTTGTAAAGGGTTTGACTGGCTTGCCTTTGGGTTCTGAGATATTTGGATCAGAACCGAAGCAATTTTCCCATTGACAATTATAGGAAAATCATAAAAACTAGGCCCCACTTAAGCTCTTATAACTCAACAACTGATAGTCTGGAAGATCTGAAACTTTCAGGTGTTAGAGGACTAGGTATATCCTTCAAGCTTGATAAAGGGTTTGACTGGGTTCCCTTTGAGTTGTGAGACATTTGGATCAGAACCGAAGCAATTTTCCCAAATTCATAAAAACTAGGCCCCACTTAACCGGCAGGTTTTAGAGAACTAGGTATAACCTTCAAGTGTTGTAAAGGGTTTGATTGGGCTGCGTTTGGGTTCTGAGATATTTGGATCAGAACTTGAGCAATTTTCCCATTGACAATAATGGAAAAATCATAAAAAGTAGGCCCCACTTAGGCACTAATATCCCAACAACTGATTGTCCAGAAGATCTGAAACTTGCAAATGTAAGAGGGCTAGGTATAACATTCAAGCTTTGTAAAGGGTTTGACTGGCTTGCCTTTGGGTTCTGAGATATTTGGATCAGAACCGAAGCAATTTTCCCATTGACAATTATAGGAAAATCATAACAACTAGGCCCCACTTAAGCTCTTATAAATCACCAACTGAAAGTCCGGAAGATCTGAAACTTGCAGGTGTTAGAGGGTTAGGTATATCCTTCAAGCTTTATAAAGGGTTTGACTGGCTTGCCTTTGGGTTCTGAGATATTTGGATCAGAACCGAAGCAATTTTCCCATTGACAATTATAGGAAAATCATAACAACTAGGCCCCACTTAAGCTCTTATAAATCACCAACTGAAAGTCCGGAAGATCTGAAACTTGCAGGTGTTAGAGGGCTAGGTATATCCTTCAAGCTTTATAAAGGGTTTGACTAGGTTCCCTTTGAGTTGTGAGACATTTGGATCAGAACCAAAACAATTTTCCCAAATTCATAAAACCTAGGCCCCACTTAAGCACTCATATCTCACCAATTAATAGTCCTGTAAGATCTGCTACCGTGCATTTCCAAGTCTAATTCTGTCCGTAAACGTATACCTGTCATCCAGGGCCTAAATACTAGGCCTACAATTTATATTCAGCTAAATCTGTGGTTATTGCTGTGGCTGGTCAAGTTATTTAGTGTCCGTCAAAGCACAGTTTTTGTTCTGGGTTGAAATACAATTCCCAACTTAGCAATTCCCTAAATCAGTGGTTTCTGCTGTATCAGGCCAAGTTTAAATCTATCCATAAAAGGGAATATTAGATTGAAGGTGCGGACAGGGTCATCCTCAATAACTTCACACGCTACCGTGCATTTCCAAGTCTAATTCTGTCCGTAAAAGGGATACCTGTTATCCAGGGTCTAAATACTAGGCCTACAATTTATATTCAGCTAAATCTGTCGTTACTGCTGTGCCTGTATTAGTTTAATACGGTACCTAAATAGATAGCCAGATAGTGTTAGGTGTCTGTAAAAAAGGCCTGAATTTGAATTCAATACATTGGGCCAAATAATTTTTTTCTTATTGTGGTGAACGGTAACAATGAGGAAAAAAACTAGTAAGGGACGCGGACGCGGACATGGTCGTGGTGGTGTTAGTGGACCCTCTGGTGCTGGGAGAGGACGTGGCCGTTCTGCCACACCCACACGTTCTAGTGAACCAACTACCTCAGGTCCCAGTAGCCGCCAGAATTTACAGCGATATTTGGTGGGGCCCAATGCCGTTCTAAGGATGGTAAGGCCTGAGCAGGTACAGGCATTAGTTAATTGGGTGGCCGACAGTGGATCCAGCACGTTCACATTATCTCCCACCCAGTCTTCTGCAGAAAGCGCACAGATGGCGCCTGAAAACCAAGCCCATCAGTCTGTCACATCACCCCCATGCATATCAGGGAAACTGTCTGAGCCTCAAGTTATGCAGCAGTCTCTTATGCTGTTTGAAGACTCTGCTGGCAGGGTTTCCCAAGGGCATCCACCTAGCCCTTCCCCAGTGGTGGAAGACATAGAATGCACTGACGCACAACCACTTATGTTTCCTGATGATAAGGATATGGGAATACCACCTCAGCATGTCTCTGATGATGACGAAACACAGGTGCCAACTGCTGCGTCTTTCTGCAGTGTGCAGACTGAACAGGAGGTCAGGGAGGAAGACTGGGTGGAATACGATGCAGGGGACGATGAGGTCCTAGACCCCACATGGAATGAAGGTCGTGCCACTGACTTTTAGAGTTCGGAGGAAGAGGCAGTGGTGAGACCGAGCCAACAGCGTAGCAAAAGAGGGAGCAGTGGGCAAAAGCAGAACACCCGCCGCCAAGAGACTCCGTCTGCTACTGACCGCCGCCATCTGGGACCGAGCACCCCAAAGGCAGCTTCAAGGAGTTCCCTGGCATGGCACTTCTTCAAACAATGTGCTGACGACAAGACCCAAGTGGTTTGCACGCTGTGCCATCAGAGCCTGAAGCGAGGCATTAACGTTCTGAACCTTAGCACAACCTGCATGACCAGGCACCTGTATGCAAAGCATGAACTGCAGTGGAGTAAACACCTTAAAAACAAGGAACTCACTCAGGCTCCCCCTGCTACCTCTTCTGCTGCTGCCGCCTCGGCCTCTTCTGCTGCTGCCGCCTCAGCCTCTTCCTCCGCCTCTGGAGGAACGTTGGCACCTGCCGCCCAGCAAACAGAGGATGTACCACCAACACCACCACCTCCGTCACCAAGCATCTCAACCATGTCACACGGCAGCGTTCAGCTCTCCATCTCACAAACATTTGAGAGAAAAACGTAAATTCCCACCTAGCCACCCTCGATCCCTGGCCCTGAATGCCAGCATTTCTAAACTACTGGCCTATGAAATGCTGTCATTCAGGCTGGTGGACACAGACAGCTTCAAACAGCTCATGTCGCTTGCTGTCCCACAGTATGTTGTTCCCAGCCGCCACTACTTCTCCAAGAGAGCCGTGCCTTCCCTGCACAACCAAGTATCCGATAAAATCAAGTGTTCACTGCGCAACGCCGTCTGTGGCAAGGTCCACCTAACCACAGATACGTGGACCAGTAAGCATGGCCAGGGACGCTATATCTCCCTAACTGCACACTGGGTAAATGTAGTGGCGGCTGGGCCCCAGGCGGAGAGCTGTTTGGCGCACGTCCTTCCGCCGCCAAGGATCGCAGGGCAACATTTTTTGCCTCCTGTTGCCTCCTCCTCCTACTCGGCTTCCTCCTCCTCTTCTTCCACCTGCTCATCCAGTCAGCCACACACCTTCACCACCAACTTCAGCACAGCCCGGGGTAAACGTCAGCAGGCCATTCTGAAACTCATATGTTTGGGGGACAGGCCCCACACCGCACAGGAGTTGTGGCGGGGTATAGAACAACAGACCGACGAGTGGTTGCTGCCGGTGAGCCTCAAGCCCGGCCTGGTGGTGTGCGATAATGGGTGAAATCTCGTTGCAGCTCTGGGACTAGTCGGTTTGACGCACATCCCTTGCCTGGCACATGTGCTGAATTTGGTGGTGCAGAAGTTCATTCACAACTACCTCGACATGTCAGAGCTGCTGCATAAAGTGTGGGCCGTCTGTTCGCGCTTCCGGCGTTCACATCCTGCCGCTGCTCACCGGAAGCGCTACAGCGTAACTTCGGCCTTCCCGCTCACCGCCTCATATGCGACGTGCCCACCAGGTGGAACTCCACTTTGCACATGCTGGACAGACTGTGCGAGCAGCAGCAGGCCATAGTGGAGTTTCAGCTGCAGCACGCACGGGTCAGTCGCACTGCGGAACAGCACCACTTCACCACCAATGACTGGGCCTCCATGCGAGACCTGTGTGCCCTGTTGCGCTGTTTCGAGTACTCCACCAACATGGCCAGTGGCGATGATGCCGTTATCAGCGTTACAATACCACTTCTATGTCTCCTTGAGAAAACACTTAGGGCGATGATGGAAGAGGAGGTGGTCCAGGAGGAGGAGGCGGAGGAAGAGGGGTCATTTTTAGCACTTTCAGGCCAGTTTCTTCGAAGTGACTCAGAGGGAGGTTTTTTGCAACAGCAGAGGCTAGGTACAAATGTGGCCAGCCAGGGCCCACTACTGGAGGACGAGGAGGACGAGGATGAGGAGGAGGTGGAGGAGGATGAGGATGAAGCATGTTCACAGCGGAGTGGCACCCAACGCAGCTCGGGCCCATCACTGGTGCGTGGCTGGGGGGAAACGCAGGACGATGACGATACGCCTCCCACAGAGGACAGCTTGTCCTTACCTCTGGGCAGCCTGGCACACATGAGCGACTACATGCTGCAGTGCCTGCGCAACAACAGCAGAGTTGCCCACATTTTAACGTGTGCGGACTACTGGGTTGCCACCCTGCTGGATCCATGGTACAAAGACAATGTGCCCACCTTACTTCCTGCACTGGAGCGTGATAGGAAGATGCGTGAGTACAAGCGCACATTGGTAGACGCGCTACTAAGAGCATTCCCAAATGTCACAGGGGAACAAGTGGAAGCCCAAGGCGAAGGCAGAGGAGGAGCAAGAGGTCGCCAACGCAGCTGTGTCACGGCCAGCTCCTCTGAGGGCAGGGTTAGCATGGCAGAGATGTGGAAAAGTTTTGTCAACACGCCACAGCTAACTGCACCACCAACTGATACGGAACGTGTTAGCAGGAGCCAACATTTCACTAACATGGTGGAACAGTACGTGTGCACACCCCTCCACGTACTGACTGATGGTTCGGCCCCATTCAACTTCTGGGTCTCCAAATTGTCCACGTGGCCAGAGCTAGCCTTTTATGCCTTGGAGGTGCTGGCCAGCGTTTTGTCTGAACGTGTATTCAGCACAGCAGGGCGCGTCATTACAGACAAACGCAGCCGCCTGTCTACAGCCAATGTGGACAAGCTGACGTTCATAAAAATGTACCAGGCATGGATCCCACAGGGCCTGTCCATCCCTTGTGCAGATTAGACATTTATAACTACCTCCCCTTAACCATATATTATTGTACTCCAGGGCACTTCCTCATTCAATCCTCTTTTTATTTTCATTTTACCATTATATTGCGGGGCAACCCAAAGTTGAATGAACCTCTCCTCTGTCTGGGTGCCGGGGCCTAAAAATATCTGACAGTGGCCTGTTCCGGTGTTGGGTGACATGAAGCCTGATTCTCTGCTATGACATGAAGCCTGAATCTCTGCTATGGGACCTCTCTCCTCTGTCTGGGTGCCGGGGCCTAAAAATATCTGACAGTGGCCTGTTCCAGTTTTGGGTGACGTGAAGCCTGATTCTCTGCTATGACATGAAGCCTGATTCTCTGCTATGGGACCTCTCTCCTCTGTCTGGGTGCCGGGGCCTAAAAATATCTGACAGTGGCCTGTTCCAGTGTTGGGTGACATGAAGCATGATTCTCTGCTATGACATGAAGCCTGAATCTCTGCTATGGGACCTCTCTCCTCTGTCTGGGTGCCGGGGCCTAAATATCTGACAATGGCCTATTCCAGTTTTGGGTGACAAGAAGCCTGATTCTCTGCTATGACATGAAGCCTGATTCTCTGCTATGGGACCTCTCTCCTCTGTCTGGGTCCCGGGGCCTAAAAATATCTGACAGTGGCCTGTTCCAGTGTTGGGTTACATGAAGCCTGATTCTCTGCTATGACATGAAGCCTGATTCTCTGCTATGGGACCTCTCTCCTTTGTCTGGGTGCCGGGGCCTAAATATCTGACAATGGCCTGTTCCAGTTTTGGGTGACGTGAAGCCTGATTCTCTGCTATGATATGAAGCCTGATTCTCTGCTATGGGACCTCTCTCCTCTGTCTGGGTGCCGGGGCCTAAAAATATCTGATAGTGGCCTGTTCCAGTGTTGGGTGACATGAAGCATGATTCTCTGCTATGACATGAAGCCTGATTCTCTGCTATGGGACCTCTCTCCTCTGTCTGGGTGCCGGGGCCTAAATATCTGACAATGGCCTGTTCCAGTTTTGGGTGACGTGAAGCCTGATTCTCTGCTATGACATGAAGCCTGATTCTATGCTATGGGACCTCTCTCCTCTGCCTGGGTGCCGGGGCCTAAAAATATCTGACAGTGGCCTGTTCCAGTGTTGGGTGACATGAAGCCTGATTCTCTGCTATGACATGAAGCCTGATTCTCTGCTATGGGACCTCTCTCCTCTGTCTGGGTGCCGGGGCCTAAATATCTGACAATGGCCTGTTCTAGTGGTGGGTGACGTGAAGCCTGATTCTCTGCTATGACATGAAGCCTGATTCTCTGCTATGGGACCTCTCTCCTCTGTCTGGGTGCCGGGGCCTAAATATCTGACAATGGCCTGTTCCAGTGGTGGGTGACGTGAAGCCTGATTCTCTGCTATGACATGAAGCCTGATTCTCTGCTATAACTTGAAGCCTGATTCTCTGCTATGACATGAAGCCTGATTCTCTGCTATGACATGAAGCCTGATTCTCTGCTATGACATGAAGCCTGATTCTCTGCTATGACATGAAGCCTGATTCTCTGCTATGACATGAAGCCTGATTCTCTGCTATGACATGAAGCCTGATTCTCTGCTATGACATGAAGCCTGAATCTCTGCTATGGGACCTCTCTCCTCTGTCTGGGTGCCGGGGCCTAAATATCTGACAATGGCCTGTTCCAGTGGTGGGTGAAGTGAAGGCTGATTCTCTGCTATGACATGAAGCCTAAATCTCTGCTATGACATGAAGCCTGATTCTCTGCTATGACATGAAGCCTGATTCTCTGCTATGGGACCTCTCTCCTCTGTCTGGGTGCCGGGGCCTAAAAATATCTGACAATGGCCTGTTCCAGTTTTGGGTGACGTGAAGCCTGATTCTCTGCTATGACATGAAGCCTGATTCTCTGCTATGGGACCTCTCTCCTCTGTCTGGGTGCCGGGGCCTAAAAATATCTGACAGTGGCCTGTTCCAGTGTTGGGTGACATGAAGCATGATTCTCTGCTATGACATGAAGCCTGAATCTCTGCTATGGGACCTCTCTCCTCTGTCTGGGTGCCGGGGCCTAAATATCTGACAATGGCCTATTCCAGTTTTGGGTGACAAGAAGCCTGATTCTCTGCTATGACATGAAGCCTGAATCTCTGCTATGGGACCTCTCTCCTCTGTCTGGGTGCCGGGGCCTAAAAATATCTGACAGTGGCCTGTTCCAGTTTTGGGTGACGTGAAGCCTGATTCTCTGCTATGACATGAAGCCTGATTCTCTGCTATGGGACCTCTCTCCTCTGTCTGGGTGCCGGGGCCTAAAAATATCTGACAGTGGCCTGTTCCAGTGTTGGGTGACATGAAGCATGATTCTCTGCTATGACATGAAGCCTGAATCTCTGCTATGGGACCTCTCTCCTCTGTCTGGGTGCCGGGGCCTAAATATCTGACAATGGCCTATTCCAGTTTTGGGTGACAAGAAGCCTGATTCTCTGCTATGACATGAAGCCTGATTCTCTGCTATGGGACCTCTCTCCTCTGTCTGGGTCCCGGGGCCTAGAAATATCTGACAGTGGCCTGTTCCAGTGTTGGGTTACATGAAGCCTGATTCTCTGCTATGACATGAAGCCTGATTCTCTGCTATGGGACCTCTCTCCTTTGTCTGGGTGCCGGGGCCTAAATATCTGACAATGGCCTGTTCCAGTTTTGGGTGACGTGAAGCCTGATTCTCTGCTATGATATGAAGCCTGATTCTCTGCTATGGGACCTCTCTCCTCTGTCTGGGTGCCGGGGCCTAAAAATATCTGATAGTGGCCTGTTCCAGTGTTGGGTGACATGAAGCATGATTCTCTGCTATGACATGAAGCCTGATTCTCTGCTATGGGACCTCTCTCCTCTGTCTGGGTGCCGGGGCCTAAATATCTGACAATGGCCTGTTCCAGTTTTGGGTGACGTGAAGCCTGATTCTCTGCTATGACATGAAGCCTGATTCTATGCTATGGGACCTCTCTCCTCTGCCTGGGTGCCGGGGCCTAAAAATATCTGACAGTGGCCTGTTCCAGTGTTGGGTGACATGAAGCCTGATTCTCTGCTATGACATGAAGCCTGATTCTCTGCTATGGGACCTCTCTCCTCTGTCTGGGTGCCGGGGCCTAAATATCTGACAATGGCCTGTTCTAGTGGTGGGTGAAGTGAAGGCTGATTCTCTGCTATGACATGAAGCCTAAATCTCTGCTATGACATGAAGCCTGATTCTCTGCTATGACATGAAGCCTGAATCTCTGCTATGGGACCTCTCTCCTCTGTCTGGGTGCCGGGGCCTAAATATCTGACAATGGCCTGTTCCAGTGGTGGGTGAAGTGAAGGCTGATTCTCTGCTATGACATGAAGCCTAAATCTCTGCTATGACATGAAGCCTGATTCTCTGCTATGACATGAAGCCTGATTCTCTGCTATGGGACCTCTCTCCTCTGTCTGGGTGCCGGGGCCTAAAAATATCTGACAGTGGCCTGTTCCAGTGTTGGGTGACATAAAGCCTGATTCTCTGCTATGACATGAAGCCTGATTCTCTGCTATGGGACCTCTCTCCTCTGTCTGGGTGCCGGGGGCCTAAATATCTGACAATGGCCTGTTCCAGTTTTGGGTGACGTGAAGCCTGATTCTCTGCTATGACATGAAGCCTGATTCTCTGCTATGGGACCTCTCTCCTCTGTCTGGGTGCTGGGGCCTAAAAATATCTGACAGTGGCCTGTTCCAGTGTTGGGTGACATGAAGCATGATTCTCTGCTATGACATGAAGCCTGATTCTCTGCTATGGGACCTCTCTCCTCTGTCTGGGTGCCGGGGCCTAAATATCTGACAATGGTCTGTTCTAGTGGTGGGTGACGTGAAGCCTGATTCTCTGCTATGACATGAAGCCTGATTCTCTGCTATGACATGAAGCCTGAATCTCTGCTATGGGACCTCTCTCCTCTGTCTGGGTGCCGGGGCCTAAATATCTGACAATGGCCTGTTCCAGTGGTGGGTGACGTGAAGCATGATTCTATGCTATGACATGAAGCGTGATTCTGTGCTATGGGACCTCTCTCCTCTGTCTGGGTGCCGGGGCCTAAATACCTGACAATGGCCTGTTCCAGTTTTGGGTGACGTGAAGCCTGATTCTCTGCTATGACATGAAGCCTGATTCTCTGCTATGGGACCTCTCTCCTCTGTCTGGGTGCCGGGGCCTAAATACCTGATAATGGCCTGTTCCAGTTTTGGGTGACGTGAAGCCTGATTCTCTGCTATGACATGAAGCCTGATTCTCTGCTATGGGACCTCTCTCCTCTGTCTGGGTGCCGGGGCCTAAAAATATCTGACAGTGGCCTGTTCCAGTGTTGGGTGACATGAAGCATGATTCTCTGCTATGACATGAAGCCTGATTCTCTGCTATGGGACCTCTCTCCTCTGTCTGGGTGCCGGGGCCTAAATATCTGACAATGGCCTGTTCTAGTGGTGGGTGACGTGAAGCCTGATTCTCTGCTATGACATGAAGCCTGATTCTCTGCTATGACATGAAGCCTGATTCTCTGCTATGACATGAAGCCTGAATCTCTGCTATGGGACCTCTCTCCTCTGTCTGGGTGCCGGGGCCTAAATATCTGACAATGGCCTGTTCCAGTGGTGGGTGACGTGAAGCCTGATTCTCTGCTATGACATGAAGCCTGATTCTCTGCTATGACTTGAAGCCTGATTCTCTGCTATGACATGAAGCCTGATTCTCTGCTATGACATGAAGCCTGAATCTCTGCTATGGGACCTCTCTCCTCTGTCTGGGTGCCGGGGCCTAAATATCTGACAATGGCCTGTTCCAGTGGTGGGTGACGTGAAGCCTGATTCTCTGCTATGACATGAAGCCTAAATCTCTGCTATGACATGAAGCCTGATTCTCTGCTATGACATGAAGCCTGATTCTCTGCTATGACATGAAGCCTGATTCTCTGCTATGACATGAAGCCTGATTCTCTGCTATGACATGAAGCCTGATTCTCTGCTATGACATGAAGCCTGAATCTCTGCTATGGGACCTCTCTCCTCTGTCTGGGTGCCAGGGCCTAAAAATATCTGACAGTGGCCTGTTCCAGTGTTGGGTGACATGAAGCCTGATTTTCTGCCATGAGACCTCTCTCCAATTGATATTGGTTCATTTTAATTTATTTTCTTTTTCTTTTAATTCATTTCCCTATCCACATTTGTTTGCAGGGGATTTACCTACATTTTGCTGCCTTTTGCAGCCCTCTAGCCCTATTTTACAGCCTTTTTAGTGCCGAAAAATTCGGGTCCCTATTGACATCAATGGGGTTCGGGTTCGGGGCGAAGTTCGGGTCGAGTTCGGATCCCGAACCCGAACATTTCCGGGAAGTTCGGCCGAACTTCTCGAACCCGAACATCCAGGTGTTCGCTCAACTCTAATCACAATATATGCAATGGGCGGCCGCGCCACTGGGCCCTCTATGTAGCGTCCCAGGTGTAGGAACGGCCGAGTGGTATAGGCTGTCCCTTTATATGAGGTGTGAGTGTCACAGTGCTCCTACCTGGATACGGCTGGACCAAAGGCGTTGGCTCCGAAGCAAACAAATAGGGGGAATAGTTGAGGGATAAAAGAATAACTTGAGTCCAGATCTTGAGATGCAGTTCCAACTTTGCCTTGGTCCCAGCAGGCTTTAGCATTAAGCGCAGGCAAACTCATCACTGCTACATTTGTTGCTCTCTGGCTCTGCTGTACTTTCAGGCTGGCTGTATAACTTTGTTTCTTCTTTATGCTGCACAACACTTAGTAGTCTGACTCTATGTTTGGCAAGGAAATACTCCTCCTGGCTCCTGAGGCTTAAAGCTTTGGCCTCCATGTCCAGCAGAGCTGAGGGTGCTCTGGATGGCTTGGGCATGTTCAGGAGAGGGGGTTTAGAATGGAATGGAAAGCTCCATTCTACCTAACTATAGCTCTGCCGTATTTGCTGCCACCTGCTGGTAGACCAGGCAAATTACATTTAGACACAACAGTTGCAAACATTAGAAATGCACAGTGCAGTGGACCTGAAATAAATACACAAGATGACATGATATTAGCACATTAGAGATAGTAGCGGGGTGAAGAAGTGGTAATGCCACTCTGGGGCGTTACATATACACTGCTCGTTACCATGGTTATGACCACCCTGTAATCCTCTCTGGTGACCAGGACTGCGGAAACTCACATAGGCTGGTGCTTTCTCCTATAGTGTGCAAGCAGGGCCACCACTGATGGTTTACAGGGTGGTCGTAACCATGGGAAAAAACTGTGTATAATATGATGGAAAAATGAATCCAGACAGCAAAGGAATTGAAGTTGAATAGGTCTCGATTCGTCATGGCTGCCGCACGGACATTGCCCGTGCATTAGGCACCGCAAATTGCAGTCCCCAATGCACGGAACGACCGCACAACGGCCGTGTGCATGAGGCCTAAGGCTGAGTTCACATGTAGTTTAAGCATCTGTTATGCACATGTTGCCTTTGTTTTAGCCATTTCTGTCTACGATCCGTTATTTTAGACTGCAAAAAAAAACTTTATGTAGGAATTTTTTCCCTTTAAAATAACGGATCCCAGACAGAAATGGCTAAAAAGGATGCAACATGTGCACAACTGAGCATAACGGATGCTTAAAATACAGAAGAACAGAAAGCTAAACGGTGATGTGAACCTGGCCTAACAGGCGCTCCAGCACTAAGATCCCGTTGGAGATTGCCACTACTTAAAAAAAATCTGGATTTCGGTCACCTTTATATACTGCCCTGAGATAAGGCAGCACAAATAGGTGACAAACCCCCTTTAATTTCTACCTCTCCATGGCATAAAATGTAAAGATTAGTGCAGGAATTCATCATGATTAGTATTTGAAAAGAAAAAGTGATCAGGAAGGTAATGTCCCCTTTAACTCTGATGTTGACATCACAATGTCACTGTGATTTCGTAGTAAAGAGATCACAGAGAGGCACGGAGCATTAACAGTCATGTTACTGCTCCGTGCCTCTGCAGTCTGCATCGGGTCTTGGCACTCTTTCACGGAGCGGATGCCACGCACGGCATCCGCTCGTGTGAAACGGCCCTTAGGGTGCCTGTACACAGGTGTAGGGTAAGGTGCAGAAAATCAGCACAAATTTCTGTACGGATTTCTGTGCGCTTCTGCAACAAAAACCGCATGAGCAGAGCGGGTGCGATATCCGCCAGTGGCCTTCTGCTTTAAACTGCAGGCACCTGGGACTAATGTAATCGTAATGACAAAGAATAAAAATAATAGGTCAGTTTTAATGCATAGGAAACTGTGTTGAAAAAAAAAAAAAAAAAAAACAGTTGCATTATTTTTCTTTTTTTTATTTATAATTCCACCCCATTTGATATTTGTTTCCGCTTCCCATTCACATTGTATGCAACCATAAATGGTGCCGTTAAAAGTACATCTTGTACTGCAAAAGACAAGCCCGAATACGGCTGTGTGAATAAAAAATATTAATATGCTTGATACTTTTATTACCCAAATTGCTGTTGCAGAGATATCTTAATGAATATGCTAATTAGGGTCTCGGTGCACGATTTGGGAATACTTTTTATACTTCTTTTTGCAACCCTTTAAGAATCTCCATTGGGCTGAGGCTACATGTACATTTTTTATGTGACGACATCAACAAAATCACAGAAAATGACAGAATGTTGGAAATGAGTGATTATCAGAAGTTGCAGTTGTCCAGTTCACTTAGCAAATGAAAGGTGAGGTGTGACAAGTTACAATGGACATCGGGGTCACTCGTTGTTTGATACAAGATTGAGACACGGGGTCCATCCTGATAGACAGTATGTGTTAAAGGGTCCAGCAACTGCTGCAATATCTATGTCATGTTTTCTTTTTAATTCAGACACAATCTTCAGTCTCCGCAGTCTTCCCAGAGAACCTTCTCACGGACCACAAGTTTCTATATATGGTAAATGCAGGCTATACAGTATGTACATAGGGGAAGTGTAGTCTACATAGTGTGTGTATATAAGGTAAGTGTAGTCTACATAGTGTGTGTATATAAGGTAAGTGTAGTCTACATAGTGTGTGTATATAAGGTAAGTGTAGTCTACATAGTGTGTGTATATAAGGTAAGTGTAGTCTACATAGTGTGTGTATATAAGGTAAGTGTAGACTACATAGTGTGTGTATATAAGGTAAGTGTAGTCTACATAGTGTGTGTATATAAGGTAAGTGTGGTCTACATAGTGTGTGTATATAAGGTAAGTGTAGTCTACATAGTGTGTGTATATAAGGTAAGTGTAGTCTACACAGTGTGTGTATATAAGGTAAGTGTAGTCTACATAGTGTGTATGCAGGACAAGTGAATCTTTATAGTGTTTGTGCATAAGGTAAGTGTAGTGTATATATTGCATTATACGGTAAGTGCAATGATTTTAGTGTATGTGTAGGGTAAGTGTAGTCTATGTAGTGTGTATATAGGATTGGTGTAATCATGGTAAGTGTAGTGCATTTAGTGTGTATATATAGGATAATTAATCTATATATTGCCTGTATATAGGGTAAGTGTAGTATATATAGTGTATGTATAGTGTATATAGTGTGTGTTTAGGGTAAGTGTAGTGTATATAGTCAATGTGTAAGGTAAGTGTACTCTACATAGTGTGTACATAAGATAGGTATAATCTGTATAGTGTGCTTATAGGATAAGCCTAATCTATTTAATGTCTGTATATAAGGTAAGTGTAGTATATATAGTGTTTATAAAGGATATATATTTATATATGATAAACAATTTATATAGTGTCTGTATATAGGATAAACATAGTGTATAAAGTTTATGTATAGGGTAAGTGTATTGTATATAGTATATCTGCATAGTGTAGTCTATGTAGTACGTATATAGCATAAATATATATATATATACTGTGCATACACAGGGTAAGTGTAGTCTATATAGTGTATGTGTATGTATAGGATAAGTGTAATTTTTATAGTGTCTGTATATGCAGTAAGTGTAGTGTATGTATATGATATGTGTAGTTAATATAATGTGAGCATATGGTAAGTGTAGCGCATATAATGTGTATATATGATAATTAATCTACATAGTCTCTGTATATATGATAAGTGTAGTATATTTAGTGTATATTGTGTTATATAGGGTAAGTGTAGTGTATATAGTGTTTGTGTAGGATAAGTGTAGTCTAGATATTGTGTACATAGGTATAATCTATATAGTGTTCTTATAGGATAAGTGTAATCTATGTAATGTCTGTATATAAGGTAAGTATAGTATATATAGTGTGTATATAGGGGTAAGCAATTTATATAGTGTCTGCATATAGGATAAATGTAGTGTATATAGTTTATGTATAGGTTAAGTGTATTGTATATAGTATATCTGCATAGTGTAGTCTATGTAGTATGAATATACTGTAGCATGAATGTAGTATTTATGTTTTGTATATATGATAAGTGTAATCTTCATAACTAGTCTTTATATTAGATATGTGTAGAGTATATAGTAAATGTATAGTGTATATAGTGTTTCTACAGGGTAAGTGTTGTTTACTTTATATATTAACTGTATATAGTGTATGTGTAGTGTGTGTGTATATATATATATATATATATATATATTGTGTGGGGGTAAGTGTAATGTATATATTGTATGTATAGGATAAGTATAATTTATATAGTTTCTGTATATGGGGTAAATTTAGTGTATATAGTGTATGTATATGACATGTGTAGTCATTATAGTTTTACATACAGTATGTGTAGTGTATATAGTGTGTGAGTATATAGGATAATTAATCTATAAAGTACCTGTATATAGTGTAAGTGTAGTATATTTAGTGTATGTATAGTGTATATAGTGTGTGTATAGGGTAAGTGTAGTGTATACAGTTTATGTGTAAGGTAAGTGTAGTCTACATAGTGTTTACATAGGATAGGTGTAGTCTATATAGTGTGCTTTTAGGATAAGTGTAATGTATTTAATGTCTGTAAAAAGGGTAAGTGTAGTGTATATTGTGTGTATATAGGGTAAGTAATCTATATAGTGTCAGCATATAAGATTAATGTAGTGTATATAGTATATGTATCGTGTAGTCTCTTGTAGTGTGTATATAGGTGTAATCTTTATACTTAGTCTGTATATTGATTGACTATACAAACATTGCATGGTGTACCAGTTGCTCTCAATATTGTTATAACATTACATGGGTTGAATTCTATTTCATATATTAAATTCACATCAGTTTTGTTAGCCCTTTTGCAGTGCTTAATCCCTCCTTGTTTAGGTGGGTCCCTACACTAACACGTTATACATATAACAGGATATATTGAGTGTAACTGGTGTTATCACTTGCAGTGTGCTCTGACATTATTTTATATACAGTAGTCAGTTGTTATAGAGAAACACCAATATACTGCTTATCAGTTTGGCTTTTCAAATTAATAGTGCAAATTAGTGTAAATCATGTTATTAAAAAAAAAAGAGTCTTAGCGTAGGGACCTATCTGAATGAGGTCGCCTTGACGTGGCAGATGGGCTCACACAATGTCATTAGATTGTGTGCTAAGAACCTCATGTTTTTAAAAGTGTGGGTGACAAGATTCTTCTGAGAGTTTTTGAGCTTCCATATGTTAAGGAATGAATCAGTTGTCCCTCTTGAAGCATAGAAACGTTCATAGAGATAGATGGCATTGTTTATTTTTATTAAGGCTATGCCATGAGTGGGCAGCACGGTGGCTCACTGGTTGGCACTGGTGCCTTGCAGTGCTGGGGTCCTAGGTTTGAATCTGACCAATAACAACATCTGCATGGAGTTTGTATGTTTTCCCTGTGCTTGTGTGGGTTTCCTCCAGGTACTCCAGTTTCCTCCTGCACTCCAAAGACATACTGATAGGGAACTTAGATTGTGAGCCCCATTAAGGACGGTTGGATGCTAATGTCTGTAAAGAGCTGCGGTATATAGCAGCGCTATATAAGTGCAATAAATAAATAAATTAGGTCTGGACACCTTGGGAGACTTTTTGAAGAGTATGGGTTTCTACTGTGAAATACCAGAAATGCATTTTCATTCAGGCATAAGGTGCAGCAAATAATGACTGTTGGGCTCCACGTTTACCCCTATCTTATATACAGGGTGGCCCACGAAAAAGTAGCCCACCTCCAGCGATAGTATGACAAGATGAATGAGCAAGTGGATTGTTATTTTCTTTTATTACCCACAAGTCACAAAAGATGCTGAAAGTGGTCCCTGTTCCGGTCTCTGCATCTTTGGGCACATGGGATTATGTTGGCCGATACTGCTCGCAGCTCTACAGCAGTGATGCTGCAGAAACAAAAATGTCCTGCTCTTTCCAACAAGATGGGACAACATGCCACACCTCACTGGCACGGATTCATGAACTGTTGATGTAGGAGCAAACTGTGAGCAAGGGGTTATGGCCACCACGTTCTTTAGACTTGTCCTCATGCTATTTTTATCTGTTGGGAAATTCAAAACAGAAAATGTCCGCTAACAATCCACATCCCTGGATGAACTCAAGGAAAATATCACAAACACTATCCGTAACATTACAAGTAGTATCAGCCGACATATTCCGACGTGCCCAAAAATTCCTGGGCCACCCTGTATTACCCCTTCTCAACATAGAGAAGGGATAAATGATGACCTTTCTATGTGTGTCATTCCTATGCAATGACCTATATTCTCCTACTAGTGACATCACTGTGTGCATTATTGCAATTTTGTGACATAACTGTGTAAATTATCTACAATATGTACAATAAAGTGACTTCAACTTTTACATTATCCTTGTGCATCAGGGAGACCATAATAATCATCAAATTCATGTACTGGAATTGCTGCAAAAGGTGGTCATGATAGAGTGGGGCCCAAGTCAATTTTGCTATAAAGCCCCACGGTTACTTGCTATGCCCCTGGAATGTACATTACATATAACAATTCTGCAAGCAGCTACATCCGGTCAGGGAGCTGTCAGAAGGGCTAGAGCTGCTGCACAGATTTAGGGGGTCATTTACTATACTGAAATACTCCTAAATTAGGCTTATTTCAGGCACAGATGGCGGGTCAATGCTTAGTTGCTGTTTTAGGCGTAGAAAGTGGATGCTCTGAAGTTATGCAGAGGCATGCGCCTCTTCATAACTTCGGCGGATACCCCGCTAGCTACAGGCTTTTATTATGACCGGCATCTAAAACGCCAGTCCTAATAAATGTGCCCCTTAATTTCAACGGAACTTAAAGAGAACCTGTCACCTCACCACCTGCTGGCCAGGACTGTGGGAGTGCACATAGGCCAGTGCCTTTTCCTATATTGTGTAAGCACGACCACCGCTGCTGGATTACAGGGTGGTCGTAACCATGGAAATGAGCAGTGTATATTGTGATTGAAAAATGAATCAAGCCAGCAAAGGAGGCAATATGGACAATAACAATACATTAGTAATTGCCTTGTATTACATTTCTCTACATGATAAATGCCATTTGCTGAAGTGAGACAAGTGTTTTTACCCAAAGAAAATTTTGTCCTCCTTTTTAAAAAATTTTTTATTTAGTTTTGTTTGGATGAATCAATATAAAAGTGTTTTTGTGCTTCATGGTATTAAACATTGATATTTTTAATTTAACATATATATTGCTATATCACATTTTTAATAAGAGGAATAAATGAAATTGCTATACCAATTGATGGGAGGATCATAAAACCAGTCATGGAATGCCCAGTGTATAGGAGTCGAAGACACTCCTTTGTGAGTCCAGAAGACTGGAAAGCAACAAAATTGTCTCCCAATCTGCTCTAAGCGATACACTTGATCCCACCTAGAGAGCCATTGTGGGATACCTGGTACTACATTCGACTACCAGTTAGAGGCGATTAAGACCCTGGCCACTGCCAACAGTTGTCGTTAAAGGCGGTAAGCTTGATGGGGACGACACTGTGGGGAATAAAGCCCTAGTAGACAACATTGTGGTAGAAGTGGAAATTCACTACCCTGCAATTTGGTCAAGGTATTACGTACTCCTATCCAAAAGGGTTTCACTAAGTGAGATGTCCACAATATATGTAAAAAAGACCCCTCAGCACCCAAACATCTCATCACCACCATAAGGCCTTGCTATGAAATCCAGTATTGTAATAGAGTAATCTAACCTGTAATACTGGTGAAATCGGACCTGACAACAATTTTCCCGCCATCCCCGAGTACCACACCTTGAGGGTGTTGCGCGTGAAGGGATTTGTTATATATTTCAAAATCTCCCTTCTATACCTTCTGGCCAGGGCCAAAGAGCGCGAAGGAATCCCTGCCAGGTCTTGTTCTAATGCCACATCTAACCTTCCCGGCGGACTACGAATCCCTTCTAAAACCCTAAGACCTTGTATAGACTTATAGTAGTTAAGAAAATCTGGAATACCCAGACGGCCATCTTTCTGAGACTTAATCACCTGACAGTAGGGCAGTCTAGGTCTGGCACCACTCCACAGGAAGCGCGCCAGGACCTTTTTTAATTGGAGAAAGAAGGATCCAGGTATGGGAATTGGCAGCGCCTGTAAATGGAAGAATACTTTTGGGAGAACTATCATTTTAATTAGAGTTCTACGACCAAACCAGGAGGTAAACGGCAAGTCCCAGGATGTCATAAGATCATTGATTATACATGGTATGTTTTTGTAATTTTCCACATACAAAGCTGAAGGATGGGAGGTGATGTTCACACCAAGGAAGGGAATGCTGCGTGTTGACCAGGTAAAGGGAGTGCTCAACTCTAGTGTATTTTGTATTTGTGAATCCAATGATACGTTTAATACTTGTGACTTGGATAAATTTACTTTGAAATTGGAGAGGGCTCCAAATCGTTCTAGTAACTCGTGAATTGCAGGGAAGGCTTCAACGGGATTAGTGATGATGAGAAGTAGGTCGTCTGCAAATGCAGCTAGCGAGTGAATAACTCCTTTAATGGTCATACCCTGTATCCGTTGATCCTGCCGTATCGCTTGTAACAGCGGCTCAATGGAAAGGATAAAGAGAAGTGGGGAAAGGGGGCAGCCCTGCCTGGTACCATTACTCATTTTAAAAGCTGGGGATAATGTATTGTTTACTAAGACTCTTACGCAAGGATTGCTATACATGGCCATTACCACCTCAATAAAGATTTCTGGAATGCCAAAGCTTTTCAAGGCTTCACTCATGTATGCCCAGTCCACTCTATCAAAAGCCTTCTTGGCATCAGTGCCAAGAAGGACTAGTGGAGTGGAAGTGAAGTGAGCATGATGTATTATGTTTATCAGGCGGCTTCTATTCATTCTACCTTCACACCCTCGCACAAAGCCCACTTGCTCCATGTGGATCAATTGAGGCAGGAGGGACTGAAGACGAGAAGCCAGCATCTTTGCCAGCAGTTTCAGGTCGGTATTGAGCAAAGATATCGGTCTGTAACTAGCACACAAGGAGGGGTATTTTCCTTCTTTAGGAGGGATGATGGCTATTTGGGCAGCAAGCATATGGGGATGTAGGGGTTTCCCTTCCCAGACTGAGTTACAAACTTGAAGGAGTTTGGGTAAACGGATGCCTTGGAAGGAGTCATAGTATTTCATAGGTAATCCATCTGGACCTGGACTTTTATGAAGGGGAGAGTCCTTAAGGGCCTTGATCAGTTCTATAATTGTAAATGGGCGGTAAATCAGCTGTGATTGCTCTACTGTTAGCTTAAGCTTAATATCAATCTAGCAGAGCATTGGATGGGGAGATCTCTGGATCCATGTGAGGTACAGGGCTGATTCTGACTTTGTTAGAAATAGGTTGTCGTGTACTATATGATGATTAGAATTTTTTACATTAGTCATGGGATAACCCCTTTAAGGATAAAACAGGGTCAGTGTCTACCTGCTTCCACCTCAGAGGATCACATAAATGTGTTTACAGTCACTCCAATAACTGTAGACTGGTAGAACATGTCTTGTCTGTTTTGTGGACAAGGATTTGAAATTTCTACAGAAGTAAAAAAATAAATGTTGGCATGCACCAGCAGCTTTTAGCGTATCCGCCATTTACAGACGATAAAACACGACCGTGTACATGAGCCCTAATATGTATATTTACTCATATTCCTATTCCTACAGCCTGTCCACCTCATGTTGTGAGTAGAGACTTTATTTCTAGACCTCCATACATTTCCATTGGATTAAGTGATTTGCTTGTGTGAAGATTGGTGCTTATCTTATTAAACAATACCACAATGGCCCAGTTGACCCAACATCTGGTATTAGCATAATTGAATTTGATCAAAAAATAGATGTTCCTATCACCACACAGCCTCCCAGATTCAGCTGATTCTGTTGACTCTTGGTTTCTCCATGTCACCACCAGACATCTGAGAAGCTCTGACAGACGTCCTTCAAAACCTCCTCCTTGAGGTTCCTTTTGTTTTGCTTTCATTTTCTCATCTCGTTAGCCTCTCTCAGCTGTCATGTAGTTGCACTGATTGCATCCCTTTAAATCCCTTCCCATACTGCATCACTTTGCGGTTTATACAACTTCCTGGAGTGTGTGCATGTTGGATGCTACTACTGAGTCTTCTACAGATAAGTTTTGTTCATTCATTTGTATTTTCCTGTTTGCTGGATTCCAGGTGACCCTGACTCCCTCCGTATCAAGTGTAGGGAGACGGTGGTCGTGTCCCCTCACTATTATAGGGTGTTCAGGTGTTATACAGTCGAGGAACGAGGATATGCGATCATCTACCACTGAGATTTTTGCATAGGCTGAGCAGTTAGGGAGAGAGCCAGGTCTGTTGCAGGGCCATCCCTTTGGTTCCTTAGTTTTGGATCCAGTCAGTCGGATCTTCATTTTGTGTCTTCTAGTTTTCTGTACACCTTCCGTGACATTATAAACCGCCAAAACCATCTTAAGCATGAATCCGGTTTCAACCTTGATTGACCGCATGCAGGGTCTTTCACTGGAGGTAGAAGATCTCCGGAAAACTGTCTCTCAGTTTGAGGTGACCGTTTCAGCTTGCGTTCATGGAATTTGTTCTGAGCCTAAAATCTCGCTTCCGGATACGTTCTCCGGGGGTAGTGAGAATTTTGTTCATTTTAGAGAGGCTTGCAAACTCCATTTTCGCCTACTTCCCCATTCCTCTAGTGATGAGGAGCGGAGGGTGGGGATCATCATCTCGTTGCTCAGGGATAACGCTCAGTCTTGGGCCTTACCGCTGCCGGTGGGGGCACGGCCCCTCCGTTCAGTGGATGAATTCTTTTTAGCCCTGGGTCAGATATATGATGATCCGGATCGTATTGCTGTGACTGAGTCTAGACTATGTCTTTTATGTCAGGGTAAACAATCCGCAGAGATATACTGCTCAGAATTTCGGAGATGGGCAGCTGATACTGGTTGGAATGATGCTGCACTCCGAAGTCAATTTTGCCATGGTCTTTCAGAGGGATTGAAAGATGCATTTGCCTTTCATGAGAGACCTACCTCCTGGACTCTGCCATGTCTCGGGCCGTTCGTATTGACAGGCGTCTTAGAGAGAGAGGAGAGATCACTCCTTCCTGTCATACTCAGTCCAAGGACAGTGCGGCGGTCTCATTCAGTGCACAGGGGTCTCAGTCACTCTCAATCCCTTCTGAGCAGGGGCCCATGCAGCTGGGTTTGCTTGCCTCTGACAATAGAGGATTCAGCTCTCATAGGAAGGTTTGTTTCTGTTGTGGAGGTATAAATCATTTGGCAAATGTTTGTCCCTCTAGGAGATTCAGGCAGTTTTTTTAGAGTAATAAAAAAACAAAAATAAAAAAATCCTCTAAAAACGTTCCATCTGTTACTATTGGCAAGGTTGATGCGGAAATTGAAGGTTTTCAGTTTGCTTGTAGTTCCCGTTTTGTCCTACCTGCCAGGGTGGCGCTAGAGAGCAAGAACATTTTTTGTGAGATTTTTGTAGATAGTGGAGCAGCTGTCAATCTCATTGATAGTCAATTTGCTATAACTCATGGTTTCCAGGTATGCACTTTGGGAAAGGATATACCTGTTTTTGCTATTGATTCCGTTCCACTTTCTCAGAAATCGTTAAAGGGCATAGTTCACAATATCCGTTTGATTGTGAGTGATACTCATGTTGAGGATGTGTCATGTTTCGTCCTAAGCGGGTTGCCTACTCCTCTAGTGTTGGGGCTACCCTGGCTCACTAAACATAACCCCACCATTGATTGGCAAGCGAGGCAAATAAATGGTTGGAGTGACTTTTGCAGAGAGAATTGCCTCACGACATCTGTTTCTGAGGTTTCTACTAAGACTGTACCATCTTTTCTCTCTGAATTTTCGGATGTGTTTTCTGAGAGTGGTGTTCAGGACTTGCCCCCTTACAGGGAGTACGATTGCCCTTATTAATCTCACCCCAGGCGCCAAGCTGCCTAAATCTCGTTTATACAATCTCTCCCAACCTGAAAGGGTCGCTATGCGTGCTTATATCTCTGAGAGTCTGAGAAAGGGACACATACGACCCTCAAAGTCACCTGTTGCTGCTGTTTTTTTCTTTGTTAAGAAAAAAGATGGTTCTTTAAGACCATGTCTGGATTTCAGGGAGCTGAACAGTATCACAATTCGTGACCCTCATCCGCTTCCTCTGATCCCGGACCTGTTTAACCAGATTGTTGGGGCTAAAGTTTTTTCCAAGTTGGATCTAAGAGGGGCATACAACCTGGTCAGGGTCAGAGAAGGAGACGAATGGAAGACGGCCTTCAATACCCCTGAGGGCCATTTTGAGAATTTGGTTATGCCTTTTGGTTTGATGAATGCTCCAGCCGTCTTTCAGCATTTTGTGAACAGCATTTTTTATCATTTAATGGGGAAATTTGTATTAGTGTATCTAGATGACATTTTGATTTTTTCTCCTGATTTCAAAACTCATAAGGAACACTTACGTCAGGTCTTGCTCATCCTGCGGGAGAATAAATTGTACGCTAAACTGGAAAAATGTGTGTTTGCGGTTCCAGAAATTCAATTTCTGGGGTTTCTTCTCTCCACTTCTGGTTTTCGCATGGACCCCGAGAAGGTCCACGCTGTGCTTGAGTGGGAGCTTCCTGAGAATCAGAAGGCGCTGATGCGTTTTTTGGGTATTGCCAATTATTACAGGAAGTTTATTTTGAATTATTCCTCTGTTGTTAAACCACTCACTGATATGACTAGACAGGGGGTAGATTTTTCCTCCTGGTCGGTAGAGGCGCGTAAGGCCTTTTCTAATATCAAGGAGAGTTTTGCTTCCGCTCCCATCTTGGTACAATCTGATATTTCTCTACCCTTCATAGTTGAGGTTGATGCTTCTGAGGTGGGTGTGGGTGCGGTCTTGTCTCAGGGTCCCTCTCCTGCCAAATGGCGACCGTGTGCCTTTTTCTCGAAGAAACTCTCCTCCGCAGAGAGAAATTACGATGTGGGAGATAGGGAGTTGTTGGCCATCAAGTTAGCTTTTGAGGAATGGCGCCATTGGCTAGAGGGAGCCAGACACCCTATTACCGTGTTTACTGACCATAAAAATCTGGCCTACTTGGAGTCAGCCAAGCGTCTGAACCCGAGACAGGCCAGATGGTCTTTGTTCTTTTCAAGGTTTAATTTTGTTGTCACGTTCCGCCCTGGGGTTAAGAATGTGAAGGCGGATGCCCTGTCACGTTGTTTTCCGGGAGGCGGGAATTTTGAAGACCCGGGTCCCATTTTGGCTGAAGGTGTGGTGGTCTCTGCTCTTTATCCTGAATTGGAGGCAGAGGTTCAGGTAGCCCAGTCAGAGGCTCCTGATCTTTGTCCTCCTGGGAGGTTGTTTGTGCCTCTCGCTTTAAGACACAAGATTTTTAAGGAGCACCACGAGATGGTCCTTGCTGGGCACCCGGGGGCAAGAGCCACAGTGGATCTCATCGCTCGGAGATTCTGGTGGCCGGCGCTTCGTAAGTCGGTTGAGGGTTTTGTGGCAGCCTGCGAGACCTGCGCTCGTGCCAAAGTCCCTCATTCATGGCCATCAGGTCCTCTCCTTCCGTTACCCATTCCTTCCCGTCCTTGGACACATCTGTCCATGGACTTCATTACGGACCTGCCTCGTTCCTCGGGGAAGACTGTGATTCTGGTGGTGGTGGACCGTTTTAGCAAAATGGTGCATTTCATTCCTTTTCCTGGCTTGCCCAATGCTAAGACGCTGGCGCAGGCATTTATTGATCACATTGTCAAATTGCATGGTATTCCTTCAAACATAGTCTCTGATAGGGGCACACAATTTGTTTCCAGATTCTGGAAGGCTTTCTGTTCTCGCTTGGGGGTTCGGTTGTCATTCTCTTCTGCTTTCCACCCGCAGTCGAATGGTCAGACAGAGCGCGTCAATCAGAATCTGGAGACATATCTGCGTTGTTTTGTGACGGAGAATCAGGATGATTGGTGTTCGTTTTTGTCCCTTGCTGAGTTTGCTTTAAATAACCGTCGTCAGGAGTCCTCTGATAAGTCACCATTTTTTGGTGCATATGGGTTTCATCCGCAGTTTGGGACATTCTCTGGAGAAGGGTCTTCTGGTTTACCTGATGAGGACAGATTGTCCTCGTCTTTGTCATCTATTTGGCAAAAGATTCAGGATAATCTAAAGAGCATGAGTGAGAGATATAAGCGTGTGGCGGATAAGAGACGTGTGCCTGGTCCGGACCTGAATGTTGGTGATCTGGTGTGGTTGTCTACTAAGCAGGGGCGTAGCTAGAAGTGACTGGGCCCCATAGCAAAAAATTTATGGGCTCCCCCCCCCCCCGGATCTCCCACCCTCACATACCCCTCGGACCTCGCCGCCACATCCGCAGCTCCTCATGCACTTGCGACGGTTACGTGTTGGTCACTGGCAACGCATTTGTGCCAGTGTAGGAAATGTATGAATAAATATCTGTGTATTAAAGAAGATTGTTAAGTTGTACAGGGGTCTGTAACACAAGAAGGTGAAAGTACATATCGTGGGGTGTGTATGTGTATTAGACAGAAGGTAGGGATATGTATCTTGTGTAGTTTGGGTATTAGGGAGAGTAAGGTGTATATATCTAGTGCTGATACACGTGTAGGTGAAGAGCGGCTCTGTATCAGCACTAGATATATACCCCTTACTCTCCCTAATACCCAAACTACACAAGATACATATCCCTACTTTCTGTCTAATACACATACACACCCCACGATATGTACTTTCACCTTCTTGTGTTACAGACCCCTCAGATAGGATTAGGTGGCTGTGTAATAGGGATTAGGGAAGATGCTGAGATCCGGCTGTACCTCACTGTAAGGTATAGCCGGATCTCAGCATCTTCCCTATTCACACATATACTTGCTGAAGCCTGGCAGGCGCAGCTGCATTATTTAATAGTGTGGTGTGGTAATGGTTAATGGCATTTTGGCGAAGACACAGCCACCTAATCCTATCTGAGGATAGGATATTGGGCCTTACAAAATCTTGTCCGTCATCAATCCTGTTGCCTACCGTCTTGATCTTCCTCAGACTTGGAAGATCCATAATGTTTTTCATAAGTCCTTATTAAAACCTTATGTCCAACCCATTGTACCCTCGTCTTTGCCTCCTCCTCCGATTGTGGTTGATGGTAATCTTGAATTTCAGGTCTCTAGGATTGTGGATTCTCGTGTTGTCCGCGGTTCTCTCCAGTACCTCGTTCATTGGGAGGGTTATGGTCCTGAGGAGAGGATGTGGGTCCCAGTGACGGACATTAAGGCCACTCGTCTCATCAGGGCTTTCCATAGGTCCCATCCTAAGAAGGTGGGCTCTGAGTGTCCGGAGTCCACTTGTAGAAGGAGGGGTACTGTTACCACCAGACATCTGAGAAGCTCTGACAGACGTCCTTCAGAACCCCCTCCTTGAGGTTCCTTTTGTTTTGCTTTCATTTTCTCATCTCGTTAGCCTCTCTCAGCTGTCATGTAGTTGCACTGATTGCATCCCTTTAAATACCTTCCCATACTGCATCACTTTGCAGTTTATACAACTTCCTGGAGTGTGTGCATGTTGGATGCTACTACTGAGTCTTCTACAGATAAGTTTTGTTCATTCATTTGTATTTTCCTGTTTGCTGGATCCCAGGTGACCCTGACTTCCTCCGTATCAAGTGTAGGGAGCCGGTGGTCGTGTCCCCTCACTATTATAGGGTGTTCAGGTGTTATACAGTCGAGGAACGAGGATATGCGATCATCTACCATTGAGATTTTTGCATAGGCTGAGCAGTTAGGGAGAGAGCCAGGTCTGTTGCAGGGCCATCCCTTTGGTTCCTTAGTTTTGGATCCAGTCAGTCGGATCTTCATTTTGTGTCTTCTAGTTTTCTGTACACCTTCCGTGACACTCCATCTGGGATGCTGGTCTGGGGCTTATATCCTGAAAGCTTCTTGCCTTAACTATCAGCCTGACGTCCACCGGCATGCCAAGCAGATAGGAAGACTGTTGTAACCGTCTCTGTGTGGTTGGTGAGTGATTGAACCTGTTTGGTCGCTGCATCATACTTTCTGGTGATGCTATGACTGCTGTGTGTTTAATCCATAAAGTTGAGTTCCTATAGAACAGTGCTTCTCAATTATTTTCTGTCATGCCCCTCCCCCCCCCCCCCCCCTAGGAAGAAGAAAACATTTCGCGCCCCCCCACGCGACTGTAAATAGTATCATTTGTCTATAAAATAGTTTTAAGTACAGCCCCCAGTAATAAGAGCCCCTCTGTGCCAGTAATAACAGCCCCCGCCAGTAATAACAGCCCCCGCCTTTGCCAGTAATAACAGCCCCCCCTTTGCCAGTAATGTCATGGGGAGATCTGTGGATGACAGACACTGTTATGGGGGGATCTGTGGATGACAGACACTGTTATGGGGGGATCTGTGGATGACGGACACTGTTATGGGGGGATCTGTGGATGACGGACACTGTTATGTGGGGATCTGTGGATGACGGACACTTATGGGGGGATCTGTGGATGACAGACACTGTTATGGGGGGATCTGTGGATGACGGACACTTATGGGGGGATCTGTGGATGACGGACACTTATGGGGGATCTGTGGATGACGGACACTTATGGGGGATCTGTGGATGACGGACACTTATGGGGGGATCTGTGGATGACGGACATTGTTATGGGGGGATCTGTGGATGACGGACACTGTTATGGGGGGATCTGTGGATGACGGACACTGTTATGGGGGGATCTGTGGATGACAGACACTGTTATGGGGGGATCTGTGGATGACGGAGACTGTTATGGGGGATCTGTGGATGACGGACACTTATGGGGGGATCTGTGGATGACAGACACTGTTATGGGGGGATCTGTGGATGACGGCAGGGGCGTAGCTATAGGTGCAGGGTGCAGAGGTAGCAGTCGCTACCGGGCCCAGGAGCCTGAGGGGGCCCAAAGACCCTTGTGCCACATAAGAAGTATTATAGAAAGTGCATGCTAGTCAAGTTACACCTCTGGCTGGAGGGAAGGGGTCATTTTTCACTTGGGCAGCATGAAGGCTATGTGCTTCCCTGCCCCTGGCCACAAAGCACTGAGTTAAGGGGGCCAAGCTGAACTCTTGCACCAGGGCCCATGAGCCTTTTGCTACGCCTCTGGATGACGGAAACTGTTATGGGGGGATCTGTGGATGACGGACACTTATGGGGGGATCTGTGGATGACGGACACTTATGGGGGGATCTGTGGATGACGGACACTTATGGGGGGATCTGTGGATGACGGACACTTATGGGGGGATCTGTGGATGATGGACACTTATGGTGGGATCTGTGGATGACGGACACTTATGGGGGGGATCTGTGGCTGGCACTGTTACAGGGGGATCTGTGGCTGGCACTGTTATATATGTGCCATCCACAGACCCCCCACCCCATAACAGTGCCATCCACAGTGCCCCCCAGCCCATAACAGTGCCATCCACAGACCCCCACCCCTTAACTGTGCCATCCACAGATTCCGTGTGCCCGCCGCCGCCGTTTAAAGTTATTAAACATGCCCCCCTCACTCCTAATAGTACCGTATATCCGAATTTCTTCTGTATAATGCCGGCAGGCGGGCCGGCGCGTCCCTCAGTGACGTCATTTGTCTGCGCCGCCTGCTTCATTCATAAAGCAGGCGGCGCAGGCACGTGACATCACTGAGGGACGCGCCGGCCGCCCGGCCTGCCTGCCGGCATTATACAGAGGAAATTCGGATATACGTTACTATTACTAGTATACCGGAGGGAGCTGTGGGGCGGGGCTATAGTACAGTGACCGCACCGCCCCACCGCTATTGCCGGCCCCCAGCTCCTCCTCCCAGTCCCTCCCCCGGCCCCCGCTCCGTACTGCGCCGGCCTCTGATCAGAGGAAGGGAGATGAGCGCTTCCACAATGGAAGCGCTCATCTCCCTGCCGCATATTACACTGCCGCACACCCAGGGCCGATCCTACACGGGGTGCAGTGGGTGCCCCGCACCCCAGCGCTGTCACCCGAAAGGCGCCGAGCGAGCCGCCGGGACTTTTTTTTTTTTTACTTTTTTTTTTTTTTAACCACCTCCGGACCGCTGTTGCCAGGGCCGGACTGGCCATAGGGCAGACCGGGCATTTGCCCGGTGGGCCGGGCCGCCTCAGCCTCAGGGTTCGAGTGGGGCCGGGGGTGTGCCGTGACAGTGTGAGACGAGTCCGTGACTGCCGGCCGGCCGGGTATGGCCTAATCAATTCACACCCCTGTCACTGTCTGTGACTGCTCCGCTCCGCCTCCTGCCAGCCCACTGTGACACAAAGAACAGACACACACATATACTGACTCACGTGTGAGACTGAGACCGCCTCCTGTAGTCCGCCTCCTGTAGTCCGCCTCCTGTGCTCTGCCTCCTGTGCTCCGCCTCCTGTGCTCCGCCTCCGTGCTCCGCCTCCGTGCTCCGCCTCCTGTGCTCCGCCTCCGTGCTCTGCCTGACTGCCTCCCATCTTCCGGCGGCCGGCAGCGTAACGTCGCTCACTGCAGTGCGACGTAACGTAGTGAGTGACGTCACGTCACGTTACAGTTACGCTGCCGCCGGCCGCCAATTTTGAATATTGAAGAGCGGGACTGGAGCACTGCCAGTGCCACGCCAGTCACGCCACCAGCTTCTGCCTGCCAGTGCCCGCCCCTGCGCCCTAGTAGTGCCAACTGGCTGTCGCTGGCGCCTGCCTGCCCGCCCATGCCCACAGTCTGCCAGTGCCACAGACAGTAATTGGATTGGATTGTGAAAACCGTGATTGTGAATGATTGACAGGCAGTCTTTTGTGCACTGTCTGCAGCACATTGACTACTGCACTGTCTGTGAAACACAGTGACAGTGAATTGTACTAAGTTGTGAGAATACATTTGGAGTCCTCCTGACTGAGTCCTGACTCCTGACTGTCCCAGGCAGTAAGTTAGTGAATACTGAATAGTGATGATTAGTGATAGATTATATTAGATAAGATAGTAACTTATGTAAGTGAGCTATTGAGCTTGTAAATAAACTTGTGCAAACTGCAAACTATATGAGTAGTTACTAACTACTCATATACTTTGCACAAGTTTATTTACAAGCTCAATAGCTCACTTACATAAAGGAACGGACGTCTTACAATAGGGTGGGACACTGTTATGGGGGGGGGGGGGAGAAGTGATATGTGGATGATGACACATTTATATAGCACAAGATGCTTGCGCTGCCTGCCATATATGTGTGTCATCCACAGATCCCCCCGGCCACCTATAACAGTGTCATCCACAGATGCCCCATAACAGTGTGTCACCCACAGATGTCCCCATAAGTTCCATAACAGTGTCATCCACAGATGCCCCTATAACCGTGTGTAATCCACTGATGCCCATAACAGTGTGTCATCCACAGATCCCCCATAACAGTGCGTCATCCACAGATGCCCCCTAACAGTGCGTCATACACAGATCCCCCATAACAGTGCGTCATCCACTGATGCCCATAACAGTGTGTCATCCACAGATCCCCCATAACAGTGCGTCATCCACAGATGCCCCCTAACAGTGCGTCATACACAGATCCCCCATAACAGTGCGTCATCCACAGATCCCCCATAACAGTGCGTCATCCACAGATGCCCATAACAGTGTGTCATCCACAGGTCCCCCATAACAGTGCATCATCCACAGATGCCCCCATAACAGTGCATCATCCACAGATGCCCCCATAACAGTGCGTCATCCACAGATCCCCCATTACAGTGTGTCATCCACAGGTCCCCCATAACAGTGTGTCATCCACAGATCCCCCATAACAGTGTGTCACCCACAGATCCCCCATAACAGTGTGTCATCCACAGGTCCCCCATAACAGTGTGTCATCCACAGATCCCCCCATAACAGTGTGTCATCCACAGGTCCCCCATAACAGTGTGTCATCCACAGGTACCCCATAACAGTGCGTCATCTACAGATGCCCCCATAACAGTGCGTCACCCACAGATGCCCCCATAACAGTGCGTCATCCACAGATCCCCCATAACAGTGCGTCATCCACAGATCCCCCATAACAGTGTGCCATCCACAGATCCCCCATAACAGTGTGTCATACTGTCATCCACAGATCCCCCATAACAGTGTGTCATACTGTCATCCACAGATCCCCCATAACAGTGCGTCATCCACAGATCCCCCATAACAGTGTGTCATCCACAGATCCCCCATAACAGTGCGTCATACTGTCATCCACAGATCCCCCATAACAGTGCGTCATACTGTCATCCACAGATCCCCCATAACAGTGCATCATACTGTCATCCACAGATCCCCCATAACAGTGCGTCATACTGTCATCCACAGATCCCCCATAACAGTGTGTCATACTGTCATCCACAGATCCCCCATAACAGTGCGCCTGCGCACTGAGGAGAGACAGAAAGGAGGGCACATAATCAGTGGAAGCAAGCAGAGGACGGTACAGCAGACGACTGAATCGCTTCTTTTGTAAGTAAATTGTTTTATTATAAATGTAGTTTAATGTTTTTGTCTTTTATTATATTCTGGCTTTTGCTTGGTTATGTATGATGCTTTTTGATAATAAGTAAATGTAGTGGTGCTATAATGTGGACCCCAGGCCTCTCTGATGTCCTGCAGGCTGGCGCTGTGGCAGCATACGGTTGGTCAGGCAGCAGAGAGGCTCTGGGGCTGTCATTGTGCTCTGGTACTTTTCCCTTCACAGCCACTGCTATCTCTCTCTCGTACAGTGCAGACTCCGCAAGAGGATTTCCGTTTGCTCTCCGTCCTCTTAAAAGTCTATGGGAATCAAAACTGATCCATCTGGTTCCTGTTATGCAAGACTGAAAACAAAGTCCGTCTTGCATAAGGGGACCCAGACTGATCCGTTATGCTTCCTATATTGTTGCAAAGCTTGTGTGTTGGCCCCTCAATTGTGCTTCCGGGTTTGGCTCCGCCCCTAGACTGCAAGGGGGTGGGGCCTGTTGGGGGTCATGTGATTGGGCTGCTCAGTCAAAAATGCCCGGGCCTATTTTTTGTCCCAGTCCGGCCCTGGCTGTTGCTGTACGCACAGACGCGTCCTGGAGGTGGTTGATTCATTCCTCCTGGACGCGCCGGCGCGTCCTCTCGCGAGACGCGAGATTTCCTGTGAACGCGCGCACACAGGCGCGCGCGCTCACAGGAACGAAAGGTAAGAGAGTTGATCTCCAGCCTGCCAGCGGCGATCGTTCGCTGGCAGGCTGGAGTGGAGTCTTGGCCTGGTCTTTCAGGGTGTTTAAGCACTGGGGGCTGAGGTGGGTTAAGCCGAGCAGCCGAGCCGCCGATTCGCCGAGGAATCTGCGAGCCGAGCGGGATGTCAGTGACGACGTGACGTCAGAGCCCGCGGCGTGCCGCCTCTGCGGCTGGAGATCATATAGCTCCGCTCGGCTCCACCCACCTCTGCCATCTTCAGACAGCGTGGTAGCTAGGAGGCAGAGGAGGGACTGGAGCGAGCGGACAGCGGAGCATTTTAAAGCTGCTGCTGCCTGATTCAGCTGAGCTGATTGAGCCTGCCCAGTGCCTTGAATGCCTTCTGCCTGGTCTGGCTAGACAGACTGAGTGGCGTGCCATCGATCTGATCATCTGCCTGCTGGCTGCTGCAGTGCCTTGCGAAGTGGGTGCTGACTGCACCTGACCTGGCTGGCTTCCCTGGCTGCACCCTGTGTGTAAGTAATACTGTTACTGTGTGCCATTAAATGCAACCATTGTGCCCATCAAACTGCAGCCACTGTGCCCATCAACATGCAGCCACTGTGCCCATCAAAATGCAGCTACTGTGCCCATCAAAATGCAGCTATTGTGCCCATCAAAACACATACTGTGGCCATAAAAACACAGCCACTGTGCCTGTCAAACGCAGCCACTGTGCCCGTCCAAACGCAGCCACTGTGCCCGTCAAACGCAGCCACTGTGCCCGTCAAACGCAGCCACTGTGCCCGTCCAAACGCAGCCACTGTGCCCGTCCAAACGCAGCCACTGTGCCCGTCCAAACGCAGCCACTGTGCCCATCCAAACGCAGCCACTGTGCCCGTCAAAATGCAGCCACTGTGCCCATCAAAATTCAGGTCACAAAGAGGGCCTCTGTTAGAGAGCCCCCCCTCCAGGATCCATTAGACCCCATTGTAGTTGCCTAATATATCCCACCCCTTGACATGTGTCATTGTAATAATATAATCAATGCTATTCACTTCACCTGTCAGTGGTTTTAATGTTGTGGCTGATCAGTGTAGTATACATTTGCTTTTCCCCTTAGATGTCTAGCAAAAAAAAAAAGTTATCAGGATGTCAATACAAGCAACGCCGAAAAAGAAAGGAAGAAGCTTTGAAAAAAATTACTTCTTCTATTACAAGCTTCTTACAGCCACAGTCTTCATTAAGCAGTGGTCAAGATTCCCTTTGCACTGATGCATCAACATCAAGCAAAGAGTTAAGGTCCAGTGTCATAGACATTTCACATAGGGGAGAAGGAGAAAAAAATAAACAATTGGAAGAATCAGAATGTGATGATGATCTGGTACCCGTGGATCCCGAGTGTTGTACTGAGCCAATAACAACTGGAGATGTAACTTCAGGTTACATTGTTTCAGCAGCAGAGATGCATTTTGACATTGAAGAGGAAGATATATCTGATGTTTCCTCTGAGTCAGACACTGAGTCTATTGTACTTATGGATGATGAAACTGAAATGGAACTTGAAGAGCCATCAACAGCATCACATGGAATCTCAAGTGATCCTGCTTTCTGGCCTGAAAATATAGATGACCAACACAGAATAACTTTGATAAAAATTGGTCCTGTTCAAGAAAAGGCATTTACTTTTCCAAAAGATGATACCAACAGGAGCTTTTCTATCTCTTACTACCAAAGAGTACTGGATAATGGAGAGAAGATACCAAGAAATTGGTTGATCTATTCTACAGCTAATAATTCGGTCCAGTGTTTTGCTTGCCGGATATTCAACAGTGACAATATGGCTTTGGCCTCAAAACAAGGCTTTAAAGGGGTTGTCCCACTTTGCTTTTTTAATCTTATCAGCAGTAGATGTCCTGATAACTTCCTGGTTCTCAGGCAGTTGAGTGAAGGCCACGCCTCCTCATGACTCACCCTGCGTGCTCGTTCATGTGTATGAGGTCATCCACATGGAGCCGTATGTGAGGTCCCGCCCCCCCCCCAGTATAATAAACATTGAGTGCGGCCCCCCCCCCCCCAGTATAATATACATTTAGTGCGCCCCCCCCCCCAGTATAATATACATTCAGTGCGGCCGCCCCCCCCCCAGTATAATATACATTCAGTGCGGCCACCCCCCCCCCAGTATAATATACATTCAGTGCGGCCACCCCCCCCCCAGTATAATATACATTCAGTGCGGCCACCCCCCCCCCCAGTATAATATACATTCAGTGCGGCCACCCCCCCCAGTATAATATACATTCAGTGCGGCCACCCCCCCCCAGTATAATATACATTCAGTGCGGACCCCCCCAGTATAATATACATTGGTGGCGCAGTGGGAAGTGCCAATGAGGGTTAAAAAAATAAATAAAAAATTAACTCACCTCCTCCAATTGTTCGCGCAGCTGCCGGTCTCCTGTTCTATCTTTAGGACCTGTGAAAGGACCTTTGGTGACATCACTGTGGTCATCACATGGTACATCATATGATCCATCACCATGGTAATGGACCATGTGATTAGCTCAGTGACGTCACCAAAGGTCCTTTCACAGGTCCTAAAGATAGAACAGGAGACCGGCAGCTGCGCGAACAATTGGAGGAGGTGAGTTAATTTTTTATTTATTTTTTTAACCCTCATTGGCACTTCCCACTGCGCCACCAATGTATATTATACTGGGGGGGTCCGCACTGAATGTATATTATACTGGGGGGGGGGTGGCCGCACTGAATGTATATTATACTGGGGGGGGTGGCCGCACTGAATGTATATTATACTGGGGGGGGGGGGGGTGGCCGCACTGAATGTATATTATACTGGGGGGGGGGGGGGTGGCCGCACTGAATGTATATTATACTGGGGGGGGGGGGGCGCACTGCGCCACCAATGTTAATACAAATGCAGGAGGTGGGTGCCGGAGTGAAATAGCCGGCACCCGACCTCTATGATAGGGGGCTGCGATCAGCGGCAGTTAACCCCTAAGGTCCCGCTCCCTGTCATAGAGGTCGGGTGCCGGCTATTTGATTCCGGCACCCGCCTGCTGTATTTGCGCATGCGCGGGCGTGCGCGTACTTGTAGGAATGGAGAGGCGGCCCGAGTACTTGTTCAGCCGTTGTGCGCAGGCGCGGCACAGCGATGCGGCCGGACGAAAGAGGCCGTATCCATGGGATACAGAAAACAACAAAGGAATCGCTTTACATGATTTTTTGAATGAAAGGTAGCTTTTGGATAATAACATGGATAGGAAGATATGTTGTGTGGGGGTAAATAGATTAGATAAAACCTATTTTATGAAGTGGGACAACCCCTTTAATGATTGGCAGCATCTGACAAGACATTTAAGCCGGCATGAAAAAACCACAATCCATATCACAAATTATAAGAAATGGATGGATCTTTCAAGAGCTCTGGAAAAGGGAACAACCATTGATCATATCAATCAAAAGATCATTAAACAAGAAGAGAAACGCTGGTATTCTGTCATACAGCGAATAATCTACATTATCCAATATTTAGCAGGACAAAATCTGGCGCTTCGTGGCTGTGATGCCCGTTTGTTTCAAAACAATAATGGTAACTTCCTGAAATTGGTTGAAATGATAGGGAAATTTGATCCCATCATATCTGAACATATTCAGAGAATTCAGTGCTCCATTTCACAGCATTCACAAATGCCACATTATCTCGGTTACAAGATTCAGAATGAGATAATTGCCATAGTTGGCACAAAAATAAGAGAAAAAATTATACGAAGCCTAAATGAGTCCAAATATTTCTCCATTATCCTGGATTGTACTCCTGATATGAGCCACACTGAGCAGATTAGTATTGTTGTCCGATTTGTTGTTCTAGATCAAAGTGCAAAAAAAATTGAAATTCGAGAACACTTCCTTGATTTTTGTCCAGTAAACAATACAACATCTGAAGGACTGACATCCTTTTTACTGGCCTACCTAGAGAACAATCACATTGCAATTGAGAATATGCGTGGCCAAGGCTATGACAATGGCGCAAACATGAAAGGAAAAAATAATGGTTTGCAGCAAAGAATACTCAATATCAATCCAAGAGCCTTTTTTGTGCCATGCAGTGCACATACTCTCAACTTGGTGGTGAATGACGCTGCAAAGATTTCATTCCTGACAATAGATTTCTTTGGCATCGTTCAAGAACTTTATGTGTTCTTTGCCTCATCCACCCAACGGTGGCAAGTACTCAAGGAGCACGTTACAAATCTAACTTTAAAACCACTCTCCGAAACCAGATGGGAAAGCAGAGTTGCAGCAATTAAACCCTTGCGATATTTCCTACCTGAGGTATTTGATGCACTGTATGACATCTCAGATGATGACAACAGGGACATTAACACTAAACATCAAGCTCAATCCTTGGCAACGAAAATAAAATCATTCAAATTCATCTGTTCCATTGTCATTTGGTATGAATTATTATCAAAGGTGAATGTGATCAGCAAAATAATGCAGCAAACAACATCAAACCTATCAGGCTGTGTACAGGAACTGGAGAAGTTGATCAAGCACTTGGTGGAATACAGGTCTGATGAAGGCTTTGAGAATGCGCTAGCTGATGCCAAAGGAATAGCTGAAAAGCTTGATTGTGAAGCAAAATTTCCTGATGCATTTACAATTAGACCTCGACAGAAAAAGAAGATTTTTGACTATGAACATGAAGATGAGTCTCTTGCAGACCCTACACAATATTTTAAAGTGAATTTTTTCTTTGCCGTTTTGGACACATCCATCCAGTCCATAAATGAGAGATTCACATTACTTCAGAGCCACTGTGACACATTTGCATTTTTATATGAAATCCCAAAACTTGGGATGGACAAAAAGGATATATTGAAGTGTTCCATGGATCTGCAAAACAAATTAACTGACAGCCAGTTATCCCACTCTGACATTAATGGAATAGATCTTTGTGATGAACTGGACACCATTCGACCTTTTCTAACCCAGGAGATGACAGTCACCAACATCTTGCAGTATCTAGTGGAGAATAACTTGACCAACACATTCCCAAACCTTTCTGTTTCACTGAGAATATTGATGACACTTCCTGTAAGTGTAGCTGCTGGGGAACGTTCATTTTCCAAACTAAAGCTGATAAAAAATTATCTCCGTTCCACGATGTCCCAGGCAAGACTTACCAACTTATCCATTATATCCATTGAAAAATTCTTCTGCGAAGACTTGGATATAGATGATGTGATTAGAAATTTTGCTGTTGCCAAGGCTCGAAGAGTTCGTTTTGTTTGATTAAATAATCAATGTGTACACACTGCATGCATCCTTTCCTAGTGTCTCACAACTAGAAGATAATGTACCAACATTTTTTGGGAGACTGCAGATGTGTGTTTTCAATATTTAGTTGGGCTTGGATGTTTTTCTTAAGAAAAGGCGTGCCACTCTACCCCATAGCCCAGGCATTTGAAGAATACTGGAGATTGTTGTCACATGTACCACCTTACAGCCAGCACTTGCCATATATTCCTGCAGCTCCTTTAATGTTGCTGTAGGCCTCTTGGCAGCCTCCCTGACCAGTTTCTTCTCATCTTTTCATAAATTTTGGAGGGATGTCCAGTACTTGGTGATGTCACTGTTGTGACATATTTTCTCCACTTGATGATGACTGTCTTCACTGTGTTCCATGGTGTATCTAATGCCTTGGAAATTCTTTTGTACCCTTCTCCTGACTGATACCTTCTAACAATGAGATCCATCTGATGCTTTGAAAGCTCTCTGCGGACCATGGATTTTGTTCTAGGATGCGACTAAGAAAATGTTAGGAAAGACCTACTAGAAGTGCTGAACTTTATTTGGGGTTAATCAGAGCACTCTAAGACTAGATTTACATCTAGGCTGCTGTGCTGCCTTGATGCGTTTTTCAGGCATGTTTTGCAGTGCTTTTTGTGTTTTTAAACCCTCCTTTTTGCATGCAGTTTTTATGCATTTTGTGTTTTTTTTCCTCTTTAAACACACTGTATATAGCTGGTTGCTAAGAAGGAGGCCGGGAAGCAAGCCACTTTAAGTTTATTTAACTTTATTTAATTGATATTTGCACTTGATTGTATGCATGAATCTGTTATTTGCACTTTAGTTATTATATTTATTGAAAATGTAAAAAGTACAGAATCAATCTATCTTGCATATTTTGCATCTGTTATTATAGATTTTCTGCTACCTCATTTTCTGTTCAAAAATGTTATATTGTTCAGTTCATATTTATAGTCCAAGTACACTATTTGTACTATTTGCACTATTTGATTTACATGCACTTGACACAGATTTGTCAATAAATAAAACATTTATTTTGACTTGTCAAAGCCGTTGACTAAGTTATTGTCAAAGCAAATTGGTGGGGCTGAAGTTGGGGGCTGAAGTTGTTGCCATAGAAACATTGTAAAGGGGAGGAGTTAGTAAGATAACCACGCCCATGTGGGGGCGCCAGAAATATTTCTGCACCCAGGCGCCTGTGACCCTAGGATCGGCCCTGCGCACACCCCAAAGGCCGGCCCTGAACGAGCCCCCCTTTACGGAGCCTAGCGCCCCACTATTTGAGAAGCACTGCTATAGAAGCACAGAAAAGCATAGTAAATATGTTTCAGATTGATAGACAAAAATTTCTGCCCATTAACGGCATATCCATATAAAAAATGTCACACCCCAAAAGAGTGGAGTTCGCCTACTTGGCTATTTTGTTAAGCCCCACTAAAGTGAAAGGAGAGAGCAGCCCTGGGGCGAAAAACAATAAGGCCCCCCCACACACACACACAAACACACACATGACACTTGCTGACTTTAACGTCCCCCCCATCACTACAGAAATACAGCGCCACATACCTCTTACATACAGTGACGTCTCCTTTGATGTAGATGTTCTCTGTCCTCATCTTCTCCTTTCAAATCTTCAGACCAGACTACCATTTTGTCGTCATTTTCCGTCTCTGCAGTTTGAAAACAAAACAAAAAATCTTAGTTTACTACTTTTCCATCATCCTCCCATCTTCTGGACAAATCATCCTACTACCCCCAATACTGTGCCACTGTGCTCCCCAATACTTTACTGCAGAAACAGATAATACCCCTGATAATACTAGTACCACACAGAGCCCCCCATATAAAATACCCCTTCTTTGTGGCCTCAGTAGAAGCCCCCATAATAATGTGCCAGTATCAAGTGCCTCTCTTCCACCCCCCCATGTGCCAGTAACAAGTGCCTCTCCATGCCCCACATGTGCCCATAACAAGTGCCAAACCCCCCATGTGCCAGGATCAAGTGCCTCCCCCCATGTGCCAGTATCAAGTGCCACCCCCCTCCCATGTGACAGAATTAAGTGCCAACTCCCCATGTGCCAAGATCAAGTACCAAACCCCCCACCCCCATGTGCCAGGATCTAGTGCCAACCCTCCCCCCCCCCATCCCCATGTGCCAGTATCAAGTGCCTCCCGCTCCCCCATGTGGCAGTAAAAGTCTGGTATAAAAAAAATGTATACTTACCTCCATCACACAGCGATGCAGGCCTCTTCCAGCCTGTGTCCCGCGCTGTACAGCTCAGGTGGCTCGATGACGTCATTGCGCCGCCTGCACAGGCCTCTGATAGGCTGCCGACACAAGGCCCGCAGCCTATCAGAGGAACATGGAAGAAAGACGCCTCTCCCTCCCCTGCCCCATAGCACAGCCATCTGTATTGCTGTCCTGAGGACGGCGATACAGATGACTATGGAGATGAGTGCTTCCACAATGGAAGCGTTCATCCCCCTGTGACCTGTCGGTGTCGGGTGGTGGGCTTGGGGGCCCCTAAGGACTCGGTGTCCCGGGGGCAATTGCCCCTCTTGCATCTATGGAAGCGCCGGCCCTGAACGTCGGCCACTTCCCCCTTTCCTGGCTGTGTGTGACAGGGTCCCTTTCTTGGAAATTTTACTGCAGATTTTGCTGACATTCCACAGTGGATTTCGGTGCGGATTTACCAAAGATCTAACCCTACGCATTGCAAACGGTGAAATATACAGTGGAACTCTGTAGCATAAATTAAACCAATCAGATTCTATGATTCATTTTGGACAGCGCCTTTGGAAAATGAAATGAGGAATCTGATTGGTTGATATGTGCTACTAAGCCAGTTCTACTTTACACCAGTTTGATAAATGACCCCCTTAATTCTTCTCTGTACCAATCCTGATTCCTATTCGGTTTGAATGTGTACTCTTTGTGGACGCTTCCTTGCTGATTGTTTTTAGATGAGCTATTGGTCATTTCAAAGACAATGTATAAGAAACTGGTTATACTAAAATCTTGTTAATGTGATAGTTTGGTAGATCGCTACTTATTGGCACCAAAAGAAAAGTCAACTGGAATCTGTGTAAATTCAGATGTAGCAAATGGACTTGAGGGCATGGGTGTGCATATTACACCTCAAATCTGTCATTACACTCCCTAACTTACTATTGTTAGGGCAGCTTTTAAATGCCATAGTGATTAGGGGCCTTTCTAGTGACAAGTATATTGTAGAGTCTCCAGTCAGCCAAGAAGGGGTTAATACTTGGGACCACTGTGGCTGACTTCACAGTTAAAGTGTATGAGGTAGGTATCGATAATAAGCCCCTGTAGTAACTATGGCAACTGTGCTGCTGATGTCATAGATGCATAAGTCTATGACATAAAGAACCCACAGATGAAGGTTCCATAACAGAAGGACAAACGGCCATTTGCAGAGCAATGCTTGATGTGTCTGGAGACCTGGAGCTTCACCATCTGTAGAGGGAGGAAGGGGACGCCCGCCTAGCCAGATCAGCCCTATCGCCTAACCAGCCAGATCAAGTCCAAAAAGTTGAGAGGTATGCTGACATGTGAATTAGGCTTAAAGGGGTTGTCTCACTTCAGCAAGTGGCATTTCTTATGTAGAGAAAGTAAATGCAAGGCACTTACTAATGTAGTGTGATTCACCATATTACCTCCTTTGCACACTATAGGAAAAAGCACTAGCCTATGTTAGGTCTTACGGTACCAACCACCAAATATGTAGGTCAGCACTTTTTCCTATAATGTCCAAGCACGGCCACCACTGATGGATTTCAGGGTGGTCATAACCATGGAAAAGAGCAGTGTATAATGTGAAATGTGGAAAAATGAGTCCAGCCAAACAAAGCAATATGGATAATGACAATAAATTAGTAAGTGGTTTGTACTAACTTCCTCTACATAATAAATGCTATTTGCTGAAGTGAGACAACCCCTTTAAGATGACAGTGGTCAGGCTGGGAAATACAAAGAAAAAAGTATACTATTAGACTCTGCCATAGGTGCTATTACACTTCTGCACATGGCTGACCTGGAGGCCTTTGTTAGGCCTCCTACTCCTATAGCAACCCAGTGGCACCACACAGGTTTGTTGCAACGTGCTGACATAGGAAGCCCCTTTCGTCTCTTAAACTCCTTAGATGCTACGGTTGCTATTGTTTGCAGCATCCAAGGCATTAAACAGCCAGGCCTGGAGCCTGGTTTTCAGTCAAAACTGGCCTCCCACAGCGACCACACAGAAATAACTTCTGCTATTATGTCAATTGGCTGGAACTACATAGTTCCCATGATGTATTAAAATGTCACAGGGTGAGAAGGGGTTAACAAGTTATGGTAAGGCTGTATTCACACCTGTGTTGTCTGTCTGAATATCTGGCAATATCAGCAGTCATATGAACAGGTAACCAGTACATTGCTGCCACCTAGTGGAGGGGTGAAATACATTTTAGTTACAAAGGAAAAAACGGCCCCATTTCCACCCTGGAGAAAGGCATCTACTGGAGCTACTAATGAGTGGAAATGACACAAGGCTATTGAGCCTTTCAGTGCAATCTTTTCAGGGAGCTGATCCCTAACATGCTGAACCGACATGTCTGAGTTCTGTTACCGTACAGTCCTAAACGCTCTAAGCTCTATAAAGCCTCATTCACACCTCAGTGTTCCACGCACGTGCGCTGTACATGTTCTCCACGGGCAGCTCACGTCCTCATTCATTTTAATGTGTGTTTTCACACATCAGAGTTTTAGCACGGTCCGTAGGTCTGTGTTTTCAGCACGGATAAATGCTCTACTTTGTCCGTGTTCACGGATCCATCATGCCCATTATAGTCTATGTATCCGTGAAAACCACGAATGCAACACGGATCCATCAGTGTTTCAGGGATCATTAGGAAGAGATGCTTTGAAAATTATTTTTCAGCTGTGCAGTGTCAGTGAAACACGGGTGACACACGGACCACACATGGATCCTTCACAGATATCTCCATGGAGGCATCACTGACCTCCTTTTCACAGATTTAAGCACGGATGTGTAAATGAGGCTTAAGGCACACTTTCAGTTTTTCGTGGCCATTTTCCAACCATTTGTGCATCCATTTTTTGTCTGTCTGTCCGTTTTTAATGCCCGTTTTGCATCTGTTATTCACGGCTGTTAAAAATGGCTTTTAAAAACAAAACAAAGATCCCAACCCCTGCAGTGCCCTCAGTGTACAGAATACCCCCCAGCAGTAATAATGTCCCCCATAGTGGCCCCCAGCAGTAATAATGTCCCCCATAGTGCCCCCCGGCAGTAATAATGTCTCCCATAGTGGCCATTAGCAGTACTAATGTTCCGCATGGTGGCCCATAATGTTCGCCATAGTGACCCCTGCAGTAATAATGCCCCATAGTGGCTCCCTGCTGTATGTTTTATTTCAAGAAAAAAAAAAAGAAGAAAAAAAAATATATATATAGTCACCTCATCCTGTTGCTCCTCCATCACGCTGACCGGTGCTCAGCGTGATGACGTCATCGCACGCTCCCAGGGCGACAGATCCTCTTCAATCAAAAGAGGAGTTACTGTCTCTTTGTGTGCAAGTGGATGAGGTATCACAATATATGCAATGGGCGGCCGCGCCACTGGGCCCTCTATGTAGCGTCCCAAGTGTAGGAACGGCCGAGTGGTATAGGGTGGCCTAAAATGTCCCTTTATATGAGGTGTGAGTGTCACGGTGCTCCTACCTGGATACGGCTGGACCAAAGGCGTTGGCTCCGAAGCAAACAAATAGGGGGAATAGTTGAGGGATAAAAGAATAACTTGAGTCCAGATCTTGAGATGCAGTTCCAACTTTGCCTTGGTCCCAGCAGGCTTTAGCATTAAGCGCAGGCAAACTCATCACTGCTACATTTGTTGCTCTCTGGCTCTGCTGCACTATCAGGCTGGCTGTATAACTTTGCTTCTTCTTTATGCTGCACAACACTTAGTAGTCTGACTCTATGTTTGGCAAGGAAATACTCCTCCTGGCTCCTGAGGCTTAAAGCTTTGGCCTCCATGTTCAGCAGAGCTGAGGGTGCTCTGGGTGGCTTGGCTTGGGCATGTTCAGGAGAGGGGGTTTAGAATGGAATGGAAAGCTCCATTCTACCTAACTATAGCTCTGCCGTATTTGCTGCCACCTGCTGGTAAACCAGGCAAATTACATTTAAACACAACAGTTGCAAACATTAGAAATGCACAGTGTAGTGGACCTGTAATAAATACACAAGATGACATGATATTAGCACATTAGAGATAGTAGCGGGGTGAAGAAGTGGTAATGCCACTCTGGGGCGTTACATATACACTGCTCGTTACCATGGTTATGACCACCCTATAATCCTCTCTGTTGACCAGGATTGCGGAAACTCACATAGGCTGGTGCTTTCTCATATAGTGTGCAAGCAGGGCCACCACTGATGGTTTACAGGGTGGTCGTAACCATGGGAAAAAGCAGTGTATAATGTGATGGAAAAATGAATCCAGACAGCAAAGGAATTTAAGTTGAATAGGTCTCGATTAGTCATGGCTGCCGCACGGACATTGCCCGTGCATTAGGGACCGCAAATTGCAGTCCCCAATGCACGGAATGACCGCACAATGGCCGTGTGCATGAGGCCTAAGGCTGAGTTCACATGTAGTTTAAGCATCTGTTATGCACATGTTGCCTTCGTTTTAGCCATTTCTGTCTACGATCTGTTATTTTAGACTGCAAAAAAAAACTTTATGTAGGAATTTTTTCCCTCTAAAATAACGGATCCCAGACAGAAATGGCTAAAAAGGATGCAACATGTGCATAACTGAGCATAACGGATGCTTAAAATACAGAAGAACGGAAAGCTAAACGGTGATGTGAACCTGGCCTAACAGGCGCTCCAGCACTAAGATCCCGTTGGAGATTGCCACTACTTAAAAAAAATCTGGATTTCTGGCACCTTTATATACTGCCCTCAGATAAGGCAGCACAAATAGGTGACAAACCCCCTTTAATTTCTACCTCTCCATGGCATAAAATGTAAAGATTATTTGGATTTCATTCACACTTGACACAAGTGCAGGAATTTATCAAGATTAGTATTTGAAAAGAAAAAGTGATCAGGAAGGTAATGTCCCCTTTAACTCTGATGTTGACATCACCATGGCAACTGCAGTAAACAGACAGCTATTGGTCGGCTTGAATCTAAAAATCATCAGTTGGCTCCTTGAGAGATGAAACTGATTTTATGGTTAGTGATGGATTTCAGAGACACCCGGAGGAGCTGCTTTTACGCCCACTGCTCACGGTGGGATTTCTGGGGTAAGATACTGAGATATATCTGTTATATTCAGGTGCGGGATATCTCCGTATAAAACTGGTGTGTTTCTAGTAAGCTACAATAAATACAATAAAAGAGGAAAAGATGTTTACCGTTTTCCCTAAATTTGAACGGTTTATTATGTGTCTAGGGAAAATAGGACTTTTGGTCAGGTCTACAACACTTGTGGTGAAGTTACCTAAGAAAAGGTGAAGTATAAAGAATGTTGGGATCCCGAAAATGAAATATGGAGGGATCCTCATGGGATTATAATCATCCCAGAGGTTTTTATTTAGGAGATTTTGGCGGGAATTTTTCCCGCCGAAAAGATAAGGTTTATGGCTAAGAATAGGAAGGTTACTGGGCAGAGTAGGGGAGGTCAGTGATTGGGTCAGGAAGGGACCTATGGGATTGGTTGCTGGGCAGAATTGTGTAGGGATACCCAGCAACAGGTTCGGGATTGGGTGGAAGTTTTAGGGCTGGGACCAGGTTGGAGTGATAAAAAGAGGAGTTTGGCAGCTGAGGGCTGTCAGAACGAGTACCTGAGGGAGGTTTTGCTGCTCTCCTGTGAAGATTGGCTGTCCGTTCCCATTTGCTGCTTTTGGAGAATTGCGGTCTGTTCCTGTCTGCTGCCTTTCATGATGGAGGATTTCGTCGCGGAGCTTCGGAGGCGTGCGGGAGATGGGGATACTGCGTCCTGGCTGGAGTCCTGCCTGGCCGAAATGTCATCCCTTTCTGCGGTCCCTGTGGTGGTCGGCGGTTCCGGTGCGGCGGCGGAGCAGTCTGAGACGGTGGCTGAGGAATCAGGTGTTCCCTCCATATCGCCTGCGCTGCGCTCTTCTGTGAGAGAGAAGAGGCAGCGCACCCGTTTTTCTCCTTCCCCATGCAGGTCCGGGCAGGAGAGGAAGAGGCCGGAGAGACGCAGTGCCGCGGCTAATGAGGGCGCCGGAAGCAGCAGCGGTTTGATGACGTTGGCGGTGCAACAGGAATTGATGTCCCCGGAAATCGTGGACCAGAATTTTCGTTCCTCTGGCAATTTTCGGAGTCTGGATCCTGTTCCTGAGGTCTCTGAGGCTGGGAGAGCTTCCACTGATGCCACCAACGTTCCGATCCAGTCAAGAAGAAGGGCAAGGTGCAGAGAGGGACGGCGGCCTGTGCAGCATTCTTCCCAGCAGCTCCGCTTAGGTGTTAAGCGCGGGGGGAGTGCGTGCCTGGAAGATGGACCACAGCTGCAGGATTTCCCGGGATCTTCTTCAGGTGTCCAGGCTTCTGCTTCTGTGGGTGGTGAGTGCACCAGTGGTCTGAGTTCTGTGATTGCTTCCTTATCCTCTGTGCTTTCCTCCTTAAAGAATTTTGTTTCCCCCCCCCTCCCCCGCCTCCTGAGCCGGCTGGTGTGACAGGCGATTTTGTGGACGCTTGGCGGTTTTCCGGTCAGGAGGTGGGTGGGAAGTCGGATAGTGAGGAATCTCTCCCAAGGCCAGTTGCAAAACAGAAAGGTGTTTCCGAATTGTGTTATAAAGAAACATTGCCGTGTGAATTATCTCCTTTAGGTTTTCATCTCTCCATGTCGGTGAAGGAGAAGATATGGAGAAATGAATTTGTAGATATGTTTTCTCTTCTTCCCGCTTCTAAAGATTTTGTTTCAAAGCTTGAGAAGCGGGAAGATAAGTCTGAGGAGGACAGAAGGCGTCCCATTCCACGGACTTTTAATAATTGGCTTCAAGCTTACTGTATTTTTTGTAGCGTGATGGGAGAGAAATTTCCTATGAAGTGTTCCGGCCTTTTTCAGCATTTAGATAATGTGTTAGAGGCGTATAAAAATTTTGGGGGAATTGGTTGGTTTATATATGATGAAGGTTTCAGGCAGAGGCTGTCGGTGTATCCTAGAATGCGTTGGGGTGCAAAGGATGTTGGTCTGTGGCTGAACTTATTGTTGCCGCAGCGTTCATCCTTTGCGACTGTGAGGCAGCAGGCGGCTCCGTTAGCCTCGCATTCGCAGTTATTTAGGAAAGGCACTTGCTTTGCATTTAATGAATCGCAGTGTAAGTGGCCTGCATCTTGCAAGTACCGTCATGAGTGTGCTTTTTGTGGAGGTAGCCACCCGCTGGTTCGGTGTTATAAAAGAGCTAACATGCCGGCCCAGCCTTCCACAAAAGAGTATGTGTCTAAGAGCTTGGACGCCAGTAAAGCTGGAGAACATGCGTCCTTGGCTCGAGCGTTACCCAAATTTAATGATGGCGGAGTTGCTTCTGGATAGCTTTGCTTTTGGTTTTCGGTTACCGTCATTTTGTGGCTCTGGTTGTGAATGGGTTAATAATTTATCTTCTGTTGATCAGTTCCCTTCAGTGGTTCAGTCCAAGTTAGCAAAGGAATTGGCCTTAGGTAGGATTGCAGGTCCTTTTTCCTCTCCTCCTTTTGCTAATTTTCGCCTTTCTCCATTAGGGGTGGTGCCTAAGAAGGAGCCTAATGCTTATCGTTTGACTCACCACTTGTCCTTTCCTTATGGGGCGTCATTGAATGATGAAATCGATAAAGCATTATGCTCTGTTAAGTATGCCACCTTTGATTCTGCTGTAGATTTTGTGCGGGGTTGTGGCAAAGGCGCTTTAATGGCAAAAGCGGACATACAGTCCGCTTTTCGTTTATTCCCGGTCCATCCTTCATGCTTTAATTCTCTAGGTTTCCAATTTAATGGTTTGTTTTACTTTGATAAATGTCTTCCTATGGGATGCTCTTTATCATGTTTTTATTTTGAAGTTTTTTCTTCTTTTCTTGAATGGGCTGTTTCGGTGAGATGTATGCGAGGAGCAGTTACGCATTACTTGGATGATTTTTTGTTTGTTGGTCCGGCGGGTTCTGTTGTATGTTCTGAATTGTTGGAGTCCTTCTTTGCGGTATGTTCTGAGTTCGGTGTTCCGCTAGCGGTGGATAAGACTATTTACCCGGTTAATCGTTTGGAGTATTTAGGAATAGTCATTGATTCAGAGAAGGGTGTGTGTTGTCTCCCATTGGATAAGGTTGCCAAGATATGCGCAGTTTTGTCTGATTTATTAAAAAGGCATAAAGCTACAGTGAGAGAGATTCAGTCGATTTTAGGTATGTTAGCTTTTGCTAGTAGGGTAATGCCGATGGGTCGAGTATTTTGTAGGAGATTGTCTTCAAAAATTTCAGGTATTAGGAATTCAGCTTTTCATGTTCGGTTGTGCAGAGAGGTTAAAGAGGATTTTGTGGTTTGGTTGGAATTTTTTCAGCAGTATAATGGTAGGTCATTTTGGCAGGAGGATTTTGTTGTGGCTTCATCTTTGGATTTATTTACAGATGCTGCCGGTTCGTGTGGTTTCGATGCGTATTGGAATGGGCATTGGTGTGCTGCGGAGTGGCATCCGGCATGGGTATCGAATGGGGTCACTAAGAATATTGTTCTGTTGGAACTATTCCCTGTTGTGGTGACTTTGGTTTTATGGGGTAGTTGTTTTTCTAATAAAAGGATTATTTTGCATTCTAATAATAGGGGTGTTTTATTTGCAGTTAATTGTTTGTCATCTAAGTGTCCGTTGGTAGTTAAGTTGTTGCGTCATTTGGTTCTTTTGTGTTTAAAGTTAAATATTTGGCTGAAGGCTCGTCATGTTCCTGGGATAGATAACTCTATTGCTGATTCTTTGTCACGTTTTCAGTTTCAGAGATTTCATCGGCTGGCTAAAGGGGCCGACCCAGAAGGGGAGCTATGCCCAGGGCATCTGTGGAATCTGATTTGGTCCTAGGCATGTCGTATTTGCAGTCATCGGTGGCTCCTGCAACGTGGTTGGATTACGGTCGGTCCTGGGGTCGGTGGTGTCGGTTTGCTGAAGGTAGAGGTTGGTCCCCTTATGTCTGTGGCGAAGTTTCGGCTTTAGCTTTTTGCTTAGCATTATTTCAGGATGGTTTGGCTTATGCTACAGTTTTGAGAGTTTTGTCTGGGATTTCCTTTTTTCTTAGAATTTTAGGCTCTCCTTCCGTTTTAGATTATTTTCTGATCAAGCAGGTTTTGAAAGGGTACAGGCGAGGTAATTGTTTTCCTGACAATAGATGTCCTATTTCACCAGTGTTGTTGGAGGCTTTGTGTCACGCTACTTCTAGGGTTTGCTTGGATGATTTTGAAGCATTGCTTTTTTCCACTGCATTTTGTTGTATGTTTTTTGGTGCGTTTAGAATTGGGAAGTTGTTTCCCAAGAATGGAAGGTCAGGTTTGGGCTTAGAGGCTCAGCACGTTCATATTCATGTTAATTATGTTTTAATTTTTTTTCCATCATCCAAAGTAGATCAATTGGGTAAGGGTACCTGGATTTGTATGGACAAGATCAGGTCGGTTTCTATTTGTCCGGTGAGTATGTTATCTCGGTATGGGCATGTCAGACCGGTGGGTGGTAGCAGGTTTTTTATTCATGCGAATGCTTCTCCATTAACTCAGTATCAGTTCAGGTCTGTTCTGTCAAAATGCTTAAGGGATTTGGCACTTGAGGGTTTCCGCCTCACATCGCATTCCTTTCGGATCGGTGCTGCCACGTCGGCAGCGGAGTCTGGTTTGAGTACGTCCATAATAAAGAATATTGGTAGATGGTCATCTAATCGTTTTAAGCTATATGTGCGTCCTGATTTTATAATTGTTTCATGCTTTTTGTTAATAGCTTTTACAGGACTCACCGCATGGATCGTCGGCCATTCGTTCGTGCATTGGGCCCATAGAAGAGCTTTGGAAAGGTCGTACGGTGACAACCTGTCCTGGTCTACAGACATCGTTAGAGTGTATTGGAACGGGGTCAGGGGCTTGCGTTGGGATGGTTTGTTGGATGTAGTTTTGGAAATGTGTTCTTTATACCCTGATCCTGATGTTATTATTTTTCATGCGGGAGGCAATGATGTGGGAAAGTTCAGTACTATTGAGTTGGCCTTCTGCATGAAAAGTACTATGGTCAGAACGAGACGGTTGTTTCCTGACGCCCATCTTGTTTTTTCTGAAATGATTCCTCGTTTGTTATGGTTGTCTTGTCCAAATTTTAAGTACTTGGATAAGATCAGAATTCGGATTAATCGGATCATGGCTCGTTTTATGCCGCTAGTATGGGGATTCTCCTTTCGCCATGTGGACCTTGAAGGTGGTTTGCCCGGCCTCTATTTTTCAGATAAAATCCATTTGTCAGCAATTGGTTTGGATATTTTCAACCTAAACTTGCAGGCGATGATTGAGTTAGCAGTTGGTGGGGTGGGGCCCATGCCGCCTGTTTAGTCGGCATGCTCCAGTGGGTAAAAGTCGCTCACTGATAAGGTGAGCGGACGAGTTGAGTCAGTAGTTTAGGCCGAGCTTATGGCTGGTCTAATGATTGGTTTGTTAATAAGATATTGATGATGAGTTAATTCATTGGTAATTTATTTTATGATGATTTATTGTTAATTAAATTTTAAGCTAATCTTTAATAAAATGGCCGTGGCCTTATTTATTCTACCCATTCAAGGTGTCTGCGTGTATTTTGTATTATTTAAGGTATTGTGTAGCTGGTTATAGGTTCTGGGTATGATTTATAATCCCATGTTGGGATCCCGAAAATGAAATATGGAGGGATCCTCATGGGATTATAATCATCCCAGAGGTTTTTACTTAGGAGATTTTGGCGGGAATTTTTCCCGCCGAAAAGATAAGGTTTATGGCTAAGAATAGGAAGGTTACTGGGCAGAGTAGGGGAGGTCAGTGATTGGGTCAGGAAGGGACCTATGGGATTGGTTGCTGGGCAGAATTGTGTAGGGATACCCAGCAACAGGTTCGGGATTGGGTGGAAGTTTTAGGGCTGGGACCAGGTTGGAGTGATAAAAAGAGGAGTTTGGCAGCTGAGGGCTGTCAGAACGAGTACCTGAGGGAGGTTTTGCTGCCCCACCCGCCGCCCTTCCATCTTTTATTTTGTTTTATGTCACGGCTAGAGTTGAGCGAACACCTGGATGTTCGGGTTCGAGAAGTTCGGCCGAACATCCCGGAAATGTTCGGGTTCGGGATCCGAACCCGATCCGAACTTCGTCCCGAACCCGAACCCCATTGAAGTCAATGGGGACCCGAACTTTTCGGCACTAAAACGGCTGTAAAACAGCCCAGGAAAGGGCTAGAGGGCTGCAAAAGGCAGCAACATGTAGGTAAATCCCCTGCAAACAAATGTGGATAGGGAAATTAATTAAAATAAAAATTAAATAAATAAAAATTAACCAAAATCAATTGGAGAGAGGTTCCATAGCAGAGAATCTGGCTTCCCGTCACCCACCACTGGAACAGTCCATTCTCAGATATTTAGGCCCCGGCACCCAGGCAGAGGAGAGAGGTCCCGTAACAGAGAATCTGTCTTCATGTCAGCAGAGAATTAGTCTGCATGTCATAGCAGAGAATGAGGCTTCACGTCAGCCACCACTGCAACAGTCCATTGGCATATATTTAGGCCTAGCACACAGGCAGAGGAGAGAGGTCCCGTAACAGAGAATCTGGCTTCATGTCAGCAGAGAATCAGTCTGCATGTCATAGCAGAGAATGAGGCTTCACGTCAGCCACCACTGCAACAGTCCATTGGCATATATTTAGGCCCAGCACACACACAGGCAGAGGAGAGAGGTCCCGTAACAGAGAATCTGTCTTCATGTCAGCAGAGAATTAGTCTGCATGTCATAGCAGAGAATGAGGCTTCACGTCACCCACCACTGCAACAGTCCATTGGCATATATTTAGGCCTAGCACACAGGCAGAGCAGAGAGGTCCCGTAACAGACAATCTGGCTTCATGACAGCAGAGAATCAGTCTGCATGTCATAGCAGAGAATGAGGCTTCACGTCACCCACCACTGCAACAGTCCATTGGCATATATTTAGGCCTAGCACACAGGCAGAGGAGAGAGGTCCCGTAACAGAGAATCTGTCTTCATGTCAGCAGAGAATCAGTCTGCATGTCATAGCAGAGAATGAGGCTTCACGTCAGCCACCACTGCAACAGTCCATTGGCATATATTTAGGCCCAGCACCCAGGCAGAGGAGGGAGGTCCCGTAACAGAGAATCTGTCTTCATGTCAGCAGAGAATTAGTCTGCATGTCATAGCAGAGAATGAGGCTTCACGTCAGCCACCACTGCAACAGTCCATTGGCATATATTTAGGCCCAGCACACACACAGGCAGAGGAGAGAGGTCCCGTAACAGAGAATCTGGCTTCATGTCAGCAGAGAATCAGTCTGCATGTCATAGCAGAGAATGAGGCTTCACGTCACCCACCACTGCAACAGTCCATTGGCATATATTTAGGCCTAGCACACAGGCAGAGCAGAGAGGTCCCGTAACAGACAATCTGGCTTCATGTCAGCAGAGAATCAGTCTGCATGTCATAGCAGAGAATGAGGCTTCACGTCACCCACCACTGCAACAGTCCATTGGCATATATTTAGGCCTAGCACACAGGCAGAGCAGAGAGGTCCCGTAACAGACAATCTGGCTTCATGTCAGCAGAGAATCAGTCTGCATGTCATAGCAGAGAATGAGGCTTCACGTCACCCACCACTGCAACAGTCCATTGGCATATATTTAGGCCTAGCACACAGGCAGAGCAGAGAGGTCCCGTAACAGACAATCTGGCTTCATGACAGCAGAGAATCAGTCTGCATGTCATAGCAGAGAATGAGGCTTCACGTCACCCACCACTGCAACAGTCCATTGGCATATATTTAGGCCTAGCACACAGGCAGAGCAGAGAGGTCCCGTAACAGACAATCTGGCTTCATGTCAGCAGAGAATCAGTCTGCATGTCATAGCAGAGAATGAGGCTTCACGTCACCCACCACTGCAACAGTCCATTGGCATATATTTAGGCCTAGCACACAGGCAGAGCAGAGAGGTCCCGTAACAGACGATCTGGCTTCATGTCAGCAGAGAATCAGTCTGCATGTCATAGCAGAGAATCAGGCTTCACGTCAGCCACCACTGCAACAGTCCATTGTCATAAATTTAGGCCCAGCACCCAGGCAGAGGAGAGAGGTCCCGTAACAGACAATCTGGCTTCATGTCAGCAGAGAATTAGTCTGCATGTCATAGCAGAGAATCAGGCTTCATGTCAGCCACCACTGCAACAGTCCATTGGCATATATTTAGGCCTAGCACACAGGCAGAGGAGAGGTTCATTCAACTTTGGGTAGCATCGCAATATAATGGTAAAATGAAAATAAAAATAGGATTGAATGAGGAAGTGCCCTGGAGTCCAATAATATATGGTTATGGGGAGGTAGTTAATGTCTAATCTGGACAAGGGACGGACAGGTCCTGTGGGATCCATGCCTGGTTCATTTTTATGAACGTCAGCTTGTCCACATTGGCTGTAGACAGGCGGCTGCGTTTGTCTGTAATGACGCCCCCTGCCGTGCTGAATACACGTTCAGACAAAACGCTGGCTGCCGGGCAGGCCAGCACCTCCAAGGCATAAAAGGCTAGCTCTGGCCACGTGGACAATTTAGAGACCCAGAAGTTGAATGGGGCCGAACCATCAGTCAGTACGTGGAGGGGTGTGCACACGTACTGTTCCACCATGTTAGTGAAATGTTGCCTCCTGCTAACACGTTGCGTATCAGGTGGTGGTGCAGTTAGCTGTGGCGTGTTGACAAAAGTTTTCCACATCTCTGCCATGCTAACCCTGCCCTCAGAGGAGCTGGCCGTGACACAGCTGCCTTGGCGACCTCTTGCTCCTCCTCTGCCTTGGCCTTGGGCTTCCACTTGTTCCCCTGTGACATTTGGGAATGCTCTCAGTAGCGCGTCTACCAACGTGCGCTTGTACTCGCGCATCTTCCTATCACGCTCCAGTGCAGGAAGTAAGGTGGGCACATTGTCTTTGTAGCGTGGATCCAGCAGGGTGGCAACCCAGTAGTCCGCACAGGTTAAAATGTGGGCAACTCTGCTGTCGTTGCGCAGGCACTGCAGCATGTAGTCGCTCATGTGTGCCAGGCTGCCCAGGGGTAAGGACAAGCTGTCCTCTGTGGGAGGCGTATCGTCATCGTCCTGCCTTTCCCCCCAGCCACGCACCAGTGATGGACCCGAGCTGCGTTGGGTGCCACCCCGCTGTGACCATGCTTCATCCTCATCCTCCTCCACCTCCTCCTCATCCTCGTCCTCCTCGTCCTCCAGTAGTGGGCCCTGGCTGGCCACATTTGTACCTGGCCTCTGCTGTTGCAAAAAACCTCCCTCTGAGTCACTTCGAAGAGACTGGCCTGAAAGTGCTAAAAATGACCCCTCTTCCTCATCCTCCTCCTCCTCCTCCTGGGCCACCTCCTGTTCCATCATCGCCCTAAGTGTTTTCTCAAGGAGACATAGAAGTGGTATTGTAACGCTGATAACGGTGTCATCGCCACTGGCCATGTTGGTGGAGTACTCGAAACAGCGCAACAGGGCACACAGGTCTCGCATGGAGGCCCAGTCATTGGTGGTGAAGTGGTGCTGTTCTGTAGTGCGACTGACCCGTGCGTGCTGCAGCTGAAACTCCACTATGGCCTGCTGCTGCTCGCACAGTCTGTCCAGCATGTGCAAGGTGGAGTTCCACCTGGTGGGCATGTCGCATATGAGGCGGTGAGCGGGAAGGCCGAAGTTACGCTGTAGCGCAGACAGGCGAGCAGCGGCAGGATGTGAACGCCGGAAGCGCGAACAGACGGCCCGCACTTTATGCAGCAGCTCTGACATGTCGGGGTAGTTGTGAATGAACTTCTGCACCACCAAATTCAGCACATGCGCCAAGCAAGGGATGTGCGTCAAATTGGCTAGTCCCAGAGCTGCAACGAGATTTCGCCCATTATCACACACCACCAGGCCGGGCTTGAGGCTCACCGGCAGCAACCACTCGTCGGTCTGTTGTTCAATACCCCGCCACAACTCCTGTGCGGTGTGGGGCCTGTCCCCCAAACATATGAGTTTCAGAATGGCCTGCTGACGTTTACCCCGGGCTGTGCTGAAGTTGGTGGTGAAGGTGTGTGGCTGACTGGATGAGCAGGTGGAAGAAGAGGAGGAGGAAGCCGAGAAGGAGGAGGTGGCAACAGGAGGCAAAGAATGTTGCCCTGCGATCCTTGGCGGCGGCAGGACGTGCGCCAAACAGCTCTCCGCCTGGGGCCCAGCTGCCACTACATTTACCCAGTGTGCAGTTAGGGAGATATAGCGTCCCTGGCCGTGCTTACTGGTCCACGTATCTGTGGTTAGGTGGACCTTGCTACAGATGGCGTTGCGCAGTGCACACTTGATTTTATCGGATACTTGGTTGTGCAGGGAAGGCACGGCTCTCTTGGAGAAGTAGTGCCGGCTGGGAACAACATACTGTGGGACAGCAAGCGACATGAGCTGTTTGAAGCTGTCTGTGTCCACCAGCCTAAATGACAGCATTTCATAGGCCAGTAGTTTAGAAATGCTGGCATTCAGGGCCAGGGATCGAGGGTGGCTAGGTGGGAATTTACGCTTTCTATCAAATGTTTGTGAGATGGAGAGCTGAACGCTGGCGTGTGACATGGTTGAGACGCTTGGTGACGGAGGTGGTGGTGGTGGTGTTGGTGGTACATCCCCTGTTTGCTGGGCGGCAGGTGCCAACGTTCCTCCAGAGGCGGAGGAAGAGGCCGAGGCGGCAGCAGCAGAATAGGCCGAGGCGGCAGCAGCAGAAGAGGTAGCAGGGGGAGCCTGAGTGACTTCCTTGGTTTTAAGGTGTTTACTCCACTGCAGTTCATGCTTTGCATGCAGGTGCCTGGTCATGCAGGTTGTGCTCAGGTTCAGAACGTTAATGCCTCGCTTCAGGCTCTGATGGCACAGCGTGCAAACCACTCGGGTCTTGTCGTCAGCACATTGTTTGAAGAAGTGCCATGCCAGGGAACTCCTTGAAGCTGCCTTTGGGGTGCTCGGTCCCAGATGGCGGCGGTCAGTAGCAGGCGGAGTCTCTTGGCGGCGGGTGTTCTGCTTTTGCCCACTGCTCCCTCTTTTGCTACGCTGTTGGCTCGGTCTCACCACTGCCTCTTCCTCCGAACTGTGAAAGTCAGTGGCACGACCTTCATTCCATGTGGGGTCTAGGACCTCATCGTCCCCTGCATCGTCTTCCACCCAGTCTTGATCCCTGACCTCCTGTTCAGTCTGCACACTGCAGAAAGACGCAGCAGTTGGCACCTGTGTTTCGTCATCATCAGAGACATGCTGAGGTGGTATTCCCATGTCCTCATCATCAGGAAACATAAGTGGTTGTGCGTCAGTGCATTCTATGTCTTTCACCGCTGGGGAAGGGCTAGGTGGATGCCCTTGGGAAACCCTGCCAGCGGAGTCTTCAAACAGCATAAGAGACTGCTGCATAACTTGAGGCTGAGACAGTTTCCCTGGTATGCATGGGGGTGATGTGACAGACTGATGGGGTTGGTTTTCAGGCGCCATCTGTGCGCTTTCTGCAGAAGACTGGGTGGGAGATAATGTGAACGTGCTGGATCCACTGTCGGCCACCCAATTGACTAATGCCTGTACCTGCTCAGGCCTTACCATCCTTAGAACGGCATTGGGCCCCACCATATATCGCTGTAAATTCTGGCGGCTACTGGGACCTGAGGTAGTTGGTACACTAGGACGTGTGGATGTGGCAGAACGGCCACGTCCTCTCCCAGCACCAGAGGGTCCACTAACACCACCACGACCATGTCCACGTCCGCGTCCCTTACTAGATGTTTTTCTCATTGTTATGGTTCACCACAACAACAAATATATTATTTGGCCCAATGTATTGTATTCAAATTCAGCGGGATATAAATTTGAGGCCTAGTATTTAGGCGCTGGGTGACCGGTATGGATTTAGTGACAGAATTAGACTTGGAAATGCACAGAAGCGTGTGTGTGAAGTTATTCTGAATGACCCAATGTGCACCTTGAATATTATATACCCTTTTTGGGATAGATTTCAAATAGCTCTGATATAGCAGGAACCACTAAATTATGAAATTGCTAAATTGGGAATTGTACTTCAACCCAGAACAAAAAATGTGCTTTGACGGGCACTAAATAACTTTCCCAGCTACAACAGTACAGCGGTAACGAGAGATTTAGAGGGATTTAAATTTGAGGCCTAGTATTTAGGCGCTGGGTGACAGGTATGGGTTTAGTGACAGAATTAGACTTGGAAATACACAGTAGCGGGTGTGTGTGAAGTTATTCTGAATGACCCAATGTGCACCTTCAATATTATATACCCTTTTTGGGATAGATTTCAAATAGCTCTGATATAGCAGGAACCACTAAATTATGAAATTGCTAAATTGGGAATTGTACTTCAACCCAGAACAAAAAATGTGCTTTGACGGACACTAAATATCTTGCCCAGCAACAACAGTACAGTGGTGGGTAACGAGAGATTTAGAGGGATTTAAATTTGAGGCCTAGTATTTAGGCGCTGGGTCACCGGTATGGATTTAGTGACAGAATTAGACTTGGAAATGCACAGAAGCGTGTGTGTGAAGTTATTCTGAATGACCCTATGTGCACCTTCAATATTATATACCCTTTTAGGGATAGATTTCAAATAGCTCTGATATAGCAGAAACCACTAAATTATGAAATTGCTAAATTGGGAATTGTACTTCAACCCAGAACAAAAAATGTGCTTTGACGGACACTAAATATCTTGCCCAGCAACAACAGTACAGCGGTGGGTAACGAGAGATTTAGAGGGATTTAAATTTGAGGCCTAGTATTTAGGCGCTGGGTCACCGGTATGGATTTAGTGACAGAATTAGACTTGGAAATGCACAGAAGCGTGTGTGTGAAGTTATTCTGAATGACCCTATGTGCACCTTCAATATTATATACCCTTTTAGGGATAGATTTCAAATAGCTCTGATATAGCAGAAACCACTAAATTATGAAATTGCTAAATTGGGAATTGTACTTCAACCCAGAACAAAAAATGTGCTTTGACGGACACTAAATATCTTGCCCAGCAACAACAGTACAGCGGTGGGTAACGAGAGATTTAGAGGGATTTAAATTTGAGGCCTAGTATTTAGGCGCTGGGTGACAGGTATGGATTTAGTGACAGAATTAGACTTGGAAATACACAGTAGCGGGTGTGTGTGAAGTTATTCTGAATGACCCTATGTGCACCTTCAATATTATATACCCTTTTAGGGATAGATTTCAAATAGCTCTGATATAGCAGGAACCACTAAATTATGAAATTGCTAAATTGGGAATTGTACTTCAACCCAGAACAAAAAATGTGCTTTGACGGACACTAAATATCTTGCCCAGCAACAACAGTACAGCGGTGGGTAACGAGAGATTTAGAGGGATTTAAATTTGAGGCCTAGTATTTAGGCGCTGGGTCACCGGTATGGATTTAGTGACAGAATTAGACTTGGAAATGCACAGAAGCGTGTGTGTGAAGTTATTCTGAATGACCCTATGTGCACCTTCAATATTATATACCCTTTTAGGGATAGATTTCAAATAGCTCTGATATAGCAGAAACCACTAAATTATGAAATTGCTAAATTGGGAATTGTACTTCAACCCAGAACAAAAAATGTGCTTTGACGGACACTAAATATCTTGCCCAGCAACAACAGTACAGTGGTGGGTAACGAGAGATTTAGAGGGATTTAAATTTGAGGCCTAGTATTTAGGCGCTGGGTCACCGGTATGGATTTAGTGACAGAATTAGACTTGGAAATGCACAGAAGCGTGTGTGTGAAGTTATTCTGAATGACCCTATGTGCACCTTCAATATTATATACCCTTTTAGGGATAGATTTCAAATAGCTCTGATATAGCAGAAACCACTAAATTATGAAATTGCTAAATTGGGAATTGTACTTCAACCCAGAACAAAAAATGTGCTTTGACGGACACTAAATATCTTGCCCAGCAACAACAGTACAGCGGTGGGTAACGAGAGATTTAGAGGGATTTAAATTTGAGGCCTAGTATTTAGGCGCTGGGTGACAGGTATGGGTTTAGTGACAGAATTAGACTTGGAAATACACAGTAGCGGGTGTGTGTGAAGTTATTCTGAATGACCCAATGTGCACCTTCAATATTATATACCCTTTTTGGGATAGATTTCAAATAGCTCTGATATAGCAGGAACCACTAAATTATGAAATTGCTAAATTGGGAATTGTATTTCAACCCAGAACAAGAAATGTGCTTGAACGGACACTAAATAACTCGCCCAGCTACAGCACTAGGGACAGATTTAGCTGGATATAAATTTGAGGCCTAGTATTTAGGCGCTGGGTGACCGGTATGGATTTAGTGACAGAATTAGACTGGGATATGGCCAAAAAATGAACAGACTATTGCTGGTTAAATGCACTTGGTGTGACAGCTTCACCCTGATGTAGGCTTTAGCCAAAAAACAACCACACCATTGAGGGTTAAATGCACTTGGTGACAGGCGCAGCTTGCCCCTGATTTTGTATATGGCCAAAAAATGAACAGACTATTGCTGGTTAAATGCACTTGGTGTGACAGCTTCACCCTGATGTAGGCTTTAGCCAAAAAACAACCACACCATTGAGGGTTAAATGCACTTGGTGACAGGCGCAGCTTGCCCCTGATTTTGTATATGGCCAAAAAATGAACAGACTATTGCTGGTTAAATGCACTTGGTGTGACAGCTTCACCCTGATGTAGGCTTTAGCCAAAAAACAACCACACCATTGAGGGTTAAATGCACTTGGTGACAGGCGCAGCTTGCCCCTGATTTTGTATATGGCCAAAAAATGAACAGACTATTGCTGGTTAAATGCACTTGGTGTGACAGCTTCACCCTGATGTAGGCTTTAGCCAAAAAACAACCACACCATTGAGGGTTAAATGCACTTGGTCGCAGCTTGTGCTGGCGCACCACAAGACACAAAATGGCCGCCGATCACCCCAGAAAAATGAGACTGACAAACGGTCTGTGCAGCCTAAAAACAGTGAGCAATTGAGGATCAGCAGCTCAATGATCCACAGCTGCAGATCGATCAGTTAATCAAGTCCTTTGGAGGAGTTAATCTGCCTAATCTCGCCCTACTGTCGCAGCCGCAACCTCTCCCTACGCTAATCAGAGCAGAGTGACGGGCGGCGCTATGTGACTCCAGCTTAAATAGAGGCTGGGTCACATGGTGCTCTGGCCAATCACAGCCATGCCAATAGTAGGCATGGCTGTGATGGCCTCTTGGGGCAAGTAGTATGACGCTTGTTGATTGGCTGCTTTGCAGCCTTTCAAAAAGCGCCAAGAAAGCGTCACAAAAGCGCGAAGAAAGCGACGAACACCGAACCCGAACCCGGACTTTTACGAAAATGTCCGGGTTCGGGTCCGTGTCACGGACACCCCAAAATTCGGTACGAACCCGAACTATACAGTTCGAGTTCGCTCATCCCTAGTCACGGCCACTTTGTTAGAAGGAGGGTAAAAGTCGCTCACTGATAAGGTGAGCGGACGAGTTGAGTCAGTAGTTTAGGCCGAGCTTATGGCTGGTCTAATGATTGGTTTGTTAATAAGATATTGATGATGAGTTAATTCATTGGTAATTTATTTTATGATGATTTATTGTTAATTCAATTTTAAGCTAATCTTTAATAAAGTGGCCGTGGCCTTATTTATTCCACCCATTCAAGGTGTCTGCGTGTATTTTGTATTATTTAAGGTATTGTGTAGCTGGTTATAGGTTCTGGGTATGATTTATAATCCCATGGCAGACACTGCAGATGATTGCATTAGGGCCTTATTCGCACAGTCAGTGTTTGGTCAGTGATTTCCATCAGTGATTTTGAGCCAAAACCAAGTGCGGGTCCAAAACACAGAACAGGTGCAGATCTTTCCCTTCTACCTTATGTCTGTGTAGGATCCACTCCTGGTTTTGGCTCACAATCACTGATAGAAATCACTGACCAAACACTGACTGTGTGAATGAAGCCCTAAAATGTGAAAATTCTTGGCGTCTTGAAACTCATCTCATGTAGTTGCCTGTAAGTGAGGTTCTTCATATGCATTGCGGCTTTAGGTCTCATGCACACGACCGTTGTTATAGGCATTTATATTGCCGGCGCCCATTCCATTCCGCAAATTGCGGAAGGCAACACGGACGGCTTCCTTTTTTTGAGGATCCGTGGTTTGCGGACCGCAAAAAACGTCACGGTCGCGTGCCTGAGGCCTTAGCTTGTGAAACCAGCTTTTTGTATTGAACCCATAAATGCAAATCTTGCTCTATTACTACAGGCACAGACATATAAATATTGGAAAAACCCTCCCAAAAAGGGAAATTTTTTATTCAGATAGTTGGTTTGGCTGGTATGAGTTAATTTGCATTCTCCCCTCCAAGCCTTAGGGTGCCTGTACACAGGTGTAGGGTAAGGTGCAGAAAATCAGCCAAATTTCTGTACGGATTTCTGTGCGCTTCTGAAACAAAAAACGCATGAGCAGAGCGGGCGCGATATCCGCCAGGGACCTTCTGCTTTAAACTGCAGGCACCTGGGACTAATGTGATCGTAATAACCAAGAATAAAAATAATAGGTCAGTTGTAATGCATAGGAAACGGTGTTAAAAAAAACGAATATAAAACTGTTGCAGAATTGTTTATTTTTTTATAATTACACCCCATTTGAAATTTGTTTCCGCTTCCCATTCACATTGTATGCAACTATAAATGACGCCGTTAGAAAGTACATCTTGTACTGCAAAAGACAAGCCCTGGTACGGCTATGTGAATAACAAATATAAATATGCTTGATACTTTTATTACCCAAATTGCTGTTGCAGAGATATCTTAATGAATATGCTAATTAGGGTCTCGGTGCACGATTTGGAAATACTTTTTATACTTTTTTTTTGCAACCCTTTTAGAATCTCCATTGGGCTGAGGCTACATGTACATTTTTTATGTGACGACATCAACAAAATCACAGAAAATGACAGAATGTTGGAAATTAGTGAGTATCAGAAGTTGCAGTTGTCCAGTTCACTTAGCAAATGAAAGGTGAGGTGTGACAAGTTACAATGGACATCGGGGTCACTCGTTGTTTGATACAAGATTGAGACAGTTAAAAAGTCCAACAACTGCTGCAATATTTATGTCATGTTTTCTTTTTAATTCAGACACAATCTTCAGTCTCCGCAGTCTTCCCAGAGAACCTTCTCACGGACCACAAGTTTCTATATATGGTAAATGCAGGCTATACAGTATGTACATAGGGGAAGTGTAGTCTACATAGTGTGTGTGTATAAGGTAAGTGTAGTCTACATATAAGGTAAGTGTAGTCTACATAGTGTGTGTATAAGGTAAGTGTAGTCTACATAGTGTGTGTGTATATAAGGTAAGTGTAATCTACATAGTGTGTGTGTATATAAGGTAAGTGTAGTCTACATAGTGTGTGTATATAAGGTAAGTGTAGTCTACATAGTGTGTGTATATAAGGTAAGTGTAGTATACATAGTGTGTGTATGTAAGGTAAGTGTAGTCTACATAGTGTGTATACAGGATAAGTGAATCTTTATAGTGTTTGTGCATAGGGTAAGTGTAGTGTATATATTGTATTATACAGTAAGTGCAATGATTTTAGTGTATGTGTACGGTAAGTGTAGTCTATGAAGTGTGTATATAGGATTGGTGTAATCATGGTACGTGTGGTGCATTTAGTGTGTATATATAGGATAATTAATCTATATATTGCCTGTATATAGGGTAAGTGTAGTATATATAGTGTGTGTATAGTGTATATAGTGTGTGTTTAGGGTAAGTGTAGTGTATATAGTCAATGTGTAAGGTAAGTGTACTCTACATAGTGTGTACATAGGATAGGTATAATCTATATAGTGTGCTTATAGGATAAGCCTAATCTATTTAATGTCTGTATCTAAGGTAAGTGTAGTATATATAGTGTTTATATAGGATAAACAATTTATATTGTGTCTGTATATAAGATAAACATAGTGTATATAGTTTATGTATAGGGTAAGTGTATTGTATATAGTATATCTGCATAGTGTAGTCTATGTAGTATGTATATAGCATAAATGTAGTATTTATGTTTTGTATATATGATAAGTGTAATCTTTATAACTAGTCTGTATATTAGCTATGTGTAGAGTATATAGTAAATGTATAGTGTATATAGTGTTTGTACAGGGTAAGTGTTGTTTAATGTATATATTATCTGTATATAGGGTAGGTGTAGTATATATATATATTATATGTGGGGTAAGTGCAATGTATATATTGTATGTATAGGATATCTGCAATTTATATAGTTTCAGTATATGGGGTAAGTTTAGTGTATATAGTGTATGTATATGATGTGTGGTAATTATAGCGTTACATACATTAAGTGTAGTGTATATAGTGTGTGTGTATATAGGATAATTCATCTATAAAGTACCTGTATATAGGGTAAGTGTAGTATATTTAGTGTATGTATAGTGTATATAGTGTGTGTGTATAGGGTAGGTGTAGTGTATACAGTTTATGTGTAAGGTAAGTGTAGTCTACATAGTGTGCACATGGGATAGGTATAATCGATATAGTTTGCTTATAGGATAAGTGCAATCTATTTAATTTCTGTAAAAAAGGTAAGTGTAGTGTATATAGCGTGTATATAGGATAAGCAATCTATATAGTGTCAGCATATAGGATTAATGTACTGTATATAACATATGTATAGTGTAGTCTATGTAGTGTGTATATAAGTGTAATCTTTGTGTTATTCAGTATATTCAGTATGTGTAGAGTATATAGTGTATATATAGTGTATGTAGTGCTTGTATAGGGTAAGTGCTGTCAATATTGTGTGTATAGGGTATGTGTACAGTATATAGTGTATGTATAAGGAAAGTATAATGTATATAGTGTACATTTAGGGTACATGTGCTCTATGTATATATAGAGTAATAATAGTCTAGTGTATATTTACGGTAAGTGTAATCTATATAGTATATATATATTAGGTAAGTAAAATGTAATATATATATACTGTGCATACACAGGGTAAGTGTAGTCTATATAGTGTATGTATATATATATATAGGATAAGTGTAATTTTTATAGTGTCTGTATATGCTGTAAGTGTAGTGTATATAGTGTATGTATATGATATGTGTAGTTAATATAATGTGATCATACGATAAGTGTAATGCATATAATGTGTATATATGATAATTAATCTATATAGAGCCTGTATATACGGTAAGTGCAGTATATTTAGTGCATATAGTGTTATATAGGGTAAGTGTAGTGTATATAGTGTATGTGTAGGGTAAGTGTAGTCTACATAGTGTGTACATAGGTATAATCTATATAGTGTGCTTATAGGATAAGTGTAATCTATGTAATGTCTGTATATAAGGTAAGTGTAGTATATATAGTGTGTATATAGGGGTAAGAAATGTATATAGTGTCTGCATATAGGATAAATGTAGTGTATATAGTTTATGTATAGGTTAAGTGTATTGTATATAGTTTATCTGCATAGTGTAGTCTATGTAGTATGTATATACTGTAGCATAAATGTAGTATTTATGTTTTGTATATATGATAAGTGTAATCTTTATAACTAGTCTGTATATTAGGAATGTGTAGAGTATATACTAAATGTATAGTGTATATAGTGTTTGTACAGGGTAAGTGTTGTTTACTTTATATATTATCTGTATATAGGGTATGTGTAGTGTGTGTGTGTGTATATATATGTATATGTGGGGTAAGTGTAATGTATATATTGTATGTATAGGATAAGTGTAATTTATATTGTTTCTGTATATGGGGTAAGTTTAGTGTATATAGTGTATGTATATGACATGTGTAGTCATTATAGTGTTACATACGGTATGTGTAGTGTATATAGTGTGTGTGTATATATAGGATAATTAATCTATAAAGTGCCTCTATATAGGGTAAGTGTAGTATATTTAGTGTATGTATAGTGCATATAGTGTGTATAGGGTAAGTGTAGAGTATATAGTGTGTATATAGGGTAAGTAATCTATATAGTGTCAGCATATAAGATTAATGTAGTGTATATAGTATATGTATAGTGTAGTCTCTGTAGTGTGTATATAGGTGTAATCTTTATACTTAGTCTGTATATTGAGTATGTGTAGAGTATATAGTGTATATAGTGGTAAGTGTAGGGTAAGTGTTGTCAATATTGTGTGTATAAGATATGTGTACAGTATATAGTGTATGTATAAGGCAAGTATAATGTATATAGTGTATATTTAGGGTACATGTACTCTATGTAATGTGTATATATAGAGTAAGAATAGTAAGAATAGTCTAGTGTATATTTACGGTAAGTGTAATCTATATAGTATGTATATATCTCAGGTAAGTGTAATGTAGTATATATAATACTGTGCATACACATGGTAAGTGTAGTCTATATAGTGTATGTGAAAGGTAAGTGTAGTCTATGTATAGGGTAAATGTATGCAGTGTGTATATAGGATCAGTGTAATTTATATAGTGTCTGTATATAGGTTAAGTGTAGTGTATATAGTGTATGATATCACTTCCTGCGTGATATCCATAAAATGTTACACTACTAGGAGAAAAGTTCTGTTCTAAATTTTACATTTTAGAAAAATCAAAGCTTGACCTCCACCACATAATGCACCAAAAACAAAAAAGCTTTTCCTCTGCAGTGACTGACTATACAAACATTGCATGGTGTACCAGTTGCTCTCAATATTGTTATAACATTACATGGGTTAAATTCTATTTCATATATTAAATTCACATCTGTTTTGTTGCTTAATCCCTCCTTGTTTAGGTGGGTCCCTACACTAACACGTTATACATATAACAGGATATATTGAGTGTAACTGGTGTTATCACTTGCAGTGTGCTCTTACATTATTTTATATACCGTAGTCAGTTTGGCTTTTCAAATTAATAGTGCAAATCAGTGTAAATCATGTTATAAAAAAAAAGAGTCTTAGTGTAGGGACCTATCTGAATGAGGTCGCCTTGACGTGGCAGATGGGCTCACACAATGTCATCAGATTGTGTGCTAAGAACCTCATGTTTTTAAAAGTGTGGGTGTCAAGATTCTTCTGAGAGTTTTTGAGCTTCCATATGTTAAGGAATTAATCAGTTGTCCCTCTTGAAGCATAGATACATTCATAGAGATAGATGGCATAATTTATTTTTATTAAGGTTACGCCAGTGGGCAGCACGGTGGCTCACTGGTTGGCACTGGTGCCTTGCAGTGCTGGGGTCCTAGGTTTGAATCTGACCAATAACATCTGCATGGAGTTTGTATGTTCTCCCTGTGCTTGTGTGGGTTTCCTCCAGGTACTCCAGTTTCCTCCTACACTCCAAAGACATACTGATAGGGAACTTAGATTGTGAGCCCCATTAAGGACAGTTGGATGCTAATGTCTGTAAAGAGCTGCGGTATATAGTAGCGCAGTGCAGTATTACTCCTCTGCCTCTCCCCTCTGCCAATCCCTTCACTGGCTCCCCATTGCCCAACGAATTCACTTCAAAGTACTAACAAATACATACAAGGCCGTCCATAACCTGTCCCCTCCCTACATCTCTGAGCTACTTTCCCGATACATCCCCACACGCACTCTCCGATCCTCACAAGACCTCCTTCTCTCCTCTCCTCTTATCGCCTCTTCCCATAATCGACTCCAAGATTTCTCCCGTGCATCCCCCATACTTTGGAACTCGCTACCCCAACATATCAGACTCTCACCTACAGTGGAATCCTTCAAAGGAAACCTGAAAACCCACCTCTTCAGACAAGCCTACAACCAGTGACCCTGCTGCCTCTATACCGCCATGACCAACTTAACCCGCACCTACTGTGTCCTCCTCCCATACCATGTAGATTGTAAGCCCTCACGGGCAGGGCCCTCTCTCCTTCTGTACCAGTTTGTAACTCATCTTGTTTATGATTAGTGCAATTGTCTGTATTATGTATGTGCACCCCTTATCACATGTACAGCGCTATGGAATGAATGGCGCTTTAATAATGAATAATAATAATAAGTGCACAAAATAAAAAAATTAGGTCTGGACACCTTGGGAGACTTTTTGAAGAGTATGGGTTTCTACTGTGAAATACCAGAAATGCATTTTCATTCAGACATAAGGTGCAGCAAATAATGACTGTCGGGCTCAACGTTTACCCCTATCTTATATACAGGGTGGCCCACGAAAAAGTAGCCCACCTCCAGCGATAGTATGACAAGATGAATGAGCAAGTGGATTGTTATTTTTTTTTATTACCCACAGGTGACAAAAGATGCTGAAAGTGGTCCCTGTTCCGGTCTATGCATCTTTGGGCACATCGGATTATGTTGGCCGTTACTGCTTTCAGCTCTACAGCAGTGATGCTGCAGAAACTAAAATGTCCTGCTCTTTCCAACAAGATGGGACGACATGCCCCACCTCACTGGCACGGATTCATCCACTGTTGATGTAGGAGCAAACTGTGAGCAAGGGGTTATGGCCACCACGTTCCTCAGACTTGTCCTCATGCAATTTTTATCTGTTGGGAAATTCAAAACAGAAAATGTCCGCTAACAATCCACATCCCTGGATGAACTCAAGGAAAATATCCCAAACACTATCCGTAACATTACAAGTAGTATCAGCCGACATATTCCGACGTGCCCAAAAATTCCTGGGCCACCCTGTATTACCCTTTCTCAACATAGAGAAGGGATACATGATGACCTTTCTATGTGTGTCATTCCTATGCAATGACCTATTTGCGTATATTCTCCTACTAGTGACATCACTGTGTGCATTATTGCTATTTTGTGACATAACTGTGTAAATTATCTACAATATGTACAATAAAGTGACTTCAACTTTTACATTATCCTTGTGCATCAGGGAGACCATAATAATCATCAAATTCATGTACTGGAATTGCTGCAGAAGGTGGTCATGATAGAGTGGGGCCCAAGTCAAGTTTGCTATGAAGCCCCACGGTTACTTGCTATGCCCCTGGAATGTACATTACATATAACAATTCTGCAAGCAGCTACATTCAGTCAGGGAGCTGTCAGAAAGGCTAGAGCTGCTGCACAGATTTAGGGGGTCATTTACTATACTGAAATACTCAGACCTGTCTCTTACCAGTAGGAGGAGCGTCGGCCAGCCACAGACAGCACAGGTAAGTATAAGCTAAGTAACCATGGCAGCCAGGACTGCAGTAGCGTCCTGGCTGCCATGGTAACCGATCGGAGCCCCAGCGATAACTGGGACTCAGATCGGAAATGCAGCTCCACTGCCACCAATGATGGGGGGGGGGTGGTTGTTAGCCTGTGGCCACTGCCACCAATGCTTTTAATACTGGGGAGGGAGGAAGGGGGGGGGCCGCACACTGGCCACCACTGCTAATACTGGGGAGGGAGGGGGGCCGCACTGGCCACCAATGCTAATACTGGGGAGGGAGGGGGGGCCACACTGGCCACCAATGCTAATACTGGGAAGGGGGGGAGGGGGGCCACAGTGGCCACCAATGCTAATACTGGGGAGGGAGGGAGGAGGGCCGCACTGGCCACCAATGCTTTTAATACTGGGGAGGGAGGGGGGTCTGGCCCCTGCTTCCTGGCAGCACCTGAGGGGTTAATTGTGCGGATCACAGCCCCCTGTAAGAGATCGGGTGGTGCCAGGCAGTAAGGGGCAGTTATGTACACAGTTCTTAGTATATTCTAATTTAAAGCGTCCCCATCACCATGGGAACGCCTCTGTGTTAGAATATACTGTCGGATCTGAGTTTTCAGATCTGAAAAAGCTGTTATGCAGACGGATCCGTTCTGAACGGATACCATCGTTTGCATTATAGGTGCGGATTCGTCTGTGCAGATATCAGACGGATCCGCACCGAACGCAGGTGTGAAAGTAGCCTTAGGCCTCATGCACACGACCGTTGTGTGCATCCGTGGCCGTTGTGCCGTTTTCCGTTTTTTTTCACGGACCCTTTGACTTTCAATGGGTCCGTGGAAAAATCGGAAAATGCACCGTTTTGCAGCCGAGACCGTGATCCGTGTATCCTGTCCGTCAAAAAAATATGACCTGTCCTATTTTTTTGACGGACAACGGTTCACGGACCCATTCAAGTCAATGGGTCCGTGAAAGAACACGGATGCACACAAGATTGGCATCCGTATCCGTAGGTTACTTTCATACAGACGGATCCGAAGATCCGTCTGCATAAAAGCTTTTTCAGATCTAAGTTTTCACTTCGTGAAAACTCATATCCGACAGTATATTCTAACACAGAGGCGTTCCCATGGTGATGGGGACGCTTCTAGTTAGAATACACTACAAACTGTGTACAAGACTGCCCCCTGCTGCCTGGCAGCACTCGATCTCTTACAGGGGGCCGTGATCAGTACAATTAACCCCTTCAGGTGCGGCACCTGAAGGGGTTAATTGTACTATCATATCCCCCTGTAAGAGATCAGGGCTGCCAGGCAGCAGGGGGCAGCCCCCCCCCCCCCCCCTCCCCAGTTTGAATATCATTGGTGGCCAGTGTGGCCCCCCCCCCTCCCTCTATTGTAATAATTTGTTGGTGGCACAGTGTGCGCCCCCCATCGGCCCCCCTCCCTCTATAGCATTAACAACATTAGGGCTTTTATAGACGTCTGTTTCCTGCCGGGCTCCTTTCTGTTAGAGAGCCCTGTTCATCCTGAGCCTTCTGGTGCCAGACACCGATCATTAGGACATAGGCTGTAGTATTTTACTCTGCCGGCCATTAGTGGTTGTCACCCATCGTCTCCAGGGTAACGCATCAGGGGTTAATAGCCTCCATTAACATGTCCTTGTCGTATGAGCTTACAATCCTGTTCCTGTTCCTTCCTCCTCCTTCCTCCCCCTCCCATCCGTGGATCCTCCAAAAATCAAGGAAGACCCACGGACGAAAAAACGGTCACGGATCACGGACCTACGGACCCCGTTTTTGCGGACCGTGAAAAAATACTGTTGTGTGCATGAGGCCTTAAATCCGACCACTTTTTTAATAGGGCCATCCGAGGGTGCCTGACCTTAAAGGGAACCTGTCACCGGGATTTTGGGTATAGAGCTGAAGACATGGGTTGCTAGATGGCCGCTAGCACGTCTGCAATACCCAGTCCCCATAGCTCTGTGTGCTTTTATTGTGTAAAAAAAACTATTTAATACATATGCAAATTAACCTGAGAGGAGTCCTGTATGTGAGATGAGTCAGGGACAGGACTCATCTCAGGTTAATTTGCATATGTATTAAATCGTTTTTTTTACACAATAAAAGCACACAGAGCTATGGGGACTGGGTATTGCAGATGTGCTAGCGGCCATCTAGCAACCCATGTCTTCAGCTCTATACCCAAAATCCCGGTGACAGATTCCCTTTAAACTTTGTTTTGAGCTCGGAACGGAGGTTCTTTACAATGGCCTGCTTCTCTGCCTGGACCCGGGTGCGGTCGTAGCCCTTCTCCAACATGAGCTGCAGGATAAAGATGCAAGCAAATAATCCCAATTTTGTTTAATACAACAAAACATCAAAAAACATCAACAAAACATCAAAAAGTATTTAAGTCTTGGAACGGGAAATATTAGATTAAAAGGGGTTCTGCAGTTTGTTTTAACTGATGATCTATCCTTTGGATAGATCATCAGCTTCTGATCGACGGGGGTCCGACATCCGGGACCCCCGCCGATCAGCTGTTTGAGAAGGCAGCAACGCTCCATCAGCGCCGTTCTCACTGTTTACCGCCAGCCCACTGACGTCATGACTAGTATCAACTAGCGTGGGCGGGGCTAAGATCCATTTAAGTGAACAGAGCTTAGCCGCACCCACGCTAGTTGATACTAGTCATGACGTCAGTGGGCCAGCGGTAAACAGTGAGAAGGCCGCGGCGCTGCTGGAGCGCCGCTGCCTTCTCAAACAGCTGATCAGCGGGGGTCCCGGGTGTCGGACCCTCGCCGATCAGAAGCTGATGATCTATCCAGAGGATAGATCATCAGTCAAAACAAAGTGCAGAACCCCTTTAATGTTACCGTTATAAGATCGGATTGTATTGCGATTGCAAATACTGGCGGTAAGACAAAGGAAGCTTCTCCTGAGTCCTGACCAACAGGACACAAACTCTAATCTATAGACTGTGTTTGTGTGAGAGTGTGGGGTATATAGTGTGCGGTATATAGTGTGGGGCAGGAAAATGGATGTGCAATGTGAGATATTTCTCTGCTGTCCATACATACAAGCTACAGACATAGTGCTGTGATGTCACAACAATACTTAGTGCACCAATCAGTAATATGTAGTCAGACCTGCTAAAAAATGAAGTTATATGACATGTGAAAAAAACATTTGGATCATAAGTGGCGATTTTCGCAATCACAAATATTTTATAACACTATCTGCTTATAAAGCGACTGGTCTGACATGCATGTGACATGTAATCAAATACACTGGTGTAATGTCAAATTACTTACAGTGAGCATTAGTTCTTCCTCACTGTCGCGAAAATTGCTTCCCACCATCTTTTCCAATCTCCTCAAACTTCGCATAGTTCAAACCAGTTGCTAAACTAGACTACGCCCCCTTTTTGCTCATGCGCATTATCCGAATTTTATTTTATGATTTTCGCATAGAAAAATATAAATATTTTACGAAGCTATCGAATTCGTGAATATATGACGAATATTCGGCCATATATTTGCGATATACAATATTCCCCCTGCCGCTCATTACTAATCTCAACTACGGGCTCATGCACACGAACGTATTGTCTTTCCGTGTCCGTTCTGTTTTTATTTTTTTTACGCACCGTATGCGGAACCATTCATTTCAATGGGTCCGCAAAAAAAAAAAGGAAGTTACTCCGTGTGCATTCCGTTTCTCTATGTCTGTATTTCCATTCCGCAAAAAAAAGAACATGTCCTATTATTGTCCGCATTACGGACAAGGATAGGACTGTTCTATTAGTGGCCAGCTGTTCCGTTCCACAAAATACGGCATGCACACGGACATCATCCGTATTTTTTGTGGATCCGTTTTTTGCGGACCGCAAAGTACATACGGTCGTGTGCATGAGGCCTTAGACTTGGCCCCCTCTTGCCCTGGGCCCCATAGCAGTGGCATGGTCTGCCGCTGTGGGAGTTACTCGGCCGCCGCTGGTCCCAGAAATGCCAAGTACGCTGTATATACCTATGTGCACTGTCATATGTGCATATAGTACGTACAGTATATTTGCAACTTCACATTCATATTAGCCATTTTTCCAACCATAATGCAGATAATGGCATTTCCTGGCACTGTGGCACACCGCCTTTTGGAAGAAAGGGGGCGCCAGAACGTCACTTCGCACAAGGTGTCCTGTAGCGCACATTCCCCTCAGTTGCCCCGCCCCCTGCCCTCTCCTCACAGGAGTACGTGCTCCGGTCTGGCACACTCCGGCCCGTGCACGGTGCCCCTGACAGCCCCAGGTATGCTCGGGTTACACTTGCTGCTCTTCCTGGCACCCTGCTTGTCCCATGCCCAAGACTATGCCCCCCCTCGCTATAACTTCAGCCTAGACTTGCCTCCTGTGCAGCGCTGGGAAGCCGTGCTGAAGAATTACAACTACAGAGAAGTGAAGGCAGCCATGGACTATATGCTGGAGTAAGTAACCCTCAGTGTTCTGTACATGGGGGGCTTAGTAACCCCTTCTCCACAGTGCTGGCCTGGAGCCTGGAAAAGCTGGGTGGCACCCCCTATGGAAGCAGGGATATCCTGTTTTCTGCGTGCTTCTGGGAACAACCAGTGTGTCCAACTTTACAGCCTCCATGGAGGTTGTCACCCCCTCTTCTAGTGATGTGGAGGCATTGCCTTTCAGGAGCCTGGAAAAGCTGTGTGACACCCCCTATGGAAGCAGGGATATCCTGTTTTCTGTGTGCTTCTGGGAACAACCAGTGTGTCCAACTTTACAGCCTCCATGAAGGTTGTCACCCCCTCTTCTAGTGATGTGGAGGCGTTGCCTTTCAGGAGTCTAGGAAAGCTGGGTGACAGGCGCCCTATCACTTTAACAGGACTGACAATTCAGGGAAATCCGTCACATTGGATGGGATAAATAGCGCAGCATGCAGCACTAATCTTCCCGTACAGACGAGCTGTGTTATAATTTAATGGAGTCCATAGGAAGGATCCAGCACTCTACTTTTTCTGTGTTTCTGCTCCTTTGGTGAACCAGAAAAAAAATGATGGAGTTGCACTACAGCAGGGATCAGCAACCTTCGGCACTCCAGCTGCTGTGAAACTACAACTCCCAGCGTGCAAACTTACTCGGCTGTTCTTGTAACTCCCACAGAAGTGAAAGGAGGATTCTGGGAGTTGTAGTTTTAGACCAGCTGGAGCATCGGAGGTTGCTGATCCCTGCTCTACAATATCATTGTCCATTGTATAAAACTCATCGATAAGGCGTTGAAGTTACTGTATATTGGGGTCTTCCCACATGGGAGAAAAGGTGCCGAAATGTCTGCGACTGAAAATCGCTTCCATTCACATGGTGGATTTTTGCAGGCCTCATTCAGATGAATGGAACTCATTTTCAGATTGTCACTAGTGTTGAGCGCGAATATTCGAATATCAATTTTTTTAGCGAATATCGGCACTTCGCTAATTCGCGAATATTTCGAATATAGTGCTATAAATTCGATATTTCGAATATTCGTTTTTTTTTTAATTGTTATATTTTTTCCTTTCCCACTTCCCTAAAGTTGATCTTACCTGTCCTTTGGATTCCTGGCTTCCTGGCTGCTCCAGTCAGTGCCCGTTGCCGCTTCTGCCGAATTCCGTGCTCATGGAGCGTCCCCATCACCATGGGAACGTCTCCATATAATAGAATGTACTGTCGGATTTGAGAATTACGTTGAAATCGCAATTCGATTATTTCAAGTTATAATAATCGAATTGCGATTTCAACTTAACACTGCTATATTCCATATTCGTTAATTCTAGCCTAATATGGAATATAGCAGTGCTAAGTTGAAATCGCAATTCGATTATTATAACTTGAAATAATCGAATTGCGATTTCAACGTAATTCTCAAATCCGACAGTACATTCTAGTATATGGAGTCGTTCCCATGGTGATGGGGACGCTCCATGAGCATGGAATATAGCATTACTAAGTTGAAATCGCCATGCGATTCTTTCGAGTTATATTAATCGCATGGCGATTTCAACTTGGACCTGGTTTACTATATGGTTGGCTTCAATGGCTTGGTAGAATTAGCGAATATGACGAATGTATTCGTCATATTCCACAAAACGAAGATAACGAAGTATTCTGCATCTTCGTTTTAGCTACCTATTCATCAACTTCGCTAATTCTAGCAATCATATAGGAAAGTTTACTATAGAGACAGCTAAGTTTAATTCGCTATGGGATTATATACTTTGCTTTTTTTTTATAAATAGAATAATTATAATAATTATCAGGTATTATAATTATTCTATGTATTTTAGAAAAAAGCAAAGTAATATAATCGCATAGCAAATTAAACTTAGCTGTCTCTATAGTAAACTTTCCTATATGATTGCTAGAATTAGCGAAGTTGATGAATAGGTAGCTAAAACGAAGATGCAGAATAATTCGTTAATTCTAGCCTAATATGGAATATAGCAGTGCTTAAGTTGTAATCACAATTCGATTAATTCAAGTTATAATAATCGAATTGCGATTTCAACTTGGACCTGCTATATTCCATATTAGGCTGGAATTAACGAATATGGAATATAGCAGTGCGAAGTTGAAATCGAAAGTCGATTATTATAACTTGAATTAATCGCATTGCTATTACAATAGCAGAGTAGCCTTAAGTTAAAATCGCAATACGCGATTATTTAAATCGCATATTAATCGCGATAACTAGAATAATGACGAATATTCGATTTCGACGAATATAAAACGAATATTCTATCGAATATCCACGAATTTCATCGAAATCGAATATGGCACCTGCCGCTCATCACTAATTGTCACATGTTGCACTGTTTGAGGGCAGGGGGTGACTGCATCTGTTTTGTGGTTTCCATGTTACATTACACAATGATCACAAAATGTACATAATGGACTCCATTAGCCCTTAGGCTACCAGAGGTTTTTTAGTTTTTGTTTTTTCATTTTCTTCCCTATTTTCCTTGAGCCATAACTTTTTTTTATATTTCCAGTCACATAGCTGTATAAGGGGTTATTTTTTTGCAGGACAGGTTGTACTTTCTAATGCCACCATTAATTATGGCATAAAATGTAGTGGGAAGCGGTAAAAAAATCCCAAATGGGGTGAAATTTGAAAAAAAACATAATCCCTCCACTGTTTTACGGGTTTTGTTCCCACAGCGTTTTGTTTACAGCCAAACTGACCCATGCCCTTCATTCTCTGGGTCACTACGATTATAACAATACCCCATATGTGAAGGTTTTTTTATGTCTAAATAGTGTAAAAGTAAATTTAAACTTTGATAAAAATTATTATCACCATATTCTGATCCCCATAACTTTTTTATACTTGTCTACAGAGCTGTTTAGGGGCTCAATTTTTGGAGTGTGCGGGACTTTTTGATCACATTTTCTAAAATAAAATTGGGTAAGAGAAGCAATTTAAAAATTGTAAATTGGCCATTTTAAACCTTTTTTCCATTACGCCATTCGCCGAATTGGAATTTTTTATTTTATATTTTAATAGTATGGGCGTTTATAATGTTTATATTTATTGTTATTTAGGTATTTATTTTTTGATTATACGGAAAGGGGGGTGATTTAAACTTTTATATTTTTTATATATATATATATTTTTTTATTTTTTATTATTTGTGATGATTTTGAATCATATATATATGAGCCTATAATGTTTTTAAATTTTTGATTTTGTTCTATCAGGGATTTTGGATTGGAAACTGCTCATGTATGAAACAGCAGAGACCTGCCGGCCATGCCGCCCACTGCACATGCGAGCGGGCGCCATGTTTATACATCGCTCCAGCGCCGTACATGTACAGCGCTGGTAGTGAAGGAGTTAAGAAGGTTGCCCAGGATCCAGTGGTTGTCCAGTTCTTCCAGTTAGTTTGAACAACATATGACTCCTGCAGCCAGCCACTGGCCTCACCTGGTGCACGGCTGAGACCAGTGATTGACTGCAGTGGTCACATGTTTGTCATCATGCAGGCGGGTAATTAGAGCCTGGCCGGGAGAACTGGAGCAGTGGCATGGGATCTATGAGGTAAGTACTTAAAGGATCACAGTGAGCATGAATAAAACGTAACTTTTAATGTTATTTTTAAATAATCAATAATCCACCCACTTTAAACAAACAATGATACAAACGAATATATATAAGACCTAAAAGTCTCGATAGTAATTGAGGGGGAAGACAGAGCAGAAGGGGTAGGACAACGCGAGGGACCTCACTATCCCTATGGAGAACCTCACTATTGCCTCAACCCACAGGAACACCCTGATGGTGGATATCCTGTGGTCCCGAACCTGCCCTAGCTCTCCCTCGAACGACCCTTTTTTTCTGTACAGAGCTGAGATGCTCTAGTAGCACCCTTTTAATTTTCTGTCTTTTCCGTCATCTGGAGAACAGAAGGCCTCCTTATGTCTGCTCTCTGACCTTATAAACTCTCATTAAAGGGTAACTGTCATATTTTTTTTATCTGCTAGTTTATTAGAGCTAGGCATGTATACCTGAGTTAGTCTGTCAATGATCGCCAAAACATCTGTAATTACCTTATAATAACAGCCTTCATTAATGTCCCCTGTCCCTTTCCATTGCTCCCTTAAAAGACAGTTGCTATGGCTTATCTGTCTCCGGCTAAGGCTACTTTCACACTAGCGTTTTGGCTTTCCGTTTGTGAGATCCGTTAAGGTCTCTCACAAGCGGTCCAAAACGGATCAGTTTTGCCCTTATGCATTCTGAATGGAAAAGGATCCGCTCAGAATGCATCAGTTTGCCTCCGTTCAGTCACCATTCCGCTCTAGAGGCGGACACCAAAAGGCTGCCTGCAGTGTTTTTCTGTCTGCCATGTGCTGCAGAGCAAGACTTCATGGCACACAATGTAAGTCAATGGGGACGGACCTGTTTTCTCTGACACAATAGAAAACGGATCCGTTCCTCATTGACTTTTAAGGGTGTTCATAACGGATCCGTCATGGCTATAGAAGACATAATACAACTGAATCCGTTCATGACGGATGGATGCAATTGTATTATGGTAACGGAAGTGTTTTTGCAGATCCATGACGGATCCGCAAAAAACACTAATCTGAAAGTAGCCTTAGAAGACAGGAAGACAGAGGGACGGTCCTTCACACTGCATGCCTGCATTAGGCTTCAGAGTGTGGAGGCATGTCTCTCAGTAATCCAATCTGATTGGCTGGCAGGGAGCTGCTGTCTACAGCAAGTGTGTATGGGAAGTGAGGGAAAGTAGTTTTGGCCTCAGAGAACTGGCAGAGGAGCCATCTTGAGAAGGTCCTCATATTGTAAATTTTAAAACAGCCGTAACTAAGGGAAAAACTGAAAGAAAATAGTGGTATGAAGAAACTAAAGATTGCTTTATGCATAATTCTGCTGCAGCAGTAACATATGCTAAAATAGATTTTTTTGATGAACGGTTACACTTTCAGATCAATCCTTATCTTACTGATAAGAATGTGGCTTAAATAAGTGTTTATGACGTCCCAGTAGTTTAGAGATAAGGTTTATTAGATGACCAGGATAAAGCGAATTTCCAGTCACACAGCTAGAAAAACAGTTAACCCTTTGTGACAGAACTGCTCAATATTTTTAATAAAGACCAATTGAAAAAATGATTTTTAACCAAAAATTAGTAACATGCAATCATAAAAAAAAGATTGCCTCCGAAGGTGTACATAGCCTTTAACCACTTAAACCCCGCTAGCTGAAACACCCTTAATGACCAGGCCACTTTTTACACTTCTGCACTACACTACTTTCACCGTTTATTGCTCGGTCATGCAACTTACCACCCAAATGAATTTTACCTCCTTTTCTTCTCACTAATAGAGCTTTCATTTGGTGGTATTTCATTGCTGCTGACATTTTTACTTTTTTTGCTATTAATCGAAATTTAACGATTTTTTCACATTCAGTTGTAAAATTTTGCAAAAAAAAACGACACCCATATATAATTTTTTCGCTAAATTTATTGTTCTACATGTCTTTGATAAAAAAAAATGGTTTGGGTAAAAGTTATAGCGTTTACAAACTATGGTACAAAAATGTGAATTTCCACTTTTTGAAGCAGCTCTGACTTTCTGAGCACCTGTCATGTTTCCTGAGGTTCTACAATGCCCAGACAGTACAAACACCCCACAAATGACCCCATTTCGGAAAGTAGACACCCTAAGGTATTCGCTGATTGGCATAGTGAGTTCATAGAACTTTTTATTTTTTGTCACAAGTTAGGGGAAAATGAAGATTTTTAATTTCTTTTTTTTTTTCTTACAAAGTCTCATATTCCACTAACTTGTGACAAAAAATAAAAACTTCCATGAACTCACTATGCCCATCACAAAATACCTTGGGGTGTCTTCTTTCCAAAATGGGGTCACTTGTGGGGCAGTTATACTGCCCTGGCATTTTAGGGGCCCATATGCGTGAGAAGAAGTTTGAAATCAAAATCTGTAAAAAATGACCGGTGAAATCCGAAAGGTGCTCTTTGGAATGTGTGCCCCTTTGCCCACCTAGGCTGCAAAAAAGTGTCACACATTTGGTATTGCCGTACTCAGGAGAAGTTGGGGAATGTGTTTTGGGGTGTCATTTTACATATACCCATGCTGGGTGAGAGAAATATCATGGCAAAAGACAACATTTCCCATTTTTTTATACAAAGTTGGCTTTTGACCAAGATATTTATCTCACCCAGCATGGGTATATGTAAAATGACACCCCAAAACACATTCCCCAACTTCTCCTGAGTACGGCGATACCACATGTGTGACACTTTATTGCAGCCTAGGTGGGCAAAGGGGCCCACATTCCAAAGAGCACCTTTCGGATTTCACAGGCCATTTTTTTACACATTTTGATTGCAAACTACTTCTCACGCATATGGGCCCCTAAAATGCCAGGGCAGTATAACTACCCCACAAGTGACCCCGTTTTGGAAAGAAGACACCCCAAGGTATTCCGTGAGGGGCATGGCGAGTTCCTAGAATTTTTTATTTTTTGTCACAAGTTAGTGGAATATGAGACTTTGTAAGAAAAAAAATAAAAAAATCATCATTTTCCGCTAACTTGTGACAAAAAATAAAAAAAATTCTAGGAACTCGCCATGCCCCTCACGGAATACCTTGGGGTGTCTTCTTTCCAAAATGGGGTCACTTGTGGGGTAGTTATACTGCCCTGGCATTCTAGGGGCCCTAATGTGTGGTAAGTAGTTTGAAATCAAAATGTGTAAAAAATGACCGGTGAAATCCGAAAGGTGCTCTTTGGAATGTGGGCCCCTTTGCCCACCTAGGCTGCAAAAAAGTGTCACACATGTGGTATCGCCGTACTCAGGAGAAGTTGGGGAATGTGTTTTGGGGTGTCATTTTACATATACCCATGCTGGGTGAGAGAAATATCTTGGCAAAAGACAACTTTTCCCATTTTGTTATACAAAGTTGGCACTTGACCAAGATATTTCTCTCACCCAGCATGGGTATATGTAAAATGACACCCCAAAACACATTCCCCAACTTCTTCTGAGTACGGCGATACCACATGTGTGACACTTTTTTGCAGCCTAGATGCGCAAAGCGGCCCAAATTCCTTTTAGGAGGGCATTTTTAGACATTTGGATCCCAGACTTCTTCTCACGCTTTAGGGCCCCTAAAAAGCCAGCGCAGTATAAATACCCCACATGTGACCCCATTTTGGAAAGAAGACACCCCAAGGTATTCAATGAGGGGCCTGGCGAGTTCATCAATTTTTTTTTTTTTTTGCACAAGTTAGCGGAAATTGATTTTATTTTTTTTTTTCTCACAAAGTCTCCTTTTGCGCTAACTTGGGACAAAAATTTTAATCTTTCATGGACTCAATATGCCCCTCACGGTATACCATGGTGTGTCTTCTTTCCGAAATGGGGTCACATGTGGGGTATTTATACTGCCCTGGCATTTTAGGGGCACTAAAGCGTGAGAAGAAGTCTGGAATATAAATGTCTAAAAAATTTTACGCATTTGGATTCCGTGAGGGGTATGGTGAGTTCATGTGAGATTTTATTTTTTGACACAAGTTAGTGGAATATGAGACTTTGTAAGAAAATAAATAAAAATAATTTCCGCTAACTTGGGCCAAAAAAATGTCTGAATGGAGCCTTACAGGGGGGTGATCAATGACAGGGGGGTGATCAGGGAGTCTATATGGGGTGATCACCCCCCTGTCATTGATCACCCCCCTGTAAGGCTCCATTCAGACGTCCGTATGTGTTTTGCGTATCCGATCCATGTATCTGTGGATCCGTAAAAATCATACGGATGTCTGAATGGAGCCTTACAGGGGGGTGATCAATGACAGGGGGGTGATCAATGACAGGGGGGTGATCAGGGAGTCTATATGGGGTGATCACCCCCTTGTCATTGATCACCCCGCTGTAAGGCTCCATTCAGACGTCCGTATGTGTTTTGCGGATCCGATCCATGTATCCGTGGATGCGTAAAAATTATACAGACGTCTGAATGGAGCCTTACAGGGGGGTGATCAATGACAGGGGGGTGATCAGGGAGTCTATATGGGTGATCACCCCCCTGTCATTGATCACCCCCCTGTAAGGCTCCATTCAGACGTCCGTATGTGTTTTGCGGATCCGATCCATGTATCCGTGGATCCGCAAAAATCATACGGACGTCTGAATGGAGCCTTACAGGGGGGTGATCAATGACAGGGGGGTGATCAGGGAGTCTATATGGGTGATCACCCCCCTGTCATTGATCACCCCCTTGTAAGGCTCCATTCAGACGTCCGTATGTGTTTTGCGGATCCGATCCATGTATCCGTGGATCCGTAAAAATCATACGGACGTCTGAATGGAGCCTTACAGGGGGGTGATCAATGACAGGGGGGTGATCAGGGAGTTTATATGGGGTGATCATGGGTGATCAGGGGTTCATAAGGGGTTAATAAGTGACGGGGGGTGGGGGGATGTAGTGTAGTGTAGTGGTGTTTGGTGGTACTTTACTGAGCTACCTGTGTCCTCTGGTGGTCGATCCAAGCAAAAGGGACCACCAGAGGACCAGGTAGCAGGTATATTAGACCCTGTTATCAAAACAGCGTCTAATATACCTGTTAGGGGTTAAAAAATTCGTATCTCCAGCCTGCCAGCGAACGATCGCCGCTGGCAGGCTGGAGATCCACTCGCTTACCTTCCGTTCCTGTGAACACGCGCGCGCCTGTGTGCGCGCGTTCACAGGAAATCTCGCCTCTCGCGAGATGACGCACAGATGCGTCCAGGAGGAATGAATCGACCGCCTCCTGGACGCATCCGTGCGTTCAGCGGTCGGGAGGCGGTTAAAGGGGTTATCCAAGAGTATAAAGTGTCCTTCCATGTGCCGGGCCCCCCCATGGAATATACTTACCTAGCTCCCTGCGGCGCTCCTGGTCCCTGCACTGCCACTGCTGCTTCTCCCCGTGCATGGATGAAAACATCTGGTGTTAGGGGGGAAGCAGCCAATGGCAGACAGGGACAAGCCTCCCTAGCGTCACCCGCGATGCTAGAGAGGCTCTCCCCGCCAGCCATTGACTGCTCCCCCGACACCAGATGTTTTCATCCGTGTACGGGGAGAAGCAGCAGCGGCGGTGTGGGGAGCAGGGTAAGTATATTCCATGTGGGGGGGCCTGGCACATGGTGGGACATTTCATACTCTTGGATAACCGCTTTAAGTACAGTTCTTTATTTTAGGTGGATCTTGGACGTTCTCCGGTTTCCTGCTGTAGAAACATATAAGGCTTTCGCTGTGGTGTACGTAATTTTGACGGGAAGAATAGTGCTGCATGCTACACTATTTTTCTTGTCAACAGAGCCTGATAGAGTTTCCAGGCTTTAAAATCATGTCAATAGGCCAGCTAAAATGTGCCCCACACTCTTCATCACTGGAGATGGCTAGAACACCATAGGGTAATCTATTAAGTCTTGTATAGCAGTTTTCTGATGTAAAATAAGTGCTAATTTTTCCGCACGCCATTTCTAGGCTAAAAATTTTGACTTTTTGTGATATTATGCCACTTTTTTGAAAAGTGGGTGGGAAATTGGACATGACTAGCTAGGTAGGTGTGATACCCCAAAATGACTACTGCAAAGAATTAGCATGAACAAAGTTAACGCAATGTTTCTTCAGTTAAAGGGGTTTTCCAAGATTTTAATACTAATGATCTATCCTGGATAGGTCATCAGTATCTGATCGGTGTGGGTCTGACACCCAGGACCCCCACCAATCGGCTGTTCGAGAAGGTGGCAGCGCTTGCAGCAGTACCATGGCCTTTTAACTGCTTTCTCTAGGCCGTGTGACAACACGTTCATCAATCACATGGCCTAGGAGCAGCTTTTGAGCTGCTATACCGAGCACAGCCGCTATACAATGTACGGCATTGTGCTTGGTAAGATGCAAGGAGGCCGCGGTGCTCACAGGAGTGTCAGAGTCTTCTTAACCACCTCAGCCCCCCTAGCTTAAACACCCTTAACCTCTTCAGGACACGTGACGTACCGGTACGTCATGATGTCCTTGTACTTAAGGACACATGACGTACCGGTACGTCATGTGTTGTTCCGATCACTGCCGCCCGGCTGGCAGTGATCGGAACAAGGTGCCTGCTCAAATCATTGAGCAGGCACCTAGGCTAAATGCGCGGGGGGGTCCCGTGACCCCCCCATGTCGACGATCGCAACAAACCGCAGGTCAATTCAGACCTGCGGTTTGATGCGCTTTTTGCCGTTTCCGCGGGGATCAGAAACTTTTAAATGCCCAAAATATATATGGTTTTTCCTCCCCCTGCACCCCTGAATGATATTATGTGGGCGGGTGGTGCAGGAGGAGGGTTGCGGGCGGTACGGGAGGCGGGCGGTGCGGCAGGCGATCCCCCGCCCGCCTCCCCTTGAATATTCGTTGGCGTCTAGTGGGTATATCAGGGTGCCAGCACATTGCTGGCACCCTGTTATAAACGGCTGACATCGTTGATGCGATGTCAGCCGTTTAACCCTTTCCATACAGCGGTCCGTACGGACCGCTGTATGGAAAAGGTTAACAGCGCAGGGAGCTCCCTCCCTCTCCGATCAAGGGGCTGCTGTGCCTTTGCAGCCCCCCAATGGGAGAGGGAGAGAGCCCCCAGACAGCCCCCCGAAGCCCCGTCCTCACCCTTCCCCGTCTGCGAAGTTGTGGCAGACGGGGAAGGTTCCCATGGCAACAGGACGCCTGCTCAGGCGTCCTGCTGTCCATGGTGCTGAACAGATCTATGCTAAAGACATACAGTCATGTGAAAAAATTAGGACACCCTTTGAAAGCATGTGGTTTTTTGTAACATTTTTAATAAAAGGTTATTTCATCTCCGTTTCAACAATACAGAGAGATTAAAGTAATCCAACTAAACAAAGAAAACTGAAGAAAAGTCTTTTCAAGGTCTTCTGTAAATGTCATTCTACAAAAATGCCTATTCTAACTGAGGAAAAAGATAGGACACCCTTGCCCCTAATAGCGAGTGTTACCTCCTTTGGCTGAAATAACTGCAGTGAGACGGTTCTTGTAGCCATCTACCAGTCTTCGACATCGGTCTGAGGAAATTTTACCCCACTCCTCAATGCAGAACTTTTTCAGCTGTGAGATGTTTGAGGGGTTTCTTGCACGTACAGCCCTTTTCAAGTCACCCCACAGCATCTCAATGGGATTCAAATCTGGACTTTGACTTGGCCATTCCAGGACTCTCCATTTCTTCTTTTTCAGCCAATCTTTGGTTGATTTACTAGTATGTTTTGGGTCATTGTCATGTTGCATGGTCCAGTTCCGCTTCAGCTTTAATTTTCTAACTGATGGTCTCACATGTTCTTCAAGCACCTTCTGATACACAGTAGAATTCATCGTGGATTCTATGATGGTGAGCTGACCAGGTCCTGCTGCAGCAAAGCAGCCCCAAACCATGACACTTCCACCTCCATGCTTCACAGTTGGTATGAGGTTCTTTTCTTGGAATGCTGTGTTTGGTTTACGCCAAACATGTCCTCTGCTGTTGTGTCCAAATAATTCAATTTTGGACTCATCTGTCCAAAGAACATTATTCCAGAAGTCCTGGTCTTTGTCAACTTTATCTCTGGCAAATGTCAGTCTGGCCTCGATGTTTCTCTTGGAAAGCAAAGGTTTCCTCCTTGCACACCTCCCATGCAAGTTAAACTTGTACAGTCTCTTTCTGATTGTAGAGGCATGTACTTCTACATCAACAGTAGCCAGAGCCTGCTGTAGTTCTCGAGATGACACTTTAGGGTTTTTGGAGACCTCTTTTAGCATCTTGCGGTCTGCTCTTGGGGTGAACTTGCTGGGGCGACCAGTCCTGGGCATGTTGGCAGTTGTTTTGAAAGCCCTCCACTTGTAGACTATCTTCCGGACAGTGGAATGGCTGATTTCAAAATCTTTTGAGATCTTTTTAAATCCCTTCCCAGACTCATAGGCTGCTACAATCTTTTTTCTGAAGTCCTCTGACAGCTCTTTTGCTCTCACCATGGTGCTCACTCTCACTTCAACAGTCAGGAGCACACCAAACTAAATGTCTGAGGTTTAAATAGGGCAAGCCTCATTCAACATGCAGAGTAACGATCTACTAATTATGTGCACCTGGTGTGATATACCTGTGTGAGATCTGAGCCAATTTAAGAGGGAATACATGTGAGGGTGTCCTATCTTTTTCCTCAGTTAGAATAGGCATTTTTGTAGAATGACATTTACAGAAGATCTTGAAAAGACTTTTCTTCAGTTTTCTTTGTTTAGTTGGATTACTTTAATCTCTCTGTATTGTTGAAACGGAGATGAAATAACCTTTTATTAAAAATGTTACAAAAAACCACATGCTTTCAAAGGGTGTCCTAATTTTTTCACATGACTGTAGATCTGTTCAGTGTAAGTAAAATACAGTACAGTACTATATATTGTACTGTACTGTATTATACAGACATCAGACCCACTGGATCTTCAAGAACCAAGTGGGTCTGGGTAAAAAAAAAGTGAAAAAAAAGTAAAAATCAAAAAACACATTTATCACTGATTAAAAATGAAAAAAATAAAATTCCCTACACATGTTTGGTATTGCCGCGTTCGTAACGACCTGATCTATAAAACGGTCATGTTACTTTACCCGAACGGTGAACGCCATAAAAATAAAAAATTAAAAACTATGATGAAATTGAAATTTTGCCCACCTTACTTCCCAAAAAAAGGTAATAAAAGTGATCAAAAAAGTCGCATGTACGCCAAAATTGTAACAATCAAACCGTCATCTCATCCCGCAAAAAATGAGACCCTACTTAAGATAATCGCCCAAAAACTGAAAAAACTATGGCTCTTAGACTATGGAAACACTAAAACATCATTTTTTTTGTTTCAAAAATGAAATCATTGTGTAAAACTTACATAAATTTAAAAAAAGTATACATAGGTATTGCCGCGTCCGTATTGACCGGCTCTATAAAAATATCACATGACCTAACCCCTCAGGTGACCACCGAAAAAAATAAAAAAATAAAAACGGTGTAAAAAAAGCAATTTTTTGTCATCTTACGTCACAAAAAGTGTAATAGCAAGCGATCAAAAAATCATATCCACCGCAAAATAGTGCCAATCAAACCGTCATCTCATCCCGCAAAAAATTAGACCCTACTTAAGATAATCGCCCAAAAACTGAAAAAACTATGGCTCTTAGACTATGGAGAAACTAAAACTTTTTTTGTTTTAAAAATGAAATCATTGTGTAAAACTTACATAAATAAATAAAATTGTATACATATTAGGTATCGCCGCGTCCATGACAACCTGCTCTATAAAATTACCACATGATCTAACCTGTCAGATGAATGTTGTAAATAACAAAAAAAAAAAACTGTGCCAAAAAGGTATTTCTTGTTACCTTGCCGCACAAAAAGTGTAATATAGAGCAACCAAAAATCATATGTACCGTAAACTAGTACCAACAACACTGCCACCCTATCCCGTAGTTTCTAAAATGGGGTCACTTTTTTAGAGTTTCTACTCTAGGGGTGCATCAGGGGGGCTTCAAATGGGACATGGTGTAAAAAACAAACAGTCCAGCAAAATCTGCCTTCCAAAAACCGTATAGCATTCCTTTCCTTCTGCGCCCGTACAGAAGTTTACGACCACATATGGGGTGTTTCTGTAAACTACAGAATTAGGGCCATAAATAATGAGTTTTGTTTGGCTGTTAACCCTTGCTTTGTAACTGGAAAAAAAAATATTAAAATGGAAAATCTGCCAAAAAAGTGAAATTTTGAAATTGTATCTCTATTTTCCATTAAATCTTGTGCAACACCTAAAGGGTTAAAAACGTATGTAAAATCAGTTTTGAATACCTTGAGGGGTGTAGTTTCTTAGATGGGGTCACTTTTATGGAGTTTCTACTCTAGGGTTGCATCAGGGGGCTTCAAATGGGACATGGTGTCAAAAAACCAGTCCAGCAAAACCTGCCTTCCAAAAACCATATGGCGCACCTTTCACTCTACGCCCCGCTGTGTGGCCGTACAGTAGTTTACGGCCACATATGGGGTGTTTCTGTAAACGGCAGAGTCAGGGCAATAAAGATACAGTCTTGTTTGGCTGTTAACCCTTGCTTTGTTAGTGGAAAAAAATGGGTTAAAATAGAAAATTAGGCAAAAAAATGAAATTCTCAAATTTCATCCCCATTTGCCAATAACTCTTGTGCAACACCTAAAGGGTTAACGAAGTTTGTAAAATCAGTTTTGAATACCTTGAGGGGTGTAGTTTATAGAATGGGGTCATTTTTGGGTGGTTTCTATTATGTAAGCCTCGCAAAGTGACTTCAGAGCTGTAGTGGTCCCTAAAAATTGGGTTTTTGTAAATTTCTGAAAAATTTCAAGATTTGCTTCTAAACTTCTAAGCCTTGTAACATCCCCAAAAAATAAAATATCATTCCCAAAATAATTCAAACATGAAGTAGACATATGGGGAATGTAAAGTCATCACAATTTTTAGGGGTATTACTATGTTTTACAGAAGTAGAGAAACTGAAATTTTTGTTAAATTGGGTATTTTTTGGTGCAAAAAAAAAAATTTTTTTGACTTAATTTTACCAGTGTCATGAAGTACAATATGTGACGAAAAAACTAGCTCAGAACGGCCTGGATAAGTCAAAGCGTTTTAAAGTTATCAGCACTTAAAGTGACACTGGTCAGATTTGCAAAAAATGGCCTGGTCCTAAGGTGTAATAAGGCTGTGTCCCTAAGGGGTTAACACCCTTAATGACCAGACCACTTTTTACAATTCTGCACTACACTACCGTAGTGCACTGCTCAGCCCACATACAGACCGTGAAGGTAGGAGTGATGTGTCCTCCAGCCTAGGCTGACAAAACCCTGAATTCCCTGAGATGGTGAAGTGGGGAAATAGGAGCAGCCTGCTCGCACAGAACCTGGATGGGATAGATGACACAAAACAGCCAAACTAGAAATGACACTTATCTTCCAGAGCAGGAACAGACAGCCAACCTTCCCTCCTATCTTCCAAGACCACAATGATTAGTATAATCCGCTCAGATCACTTGGGTGGAGTGCCATTTAAACTAATGACTCCACCCAGTGCACCTGATGAGAGGCGGATCCAGCACGGCACCAAAACAAACACTAACTTCGTGCTGCTATCCTGGCCGACCTCCGCACATCGTCAGAGTGGGGCATGACAGTCTCCCTTTCCGCTAACTTGGGACAAAAAGTTAAATCTTTCATGGACTCAATATGACCCTCAGCGAATACCTTGTGGTGTCTTCTTTCTGAAATGGGGTCACATGTGGGGTATTTATACTGCCCTGGCATTTTAGGGGCCCTAAAGCGTGAGAAGAAGTCTGGAATATAAATGTCTAAAAATTTTTACGCATTTGGATTCCATGAGGGGTATGGTGAGTTCATGTGAGATTTTATTTTTTGACACAAGTTAGTGGAATATGAGACTTTGTAAGAAAAAACAACAACAAAAAATAAATATCAATTTCCGCTAACTTGTGCCAAAAAAATGTCTAAATGGAGCCTTACAGGGGGGTGATCAATGACAGGGGGGTGATCAGGGAGTCTATATGGGGTGATCACCCCCCTGTCATTGATCACCCCCCTGTAAGGCTCCATTCAGACGTCCATATGTGTTTTGCGGATCCGCGGTGTCCGTGTTTTGCGGATCCACGGATCCGCAAAACACATACGGACGTCTGAATGGAGCCTTACAGGGGGGTGATTAATGACAGGGGGGTGATCAGGGAGTCTATATGGGGTGATCACCCCCCTGTCATTGATCACCCCCCTGTAAGGCTCCATTCAGACGTCCGTATGTGTTTTGCGGATCCGATCCATGGATCCGCAAAACACATACGGACGTCTGAATGGAGCCTTACAGGGGGGTAATCAATGACAGGGGGTGATCACCCCATATAGACTCCCTGATCACCCCCTGTCATTGACCATCCCCCTGTAAGGCTCCATTCAGACGTCTGTATGTGTTTTACGGATCCATGGATCGGATCCGCAAAACACATACGGATGTCTGAATGGAGCCTTGCAGGGGGGTGATCAATGACAGGGGGGTGATCACCCCATATAGACTCCCTGATCACCCCCCTGTCATTAATCACCCCCCTGTAAGGCTCCATTCAGACGTCCGTATGTGTTTTGCGGATCCGTGGATCCGCAAAACACGGACACCGCGGATCCGCAAAACACATATGGACGTCTGAATGGAGCCTTACAGGGGGTGATCAATGACAGGGGGGTGATCACCCCATATAGACTCCCTGATCACCCCCCTGTCATTGATCACCCCCCTGTAAGGCTCCATTCAGACGTCCATATGTGTTTTGCGGATCCGCGGTGTCCGTGTTTTGCGGATCCACGGATCCACAAAACACATACGGACATCTGAATGGAGCCTTACAGGGGGGTGATCAATGACAGGGGGGTGATCAGGGAGTCTATATGGGGTGATCACCCCCCTGTCATTGATCACCCCCCTGCAAGGCTCCATTCAGACGTCCGTATGTGTTTTGCGGATCCGATCCATGGATCCGTAAAACACATACGGACGTCTGAATGGAGCCTTACAGGGGGTGATCAGGGAGTCTATATGGGGTGAGCACCCCCCTGTCATTGATTACCCCCCTGTAAGGTTCCATTCAGACGTCCGTATGTGTTTTGCGGATCCGATCCATGGATCCGTAAAACACATACGGACGTCTGAATGGAGCCTTACAGGGGGATGGTCAATGACAGGGGGTGATCAGGGAGTCTATATGGGGTGAGCACCCCCCTGTCATTGATTACCCCCCTGTAAGGCTCCATTCAGACGTCCGTATGTGTTTTGCGGATCCGATCCATGGATCCGTAAAACACATACGGACGTCTGAATGGAGCCTTACAGGGGGGTGATCAATGACAGGGGGGTGATCAGGGAGTCTATATGGGGTGATCAGGGGTTAATAAGGGGTTAATAAGTGACAGGGGGGGGGTGTAGTGTGGTGTTTGGTGCTACTTATTACAGAGCTGCCTGTGTCCTCTGGTGGTCGATCCAAGCAAAAGGGACCACCAGAGGACCAGGTAGCAGGTATATTAGATGCTGTTATCAAAACAGCGTCTAATATACCTGTTAGGGGTTAAAAAAATTGCATCTACAGCCTGCCAGCGAACGATCGCCGCTGGCAGGCTGTAGATCCACTCTCTTACCTTCCGATCAGGAAGTCTCGCGTCTCGCAAGATGACGCATAGATGCGTCACTCTGCCTGGGACAGCCGCCTCCGGACCGCGATCTTGCGGTCCGGAGGCGGTTAAACAGCTGATCGGCCGTGGTCAGACCCCCACTGATCGGATACTGATGACTTGTCCAGAGGATAGTTCATCAGTATTAAAATCTTAGAAAACCCTTTTAAATGTTGTGCTTTGTTATGTACGTGCACTTAATGGCACAGTATGGACAACAAATGGTTAACATCTTGGTATATTGTGTTATGTTGTCAAAGGATGGACCAGGTCTGCCCCCTGGCTAGTAAGTGTTTAGAGCAGGCATGTCCAAACTGCGGCCCTCCAGCTGTTGCAAAACTATAACTCCCAGCATGCCTGGATAGCTTACAGCTATTAGGGCATGCTGGGAGTTGTAGTTTTGCAACAGCTGGAGGGCCGCAGTTTGGACATGCCTGGTTTAGAGAGTCCAGTTTGAGCAGTACCAGGAAGAAGACATGTTACATCTCCTGCACAGCTAGGCCTAAGTTCCGAGAATCCTAATCTCTGAGCCTAAAAATGCCATGGAAGTAACCCTACTACTAAAGTCCCCCGAAGCTTCATACAGGAGGTGTTGTGCTCGTTCGAGGCAGAAAGGCTTTGCTGCTGTGGAAGGATCATTGCTTAGGCAGCGTCCATGCTCGGAGACGGATTGGCCACCCCGTTTGCATTTCTGTACCCCTCAGTCCTGGAACTGCAGAAGGACTTAGTAAGAACTTTGTTGCATGCCCATGGTTCTGCCGAGAGACTGCAAAGTGTTCTTTAGCGAGAAAGAGGAGTACTATAACCACCATCATTCTTACTGTCCATACACTGCTATTGAGAGAATATTGCACTGTGATATACTGTGAAACTGTGCCATACTGCCATACAACTGTACTGCCCCGATGGCTGCCATGTTAAACTGGAGTGCAGGCAGGCATGACTATCATTTGCATTATCTGTCCTGAAGTGTGCAAAATAACAACGTTATTTCTATTTTACAGTGCAACGTTACCTAAATGGGTACATGCTATCATCCGTCCCCTGGCAGAGGTGGAACTGTATTTTCTTGTTCGTGAGCCATATGCCGGAGAGATAAAGGGAATTGCCAGGACACTTGGAGTTAATGTTGGCGATGTAGTGGCCTTAAACCTATGCTATGAAGCTACAGCGTAAGTCCCTTTACACATTTCATACCTGATGGTATCATAGGACTAGTAATATCTTACACTTATGATTGCTATACTTGTTAATATCGTGATGCAGAAGCCGGACATTATTAGTGCATTACAATTATCTTTTCACTGTTATTATTTTAACGTGTGTTCAGATTGACAGTCGGTGTTCCTGGCTACTGCCCTAGTCAAGAGGATGGATCTGAGCCAGAAGCAGGTTCTCTCAATGACATTTTGGCTGTATAGCTTGTCCTCTGTGGGGGTGACCATTGGGCCTAGATGAATATGCTGGAACATGTCAATTCATTGTAAAGAAATGGACTCGGGACATCGTAAATACAGTTACAGGAGCTGATCATAAACGGTCCATAGAAAGGAAGTTTATCTGGGCTCCTTGCCATTTAAAGGATAACTGTCATATTTTCATCAACAACCCAATTTTAGCATATGTTACTGCTGCAGCAGCATTATGCATAAAGCAATGTTTAGTTTCTTCACTTACCACTATTTTCGTTCAGTTTTCCCCTTAGTTACGGCTGTTTTGAATCCTACATTATTAGGATCTTCTCAAGATTGCTCCTTTGCCAGTTCTCTGAGGCCAAAACTGCATTACCTCAGGTCACATACAAACTTGCTGTAGCCAGCAGCTTCCTGCCAGCCAATCAGATTGGATTACTGAGAGACACGCCTCCTCACTCTGAAGCCTAATGCAGGCATGCAGTGTGAAGGACCGTCCCTCTGTCATCCTAGCCGGAGACAGATGAGCCATAGAAACGGTCTTTTAAGGAAGCAGTGGAAAGGGACAGAGGACATTAAAGCTGGTATTATAAGGTAATTACAGATCTTTTGACAATCATTGACAGACTAACTCAGGTATACATGCCTAGCTCTAATAAACTAGCAAATAAAAATAAAAAATATATGACAGTTACCCTTTAACCCCTTAAGGACTTATGACGTAACGGTACGGCATGGTTCCCGAGTCCTTAAGGACCCATGACGTACTGGTACGTCATGTGTATTGCGGCGGTGATCGGAACCCGGTGCATGCTCAAATCATTGAGCAGGCACCTTGGCTAAATCCGCGGGGGGGGGGGGGCCATGACCCCCCTGTGTCGGCGATCGCCGCAAACCGCAGTTCAATTCAGACCTGCGGTTTGCGGCTGCATGTGGCGGTGCCATCGGGTCCCCAAGCGGCTGTAGGGGGGACCCGATGGCATGGAAGGCAGCGCGATGCCTAAGGAAGGCATTGCGCTGCCTTCCGGTGACGAGCCTGTGAGATCCATGGAAGGCAGCGTGATGCCTAAGGAAGGCATTGCGCTGCCTTCCGGTGACGAGCCTGTGAGATCCAGCCCCCTGGATCTCACAGGCCGGAAGCTGTATGAGTAATACTCATTGTATTACTCATACAGCCAATGCATTCCAATACAGAAGTATTGGAATGCATTGTAAAGGATTAAAAGTTCAAGTCCCAAAGCGGGACAAAAAAAAAAAAGTTTTCCCCCCCAAAAATTTAAAGTTTCAAGTAAAAATAAACAATAACGTCATTTTCCCCAAATAAAGTTAAAAAATAGGGGGGAAAAAAAAGTATACATATTAGGTATCGCCACGTCTGTATCGACCGGCTCTATAAACATATCACATGACCTAACCCCTCAGATGAACACCGTAAAAAATAAAAACTGTGCTAAATAAACAATTTTTTTGTCACCTTACATCACAAAAAGTACAACAGCAAGCGATCAAAAAGGCGTTTGCCCACCAAAATAGTACCAATCTAACCGTCACCTCATCCCACAAAAAATTAGCCCCTACCTGAGACAATCGCCCAAAAAAAAAAAAAATATGGCTCAGAATATGACACTAAACCATCATTTTTTTTTTTGTTTAAAAAAGCTGTCTACTGTCTTTTTTGATCATTTTAATACACTTCCTCTCAGCTGACATCCCCACAATCATCATGGGTGATTTCAAAATCCCTATTGACACATGCCTCCAAACTCTTATTTCTTACTCCTCCTTTGGCCTCACACTATGGTCCTCCACAACCAGCCACAGAGATGGACACACTAGACCTTGTTTTCACCCGCCTCTGCTCCTTATCTAATCTCTCAAACTCTCCTTTCTCCCTCTCTGACCGCAATCTTGCATTCTCAACCACTATATCTACAGCTGCCCCTCCAGTCCATGAACTAGCACACACATTCTCTGACTCAGTCCACCATATCTCCCTTTCATGATGCTGACACTGCTGCTTGCAGAGTTACAGAACAAGGTTGTAAGAAAACCCGCAAGGAAGACTTCATCACATACAAACAAGCTGTTCTTAAGTTGGTGCAGAATGGGATTTGTAGTACATCCAGCAGTATCAAACAGCGATGTATGGATATAAACAAATACTACTTTAACTCAACAAAGTATCTTTCCCTCTGCAGAATCTAAGGCTACTTTCACACTAGCGTTAATATTTTCCGGTATTGAGATTCGTCACAGGATGACAATACAGGAAAAAAAAACGCTTCCGTTTGTCTCCATCCATTGTCAATGAGGACAAAACGTAACTGAACAGAGCGGAATGCTCCACAATGCATTCCGTTCCATTGTCATACCGGAGAGCAAACCGCAGCAAGCTGCCGTTTTCTTTCTGTGATGGGAAGCAGAGTAAAACGGATCTGTCCTCATTGACTTGCATTGTGGGTCATGACGGATCCGTTTTGCTCCGCATCCCATGACAGAAAGAAAACCGCTGTTTAACTCTGACACAATAGAAAACAGATCTGTTCCCCATTGACTTTCAATACAGTTCATGACGGATCCGTCTTGGGTATGTTAAAGATAATACAACCGGATCTGTTCATAACAGATGCAGATAGTTGTATTATCAGTAACGGAAGCGTTTTTTCTGAACCCAGCCGGATCCAGTAAAAACACTAGTGTGAAAGTAGCCTAAAGGTCCATTCACACATTTTGCGGACTGCACATTGCCAGCACTATAATAGAAAATGCCTAATCTTGTGTGCAATTGCGGACAAGAATAGGACATGTTCTATTTTTTCGGGAACGGAATTGCGGACCCGGAAGTGTGGATCCGCATTTCCAGATCCGGACAGCACATAGTGTGGACCCATAGAAATGAATGGGCTCGCAATTCCGTTCCGCAAAATGCGGGACAGAATTGCTGACCTGTGAATGGAGCCTAAGGCTGGCAAAAAGGTTCTTGCAATCTTGTCTGTAATCCCCGGGCTGAGGGGTACAGAATTAAGATACGGCTAGCCAGGACCATGTCAAAGTGTAGAAGGGTGTATTAGCAATGTCCTTCTCAGTGCTGTAAAGTCTTTATCAGCCTTAAACAGACTCTGGGCCTGCAGATTCTGGGCCTCCCTGTATTTTTTTTCTCTCTCCTTCCCGGAGTACTGTAAAGTAGAGATGGCATTCTTGATGCAAAGCTCCAAGGAGTGAGTACATTAGCTTCTTCTCACTTCCTCCATTAGCACAAAGCTACTTTCACACTGGCATTTTGGCTCTGCATTTGTGAGATCCGTTCAGTGCTCTCACAAGCGGTCCAAAACGGATCAGTTTTGCCGTTAATGCATTTTGAAGGGAAAAGGATCCGCTCAGAATGCTTCAGTTTGGCTCCGTTCCGCCTCCATTGCGCTTGAAGCGTTTTGGTGTCTGTCTGACAAAACTAAGCCAAACGGATCCATCCTGACACACAAAGTCAATAGGGACGGATCAGTTTTTTATGACACAATCTGGCACAATAGAAAACGGATCCGTCCTCCATTGACTTTCAATGGTGTTCAAGACGGATCCGTCTTGGCTATGTTAAAGATAATACAAACGGATCCGTTCTGAACGGATCCATGCGGTTGTATTATCTGAACGGATGCATTTGTACAGATCCATGACGGATCCGCACCAAACGTGAGTGTGAAAGTAGCCTAGGTCCCACAACTAGATTCCTACAGGGGCGGACTCAGGATTGTTAACCCTGACTGATCCATACAGAGCTATGTGGGTTGCAATACATCAGAACATTATACAACAAGAATGAATTTGCAAGTACCCTATTCTGGGGTACTGCATATCTATGTTGGAGATAGGGAGGATCACATTTGGTCTGTATGCAGACAATATCATACCAATTCTTATCCTCCCCAGATCTATCATCGTCTCATGCTATAGAAGTCACTAATGACTTTGGCACCTATTTGGGACTACTGGTGAACTGGGATAAATCAGTTTACTTGCCAGTAAGCGGAGGGTGGTGGGCTGGCCCATCTCACCTCAGTATTGTCATTACAAAGTTACATTCCCAAAAGCTCCAAGACACTATTCACCCTCTCATTGCACATGTTTGTGACAAGTTCAACATTTGGAAATCATTACCACTCTCTTTGGCAAGCCATATTAACTTGATCAATCGGATTAGTCTCCCTTAATGCCTATATCTATTCCAACATCTGGCAGAACCAATTCCAAAGCACGTGTTCAGAGAATTAGATTCACTTACTAGATCCTTTATTTGAAAATGGCCTTGGCAGCGCCCAAAATTGGCCTTGGCAGCACCCAAAATGTCAGTTCGGTATGGCCGTCCCTGATTATTACTTATAATATTTAGCTGGTCAGTTACAATATTTACGCTCCTGGGTCACTCATCTACGTCTGAATATCGCATTGGACATTATCTTGACCTTCAGAATATGTGACCTGTGTTGGAGCACTCGACTCCGCTCTTCGGACCCCTACTCCATCTGCATGAACTTGCCCAGTTGGACTGGAAAGAACTGAAAAAGCCTGATAATTTTACTGTTAATCATTGCAGATATGTGGAATAACCAGAGTCTGGATCATTTAGATAGTGTCCAGGGGATGGAGATGGCGTGTACGGCTTTTGAGGAATCTTTTTATACAAAACATATTCATTTCTTTCACTTATCATGTAAAGAAAGTTAATATAAGGCACTTACTAACGTATTGTTATTATTCATTTTGCCTCCTTTGCTGGCTGGATTAATTTTTCCATTAGAATATATATTGCTCGTTTCCATAGTTGCGACCACCCTGCAATCCATCTGCGGTGGTCGCGCTTGCACACTACAGGAAACAGCACCAACCTATGTGTGCTCCCACAATCCCGGCTACCAGAGAGGCTGGTGCTTTTTCCTATAGTGTGCAAACACAACCACCTCTGAAGGATTGCAGGGTGATCTGTAACCATGGAAACGAGCAGTGTATAATGTGATGGAAAATGAATCCAGCCAGCAAAGGAAGCAATATGGACAATCACAATACATTATTAGTAAGTGCCTTGTATTAACTTTCTCTACATAATAAATGCTGTTTTCTGAAGCCAGACAACCCCTTTAACCACTACAGGACCACCGCCACGCAGGATCGCGTCTTTGCGGCGGCCCTGTTATTCCTCCTGGACACGCCGGTGCGTCCTCTCGCGAGACGCGGGATTGCGGGCAGAGCCGGCCCGCACATGCGCATTGCGGGCCGGCAAAAGTTCAAGGACTATTTCGTCACCAGCCTGCCAGCCAATGATCATCGCTGGCAGGCTGGTGATTTTCAGAAAAACAAAACAGAAGCCATTTAACACCTTATATTTATAAATATAAGGTCTTAAATGGCTTCTGTGCTCCTCTGCTGGTCCTTTTCGTCGGTTGGTTCCAGCAGAGGAGCACAGTTCACAGTGAGTACACCAAACAGCACACTTAGCCCCCAGATCACCCCCCATCACCCCAATTAACCCCTTGATCACCCCTGTCAATCACCTAGTGAAAGGGAAAAAAGTGATCAGTGTAAACTGTCACTTTTTTCACTAGTATTGACTGTTAGGTTTAGGATAGTTTAGGCCCCTTTGGTAGGTAGTTAGCGTCAGTTAGCGCCCAGCCCACCGCACCGCAGTCACTGATTCGCTGATTAGCGTATCGCTAATCAGCATGGTACTTTTATAGTATCTGTAAGTGATCAGAACTGATCACATAGCAATACGAAAAAGTCCGCAGCACTCGTCAGTTTGTAGCAAAAAAGTGTGGATTTATTCCATAGTAGACAGCAAGAGAATGCGACGTTTCGACCGTTCCCGGTCTTTTTCAAGCAATATTGGAGATAGGAGTGCTGCCGGACTTCTTTATATTGTTCTTTATATCAGAACTGATCACAGTCAGATCTATAAGGCGTCATGTTTTTTGCCCGGATAAGAGGCGGGTGCGTTGCGGGAAAATGCGCGATTGCAAAACATTGTAATGCGTTTTGCACTCGCGTGAGAAAAATCGCGCATGTTTGGTACCCAAACCCGAACTTCTTCACAGAAGTTCGGGCTTGGGATTGATGTTCTGAAGATTGTATTATTTTCCCTTATAACATGGTTATAAGGGAAAATAATAGCATTCTGACTACAGAATGCATAGTATAATAGTGCTGGAAGGGTTAAAAAAATAAAAAAGTTAACTCACCTTATCCTCTTGATCGCGTAGTTCCCGGTCTGTTCTTTGCTAGCTGTGGGCTAAATGACCTGTGGTGACGTCAGATCACATGCTCCAATCACATGGTCCATCACCATGGTGATGGAGCATGTGATCTGACATCACCACAGGTCCTTTAGCCCACAGCTCATCATTAAAGAAGAGACCGGGAACTACGCGATCAAGAGGATAAGTTTTATTTTTTTAACCCTTCCAGCACTATTATACTATGCATTCTGTAGTCAGAATGCTATTATTTTCCCTTATAACCATGTTATAAGGGAAAATAATATAGTGAATAGACTGTCACCTAGAACCCATGCCTGAAAATCGCACCGCATCCGCATTTGCTTGCGGATGCTTGCAATTTTCACGCAACCCCATTCACTTCTATGGGGCCTGCGTTGTGTGGATTATCGCACTGCAACGCACAAAGAGGAGCATGCTGCGATTTTCACGCAACGCATAAGTGATGCGTGAAAATCACCGCTCATGTGAACAGCCCCATAGAAATGAATGGGTCAGGATTCAGTGCGGGTGCAATGCGTTCAACTCACGCATCGCACCCGCGCGGAATACTCGCTCGTGTGAAAGGGGCCTAATAGTATTAGTGTCACCTTAGCTCGCCCTCCACCCAAAATGCAGTGTTTGCCCGATCGGGCCTGATCGGTCGCCCACACGTGCGTTCACCCACGCCCGCCCCTCCGCAGTGACAATAATTTTTTATTTTTTTTGATCACTGCACAATCACTTTACAAGCGCTGCGGCGATAAAAAAAAATCAGTTTTGATATTTTTTATCAATCGCAGCGGCCTCCGGTACTTCGCTAGCCTCCCATTTGTAAGACAAGCTTGCTTTTTTTCTTGGGTAGTCTCAGGGAATACCCCCTAAATTTAGTTGTCCAAATGGCAAATAAGGGGTATTCTTCTGAAGAGGCCTACAGGCTTCTGACCCAGTCGGATGAGGAATGGGAACCCTCATCTGACGAATCCAGCAGGTCAGAATACGAACCTGTAGAAAGCAGCGGCAGTCTGACCCAAAGTTCGGACGAGGAGGTTGAGGTCCCTGATACCACCAGGCGTACCCGGCCCCGTGTTGCTAGACCACAGGTTGCGCAGGATCCGCTTCAAGGGCAGCAGATTGGGGCTGGCGCTGTCGGATTACGTGGTGAGGCATACACCAGCAGCGCAGCCCATCGTGGACCTAGTACCAGCACTGCCGTACAACATGGTGAAGTGGCGAGCACCAGAAGGGCAGTTAAAAGCTGGTACAGTGGCACGTGCAATAGTTCCCCTGTCGCAGCCACCGCACAGACAGGCCCGTAGAGCCCCTAGTATCCCTGCGGTGCTGGCAATCCCTGATTGGCAGCCCCCAACTTCAGCCGCACCAGTAGTTCCCCCTTTCACCGCCCAGTCTGGAGTTCGGGTTGAGACAGCTCAGATCGGATCGGCACTGGGGTTTTTTGAGCTGTTCTTGACTTCGGAGCTGTTGGACTTAGTGGTGGCAGAAACAAATCGATATGCCACTCAATTTATAGCCGCCAACCCGGGAAGCTTTTATACACCAGTCTTTCCCGTCCAAGTTTCCGAAAATAAAACTTTTCTGGGCCTTCTCCTGAACATGGGCCTAACAAAAAAGCATGAATTGCGTTCATATTGGTCCGCGAATCCAATTCATCACATGCCCATGTTCTCTGCTGCCATGTCCAGGACACGATTTGAGACCATCCTGCGTTTCCTGCACTTTAGTGACAACACCACCTAGTGCACACATACACACACACCTAACAGAAAGGTTGCTAGGTGCAACCGCATGCACAGCATAACAAGCTGCCACATACATACCGTTGCCAGCGGCAACCACAGGTGAGGCAAATACCACTGCCCTCACCTGTGATTGACAACCAAACCAAACCGCTGACAACCGCATGCGGTTCAGGAGTCACGGTCATGGCCGTGACAATAAGATAGGGCCAGGGGCTATCCATAGTATTTAGTATATTGGGCAGACTAGATGGGCCAAATGGTTCTTATCTGCCGACACATTCTATGTTTCTATGTTTCACCTGGGACAAAGTGCATAATGTACTTCGCCACATCTCTGGGCGATTTGCGCTTTGCACATTGTCCCATGGGGAAGGAGAGGTTTGTCCTATAAAAGGTAAAAAAAGCAAAACAAAAACAAAAAAATCACCGGTAAGCAAAAAAGTTAATGTTCTGTTTCCAAAGTTCATAAAAGTTAATGTTCTGTTCAAATGTTATTATAAAGTTCATGTTAATAAATTTATTGCGTTGCGGCCTGTTTTTTTTTTTTTTTTAACCTTCTAGGTGGACCAACCGATCGACCAGCTGCAGCACTGATGTGCATTCTGACAGAAGCATTGCGCTGCTGTCCGATTACACAAAAGTCGGTGTATGCGGTGCTGCAAGACGAGATTTCTCCTCTGCAGTAAAAAAGAGATGTTTGCCGAGGCTTATAAGCTGAGGGGGCGGTGGTGTTCATATGCTTTGGCAAACACTTTGTATATAAAAAAAAAACAAAAAAAAAAAACACCCCGGCAATGATTTATTCATCCACATCGATTGATGTGAATGGAGAAATTGGGTTTGCCAGGGCATACGAGCTAAGTGGGTATAGATGTTAGGCGGACCTCCTATGTCCTGGCAGACGCCTTTCCCCTCCTTATTTATTTTTTTGGGCAGAGATTTTTTCATCCACATTGATCGATGCGAATGAAGAAATCTGTGCCGTCCATTTTTTCTTTCAGCCCAGAGGCTGAACAGAAAAAAAAATCATCTCATTACCTGTATGCTCAATATAAGGCCCCATGCACACGGCCGTGTTTCACGGCCGTGTGCGGGCCGTGGAACCGCGGCCTGGATCCCTCCTGAGAGCAGGAGCGCACGGCGTCACTGGTTGCTATGACGCCATGCGCTCCCTGCTGCCGCCGCAATACAGTAATACACTGGTATGATCTATACCAGTGTATTACTGTACTGTGCCGGCAGCAGGGAGCGCACGGCGTCATAGCACAGGTCCAGGCCGCGGTTCCACGGCCCGGGATCCACGGCCGCGGTTCCACGGCCCGCACACGGCCGTGAAACACGGCCGTGTGCATGGGGCCTAAGGAGAATAGCAGAAACTCCTAATGCTGGCCATACATGTAATGATTGCGGAGACCCTCAAATGCCAGGGCAGTACAAACACCTCACAAATGACCCCATTTTGGAAAGAAGACACCCTAAGGTCTTCGCTGATAGGCATAGTGAGTTCATAGAAGTTTTTATTTTTTGTCACAAGTTAGCGGAAAAAGATATTTTTTTTTTTTCTTACAAAGTCTCATATTCCACTAACTTGTGACAAAAAATAAAAACTTCCATGAACTCACTATGCCCATCAGCGAATACCTTAGGGTGTCTTCTTTCCAAAATGGGGTCACTTGTGGGGTAGTTATACTGCCTTGGCATTTTAGGGGCCCTAATGCGTGAGAAGTAGTTTGAAATCCAAATGTGTAAAAAATGCCCTGTGAAATCCTAAAGGTGCTCTTTAGAATTTGTGCCCCTTTGCCCACCTAGGCTGCAAAAAAGTGTCATACATGTGGTATCACATGTGTTTTGGGGTTTCTTTTTACAGATACCCATGCTGGGTGAGAGAAATATCTCTCTAAATGTCACGTGAGACGCCACTGTAGGCATATATCAGTACCTGACTGCTAACTTGACTTAAACCCTTAATGAACTGGGCATATGAATCTCGCACTGGGATGAACCGGGCACATGAGTAATTATCTTCTAAACAACAAAGTACAATCCAGTTTATGAGATACATATTATAGCATTAACTGTATTTGATCAGAAGCCTAGATAAATAGAGACTATCCGATCTATCATACCGGATGCTGCTGAACTGCTAAGAGTGATTTGCTCTATTACACCTCCATATCAAACGCTGACACATTGTTGCAACACAGTGTTGCAAAACATCACTAGCAATTGTGGCTCCTATGAGGTGGAAGTATATACCGCTATCTCTAGAGGTTGGACACCTTTTTTATATGTTTACTCGCAAAAAAGGATCTTCCACATGCGTTTTTGTACAGTTTACTCTAAAGGATACTCTATGTATGGCCATTGATTGGTTTTATGTGATCATTGTCAGATCATCGGTGTTATCAATTTGTGTATATGACTGTCATTATCTTTTTTAATATTTTTTTTAATGTGCACTTTAGGGGTAATTTTAATCTATTTTATTATATATATTAAAGGTTCTTTTTTTACGTTATTACCTCTACGAGTGTTAACAGTAGCAGAGTTCCTGTAAAGTAATAACTATTTTATGAGGTAACACTTTCTGTTTTAAAAGCAGAGAAATTGAAGGTTGAAAAGTTGCAAATTTTTCAGAATTTTTGGTAAATGCTGGATTTTTTTATATAAATAAAAATGTTATATATTGACTTAAATATACCACTATCATGAAGTACAATGTGTCATGAGAAAACAATGTCAGAAGGGCTTGGGTAAGTAAAAGCGTTCAAAAGATATTACCACGTAAAGTGACACATGTCAAATTTCCAAAAAACAGCCTTGTCCTTAAAGGGTTTCTACCACCAGAAATACCGTTATGTAGCTGACTGACATTAGGGATGTTTCTGACATTTGTCCCTGCAGCCGTTTTTGTAAAATAACAACTTTTATAATATGCTAATGAGCCTCTATGCGATGCAGGGAACGGTGACATCAATCAAGAAGAGCGGGGCGGGCAGAACAGGGGACCTGGGCGGGATAAAGGGTGAGTGGACGGAGCCTCTAGGTGCTGATTTTACGCCCACATAGCACCTAGAGGCTCATTAGCATATTATAAAAGTGGTTATTTTACAAAAACCGGTGCAGGGATAAATGTCAGAAACATACTGTTATGTAGTGCTGACATTAGCGCATCGCTAATGTTAGTCAGCTACATAACGGTATTTCTGGTGGTAGAAACCCTTTAGAGGGGTTGTCCAGGTTCAGAGCTGAACCCGGACATACCCATATTTTCACCCAGGCAGCCCCCCTGATGTTAACATTGGAGCATCTCATGCTCCTATGCGCTCCCTGGCCTTGCGCTAGATCGCGCAGGGCACGGGGTCTTTTGTTTACAATAACATACTGCCGGGCGGAAGCTTCTGCCCGGGAAAGTGTTCGATGACGTCACCGGCTCTGATGGGCGTGCTTTAGTGCTGCCCTAGCCGTTTTATTGGTTAGGGCAGCACTAAAGCCTGCCCATCAGTGCCGGTTACGTCACCAGGCTTCCTGGCAGCCCCATGGAGAGCACGGTTCGTCAGCGGAGCTACTGAAAATGCCTTTGCCATGCGCGATTTAGTGCTGGGCAAAGGAGAGCATCGGAGCATGAACTGCTCCGATGCTCAAGTCAGTGGGGCTGCCGGGTGAAAATTGAGGTTTGTCCGGGTTCAGCTCTGAACCTGGACAACCCCTTTAAGGTTATATATGGCAGGGTCCTGAAAGGGTTAAAGTACTTACGCTAGCAAAACACCTGTTGTCAGGAAGGTTATTGTTAGGTTATTGGTCACAGAGTGTGGTCATTTATATTTTCTCCACTGTGTTTTGTACAACAGGTTCTGTGAGATTACAAACTGCTTTTAGCAGAGAGATCATTGCTGTGTGTGTGTGCAATTTATATGGAAGCTGCAAAGCTTTATGACCCTGTTTATCTGGTAGCTGTACCACTGATACTTACACAAAGGACATGTCTAATGACGAGGAGCATACATACAGATACTGGATTTACCTGCATAGAGGAGAGAAAGGCTTACATAATGAGTTTCCATATAGCCAATAGGTATCCAAAGTATAGGAAAGCAATGTGAGTCAGTATAAAGGGCAAGAGATAGATTAGATATGCCATCATGATAATACATGGTGCAAATTCCAATGTCACTGCTTGTTTTTTGTTTTTGTTTTTTAAGAAAAAAAAGTGGATAAATATCTGGTTAAAAACATGAGGGTAATATTGGAAATCAGTTTTGCGTTGGCGTAGTTTATGCCACATTTATCAAATGCCACATATTGTTTGATAAATTTGTTTTTTAAACCCAACACTTTTGTCTAGAAAAGCTACTCTAGTTTTCCTACTACACCCTCTACCTGTTAACCCGGCTCCTTGTGCCTGCAGTTCTTTCCGCAAACACAAATATGGGCGCCAGGCCACACTCCTCACTCCTTCCCACTGCTGCATGCCATTCTGACAGGCACGGGCAGCAGGGTTTTTAGCTGTGGTCTGCGCTCCTGCCACTGGCATGGCTCTGAGCAGAGCTTGTGTGCATATAGGGTGTGTGCAGGCTTGTCTTTCCTCCTTATGTGCATGTGCATGCCCCCTATCTTCCCCAGCCTATGACTGGTCTGCAGGATGTATTTAAAGGCGACTCTTTCTACAGGAAGGCGCCTGAGCAACCTAGTTTCCTAACCTAGTCTAGTTTCTGTTTAGCAAAGGTCTTTTTGTGATTCTTACGATTATTGTGTTCCAGGCCATGAATCTTGTTTAAAGGACTCTGCCTGTCTGCCACCTGCTCTGACCTTGTACCTCTTTTATGGACCTCACTATATTGCTGCCAGCCATGACCTCAGACCTTATACTCTAACGTTGCCTTGCCACTGCCTGATAAGCCTCTGGCCTCCCAGCGCCCTCTGGGTGTACCGTACCATCTGGAGGTCAGTCCATGGGTCAACACCCAGGTTCCATTCCCTCATGTTCCAGCCCTTCTCAGAAGTAGCACCTGGTGTACCCCTCTGGAAAGTCTACCCTCACCATCAGAGGTATCGTGAAGAACGAGGGATGCACTTAGACATCTCCCTCGCTGATCATTACACCTCATGGAGAGAGTATGCAACTTTTTTACGACTTTTTAAAAAGGTCTCAATTATACATCTGAGTAAAACTCATTAACATAGCTAACTACACTTACTTTTCCACCCACATTACAAAACTGGAGTGAGTGGTTTAAAAATGCAAAAAGTTGCAAAACTGGAGTGAGTGGTTTAAAAATGCTAAGGTCCCTTTCACACGAGCGAGTTTTCCGCGCGGGTGCAATGCGTGACGTGAACGCATAGCACCCGCACTGAATCCTGACCCATTCATTTCAATAGGTCTGTGTACATGAGCGTTGTTTTTCACGCATCAGTTCTGCGTTGCGTGAAAATCGCAGCATGTTCTATATTCAGCATTTTTCACGCAGCCCTGGACCCATAGAAGTGAATGGGGCTGCGTGAAAAACGCATTGCATCCGCAAGCAAGTGGGAGTGTGATGCGTTTTTCTCTGATGGTTGCTAAGAGGTGTTGTTTGTAAACATTCAGTTTTTTTATCACGCACGTGAAAAACGCATCAAAATGCATTGCACCCGCGCGGAAAAAACTGAACAACTAAACGCAATCGCAGACAAAACTGACTGAACTTGCTTGCAAAATGGTGCGAGTTTCACTGAACGCATCCGGACCTAATCCGCAACACCCGTGTGAAACCAGCCTGAAAGTCGCAAAAGCCCTATTTTGTGACTTTTTGAAGCCAGAATTCTGGAGTGTAAGCATGATAAATCCCTGACTACTTTCTTGCATCTGAAATTTTACATATTTAAAATGCTATCATACGGGTGCTGTTACCTGTGAGTCTAAGGCCTCATGCACACGACTGTATTTTGTTTCCGTGTCCGATCCGTTTTTTTTGCGGATAGGATGCGGACCCATTCATTTCAATGGGTCCGCAAAAAACGCTGACAGCACACCGTGTGCTGTCCGCATCAGTATGTCCATTCCGTTGCTCCATTCCGTTGCATGTCCTATTTTTTCCTAGTTTGCGGACAAGGATAGGCATTATTACGATGGATCCCCCAAAAAAACGGATGCCATACGGAACGTCATCCGTTTTTTTTGCGGATCCGCAATTTGCTGCTAATTGCTGGTCTGCACCTATACTTTCTACTTAAAACCAAGGTAAGAATAGGTGCAGCCTGGCTGGCACTCAGCGGTAATCCACACCTGGCTGCCGAAAGAGTACTAGCCCCCATCCTGCTAAATATTCATCATTCGGCTCTTCAGTGTATAACTCAAATAGTTATGGAGTTGACTACAATTGGCTGGCTTTATAGGCTGTGTTTTTATTGTGGAATGATCAGAAGTGTCATATAAGTGTCTTACAATTGAATAGGTATAAGCTAATACATTGTAGAGTTCGATATCTCAATGAAGTACAGGGACCATGATCCTACATGGACGCACTTGAGCTCATCCTGTATCTACTGTTATAAATCCTTTTCTCTGAGCAACTTTATTGGAACATATTGTTCACAGGAGTACTAAAGTGGATGACCCAGTGACAGTGGAAAGAGTGAAAAAAAAATCCGTGTCCTCCTTAATGACCTCCTAGATCCCCAGCGTTGTTTTTTATTTTTATTTTTTGCCCCCCCCCCCCCAAAAGAAAATATAAGTAAATAAAATGTAAAAAATAAATAAAAAATGCAGTCGCTAACAGAAACCATCACCATAGTTGCCCCATACATGTTATATATGAAAATAGGGAACTTATTGCAATAATTAATTTTTGTGTCAGTTTTAATATTTAAGAAATAAAAAGCTATAATTAAACAAAATTACTTTTTAATAATAACTAGCGTTTTTCCTCCAAATTAAACCTAAAAAAAAGGGGTGAAAAACATTCTAATAAAAAGTCCGTCAAGCAAAAAAAATAAAAATAAAAATTTTACAAATTATTTTGGTAGTGAATCAAATAAAAAAGCTAGGTTCACCACCATGTGCACAAAATCACAAAAAGTTGCCTCAACATTCAGGCCTTTTTTGGACCTGTTAACCCCTTAAGGACACATGACGTACCGTTACGGCATGTTTCCCGAGTCCTTAAGGACACATGACGTACCGGTACGTCATGGCTTTAAATAGCGATGCCGGCGCCGCGGGGGTTAATCGGAACGGGATGCCGGCTGAAATCATTCAGCCGGCATCCTGTAACAATGCAGGGGGGGGTCATTTGACCCCCCCGCATCGACGATCGCAGAAAACCGCAGGTCAATTCAGACCTGCGGTTTGCTGCGCTTTTTGCAGTTTCTGATCCCCGCGGTCCCTGACCGCGGGGATCAGAAAGTTTAGAGTGCCTAAAATCAATATAGTACACCCCCCCCCCCCTGCACCCCTGCATGATTTGATGGCGGCGGGTGGTGCAGGGGGGGTGTCGCAGGCGGTGGGGGCGTTGCGGGAGGCGGGCGGTGCGGCAGGCGGGATCGCGATCCCCCGCCCGCCTCCTATTGCGTAATCGTTGGTGTACAGTGGGTATACCAGGGTGCCAGCACATTGCTGGCACCCTGGTATAAACGGCTGACATCGTTGATGCGATGTCAGCCGTTTAACCCTTTCCATACAGCGGTCCGTACGGACCGCTGTATGGAAAAGGTTAACAGTAAGAGGGAGCTCCCTCCCTCTCCGATCGGGGGGCTGCTGTGCCTTTGCAGCCCCCCGATGGAGAGGGAGAGAGCCCAGAGCCCCCGAAGCCCCGTCCTCACCCTTCCCTGTCTGCGAAGTTCTGACCATAACTGAGCAGACGGGGAAGGTTCCCATGGCAACAGGACGCCTGCTCAGGCGTCCTGCTGTCCATGGTGCTGAACAGATCTGTGCTGAAAGCATAGATCTGTTCAGTGTAAGTAAAATACAGTACAGAAACCTATATAGTTTCTGTACTGTATTTTACAGACATCAGACCCACTGGATCTTCAAGAACCAAGTGGGTCTGGGTCAAAAAATAAAAAGAATAAGTGAAAAAAGTTAAGATAAAAAAAAAAAACATTTATCACTGAATAAAAATTAAAATTAAAAAAATAAAATAAACTACACATATTAGGTATCGCCGCGTCCGTAACGACCTGATCTATAAAACGGCCATGTTACTTTCCCCGCACAGTGAACGCCATAAAAATAAAAAAATAAAAATATGAGAAAATTGAAATTTTGCCCACCTTACTTCCCAAAAAAGGTAATAAAAGTGATCAAAAAAGTCGCATGTACGCCAAAATAGTACCAATCAAACCGTCATCTCATCCCGCAAAAAATGAGACCCTACTCAAGATAATCGCCCAAAAACTGAAAAAACTATGGCTCTTAGACTATGGAAACACTAAAACATAATTTTTTTTGTTTCAAAAATAAAATCATTGTGTAAAACCTACATAAATAAAAATAAAGTATACATATTAGGTATTGCCGCGTCCGTATCGACCGACTCTATATAAATATCACATGACCTAACCCCTCAGGTGACCACCGTAAAAAAAAAAAAAAAAACGGTGTAAAAAAAGCTATTTTTTGCCATCTTACGTCACAAAAAGTGTAATAGCAAGCGATCAAAAAGTCATATGCACCCCAAAATAGTGCCAATCAAACTGTCATCTCATCCCGCAAAAAATTAGACCCTACTCAAGATAATCGCCCAAAAACTGAAAAAACTATGGCTCTCAGACTATGGAGACACTAAACAATTTTTTGGTTTTAAAAATGAAGTTATTGTATAAAACTTACATAAATAAATAAAAATTGTATACATATTGGGTATCGCTGCGTCCGTGACAACCTGCTCTATAAAATTACCACATGATCTAACCTGTCAGATGAATGTTGTAAATAACAAAAAAAAAAACGTGCCAAAAAAGCTATTTCTTGTTACCTTGCCGCACAAAAAGTGTAATATAGAGCAACCAAAAATCATATCTACCCTGAACTAGTACCAACAATACTGCCACCCTATTCCGTACTTTCTAAAATGGGGTCACTTTTTTGGAGTTTCTACTCTAGGGGTGCATCAGGGGGGCTTCAAATGGGACATGGTGTCAATAAAACCAGTCCAGCAAAATCTGCCTTCCAAAAACCGTATGGCATTCCTTTCCTTCTGCGCCCTGCCGTGTGCCCGTACAGTGGTTTACAACCACATATGGGGTGTTTCTGTAAACTACAGAATCAGGGCCATAAATAATGAGTTTTGTTTGGCTGTTAACCCTTGCTTTGTAACTGGAAAAAAAATATTAAAATGGAAAATCTGCCAAAAAAGTGAAATTTTGAAATTGTATCTCTATTTTCCATTAAATCTTGTGCAACACCTAAAGGGTTAACAAAGTTTGTAAAATCAGTTTTGAATACCTTGAGAGGTGTAGTTTCTTAGATGGGGTCACTTTTATGGAGTTTCTACTCTAGGGGTGCATCAGGGGGGCTTCAAATGGGACATGGTGTCAAAAAAACTGTCCAGCAAAATCTGGCTTCCAAAAACCATACGGCGCACCTTTCACTCTACGCCCCGCTGTGTGGCCGTACAGTAGTTTACGGCCACATATGGGGTGTTTCTGTAAACGGCAGAGTCAGGGCAATAAAGATACAGTCTTGTTTGGCTGTTAACCCTTGCTTTGTTAGTGGAAAAAATGGGTTAAAATGGAAAATTAGGCAAAAAAATGAAATTCTCAAATTTCATCCCCATTTGCCAATAACTCTTGTGCAACACCTAAAGGGTTAACGAAGTTTGTAAAATCAGTTTTGAATACCTTGAGGGGTGTAGTTTCTTAGATGGGGTCACTTTTATGGAGTTTCTACTCTAGGGGTGCATCAGGGGGCTTCAAATGGGACATGGTGTCAAAAAAACTGTCCAGCAAAATCTGGCTTCCAAAAACCATACGGCGCACCTTTCACTCTACGCCCCGCTGTGTGGCCGTACAGTAGTTTACGGCCACATATTGGGTGTTTCTGTAAATGGCAGAGTCAGGGCAATAAAGATACAGTCTTGTTTGGCTGTTAACCCTTGCTTTGTTAGTGGAAAAAATGGGTTAAAATTGAAAATTAGGCAAAAAAATGAAATTCTCAAATTTCATCCCCATTTGCCAATAACTCTTGTGCAACACCTAAAGGGTTAACGAAGTTTGTAAAATCAGTTTTGAATACCTTGAGGGGTGTAGTTTCTTAGATGGGTTCACTTTTATGGAGTTTCTACTCTAGGGGTGCATCAGGGGGCTTCAAATGGGACATGGTGTCAAAAAAACTGTCCAGCAAAATCTGGCTTCCAAAAACCATACGGCGCACCTTTCACTCTACGCCCCGCTGTGTGGCCGTACAGTAGTTTACGGCCACATATGGGGTGTTTCTGTAAACGGCAGAGTCAGGGCAATAAAGATACAGTCTTGTTTGGCTGTTAACCCTTGCTTTGTTAGTGGAAAAAATGGGTTAAAATGGAAAATTAGGCAAAAAAATGAAATTCTCAAATTTCATCCCCATTTGCCAATAACTCTTGTGCAACACCTAAAGGGTTAACGGAGTTTGTAAAATCAGTTTTGAATACCTTGAGGGGTGTAGTTTATAGAATGGGGTCATTTTTGGGCGGTTTCTATTATGTAAGCCTCGCAAAGTGACTTCAGAGCTGTAGTGGTCCCTAAAAATTGGGTTTTTGTAAATTTCTGAAAAATTTCAAGATTTGCTTCTAAACTTCTAAGCCTTGTAACATCCCCAAAAAATAAAATATCATTCCCAAAATAATTCAAACATGAAGTAGACATATGGGGAATGTTAAGTCATCACAATTTTTGGGGGTATTACTATGTATTACAGAAGTAGAGAAACTGAAACTTTGAAATTTGCAAATTTTTCCAAATTTTTGGTAAATTAGGTATTTTATTATGCAAAAAAAATTATTTTTTTGACTTTATTTTACCAGTGTCATGAAGTACAATATGTGGCGAAAAAACAATCTCAGAATGGCCTGTATAAGTAAAAGCGTTTTAAAGTTATCAGCACTTAAAGTGACACTGGTCAGATTTGCAAAAAATGGCCTGGTCCTTAAGGTGAAAATGAGCCTGGTCCTTAAGGGGTTAATGAAAGGGTTAAAGGAGTTGTCAGGAGACACAAAAAAATACATGAGCATTGCCCTTATAGTATAAAAGTTAATAATTTACTGAGTAGTTTCCATGACCAAAGATGTCCTAATCACCCCAATGGAGGAAAGTCGCATGATTCCAGAAGTTTAGTTGTTTTGTAAAGGAAGCTGTGATGCATCATCATCACAAGCAGCTTCCTTTCCCTCCAGAACGTGTTGGCGTATGACTGGTCCCCACATCCCCCTCTTTCCCCTCCAGTTCTGTTTTGCCACCTGCCCACCTTCCTCTGTAGTATGTCATCCAGCCCCGTTCTCCCATATGACAATTGATGTTCTAGGAGAGGACAGGTGTTGACCATCTTATTGTGAAGGTATATTCTCACATGTCAAATTTGATGTGTATGTACAAGAGGGTCCGTGGCAGAAGTCTGCAACTGGTCAGTGGGAGTGTCAGGGCACAAGGATTAGCCCCATTCAATGAGGCTAATCCATGGATGGCTAATTTAGAATGAACATGCTCATTCTTCTTGCAGATTAATTTTTTTCAAAATTTACAAAAATCTGCACAGATTTTTTTTTTCCCCAGAGCATGTAAATGAGGTATATAGTGCCCCATTCTCTTGGATTGGATGTTGAATACTAGTGGATTTCAGTATGGAATCCATGCTGAAATTCCTATCAGATTCAACACATGTGAACAATGCCATGCCTGGAAGAGTTGACTTGCAAAGTGGAAAGGGCAGAAAATATCTGGGGCTCAGCATGAAAAGCATTTTTTGCAATGCAATTGCGCCCACGATTGTGCCCGAAGTTAAGAAAGTTGCATAACTTGAGCTTATTGAGAAGAGATGGCACACTGCAATACACTAAAAATAAACAGGAAAGAGGAAGCAAGTAAAAGATCTCATTTCTCGAAAGAATGTGAAACCATAGAACTCTGCTACACTCGTTTCAACATCTCAGAAATAAAGCAAGGCTCTGTTTATACTACATTTGGCTAGTAAAAGTATGATTTTAAAAAAAGTAAGACATTTGCATCCCCAGTCATGGATTATTTAGTGTTTCATAATATGGATCAGTTGGTATACATTCATCTTTTAAGGGTGGAAAGAGGAACTGAAGGTTTGTAATTTTTTTGAGAAATACACTGCACAAACACGTGTCATACTTACAGATTTCTCGGTTTGCATTTCCAAGAAAAGTGCTGTTTTATAGTATGCAAATGAGCCCCAGAGGCTCCAGTCATTGATGAATAGCTCACAGCCATTCATGACGAAGCCTCAATCACTTTTACTGACAGGCAGTGCAGATATCATCACACCTGGCCCTGATGTCTCCCCAAGTCTCGAGCACCCGTGCCGTACACTTCAGGCGCAGTACACTACACAGGCTCGCTGGCAGATGGCCTCTGTAGTGCGCCTTGTGCCATCTACGTCATTGTCCACCTAGAAGATTAAGAAGGAGGCATCACTGAGAAGGACACTAATCTACTGGCGCTGGATCCTTCTTTTTGGTAAGTATTCCCTTGCAGCACTACATTCACACTGCCACCAATGATCTGGCCACCAATATATCACGTATATGTACATCAGGGTTGGAGGCACACTGGTCTGTATTTTGCATTCCTTATGGGCTATGCTTTGTCTTTGTAATATTTGATTTCATTTGTGGTTTATATGCATGGCTGCCTTTTATTTCCTATTGCCTTATACTAGCTTTCTGGTTTCTTTCTATGCACTTTACTGGCTTATATGTACCTTATGTGATTAGATGATAGGTTTGGGGGCTTTATTATGATGTATTAAGCCCATGTGATATATGAAGCCACTTACTACATGACCATGTAACTTCCCTTTTTTCTGTATATGTATGCCGCTGTTGTGATTTATTTTAAAATTATTAACGTTATTGATGTGTACTAATAAAGGTCTTTGATTATTTATATTGATTATTCAGTGTGGTGGTTTTTAGTCCTATTGGTATGAACCAATATATCAACCAAAACTTAGTGTGTGCCAAACTTCCCACTCAGTTACCTAGTAAAAGATTAGTATAAGTGAATTTGCATTTTTTTTTCTTTATTTAGAAAAAGTCTCAATTAAAAAAATTGCAATAAAAAAGACACACCTGGCCTCACCCACTTTATCTGACTTCTATGTTCATAAATGTGGCACTGATTCTAAACACCATATTTGTCAATGTATTCACACCACACAACTGTCGCAAATACATTAATAAATCTTCTGCTTCCCATTTGTTACAAAGCTGGCTGTGTGCAGTCACCACTAGAGGGGGCATTGGAATTTATGCAGTTAAAATTGAGTTAGGAGTTGTAACAATCTGCACTGAGCTTCTTCTATGTTATTTGGTCCTCAAGTGAACAGGTAGCCAGTCTTCATTAAACAGATCTGAGCAGAGCAGGGAATTGAGAATTAGTGAAGATGAGGAGAAGCAGGAGAGGAGGCTGATAAGGAAGTATCTTTCTCTGATTAGATATATTACAGTTTCTTGTTTTCGCCTGTACTATTAATCTATAAAAAAAATATAAAAATGAAATGACGATTACTCTTTAAATAAAGATCATAAATTTGCCAGTGAAAAAGGTGCTATAAATGTGTGGTCAGTGTGTGGTACTTGAAAATATGAAATCAAGGTATAATTTGTTTTGCAGGTTTTGCACAAGTATTATTGCCCAGGATGATAAGGGAAATATTTACCATGGAAGAAACTTGGATTACTACTTTTCTGATATATTAAAAAAACTGACCGTTGATTTGGATTTTGTACAAAATGGGAAGGTACAGTATACACACACTTTCCAGACAGTGGAGGCATTTCTCTTGTGTACTATATGTATATTTGTCTACCCACCAGAGTACCTTGGGCCCATCATTCGAACAAACTTTTTTGTGTAATAATGTTTGCTATATATAATATATAAAATTGTGGAACGGATGCGGACCCAGAACTACAGACTTGTGAATGAACCCTAAGTTCAGTAAAATGTAAAAAAAACTGCCTAAGGGTTCCCTTACATGTAAGCCCCAGTAAACATACACAGATGAGATGCACCTTTACTTGCACTTGAAACCATATCAAGTGTCATACTTAACCACTTCAGCCCCGCTAGGTGAAACCCCCTTCATGACCAGAGCACTTTTTACACTTCGGCACTACACTCCTTTCACCGTTTATCGCTCGGTCATGCAACTTACCACCCAAATGAATTTTACCTCCTTTTCTTCTCACTAATGGAGCTTTCATTTGGTGGTATTTTATTGCTGCTGACATTTTTACTTTTTTTGTTATTAATCAAAATGTAACGATTTTTTTGCAAAAAAATGACATTTTTCACTTTCAGCTGTGAAATTTTGCAAAAAAAACGACATCCATATATAAATTTTTCGCTAAATTTATAGTTCTACATGTCTTTGATAAAAAAAAAATGTTTGGGCAAAAAAAAAAATGCTTTGGGTAAAAGTTATAGCATTTACAAACTATGGTACAAAAATGTGAATTTCCACTTTTTGAAACGGCTCTGATTTTCTGAGCACCTGTCATGTTTCCTGAGGTTCTACAATGCCCAAACAGTATAACTACCCCACAAATGACCCCATTTCGGAAAGTAGACACCCTAAGGTATTCGCTGATGGGCATAGTGAGTTCATAGAACTTTTTATTTTTTGTCACAAGTTAGCGGAAAATGATGATGATTTTTTTTTTTTTTTTTTTTTTTTTTTTCTTACAAAGTCTCATATTCCACTAACTTGCGACAAAAAATAAAAAATTCTAGGAACTCACCATGCCCCTCACAGAATACCTTGGGGTGTCTTCTTTCCAAAATGGGGTCACTTGTGGGGTAGTTATACTGCCCTGGCAATTTAGGGGCCCAAATGTGTGAGAAGAACTTTGCAATCAAAATGTGTAAGAAATGACCGGTGAAATCCGAAAGGTGCACTTTGGAATATGCGCCCCTTTGCCCACCTTGGCAGCAAAAAAGTGTCACACATGTGGTATCGCCGTACTCAGGAGAAGTTGGGGAATGTGTTTTGGGGTGTCATTTTACATATACCCATGCTGGGTGAGAGAAATATCTTGGCAAAAGACAACTTTTCCCATTTTTTTATACAAAGTTGGCATTTGACCAAGATATTTTTCTCACCCAGCATGGGTATATGTAAAATGACACCCCAAAACACATTCCCCAACTTCTCCTGAGTACGGCGATACCAGATGTGTCACACTTTTTTGCTGCCAAGGTGGGCAAAGGGGCACATATTCCAAAGTGCACCTTTCGGATTTTGCAGGGCATTTTTTACACATTTTGATTGCAAGGTACTTCTCACACATTTGGGCCCCTAAATTGCCAGGGCAGTATAACTACGCCACAAGTGACCCCATTTTGGAAAGAAGACACCCTAAGGTATTCCGTGAGGGGCATGGCGAGTTCCTAGAATTTTTTATTTTTTGTCACAAGTTAGCGGAAAATGATGATTTTTTTTTTTTTCTCTTTTTTCCTTACAAAGTCTCATATTCCACTAACTTGCGACAAAAAATAAAAAATTCTAGGAACTCGCCATGCCCCTCACGGAATACCTTGGGGTGTCTTCTTTCCAAAATGGGGTCACTTGTGGGGTAGTTATACTGCCCTGGCAATTTAGGGGCCCATATGTGTGAGAAGTACTTTGCAATCAAAATCTGTAAAAAATGACCGGTGAAATACGAAAGGTGCACTTTGGAATATGCGCCCCTTTGCCCACCTTGGCATCAAAAAAGTGTCACACATCTGGTATCGCCGTACTCAGGAGAAGTTGGGGAATGTGTTTTGGGGTGTCATTTTACATATACCCATGCTGGGTGAGAGAAATATCTTGGCAAAAGACAACTTTTCCCATTTTTTTATACAAAGTTGGCATTTGACCAAGATATTTTTCTCACCCAGCATGGGTATATGTAAAATGACACCCCAAAACACATTCCCCAACTTCTTCTGAGTACGGCGATACCAGATGTGTCACACTTTTTTGCAGCCTAGATGCGCAAAGGGGCCCAAATTCCTTTTAGGAGGGCATTTTTAGACATTTGGATCCCAGACTTCTTCTCACGCTTTAGGGCCCCTAAAAAGCCAGGGCAGTATAAATACCCCACATGTGACCCCACTTTGGAAAGAAGACACCCCAAGGTATCCAATGAGGGGCCTGGCAAGTTCATAGAATTTTTTTTTTTTTCGCATAAGTTAGCGGAAATTGATTTTTTTTTTGTTTTTTCTCACAAAGTCTCACTTTCCGCTAACTTAGGACAAAAATTTCAATCTTTCATGGACTCAATATGCCCCTCAGCAAATACCTTGGGGTGTCTTCTTTCCAAAATGGGGTCAGTTGTGGGGTGTTTGTACTGCCCTGGCATTTGAGGGTCTCCGCAATCATTACATGTATGGCCAGCATTAGGAGTTTCTGCTATTCTCCTTATATTGAACATACAGGTAATGAGATTTTTTTTTCCGTTCAGCCTCTGGGCTGAAAGAAAAAAATGAACGGCACAGATTTCTTCATTCGCATCGATCAATGTGGATGAAAAAATCTCTGCCAAAAAAAAAAATGGAGGGGAAAGGCGTCTGCCAGGACATAGGAGCTCCGCCCTACATCCATACCCACTTAGCTCGTATGCCCTGGCAAACCAGATTTCTCCATTCGCATCAATCGATGTGGATGAATAAATCATTGCCGGGATTTTTTTTTTATATATATATATATATATATACAAAGTGCTTGCCAAAGCATAGGAACGCCGCCTCCTCCTCAGCTCGTATGCCTCGGCAAACGTATCTGTCACTGCAGAGGAGAAAATCCCGTCTTGCAGCGCCGCATACACCGACTTGCGTGTAATCTGACAGCAGCGCAATGCTTCTGTCAGAATGCACATCGGTGCTGCAGCTGGTCGATCGGTTGGTCCACCTGGAAGGTAAAAAGACAAAAAAAAAAAGAAAAAACCAGGCCACAACGCAATAATTTTATTAACTTTGGAACAGAACATGTAACTTTAACTTTTGGAACTAAACATTAACCTGTTGCTTACCTGTTTTTTTTTTTTTTTGTTTTTTTACCTTTATAGAACAAACCTCTCCTTCCCCATGGGTCAATGTGCAAAGCGCAAATCGCCCAAAGATGTGGCGAAGTGCGTTATGCACTTTGTCCCATGTGAAAGGAGACGTTTGCAGCAGCTGTGAGTGAATGGGCCCTAATAGCCCTGTGTGCCTATCCTGGTGAGATGTGATCCCTATGCTAGGTGTACCTGTGTGTGGTACTTTCGGAAACACTCCCCTAAGCATAGGGCAGGGTGGTCGGGACAGTCAGGACAGAAATAGCGGGTGTCACGCCTTATTCCACTCCTGCTACAGACACGACATTTTTTTCGGGGTGGCGGTCGGTTTGAGGTACCAGCAACGACACTGGGGAAGTGTCGCTCGTGTAGACGGCTAACTACACTGGTGGATGGGGCCACGGAACCTCCTGGATACAGGAGGTTCGCGATGATCTCTTCCTGAAATTTGAGGAAGGATCCAGTTCTCCCAGCCTTACTGTAGAGAACAAAACTATTGTACAGAGCCAATTGAATTAAATATACAGACACCTTCTTATACCAGCGTCTGGTGCGTCGGGAAACTAAATACGGAGCCAACATCTGGTCATTGAAGTCGACCCCTCCCATGTGGAGGTTATAGTCGTGGACTGAGAGGGGCTTTTCAATGACACGGGTTGCTCGCTCAATTTGTATTGTCGTGTCTGCGTGAATGGAGGAGAGCATGTAAACGTCACGCTTGTCTCTCCATTTCACCGCGAGCAGTTCTTCGTTACACAGTGCGGCCCTCTGCCCCCTTGCAAGACGGGTGGTAACGAGCCGTTGGGGGAAGCCCACGCGACTAGTTTGCGCGGTACCACAGGCGCCAATCCGTTCTAAAAACAAATGCCTAAAGAGGGCCACACTTGTGTAGAAATTGTCCACATAAAGATGGTACCCCTTGCCGAATAAGGGTGACACCAAGTCCCAAACTGTCTTCCCACTGCTCCCCAGGTAGTCAGGGCAACCGACCGGCTCCAGGGTCTGATCTTTTCCCTCATAGACCCGAAATTTGTGGGTATAGCCTGTGGCCCTTTCACAGAGCTTATACAATTTGACCCCATACCGGGCGCGCTTGCTTGGGATGTATTGTTTGAAGCCAAGGCGCCCGGTAAAATGTATTAGGGACTCGTCTATGCAGATGTTTTGCTCTGGGGTATAAATATCTGCAAATTTCTGGTTGAAATGGTCTATGAGGGGCCGAATTTTGTGGAGCCGGTCAAAAGCAGGGTGGCCCCTGGGACGGGAGGCGGTGTTGTCGCTAAAGTGCAGGAAACGCAGGATGACCTCAAATCGTGTCCTGGACATAGCAGCAGAGAACATGGGCATGTGATGAATCGGGTTCGTGGACCAATATGACCTCAATTCATGCTTTTTTGTCAGGCCCATGTTGAGGAGGAGGCCCAGAAAAGTTTTAAATTCGGAAACTTGGACTGGTTTCCACCGGAAAGGCTGGGCATAAAAGCTTTCCGGGTTAGCGGTGATAAATTGTGTGGCATACCTGTTTGTCTCTGCCACGACTAAGTCTAAAAGCTCCGCAGTCAAGAACAGCTCAAAAAATCCCAGGGCCGAATCGATCTGAGCTGTCTCAACCCGAACTCCAGACTGGGCGGTGAAAGGGAAAACTACGGGTGCGGCTGAAGTTGGGGACTGCCAATCAGGGTTTGCCAGCACCTCTGGGATTCTAGGGGCTCTACGGGCACGTCTTTGCGGTGGCTGCGACGGGGTCACTACTGCACGTGCCACCGTACCAGCTTCAACTGCCCTTCTGGTGCTCGCTACTTCACCAGGTTGTACGGCAGTGCTGGTACTAGGTCCAGGAAGGGCTGGGCTGCTGGTGTATGCCTCACCACGTAATCCGACAGCACCAGCCCCACTCTGCTGCTCTTGAAGCGGATCCTGCGCAACCTGCGGTCTAGCGACACGGGGCCGGGTACGCCTGGTGCTATCAGGGACCTCAGCCTCCTCGTCCGAACTTTGGGTCAGAGAGCCACTGCTTTCTACAGGTTCGTATTCTGACCCGCTGGATTCATCAGATGAGGGTTCCCACTCCTCATCCGACTGGGTCAGAAGCCTGTAGGCCTCTTCAGAAGAATACCCCCTGTTAGACATGTGGGCAACTAAATTTCGGGGTATTCCCTGAGACTACCCAAGAAAAAAAAAGCAAGCCTGTCTTACAAATGGGAGGCTAGCGAAGTACCGGATGCCGCTGCGGTTGATAAAAAATATCAAAACTGATTTTTTTATCGCCGCAGTGCGTGTAAAGTGAATGTGCAGTGATAAAAAAAAAAATTTTTGTCACTGCGGTGGGGCGGGCGTGGGCAAACGCACGTGTGGGCGACCGATCAGGCCTGATCGGGCAAACACTGCGTTTTGGGTGGAGGGCGAACTAAAGTGACACTAGTACTATTATAGATCTGACCGTGATCAGTTTTGATCACTTTCAGATACTATAAAAGTACAAATGCTGATTAGCGATACGCTAATCAGCGAATAACGGACTGCGGTGCGGTGGGCTGGGCGCTAACTGATCGCTAACTACCTAACCAAGGGACCTAAACTATACCTAAAACCTAACGTCCAATAACAGTGAAAAAAAAAAGTGACAGTTTGCACTGATCACTTTTTTCCTTTCACTAGTGATTGACAGGGGGGATAAAAGGGGTGATCAAAGGGTTAATTGGGGTGATCTGGGGGCTAAATGTGGTGTGGTGGGTACTCACAGTAGATGTGCTCCTCTGCTCCTCTGCTGGAACCAACCGACCAAAAGAAGGAGCAGAGGAGCACAGCAGCCATATAACCCCATCATATTTACTAATATGTGGGGTTATATGGCTGCTGATTGGTTTTTTTAAAAATCAGCAGCCTGCCAGCCAATGATCGTGGCCGGCAGGCTGCTGACGAAATAGTCTTCTGCGAAATGCCGGCCCGCGATGCGCATGCGCGGGCCGGCTGTGACGTAATCTCGCGTCTCGCGAGAGGACGCGCCGATGCGTCCAGGAGGAACTAAACAACCACCTCCCGGACGCATCGGTGCGTACAGCGGTCGGGAGGTGATTAAAGGCTATGCACACCTTTGGGGACAATTTTTTATTATTATTGCATTGTACTCATTTTGAGCTAAAAATCATTTTTTAATTGGTATTTATTCCAAATATGGAACCTTTTTTTCTGTACAGGACAGAGATTCTCCAATAGAGAGATCAGAATTGTCTGTATCTTCCATCAGCCTGCTAATCTGACAGCTCCTTATCTCTGCTCTCTGACCTAATAAATGCTCATTAGAGCTCAGTTCTTATCTTACTGATAAGAATGTGGCTTAAATAAGTGTTTATGACCTCTTAGTAAATTAGAGATAAGTTTTGTTAGATGACCAGTGAAAGCAAAAAGTACATTCACACAGCTAGACGAATAGTTAACCCTTTGTGATAGAACGGCTCAATATTTGAAATTGAAATTATTTTTAGCCCAGAATGAGTAAAATGCAATCACTAAAAAAGCATAACCCTGAAAAGGTGATTAATGCCAGCGGAAAGTGACTTCACTGTCTTTTTTACATGGGACTGACAATGGCTGAGTTTTATGGGCACTCTTGCTGATGACCCTCATCAGAATGTCATACCCTGGGCCCGCCAGAAAATACTACATATCACCACACAAACTGAACACGACATTATTAAATTGTATATTTGACAGAAGATTATCCTCATTTTCATGTTCTTCATGCCATGTTCTCCAGCTTGTTAAAGATAAGATATTGTGTGTCTTCTTTCGTAGGCTGTATACACAGGAACAACCTTTTTGGGTTACGTTGGTCTGTGGACTGGTCAAAGGCCCTATCAGTTTACTGTATCTGCCGATGCAAGAGGTATACTATATAGCTACATTTATAAGTTGTACGTATGTTTTATGCTTGGCTCACACATTAGCCAGTTAAGGAGCAAAGTCATTTTGGTCTTCAGGACCAGGCACAGTTTAGATGTGTTTTTGCATGTGTCAGTTTAGGCCGCGTGCACGTGACTTTTCTGTGTCGCATCCTCATTTTTTGTGGACCCATTGACTTCAGTGGGTCCTCAGTCCGCATTTTGTGGACAAGTATAGGATATATTCTATGCTTTTGCGGATCGGACATACGGATGCGGAAAACACATGGATCATCAGTGTGCTTTCCACATCCATATGTCTGTTCCGCAAAAAAGATAAAAGAATAAAACAGAAGGATAAAATAATACGCAGACCATGGATCCACAAATGCTGATGACATGTGTATTTTGTGGATTTGCGGAACACAAAACGGATACGGTTGTGTGCATGGGACCTAATGGCTACAATCCTTTTTATTTGCTAGTCTAGCAACATGATTTTTGCAGAGCAGCCACTGTTACAGGTAAAACTACCCAGTACAAGTGACAGTTGTGTGCTGGGCGTAATTAGACCTAGAAGTAGCCTACTAGTACCAGAGTTTCGGCGACAGTGTAACCAGTCACAAGATCACCTAGACAATAGAGGCAGCGTCACTGTCTGTATTCTATACACAGCTCTCATTGAGTGCTGTGTATACAGAATAGAGGAGAAGCTGTGAACAATGTTTCTCATTCTCATTAGATGTTTACTGTGTGTGTGTGTGTGTGTGTGTAGGAAACTAAATTTCCACTCATTTTAGGCTACATGCACACAGACCGTGGGGCAGCAGCATGCGGATCACAGACCCATTCACTTGAATGGGGTCCACGATCCGCATCCGACGGTCTGCACCGCAAAAAAGTAGTGCATGCGCTACTTTTTTGCGGTGCGGAGGCACAGCCAGAAACACCATGCAAGCACTCCGTAGTGCTTCCGTGGGATTCCGATCCGAGCTTCCGTTCCGCATCTCTGTGATTGCGGACCCATTCAAGTGAATAGGTCCGTGATGCGGAATGCACACGGCCGGTGCCCGTGTATTGCAGACCCCTGTATGCGGGCCGCAATACGGCCACCGGGGGCACACAGTCGTGTGCATGTGGTCTTAAGGTGATTTTATCTCATTACGTGCTGTCAACATTTTTTTTCGGTGGTAGTGTTATGTGACCGATGTGATGTTCTATATAGATACATTTAACAGAGCTGACTCTCTTGCATCCACTTGCTAGTTCATGGCAGTAGAAATTGCATTGCATTGTGGACTTTATCCTAGGCTGTAACTCTCCAAATTACAAGAGAAGTTACAACCTCTATGTAGATAAGCGCTGTGTAAAATGTAATATAGAGTTTAAATGTGAATATGAAGTACAGTAAAAATCTAAGTAGTTCTCCCCCTGGATGAAGGAAAACTTTCTCTTTAGTGCCAGAAACCCCAAATCAGCTGTCTGCGGATTGGTCACTTTTCCTTAGGCTCCATTCAGACGTCCGTGAATGGTCCGGATCCATTCTGCAATTATGCGGAACGGGTGCGGACCCATTCATTTTCAGGGGGCCGGAAAAGATGCCGACAGCACACAGTGTGCTGTCCGCATCCTCACTTGAGCTCCGCGGTCCCGAACTTCCGGGCGCAAAAAAATAGAACATGTCCTATTCTTGTCCGCAATAGCGGACAAGAATAGGCATTTTCTATTATAGTGCTGGCCGTGTGCACATGGCCGTTGTCAGTGTTTTGCAGATCTGCAAAACACTTATGGACATGTGAATGGACCCTTATGGAGAAGATTCTGGTGTGGCTTACTGTATATCCTTTGTCTTTGCATTCTTTTTTCCCCAGGAACCACTGCATATCCTATAAGACTCCCTATGCAAACTTGGTGGTCTCCGCATGGAGAAAACTTGGTCACACGTATACTGTAAACTGTAATGTTATAATTTTCATTATGAAAATAAATCTAATTGCTAGCAATTATTTAACTTCAGAGCGTGGGCGTAAAAATTGGTGGAAAAATGCAATTGCCGCTTTTTTCGAAAGAAGTTCTCCTGTCAGCTGGTTAATAAGAGATGTGAGTACACAAACATGTTTTTCTTAATGCACAGAAACATTGAATTACAGCCACTGCTGTTAAGAAAATTTAACTAATTATAATATAAATCAGGATTTTAAATTTAATTCAGATCTTGACATGTGTGGTTTAGTAACTACAGAGTTCATATTACATGGAGGACTGCAAGTACAGAGAGGTCAGGAGAGGTCACAAGTCCTTTGTACGGCTTTATCTTTGAAAACGTTCTTTTTTTTAAATCTATATTTATGCATTTTCAAAAATAGACAAATTAACAAATTCAATGCACCATAATCACCGGCACTACTGTGCAAAATTTTAATGTAAGAATTGCTGTCATACATGGAGTGGTGCAAAAAACAACCAGAAATCCCAGCATATCAAGACAAAACCACAGACAGGGTAAGGCAAAGACATGAGCACAAGAGCAGGAAGGGAGACAAAAAACTAAATAGATATTACATTTTTTTCCTTCTACTGCCTCTTTCACACGACAGTATGTCCATTTCAGTGTTTTGCGGTCCGTTTTTCACGGATCCGTTGTTCCGTGTTTTGCTTCCGTTGTGGTTCCGTTTCCGTTCCGTTGTTCCGTTCCGTTTTTCCGTATGGCAAATACAGTATACAGTAATTTCATATAAAAATTGGGCTGGGCATAACATTTTCAATAGATGGTTCCGCAAAAAACGGAACGGATACGGAAGACATACGGATGCATTTCCGTATGCATTCAGTTTTTTTGCGGACCCATAGACTTTAATGGAGCCACGGAACGTGATTTGCGGCCAAATATAGGACATGTTCTATCTTTCAACGGAACGGAAATACGGAAACGGAATGCATACGGAACACATTCCGTTTTTTTTGCGGAACCATTGAAATGAATGGTTCCGTATACGGACCGTATACAGAACGCAAAAAACGGCCCGCAAAACGGAAAAAAAAAAACGGTCGTGTGAAAGAGGCCTAAGACAAAGGGAGTACTCATGGAGAACCAAAGAGAAAGTAAGTTACACTGATGCTAGGAAATACCGGTATTTTACGGACTCTTGAAAACTGATCCAATGAAACCATCTTCTGTGGAAGAGGCATAGAGATCCTCCATTTGCATCACCTCCTGAATTCTGGCAAGCCACTGCTCAGTTGTTGAATCCTCAGTTTGGTGTTATGGGGCAGTGATATAAACTTGCTTTGCATTGACTAAATGTTGAACCATTGAAGTAAAATAGAATAGGGTAGTAGGAGTAAAAGCGAGTGGGTAATCTGTGAACTTAAAAGTAATACCGAAGATAGCAAACACCAAACTATTCTAGAAAATATGAAGTAATGTACCTTCATCAGATCCATATCTCCAACAGAGAGGACAAACTAAAGGTAATAAGGCATGAAATTTGGAGGGAACATTGTACCATTTTGAAAGTAGTTTGTAAACCACTTCCTGAACTGTTTATAATATGTCAAGACATCTAGACCAGTAGCCTTGCTTGTCTGATATTTGTTGTATGGATTGTCCAAATGGCATTTATCAAGTAGATAAAGTTAATACAAGGCACTCACTAATGTATTGTGATTATCCATATTGCTTCCTTTGCTGGCTTGATTCATTTTTCCATCACATTATATTCCAGGGGTTACGACCACCCTGCAATCCATCAGTGGTGGCTGTACTTGCACACTATACAAAAGGCGCCAACCTCTGCTGTGTCAGGGGCAGCGTGTCACTGACATTATTTGTTATTGCTCTCATTGCGACCAAGAGGGAGGGGGGAAGGAGGCGTGAAAGAGCAAAAATTTTGTAGAAGACTAGAGGATCCTTTATACCAATTTTCAGGGCAATTGAAGCCCCTTTGATTCGTGTAGAATAGATTCAGGCGCAAATTAAATTTAAAAAAAAATTTGACGAATTGGAGGACACGAAAAGAAAGAAATTTGCTCATCTCTGTTAAAAATAAAGCCCCAGATGATGAGGTGTATAGTTCTCCAAAAATCTGTCAATTGGTTGAATGTAGTAGGTTAAGGATTTTGTGGTGTGTCGACAGAGGAAGATTAGCAGAATGCCTGGAAGAGTCAAGATGTGAGTGCAGAGTTAAATTTATATCTACCACCATGATAAGGGTGCCAAGGGTGTGGCAAGGTTGTCACTTTGCTGGCTAACTTATCTTAACCCCTTCCCGACCAGTGTCGTAATAGTACGGCGCAGCGGGACGTGAATTGCCGCCCAGCGCCGCACTATTATGGCGGGCTGATCGGGCGGGTGCACTCACATTCTTTTCAAAAATGCTTTATTATGTAAAACTGAAACAAACAACCCAAAAAATATTTGGTATTGTCGCGTCCATAACAACCTGCTCTATAAAAATACCACATGATCTAACCTGTCAGATGAACATTGTAAATAAAAAATAAAAACAGTGCCAAAACAGCAATTTTTTGTTACCTTGCCTCACAAAAAGTGTAATATAGAGCAACCAAAAATCATATGTACCCTAAAATAGTACCAACAAAACTGCCACCTTATCCCGTAGTTTCCAAAATGGGGTAATTTTTTGGGAGTTTCTACTCTAGGGGTGCATCAGGGGGTCTTCAAATGTGACATTGCAGCTTAAAATTATCCCAGTGAAATCTGCTATCTAAAAACCATATGGTGTTCCTTTCCTTCAGCGCAATGTCGTGTGCCCTTACAGCAGTTTACGACCACATATGGGGAGTTTCTGTAAACTACAGAATCAGGGCAATAAATGGGCAATATTGAGTTTTGTTTGGCTGTTAACCCTTGCTTTGTTAGTGCAAAAAAATTGATTTAAATGGAAAATCTGCCAAAAAAGTGAAATTCAGAAATTTAATCTCAATTTTCCATTAATTCTTGTGGAACACCTAAAGGGTTAAAATATACTGGAAAACCCTTTTAAGACCTTGTGTATTCATAGAGACAGAAAGTATTAAGTGTAGCCATGTACAGTACCCCCAGAGGATACTGAAAGAAAGACCTCACCATTTTGCTATGGGGCTCTATGAGGTCTGATCTGAGAGGAGCATAAACTAGTGACAGAGACCTTGATTAAAGTGCAGGGTTACTAACTTTGTTCCATGCAATAGTTTTCTTGAAATCACTCATTCTTAAAAGCAGATGCAGTGTTACCTAAGTTTGCAGTCGTGATAATGATCATGAGTAGCAGGCTCCTCAAACTCCCGTGGATGACTGACAGCTTTTTTCCAATACTACATATAGGAGTAAAGCTACCAGTCAGCGGTGTTGTGGACAGGTGAGCTAGCATCTCATAAATACTAGGGAGGGGAGCGTGGCCTGGCCGGCAATGTAGAAAGAAGTGTGACCTTGAGCTCCCGGGCAGCGCTAGCAGAATCCTTCATCATCCTTTGGCTGTGGTGAATTAAAACAGCCAGGCACCACTGATATCTGCAGAAGAACCTCTCTGGACCCCAGGCCAGTATGACCCGTTCGGCCAGAAAAGAGAAGGAAGCGACGGGACCAACTCCGGCAAAGCAGCATGGCGTGCCCGCATCTTCTAAAGCGGCGGAGGTCGCAGTGCACCTGGAACAATTCGCCCGATTCCCCCAAACAAAAGAGGACCCGGTACATGAGTGCACTCTATCTGGGGCGATGTCAGAACATGCGGCAGCTTCGGCCGATCACTCAGTGGAGCAAAGTGCTTGCTCCCAAGATGGCGGATCCCACGTGGAGGAGCTGGAGGCAAGTGGTGGGGGGGTTTTGGGGCCCTGCTGCTGAATCTGGCTCACTGCAAAATGCTGGTGTACAACCCTCTCCCCTCTCTATCCCCACATGGCCACTGCTGTCCGATCCTACTATCAAGGACATATATGCGGCCGTGCACCAATGTAGTGCAGCTCTGATGACCCTTAACACATCCATTGGGTCCCTCCAAGAAAATGTGTCCTTTTATTAGACAAGCTATAAGGAAAGTTAATGAAAGAATTACTGTAGCGCAGGGGCGAGTAAGCCAACTGGAAGACCAAGTCTCCCCTATGAAGCGTGATCTGGCTAAAGTAATACACAACGTCACTTTCCTGATAAGTAAAATGGAGGACTTGGAAAACAGGTCACGACGAAATAACCTTTGCATCTTGGGGTTCCCTGAAAAAGCTGAAGGGCCCGCCGCCCCATGCTGTCCAATTCTTTGAAGATTGTTTAAGAAGATATTTGGGAAAGACTCTTTGTCTCACTTCTTTGCCATAGAGAGGGCGCACAGAGTGCAGTTTTTTCCCACCACCGCCGGGCGGCCCTCCCAGACCAATGCTAATGAGGATTCTGCACTTTCAGGATAGAGATACCATTCTCCGTAAAGCAAGAGAGCACCAGAATTTATCTATGGCTGGACATGAAGTTTCTATCTTTCCTGACTTTTCAGCGGAGGTGCAGAGACGCCGCGCACGTTTTCTGGATGTTAAAAAGCGACTACGATTGCAGAATATACAGTGCGCCATGCTATATCCCTCAAAGCTCCGAGTAGTGTTTAAAGGGAAAACCCACTTCTTCGAATCTCCGGAGGACGCCAACCGGTGGATTGAACAAATGGAATCTTATCCATCCGAAAGTTATGACAAAAGTGGACATTGCCGTACCTGGGTCTTCACTGAGGAAAACCTAGAGGACTCTGGGGTGGGCGGATAAGTATAATGTTCCATATTTGTTGAGAGTTCATGTTTATACTACCGCCATAATGCTCCAGAGTAGTAATTTGGTGCCATCTTCTGGCAATGACTTTAATACCCATACTTGTGCTGTTCATTTATTTAGTTGATACGGCAAGGGTTAACTGTACCAAAATGCCATTTGTTATACTGTTTTATTGCTGCCCGGGTCTCTACTACTGAGACCTGTTCCGTGAATGCGGATATGTTTTTGCCTTCTATGCTGCGGGTTACAGGAATCTTTCCTATGCCTCATGTCCTGTTTTGGGACCATCACAAGTTCTTTTTGTTGGGGATATTATGTTTATTGTTCACTTAGGCTCAGAGCCTGCAGAGAGATGATGCACGCAATTATTCTTTCATTACATGGTATATGTCTTATTTTGATGCCTAGATCTTCCTTCCTTTTATGTCTCCCATGGGACGATGGCAGATAAAACTCACATTGAAGTATGGAATGTTAGAGGCCTGGGAGATCCTACTAAACGCCCAGCGGTTTTTATGGGCGTTCAAAAGTATTAGCCAGCCATAATATGTCTCACTGAGACTCACTTGTCTAAACAATCCCAAGGGTTGCTCCATAAACCATGGGTCTCACAGGCCTTTCACTCCACCTTTTCTACACACGCTAGGGGAGTTAGTGTCCTAATTCATAGAGCTATCCCCTTTGAATGCCACTCTAGCAAAATTGACACGGAAGGTCGGTATGTATGCCTGCACTGCTCTATATTTGGGGTACAACTTTTCCTAATTGCCATGTACATCCCACCGCTATACTCCTGCGGCTCCATAAGGGAGGTAATGTCTTGGGTATCTCAGGGACCGCAGGTGCCAATCCTAATGTTGGGTGATTTCAACAAATATTTAGATCCTTCTAAGGATAAATTTCCGCTGCCTCCTAACCTAACAAATACTGGTGAGACTTAATTGGCAAAGTTACTCAGAGAACTGGACCTGAATGACTTGTAGAGAATTAGATTCCCCCAGGAATGGCAGTACTCCTGCTTTTTTGCGTCTCATGCAGAATAGATTTACCCATTGGGTCGCTAGAAGCATTGTCCTATACCTTTGTTATAGAATACCTACCGCGTTGCCTCTCTGATCATTCACCTATCCACATAGAATTGAGATTCATAAAGGATAGAGGGCGATGTGGTTCAGTGCTCTGGAAACTCAATCCCTTTTGGATACAACTATTAGACGAGGAAGACCCCCCCCTGACGAACCAAATAAAAGAATTTTTCAATCTCAATAAAGGATCAGCAGCTATAGGGACAATATGGGACGCTATGAAAGCATATGTGAGAGGCCTTTATATCCAGAAAATGAATAGACGCAAAATTAAAACTAGGGAACTTACTAAAGCTATACAACAGGAAGTGACAAGGAGTGAGCAATTGTATATTAGTACACCCTCCCAGCAATCTGAAACAATATGGAAAAATGCACAATCTAAACTTACTGACCACTTACTGCATATAGCAGACAATAAATGTTTTTTCATGAAACAAAAATACTTTGAGGCAGGGGAGAGTACGGGTAGTCTATTGGCCAGAGTCGCCCGGTCACAAGATGGTGCGTCCAGAATAGTAGCTATTAGAACCATGGACGGGACACTCTGGGTGGAAAATTCTGTAATCCTTGATACATTCCACAAATGGAGGACGGATCTGTTTTCTATTGTGCCAGATTGTGTCATAGAAAACTGATCCGTCCCCATTGACTTACATGTGTGTCAGGACGGATCCGATTGGCTCAGTTTAGTCAGACGGACACCAAAACGCTGTAAGCAGCGTTTTGATGTCCGCCTCCAAAGCGGAATGGAGATGGAACGGAGGCAAACAGAGCCAAACTGATGCATTCTGAGCAGGTACTTTTCCATTCAGACTGCATTGGGGCTAAACTGATCCATTTTGGACGACCGCTTGTGAGAGCACTGAACGGATCTCACAAATGGAAAGCCAAAACACCAGTGTGAAAGTAGCCTACGTGGACTCTAGTACTCAGATCCTATTGTCAGCTGCAAGGTCCAACTAAACATTGCAGGTCTCCCCCCACCCCCCGAGAAATCATATAGTGAGAGAGAGGGCTTCCGATCGCGATTGCCCATATACATTACTCACTCACATGATATCCGAATCAAGTAGTCAGTCACTAGCACTGCGCAGAGCACACTGACCGTCTGACGTCACACGCTGCAGCTGCCTGCAGATTCGCGCCAGACCAGTCAATTCTGGTTTGCAGGCGCGGCGGGAAGTGGAAGGAAGAAGCAGGCGAGCAGCTCCGAGTAGGAGTGCCAGGAGGAACACACTCAGTCAGTCTAAGGAGTAGGAGTGGACTCTCAGGAGCGCAGCTGCGCTGAGCCTGAGGTAGTGTCTACTGACTGGTCTGTGCTGCCAGGGATTGCCGAAAGGGGTTAATACATTGAATACATACTGTCAATGGGGGACTGCTTAGAGGAGTTAATAACTATTGTGAAAGGCCCTTCACAGTAGTTATTAACCCCTTTCAGCAGTACCAATTCACAGTATTTATTAACCCCTCAGGGCACTGCTGAAAGGGGTTAATAAATACTGTGTGAAGGGGGGGACTGGCTGGTCCCTCCACAAGTTCTTCTCTCCCCCCCCCCCCACAACAGTGTGTCATCCCCACAGATGCCCCCATAACAGTGTGTCATCCCCACAGATGCCCCCATAACAGTGTGTCATCCCCACAGATGCCCCCATAACAGTGTGTCATCCCCACAGATGCCCCCATAACAGTGTGTCATCCCCACAGATGCCCCCATAACAGTGTGTCATCCCCACAGATGCCCCCATAATAGTGTGTCATCCCCACAGATGCCCCCATAACAGTGTGTCATCCCCACAGATGCCCCCATAACAGTGTGTCATCCCCACAGATGCCCCCATAACAGTGTGTCATCCCCACAGATGCCCCCATAACAGTGTGTCATCCCCACAGATGCCCCCATAATAGTGTGTCATCCCCACAGATGCCCCCATAACAGTGTGTCATCCACACAGATGCCCCCATAATAGTGTGTCATCCTCACAGATGCCCCCATAACAGTGTCATCTCTACAGTATGTCATCCACAGATGCCCCCATAACAGTGTCATCTCTACAGATGCCTCCATAACAGTGTCATCTCTACAGTGTGTCATCCACAGATGCCCCCATAACAGTGTGTCATCCATAAGCACCACATTATTTTCTGTCCGCCGCCACAAAACAATCCGGAAGTGCCTCTCCCGAGACCAGGCTATGGATTCGCCACTGAGTCTGCATTAGTTTAAATAGAGCTCACTGGGTCCTGTACAGCTGAAAGGTACTGGATCTTAGACAGCTGCATCACAACCGTGACACGACCACGCAGTGGTCAAGGAACCATCATGATCATGGAGGTCCCAGCAGTCCCCCATAGACCCCGATATTATGGATTATGTTTATGTGAAAACCCCTTTAGTGGCCTCATGGACAATCTGAACCTGGGCCTGTTATGATCAATCCATTACTGGTGTGGCATTATTCTAAGCAGGGGTTGTCCTAACAGGACAGCCCTTTTATGAGCAAAGTAGACCTTTTTAGCGTTATCACTAGTGGGGGGGTTACTTATTCATTTATGTTTGTTATATATTCATTGCACATAATTTATTGCCAGGCATTGAATGGTGACAAAGATTTTGAGACTGCGGCTATGCGACTCTCCAAGACACCAATCATTGCTGAGACATATTATATTATGGCTGGCACACAGTCACATGAGGGATTGGTGATCACCAGAAACAGAAATGGACCTGCTGACATCTGGCCTTTGGATCCTTTAACTGGAGAGTGAGTGAGTTCATTAGCGTTTGTAAAGAAATATTGTGCAATTCCTAGTTCTCCTATAAATGGTTAGGCTTTACACTCACAACACTTGGGGACTGTGGCAGCAAAGCAGCAGGGGAGTAGTAAAGTATTACTCGTTTTGTTATTTTACACAGTACTGTCCATTCAAATGTTTTCTATGGTCCAAATATTGTGGACCATGATCCATGATGATTTGGCCTAAGGCATCATATTCAAGCATCTCCTAGCCCGGGCTGAGGTGTACTTTTGTGCAGTGACATGAAGTGACAAAATGGAACATCTATGTCCATCTTTTCAGTTCTTTCTCTTTTTTTGGCAGATGGTTTCGTGTAGAGACAAACTATGACCACTGGACCACTCCACCTCCTGATGATGACCGAAGGTATCATTTTTAAATCAGTAGAAAGCAGATAATACTCACCATGGCATCTATTCCATCTTCAGACATGAAATATCTGTAACAGCGGCTGCTGTGCGCCGCTGTTCCCCTGCTTCTCTCCTGGGCATCGTGTTCAGCGGTGATCTGCTGCCAGTGCATCCCCATTCACCGATGCAGTCCTCTGCTCTGTCCTTGTAGGTACTGTTTGTTCTGGGATCCGCTCCACAGTTTCCTTTCAGTCCTGGCCACAGCATGCTTGCTGCTTCTTCCCTGCATCACTTCCTGCGCTTTATGGGTTAGATCATGTGACCTCGCTGACCAATCCTAGCACTCCTGCACGTATATAAGTGTCTCAGCTCCCTTCCCTATGACGGATCTCAATACCGGAAAATATTAACACTAGTGTGAAAGTAGCCTTAGTAAATTGAATGTGTTATTTATACAGCACAGTAAAAAGGGTAAAAATACCAGAAAGCAACGATTGAGCTACTACCCCTCAAAATGTTAATCAATAATTCATATGTAAACAAAAAAAAAGTGCCATTGAAGAATACAACTTGTCTCAAAAAATAAAATCAGGCGAGATAATTGTGAAATATTGGCTAAATCCTGAAATACCTATGAAGAGAGAATGGTTAGAAGTGGTGGATCAGAGAAGTAAAATTTAAAGAAATCTATATATAAGTGCATAGAAGGGATTTATGAACAGATATAAAAGCAATGGGTATGGTATTTGGGGAAAACAAATGTTACACCTTTTTTACTTCTCCCTTCCGGCTCTCTTCCATGGGGTGGCTGGGTGGGATTGACAGGGGTTATATTAAATTATGTATGTGGTAATGAAGGTTTATGGTAGTGAATCGTGCTGAAATGCAATAAAAGAAGAAAAAGTGTGGCTATATAGAGACAAAAGAAACAAAAGCTTGGTTGTGAAGGCCCAAAATACGCTAATCTTTAAAGTTGTGAGTTGTCCTACCATTTGGTAGACTCACTGTAAATCACTTCAAAGGGAATTTGTCACCAAGTCAGACTGCCTGCATGGACAGATAAGTGTAGTTCACCTCATTAAACACTGTTTTTCTTTTGTTAATCCGAGGCTCCGGCGATGTTTTTTCTTAATATGCAGATTAGGCCTTTGGTGCAATGAGGGTGTCACCGTTTCTCTTTTTTAACCCAAGATCCACTCATTTCTGTGGTCAGCCCCTCTCTCTGTGCTTTGTCACTCCTGGCCCTATCAATCAAAGCAGCGAGGGAGGGGCTGACCACATAAAAGGCGGAGTTTGGAGGCAAAAATAGCAATGGTGACGCCCTCATTGTACCAAAGGCCTAATATGCATACAGTATTAAGAAAAAGTATCATAACTCGGGAACGGAGCTTCAGATCAACAAAAGGAAAACATCTTTTTAATCAGGTGAACCACAGCTATGCGTTAATGCAGATAGATAGGGAGGTCACTTATGACAGATGCCCTTTAAAATGTGTATTTAAACCGCTTCTAGATAATTGGTATAAGAATGATTCCCAGAATAAACCTTTTGAAAGGTTGAAAGATGTTCAGGTTCCAGTTTATGTCCTGTCTTCCTATTTTTGTAATACTTGTTCATCCCTTGTGGTATGTTTTGCAGGACTCCAGCTATAAAAGCTCTGAATGCTACTGGGCAAGCGAACATCAATATAGACACATTATACAAGGTGAGATTGGTGATCACTTTGTAAGTCTGTTTAGTTGTTATAATCAGTTGTATTGTACTGGGTCCAGACTGCTTGTTAGTCATACATTTTATCTGTATTAGGCTTCGTTCACATTATTATTCACCCCTTCCGTTCTCCTGCCCCGTTTAGGAGCAGAAAAACTGAAAGGACGGATTTGGCACGGGGCCCACGGCCGATAATCGCTAACGAGCATTCGTTATAATGCTCGTTAGCAATTGTCTTGCAGTGTAATACTGTCGCCGATCACCCGATGAACGAGCAAACGCTAGCTCATCGGGCAATTCTGATTTTTAAGCATGCTTAAAAATTTGTGCTTTCCGATGGCAGATCGCGCTGTGTAACAGCGATCTGCCGCCAGCAGAACACTAGACAGTATGGGAATGAGCAATAGCATAGCGATCACTCCTCCCCATGCTATATAGCACAAAGGAAATCGCTGCATGTAATAGCAGTGGTCTCCTCTGCTAGCTAGCGATTGTCGGGAGAGAACGCTCCCAACAATCGCTTGCTGATTTGCCTGTCTAAATACAGGCTTAAGTGTTTTCAAATGGTACATCATCCCGGCTCTGTTGGAAAATAGTATGCTACCATCTTTCTAGCCTGCTGCATACGTATAAAGAACACAACAACCGTATAGAAAATTCACCTAACCCAATTAGCTAACATTTGAACAAACTTGACATGTTATATGTTTTGATCAGCAAGTGTCAGGATCCTAAAACTCCCTACGTTCACTGAAAAGAAGAGGCAGGAGTGTTCAGTTGCGTCTTGCCCCATCAGCTTTTCTCAGCTATCTTTGGCTCATTTTGGAGATGCAAGCAGAGCAGTGTATGAAACCATAGAAACTGCTGTCTCCCCTGAATTTGTATGTACATATAGAGTGGAGTCAGACATTAAAACTTGGAATTAAAGGGAATGATGTGTAACAATCTGTTTGTATTTCCTACAACCCACAGGTCTTGTCGGTGAAGCCGGTGATGAATTTGTATGTATTGCAATAGGTCTTTTATCTCTAAAACTATTATTGCTAACATGGTACCCATCACTATAATTATAATTGTCATGTTGCCTGGTCCCTACATACATCATAGGACAGAACCACATAGTCTTTCTTAAAGAAGTAGCTCTAGAAAACGTGCTATGAGAAATCATCACTGTTTTTAAGGCGACTTTCACATTGGTGTTTTGGCTCTCCGTTTGTGAGATATGTTCAGGGCTCTCACAAGCGGTCCAAAACGGATCAGTTTTGCCCTAATGCATTCTGAATGGAAAAGGATCCGCTCAGAATGCATCAGTTTGCCTCCGATCAGTCTCCATTCCTCTCTGGAGGCGGAAACCAAAACGCTGCTGAGCCAAACGGATCCGTTCTAACACACAATGTAAGGTCATTTGGGATGGATCCGTTTTTTATGACACAATCTGGCACAATAGAAAACGGATCAGTCCTCCATTGACTTTCAACGGTGTTCAAGACGGATCCGTCTTGGCTATGTTAAAGATAATACAAACGGATCCGTTCTGAACGGATGCAGACGGTTGTATTATCTGAACGAATCCGTCTGTGCAGATCCATGACGGATCCGCACCAAACGCGAGTGTGAAAGTAGCCTAATGTGGGACTTACAGTGCTATGTAAGTAGGAAGCCATAAAAAAATTAGGCTGTCAAACAAAAGGTATTAGTTACCTTAGCAAAGCGTGTTGACATGTTCCCAACAGGTAATATAATATGTGTGTAGCAAACACATAAAATACATAAAAACAAATTAAAAGAGATTCAACACTAAAATACATAAAAACAGTGTAGTATACTATTCATAGTGAAAAAGGAAAATTTTTAAAATATGCACTTAGGAAAATCATATGGCAAAGTTGCTGCAGAAATCTCTGCAAATGTTCTCTACATCTGAATAGGGTTGTTACCGCAGCATTTACATGGATTTTTACAGTGACAGATATTTCTGCAACAAAACTGCCACAATTAAAGAATTACGGAAAGAAAGGTTAAATACAATAGATGTTACACATATGCAAAATCATTGAGAACATTTGTAAAGGGCAGAAGCTGGCGATTTATTGTGTATGATGGACTCCCAACTAAGAATGAACAAATCGATTCTACCTGTTAGGCCCCTTTCAGACGGGCGAGATTTCCGCGCGGGTGCAATGCGTGAGGTGAACGCATTGTACCCGCACTGAATCAGGACCTATCAATTTCTATGGGGCTGTGCACATGAGCAATGATTTTCACGCATCACTTGTGCATTGCGTGAAAATCGCAGCATGCTCCTCTTTGTGCGTTTTTAACGTAACGCAGGCCCCATAGAAATGAATCGGGCTGCGTGAAAATCGCAAGCATCCGCAAGCAAGTGAGGATGCGGTGCGATTTTCACGCACAGGTTGCTAGGAGACGATCGGGATGGGGACCCGATCTTTATTATTTTCCCTTATAACATGGTTATAAGGGAAAATAATAGCATTCTTAATACAGAATGCTTAGTACAATAGGGCTGGAGGGGTTAAAAAAAATACAAAAATAACTTAACTCACTTTAATCCACTTGTTCGCGCAGCCGACATCTCTTCTGTCTTCATCTGTGAGGAAAAGGACCTTTGATGACGTCAGTACGCTCATCACATGGTCCATCACATGATGCATCACCATGGTGATGGATCATGTGACGGACCATGTGATGAGCGTTGTGATGTCACCACAGGTCCTTTTCCTCACAGATGAAAACAGAAGAGATGTCGGCTGCGAGAACAAGTGGATTAAGGTGAGTAAAAATTTTTTTATTTTTTTTTAACCCCTCCAGCCCTATTGTACTATGCATTCTGTATGCAGAATGCTATTATTTTCCCTTATCACCATGTTATAAGGGAAAATAATACAATATACACAACCTTGAACCCAAACCAGAACTTCTGTGAAGAAGTTCGGGTCTGGGTACCACAGTCAGTTTTTTATCACGCGCGTGCAAAACACATTGCACCCACGCGATAAAAACTGAACAACGGAACGCAATCACAGTCAAAACTGAGTGCAATCGCGTACCTACTCGCGCGGGTTTGCCGCATTGCACCCGGGATGCCTCCGGAGCCAAAACGTGACGCCCATGTGAAAGGGGCCTTAGGAATTTGTTCCAAAGTTCAGGATTCTAAGGAACCAGAATTTTTTGTGATTCGTTGAAAGAGAGACTAGTATGCTATGCTGGGTTTCTGGGCAATATGTATCTGTGTAGTATGTGTGCAGAGTATTGTAGTTCAGGCAACGCTCCTCTGGGTGTCTGGGAAAAATATTCAGTTTAGCTTTCCTAAGCCTTTCTGATGCCAGTAGATGTAAGATGTGCTAATTTTCGTTGACCAGCTTGCAATACTCCTCATGCATATTTGGCGTCCTCCATAAGGAAAAATAGTACCCCAACCAGGGCCCTCATGCAGCCAAGCAAATCTTTGTTCAGCTCTTTTAAAAGGTAGTTACCTAGAAAGATCTGAGTTCCTTGTATGAGACACCCAGTTTTCCATTCGTTTTGGAAAGGAGACTAGCTTGCATGTCTCTTTTCCAGAAAAGTACTATGTGGGGATATAAGCACCGCAATAAATAAAAATGTTATTATGAAAAAGTACTGATTGAACAGTTTGATGCTACCACCAGGGGAAAATGTTATTATGAAAAAACACTGAACAGTTTGAGGCTACCACCAGGCGAAATCTTATTATGAAAAAGCACTGATTAAACAGTTTGAGGATGTCCTATACTCTACCCCCACTGTTTCCTTGAAAATCTATTCTACTACTATTTCACCTATACACATCAATAGGTGTTCCCCGCCTTATTTGCTTTTGCTATGGAGCCCCTGGCAATATCCATCAGAAGAAATCCGGATATCAAAGGCATTTCCATAGGTCACTCCCATACCAAACTGAGCCTTTTTGCAGACGACCTGCTATTGATTCCAACAAATCCCCTTACTACCCTTCGTAACCTTATGAAAGTTTTGACTCAATTTGCTAGGATGTCAGGTCTATACAAAGCTAACTACGACCCCATCTTTAAGCAATTGCACTCTAATCTGCATAAATGGGACAGCTCGTTCCTATCCTGGATTGGCAGAATACATGCAGTAAAGATGGTGTTGTTGCCTAAAATCCTTCATTTGTTCCTGCAAAAAAAAAATCTGTTTTTTATTTGGTCTCATAAGCGTCCACTCATAGCTAAAAAGATTATGTTCCTACATAAAAAAATGGGAGGAATGTCTGTTCCTAATATAGCAGCTTACTATAAAGCAGCGAGACTTGCCCAACTAGCACCAATATTAGCAGGCTCTACTGCACCTCTATGGATCTCCCTTGAGACATCACTACTCCCGGCAGTTTCTTGGCCAGCCCTCTTTTGGACTGAAGTTTCGCTCCCTGCCCACATGAAACAAATAGCTCATTTTACATTGCTCCTATGGCGCCAAGTGAGATTCAAATATAAACTACAGTCTAAACCCTCTATGCTGACACCTATATTCTCCAATCCAGCTTTCCCCACGGGAGAAACCTCCTCTACATTTACGTGGTGGCACTCACATAAACTCACTACGTTACATGATTTCATCCTATACGGCAAATTGATATCAGTCAGGTGGAGAAAACAACACTTTCTGTCATCCTTAACGAGCTCTTCCCCTAAGCTAGAATTGAGTGTTATGGAATCCATATGCAAATTCCACTCCACTTTCCTGGGCATCCTCTCCCGATTATATGGGGAGATCAACGGATCCCAATATTGGGATAAATTACCTTTCATGCTACAAGTGGGAGGCCGGCATGAGTACCACTATGTCTATAGAACGTTGGCACCACTGCTGTACTCTTTTGAGCAAGAATAGCTGGCAAGTCTCGTTAGCTGAAACGTCAAATCAAGAGAGAGATCCACATGTGAATAAAAACATGTGCAATTCAGCTCTCTTTCTGGAATAGCTAATAGCTAAGTCAGCCTCGGATCTGTGAATAGCTCTTGCAGGACAAAAGCCATTTATCATAGCAAAACAGACAGAATTGACTTTTCTACCTGAGAGGCTTTGGGGGACCTCTGAGTGGGCACTTATTTCTGTTATGGAGACCATTTAAACTATTGTTAGCTAGAGAGTGATCCTCTTGGTTTTTTGAAAAATATATGCAAATTAGCATGTCTAACACCATCATCATCCATAATGAGAAAGTGTACCCCCTAGACAATGTATTTATATGTATATTGCCCAGAAACCCAGAGTAGCATACTAGTGTCCAGAGGTCCTTGGAGAGCGTTATATACCAACTTTCAGGGCAATTGAAGCATATTTATTCAGGTAGAATCGATTAGTACCTGAATATAATTTTTTTTTACATTTAGCGAATCAGACCCAAAATGAATTTGAAGAAATTTGTTCATCTCCACTCCCAACTCTGCCCCACCAACTACTGTTGGGTGACAATCGACCAACAGTTTTTCATGTGTATGGCTAGCCTTAGGGCAGCAGTTTTTTTTACCCGTCTTTACATATGATGATTTGTGGACATTTGCATGGGTTTGATTTTTCTAGGCTGTGGTTTTACAACATAGAATAAGTGCACAGGAAGTTGGATTAGGTGCAATTATGGGATGTGGTTAGCTTTTGTAGCAATGCCAGAGTTACAGATACATTTAAAGTTGTTCCTGTTATAACTGAAGTCCACTGTATGTAGTCAACAATAAATTGCATTATGTTTAACAACAATTTTGTGTTTTCTTAAATTTCAGAATTACCATTTATACAACAGTGATGAGTGCCGCAACACCAGAGAACTACAAAACTCAAATAAGAAATGGAGTTTAAGTACTGTAAGTTCTAAGGAATCCATAGCAATTATTAGGAATCTAATAAAGTATTGTTACATGGATTCATATGCGGGAACATGTATTTCTAATGTATACCAGGCAACTTACTGATGCAGTCTTGTTACTCATACTGGCTATTTTGTAGCCTATATGCAGTTCTACTTATCTCCTTCAGGACCCAGACAGTTTTCACCTTCAGGGCCCAACCTAATTTTGCAAATCTGATGTGTCACTTTATGTGGGAATACCTTTGGAATGACTTTACTTAGGCTACTTTCACACTTGCGCTTGATCGGATCCGTTCTGAACGGATCCGATCATATTAATGCAGACGGAGGCTCCGTTCAGTACCGATCCGTCTGCATTAATAACTTAGAAAAAATTCTAAGTGTGAAAGCAGCCTGAGCGGATCCGTTCAGACTTTCAATGTAAAGTCAATGGGGGACGGATCCGCTTGAAGATTGAGCCATAGGGTGACATCTTCAAGCGGATCCGTTCCCATTGACTTACATTGTAAGTCTGAACGGATCCGCTCGCCTCCGCACGGCCAGGCGGACAGCTGAACGCTGCAAGCAGCGTTCAGCTGTCCGCCTGTCCGTGCGGAGGCGAGCGGAGCGGAGGCTGAACGCCGCCAGACTGATGCAGTCTGAGCGGATCCGCTCCATTCAGACTGCATCAGGGCTGGACGGAGGCATTTGGGTCCGCTCGTGAGCTCCTTCAAACGGAGCTCACGAACGGACCCATGAACGCTAGTGTGAAAGTAGCCTTATTCAAGTAATTCTGAAATTGTATTTTTTTGTGAAACATCATGTGCTTCATGTTAGTGGGAAATCTAGATCAATATGTTTTACCTTTATTTTTTTTAAAACCTACCATAAATGAACCCAATGTAGAAACTTAGAAGGAAAAGACCGCCAAGGCTACCACAGTGAATAAATGGCTTTCCAGATCGCCACATAATCAATTGACCACTGCATCTGAGGTGATAAATATCTGTGATTGGTGTTATCGCTGATCACAGACATTACCCTGGGTGTCTTCTGTTTAAACCAGCAGAAACCCGGCAGCTATGGTGCCCACTTCACTCCAGAGTAGGCAGGATTTTTAAGGAACGAACTTCTGCCATATATGTACAGCGGATGTCCTCAATTGCTTGCAGTTACAAAAGTATTACGATCCAGGTGCTATTTTGAAAAATGTTGAATATTTTTCATGGAATAATCCCTTTAAGTGAAGCACCACATTTGTATCTTCTTTAAAGATTAGACCACAAATAAAGGAAACGTTCCACCACTAAAAGTGTCTGCAGTATCTTATTCCACTCTCCCCAATGAGAACACATGCAGACTGGGCCAAACATGCATGTGTATAGGGCGTTGGAAGTAATACAGTAACTGTCAGCAGCCTTTAGTGATGTGTGCATTTATTGTTACTATTGCCAGTGTGTTAAAGGGGTTATGCAGTGCTAGGATATTGATGACCTATCCTCATTATAGCAAAAAACAAAAATGTAGAAGCAGCACCACTCGGTCCTTGTTGATGTATCCTGATAGATGCAACAGCCTCACCAATGGATCCAACGGCCGTAATATATGGATAAATGCAGATGGTATCAGCAGCATCTGACAAAGGCTGTATATCAGCCAAAACGTTGCCATGTGTGTTGTTGCTTTGAAGTCCAAATAAAAGTTGATGATGTGAGATGCTGCTGATACCGTCTGCATTTATCCTATCCTCGTTATAGGTCATCAATATCAGATCGGCATGGGTCTGACTCCTGGCACTCCTGCTGATCATCTGTTTGAAAGGGTAGCGACTCTTGTACAACCACTATTTCCACAGTTATTAGTGCATCATCTCAGTGGATCATAGGAGTGGTGGTGTAGTGCAATGTAATTACAATACAGTCACTTGAATGTGACAAGCAGTTGTAATTGCACTCTGCAAAGGAGACGACATGCTAGTAATTTTAAAGTGGGGGCAACACTTGCCAGAAATCTGCTACCCCTTCAACCAGCTGATTCTTTTGCATCTTACCTGCATTATCTCTGCATGAACCCCCACCTGTGTTTCTATGTGTTCTCCAGTATTTACCTTCTCCCATGTGTTACAGTACCTCTAGTTTTCAATGTCAAATTCTGTTTACCTATTGTCCGTGCTCCTACCCTGTATCCAGCCTGTGTGCCTTGCCTGAGTCTGATCACCACCCTGCCTGCCAGCTTCTCCCTGTGTCTTCTTGTTTCTCTACAGCCAGGACTCCAAGTTACCAAAAATGTGTCTGTTCACACATACCTGCCGTTTTGGCGCATTTTCTGCATCCTGAGCCCCCGGTGCATGCACCGGAGTCCCTGACCCCAGTGGGTCAGCTGCCGACCACACCGGGACTATCCCAGGAGGTAGTGGCCTGATAGTTTCCCTGCAGCAAAGCCCGAATCCCTGTACAGGGGTTAAGGGGCGAATACCAGGTAAGACCCAGGATAACACTCTTACCCTGGGTTCAGACCTGAGCGTTCCAAAAGGAGCGCTCTGTATGCGCGATTGTACCGGCGTTTACAATTGCGCATACAGAGACAGGCGAACACACATTGTCGCGCGTTCTCGAATATCTATGTACGGGAACGCGCGACAAAACGCCCCAAAAAAGCTCAAGAACTTGTTTGAGCGTCGGGCGTTTTACAGCGCGATCGTACGCGCTGTAAAACGCCCAGGTGAAAACCATTGGTTTCTCCTTGTTGAGCGTAGGAACGCGCTGTAAAACGCTCAGGTGTGAACTTAGGGTTAGGGTTAGCCCTAAGTCAAACCGGTTAGTTGTCAGAAACCACCTGGTCAATATATATATATATATATATATATATATTAGAATGACAATATTCTTTTCATTTTATGGTTGTACAGTCCTGACTAACCACACTCTGTATGTATTGCACTAAATAATAGTTATAATCTGAATTGTAAATTAAACAGATGTTTTTAATATATGCTTTTAAAATATATTTTAGTGCTAATTTATTTTATTATAACATTTACAGCTAGAGTATGAAGATCATTCACCAACAGTCACTTTTTGTAATGTGAACTTACCTCAGTCTACTAAAAAGCAAATCTAAGGAAGTAGTGACCTAAAGCCTGCTGTTTCCACACCTCACAAATATTGTATATGAGCCAAGACCAAGCAGTGACAAATTATTTTTAAGGTGCTAAGAAACGAATAAAATTGTCACTCTTTTGGTATCTTTTACCTATTGTGTGAAAAATAAAGATGCTGTAATTTAGTACCCTGTCATGTCTACTTTTTTACATTTATAGCGTGCTGTTTAATGTTTATCCTCTCCAAATGTAAAATGTGTTAATGTAACTGGAATTTCCAGTTCTGTGATTTCTTTGAAGGTTGAAGTTATCACAGGTAAAATGCAGAACAGTTGTTGCCTATTGAATCAGCTGTCAATTGTCCATGTCTGCCCTGAAGGTATCAACTTGTGGGTTAGGATGTCTTCACACTCTGCAGATTTTGTTGCACAATTTTGAGAATAAAAAACAGTTCCATTCACTTGAATGGGGCTTGCAGAAATCCATGTGCTAGCTGCCTCATTTAAATGAATGGAACAGATTTACGGCTACGGAAAATTCTGGAACAAAATAGGCAGCATGTGAAGGCACCCTTAAGCCCCTTGCAGACGAGAGTGAGCGGATTAGGTGCGGATGCGTTTAGTGAAAAATATGCGATTTCGGAAGCAAGTTAATTCAGTTAAGTATGCGATTGCGTTCAGTTGTTCAGTTTTTATCGCGCAGGTGCAATGCGATTGAATGCGTTTTGCAGGCGCATGATAAAAAACTGAAGGTATACAAACAACATCTCCTAGCAACCATCCGTGAAAAATGCATCGCATCCGCACTTGCTTGCGAATACGATGCAATTTTCACGCAGACTCATTCACTTCTATGGGGCCTGCTTTGCATGAAAATCACAGAATATAGAACATGCTGTGATTTTCACTCAACGCACAAGTGATGAGTGAAAACCAACTCTCATGTACACAGCCCCATTGAAATGAATGGGTCCAGATTCCGTGCGGGCGCAATGCGTTCGCATCTCGCATTGCCACCACGCGGAATACTCGCTCGTGTGAAAGGGGCCTTAGAGATCCCTTCCCAGGCCTATTTGTGCATCTTTTATGTTTCTCTGTAAAGATAAAAAGCACCAAAGGCACAAACTATGTGTGAAGTCCACCAATGAAACAGACTGTATGGAAGAAAGTTGCTCGTCAGATAATGTTGTGTGCATGTGAGGCACAACACTGGATACCACATGTAAGGAAATCATTCCCAGTACTTGATCTTCAGCTGCCTCACCTATTCATTGAACACACATGCAGGATCCAGATAAGGCCTCTGCTGAACAAAAAGGTGAAAAACAAACCATAGGATAAAAAACTATTGTGACGCATCTTAGAAATGAAAGGGGTATTCTGGTTATGTGACATTTTCCCCTATCCACAGGATAGGGAATAACTATTAGATTGATGGGGGTTATCCCGCTGGGGCCCTCACAGATCCACGAGAACTGGGACCCCATACCCTGTGGAGCCCCCAAAATGAATGGAGTGGCAGGTCGGTCATTCTATTATTTTCTATGGGAGTCCCGGAGATATCCACTGATTAATGGAGGTGTGGGGTGTCAGTCCCCCGCTTATTTGATATTGATTACCTAGCCTAGGGCTAGATCATCAATTGTTAAATGCTAAACAGTAAACAATATTCAATGAATATTAAATAAATAATATTCGTCATGGGACAACCATTTTAACAGTTTTGTGGCAAGAGCTCATTTTGATCGTGATGAGGATGGGTATGGATATAGCCCATTGACAAAAGCGGTGTTGTTTCTGTAAAAAAAAAAAAAAAACTCAATAGTGTGCTAATGGGGAGGTGACCTGATAGAATATGAAATGAAGAATGATAGGATATGAAAAGGAGAGGCATCCATGTTAAGTCAAAGTAGACCACAGTGCTAGGCAAGGCCTCATAGATACAAGTGATTCTGTCATGTTTAATTGGCTCAGAAGGTATAGCGCCAAGCTTCTCTACCCGTGGTGCATAAAGCTGACAGTCTGCAGTTAAAGCACATCTTGTTCTTTTCATTTCAAATCCATTGTGATGGCGTATAGAGCCAAAAATGTTAGAATTGTGACGATGTTCCAATATTTATGGACCTGACTGTATGATCCTAGTTTAGGAGTAGTTTGAAGTGACTTGGAGATATGTAGTTTAGGAATTTTGAGAAATTCTGCGCTAGAACATCTGGTTATCCTGGAATGTAGTTCACAGAGGCAAAGTCATAAACCTTACTCAATAGTAGCAGGGTTTTAGCTTCCAGTTATCGTTAGAGCACCTTGATCAAAGGTCATCTCCATCCCCCTTCCCTGCAGACAGAAAGACACAAAAAAGGTCAGCTCATTTTTCTAACTTTGAAAAGGCATTGACACGCAAGTCTTTATTGTCTTGGAGTTCCATCAATATGTAGGTTACAGGTGGTGCTCAAAAAAGACTAGGGACAAAGTGAAAGAATTAAAACACAAGTATATCAGAAAGTTGCTGAATGGTCAATGCCTTATGAACATGAAAGTGGAAATCCCCTTTAGGAAGGGGTTATATTACATCTGTATTACATATATGTATATATATCACATCTGTATTTATGAACCTGTAAATATGTCGAGCTCTTGACCTTTTGGTATTAATAGCGTCTTAAGCACACTTACCTGCTTACTCACACGATTTACCTCACATGGATAAACAGATATTAAGGCTGTGACCTATTTTTTGAGCAACGCATCAGCAGACAGGTTACTATGGATGGTAGTGTTAATTGCTGTAATCACATGTTCTCCATTATTGAATACACATTTCCAGCAATGACAACCTAAAAAAAAAAACTGTATTAGGATTACAGAGACAATTAACCCTCATCTTGCTGAATGGGTTAATAAACTGACTGGTTATGCAGACACCTTTGGGTCACAATAAAGCAGCAGATGTTGGTATAGTGCAGGCATGGCCAACCTACGGCTCTCCAGCTGTTGTAAAACTACAACTCCCACCATGCCTTGCTGTAGGCTAATAGCTGTAGGCAGTCTGGGCATGCTGGGAGTTGTAGTTTTGCAACAGCTGGAGAGCCTCAGGTCGGACATCCCTGGTATAGTGCACGTGTGTTACATCATGAGGAACTAAAAGAAGGGAAATTTGTCTGATAAAATAGGCCAATATGTCTTTCATGGAGTGTAGAATGAAATAACAATACAAGCCTATGGAAGATGGTGGAACTGACCCTTCAGGAGAAAGCTAAACCCCAGAGCATAGGACAATGTATAAGAGAACAAGAAAATTCTACAAAATGTAACATGAAAGATGATTGTAGCAGTGATAACTTTTTTGGCTGACCATAAAAAATATATTTGCAGTCAGAGCACCGAGGTTTACAAACCCACCTGATGAAGGAGCCTCTGTGAGCTGAAAACTTGCAAATACCATATTTCTGTGTAAATTCAGTTTTTATTAAGGGTATCACTGCTTTTGTCTTTTTTAACAGAAAGCTACAAGGTCTGATGCACGAAACCACATTTGGGATCCGCGTCCGTTTTTGTGGGATGGGTGCACTTCCCATTCATTTCTATGGGGTCCAGAAAAATAAAACAGCACACAGCTGTCATCCATAAGCTGTCTGCAAAATTATAGAACATGCCCTATTCTTCCCCATTTTATGGACAAGAATAGACATTTCTACTGATGGGAGTGAGAGAATTGTAGAATGCACACGGATGGTATCCGAACCACAAAATGGATACAGCTGTGTGCATGTAGCCTAAAGTTTCTTTGGCACAGTCGGTGTTTGGTTAGTGATTTCCATCAGTGATTGTGAGCCAAAACCAGGTGTGGAGCCTACACAGAGATAATCGGTGCACCTTATTACTGATTTTCATATTTTAAAATAAATATTTCTCTTGAAGGTGACAGATGCTCTTTAAAATTGTTTGAAGATGTTAAATTTGTAGAGACAACAAAAACTAGAGGGCCGAGCGTACAAATAAAGGGGCTCGGCCACTTCCTCCCAAAATGCAAATATGAAAGTACTAATCCCCTAGGGGACAGAGGGGGTAAAACCTAACGTTTAATAATAGAGATAGTAAAATATCCACGCTGGAACACGGGTAGAACCTACAAAATCAATAAATACACCAGCCCAGGGTGGGCCTATACAAACATACATTGAAAGTAACGCTCTCATCCATCAATAGCTGTCCAAGTTGGTGGTCTGAACTCTTCCAGTGTGATGGACTTCAAGGAGATGGATTTCCTAATATTATTGAGATGAAAAATCAGGAAAAAGGCCAATGATGAACTTCAGTGTAGATAGGAAACGGGAGAATACGTCCCTGATACACCCTATCCAGAAAAAGGGACTAATAACACCCTGCCTATCTATACGAAGTGCTTGCTCCCGTTTCCTATCTACACTGAAGATCATCATTGGCATTTTTCCTGAATGGTACTACTGTCTATGGGATTTTTCATCTTCATAATATTAGGAAATCCATCTCCTTGAAGCCCATCACACTGGGAGAGATCCAACCACCAACTTGTACAGCCATTAATGGGTGAGATCGTTCCTTATTTATTTATACTGACACCATTCAGTGTATGTTTGTATAGGCCAACTCTGGGCTGTTGTATTTTTTGATTTTGTAGGTTCTACCCGTGTACCAGCGCATATATTTTACTATATCTATTATTAAATGTTAACCACCTCCTGTCCGCACGTTGACTATAAACGTCCGGGAGGTGGTTCTCTATTTCTGAACGGAATGTCCGTTCAGAAACTGCAGCTGCACACTAATCGTGCAGCTGCTGATTGGGTTGCCCGCTGTCAGTGACAGCAGGGCAACCCAGAGAGAAGGCAGGGACAGTGCCCAGGTGTCCCTGCCTTCTGGATCGCTGCATACACAGCGCTTACCGATGATGGACCATGTGATTGGAGCATGTGATCTGACGTCACCACAGGTCATTTAGCCCACAGCTCATCATTAAGTAAAGAAGAGACCGGGAACTACGCGATCAAGAGGAGAAGGTGAACCATGTTATAAGGGAAAATAATACAATCTTCAGAACATCAATCCCAAGCCCGAACTTCTGTGAAGAAGTTCAGGTTTGGGTACCAAACATGCGCGATTTTTCTCATGCGAGTGCAAAATGCATTACAATGTTTTGCACTCGCGCGGAAAAATCGTGCGTGTTCCCGCAACGCACCCGCCTCTTATCCGGGACAAAAATATAACGCCCGTGTGAAAGAGGCCTAAAACAGGCATCCTCAAACTGCGGCCCTCCAGCTGTTGCAAAACTACAACTCCCACAATGCCCTGCTGTAGGCTGATACCTGTAGGCTGTTCGGGCATGCTGGGAGTTGTAGTTTTGCAACAGCTGGAGGGCTGCAGTTTGAGGATGCCTGCACTAAAACATCATTTTTTTTGTTTCAAAAATGCTATTATTGTGTAAGGGCTGTTTCACACGAGCGGATGCCGTGTGTGACATCCGCTGCGTGAATGACAGCCAAGACCCGATGCGGACAGCAGAAGCACGGAGCATTAACATGACTGATAATGCTCCGTGCCTCTCTGTGATCTCTTTACTACGAAATCACAGTGACAACTTTATCTCACTTTGATTTCGTAGTAAAGAGATCACAGAGAGGCACGGAGCATTATCAATCATGTTAATGCTCCATGCTTCTACTGTCCGCATTGGGTCTTGGCTGTCATTCACGCAGCGGATGTCACGCACGGCATTCGCTCGTGTGAAAAAGCCCTTAAAGTGAAATAAATAAATAAAAGTATACATATTAGGTATTGCCGCGTCCGTAAAAACCAGCTCTATAAAAATATCACATGACCTAACCCCTCGGGTGAACACCGTAAAAATAAACTGTCAAAACAAGCAATTTTTGTCACCTTAAATCACAAAAAGTGCAACATCAAGTGATCAAAAAGGCGTATGTCCCACAAAATGGTACCAATAAAACAGTCACCTCATCCTGCAAAAAATTAGCCCCTACATAAGAAAATCTCTCAAAAAATAAAAATAACTATAGCTCTCAGAACATGGACACATTAAAATGTAATTTTTTGGTTTCAAAAATGCTATTATTGTGTAAAACTTTAATAAATAAGAAAAAGTATACATATTAGGTATCGCCATGTCCGTAACAATCTGCTCTAAAAAATGTCACTTGACCGAACCCCTTCAGGTAAACGCTGTAAAAATAAATAAATAAAAACTGTGCTAAAACAACCAATTTTTTGGTCACCTTGCCCCATAAAGTGTTATAATGAATTATCAAAAAATCATATGTACCCAAAAATAGTACCAATAAAACTGGCACCTTATCCCCTAGTTTCCAAAATGGGATCACTTCTTGGGAGTTTCTACTGTAAGGATGAATCAGGGGGGCTTCAAATGGGACATGGCATCTAAAAACCATGTGGAGTTCCTTTTCTTCTGCGCCCTGCCGTGTGCCCATACAGCAGTTTATGACCACATGTGGGGTGTTTCTGTAAACCGCAGAATCTGGGTAATAAATATTGAGTTTTGTTTGGCTGTTAACCATCGATGTGTTAAATAAAAAATTGGATTAAAATGGAAAATCTGCCCAAAAAGTGAAATTTAAAAATTTGATCTCCATTTTCCTTTAATTCTTGTGGAAAGCCTAAAGGGTTAACAAAGTTTGTAAAATCGGTTTTAAGTAACTTGAGGGGTGTAGTTTCTACAATGGGGTCATTTATGGGGGTATTCACTATGTAGGCCCACAAAGTGACTTCAGACCTGAACTGGTCCTTAAAAAGTGGGTTTTGGCAATTTTCTTAAAAATTTGAAGAATTGATTCTAAACTTCTAAGCCTTCTAACATCCTAAAAAAATAAAACGACACTTCCAAAATGATGCCAACATAAAGTAGACATATGGGAATGTTAAGTAATAAATATTTTATGATGTATCACTTTCTGTTTTAATAGCAGAGAAATAGAAATTTAGAAAATTGCAAATTTTTCAAAATTTGGGGTAAATTTGGGATTTTTTCATAAATAAAGGTGAAATACTGTATATTTACTCAAATTTATGACTATTGTGAAGTACAATGTGTAACGAGAAAACAATCTCTGAATGACTTGGATAAGTAAAGGCGTTCCAAAGATATTACCACATAAAGTGAGATGTGTCAGTTTTGCAAAATTAGGCCTGGTCAGGAAGGGGGCAAATGGCCCAGATGGGAAGTGGTTAAGTTTTACCCCCTCTGTCCCCTAGGGGATTAGTACTTTCTTAAATTTGTAGAGACCAAAATCAAAACAACAAGTATTGTCATCTTCCAACTGTGTTGAGTGGGCTCATAATTGCCATTTACATCTTAGATTCATGTTCTAAACATTCGTTGGTCATGAAAGTCACTGATCTGGCATGATGGTCATACAAATGGCAAGACCACCATAAAAATAAAAATAAATAATCAGCAGGTTAGCACTGCATCTAATAAAAAAAAACTGGACATCTTGATGCCTTGAGTATATGAGTGTGCATAATATCATTGTGATTTCCCATATTTCCTAGAGGTACATCCACATAAGTAATCTGTGATTCTTTCTTCATTACTTTGTGAACAGCAAAGGCAACAAGGACAACAACCGTCAATGTGAAGGCCTCTTAAAGGATTATTCCTAGCAAAACAAAGTTTGTGCTGCTCCACACCTATTAATCTTACATCTACTGTGTCATACATTCTCACAATGTAAGAACCAGATGTCCGTGATCCTGAGACCTGACCAAACACATGGGACCTGAGTAAGCTGAGTCTTCAGCAGCCATGCACTCCGGCCATGCATTATAAGTACAGTATGTATATCCACTGTATAGTTTAAATCATTTATCAGCCATGGCAAAAGGAATAAGGCACAATATACGTAAAGAAGCAGTTAGGAAGACTGATATAATAGGCATGGGAGACATGGGAGAAATAGAGCAACGAGGTTTAAGCATTTTAGAATCTGCAGATATTATTAGGGTTGATTTTTCACAAATGTTTGACATTTAGAAGCTGGTTACAGATAAACTCCAACCTTGCAGTTTTAGATCACCTGGGCTTTCCCCTAGTCCATGCAATTACTTATAAATTTGCCATCAAAACAGTTTTGTAGAAAAGCTGATGAGCCGAAGTTCTGGTCCATGAGTCTCTGTATTACAGGCAGGACCTTTGGTGTACATCAGGGATGTCAAACTCGTGGCCCCCCAGCTGTTGCAAAACTACAACTCCCATCATGCCTGGGCATACTACAGCTATCAGGGAATGATGGGAGTTGTAGTTTTGCAACATCTGGAGGGCCATGAGTTTGACATCCATGGTGTACATCTACTGGGTGTGGAGTGAGATTATGGTTTTTTTTTTGTTAAGTAATTTTAAATGCTATTTCAAAAACAACAAAGACATGCACAGTACATAATCAATAATATCCCGCCAAAAAAGAGAAGTACCGCCCCATATCATCTACCCTGGTGGAAAGAAAGAAAAGAGAGGAAAAGAACAGGACTAAATGACCCAATCTGCAATTTTTGTAACCAGAGCATCCAAGAGATGTAGTAGTGGCCCTATGTTTTTTTAAAATAGCCTCCTCCATTATCAAAATTCTCTAGATATCGATTAATGGTAATTTGCTATCTTTCCAGAGTCTTATAATCACTCATTTGGCGAGAAACAGGGCTTGCAATATAGTGGATCTCATTTTCCCAGTTAAAACAACATGAGAATTATCACTCATAAACATAACGAACTAGCAAAATAAACTGTAATATTATACGTCTCCTCCAATATTTTCCTCCCATTTTCAAAATATCTGAATTGTTTGGGACATCTCCAAATCATATGGCTAATGTCTGTTATATTACGTCCACAGCTAGGATAATGACTTATCTTTTCTAAGCCATGCAATACATTTTTAGGAGAATAGTACATCATATACAATGTAAATGACTCTTCAAGGGCTTAGAAGAGAGAGATAAGGCCCAGGACCACTTTTCATGAGTTTTTATCTTTATCAAGCTTATGTCACCTATTCCAACTAGTATTGAGAATATCATCAACATTATAAGTATTATTAGGATTTTTAAAGGGATGTTCCATTTGTGAGAAGTTATATAACTATTAGATCGGGGGGTCCTACTGCTGGGTCCCCCACTGATCATGAGAACAGGGACCCCCATACGCCTTGGGGCATTCAAAATATACAGAGAGGCAGGTTGGCCATGCATATTAGCCACTCCATTTATCTCTATGTGAGTTCTAGAAATAGCCAATCACTGTTCTTGGCTGTCTGTGGAACTCATGTAGAGATTAATGGAAAAGCAGGAGTGGATGTGCATACGCCCGACCTGCTGCTTAGTTCATTTTGGAGGCCCCAAAGGGTATGGGGTACCCGTTCTCTTGATTAGTGAAGCTCCCAGCGATAGGATCCAATAGTTATCTCCTTTCGTGTAGATGGGGGATAACTTCTCACAACTGGAATATCCCTTTTACCCTTTCAGGACATCCACCATAAATGTATGATGGATGTCCAGTCTAAATATGGCCACTGCTGTGGGATTTCTGCTGTTTTACACAGCAGAGGTACAGGGCTAATGAATGCGATAAACAATGATGCCAATCGTAGACATTCAGATGCTGTGGTAAACATCGACCATGGCACCTGAGAGATGAAAATGAGGGAGCCCTGTGCTCCCGGGCCGGTAACAGCTTCCCCTGGCTGAGATCAGGGGAGCTATTACATTGCAATGATAGGCCATATGATGCTTGAGGCTTCAATGCTTATCACTGGTATATGCCACTACAGGCCTGCAGGTGGCAGCACTGCACTGGAATATACTGAATGCTGTATTCTGTAATGGATAATAAAAATCTAATGATCGCTTGTTATAGTCACCTAGGGTGATTTAAAAATGGAAAAAGTTTTTAAAAATATAAAAGTTCAAATCACCCCCCTTTCCCCAAAAATAAAATAATAATAAACAAACATCTTAGGCATTACCGTGTCTGAAAATGCATGTACTTGTAACAAGGGTGTCACTGACCCTGTTGTGCCTGGGGTCAGAAGATCGCAGCGGGTGGCTACTCACTCGGTTTCAATAGATCACTCCATGACCTAATGGTGGGAATGGATTCTGGTCCAGGTTTTCCTGCTTAGGTTTGTGATCCTTTTTGTCCCTGTTCGGAATCTGTAGCTTTTCCTTTCAGCTGTTCTCTGTCAGCCACTCCCGGCTTCTATATATTCTCCCTTTCTGCTTCCCTTGTTGCCAGATATAGACCTTCCTTCCAGGTTATCTATTCTGACCTCAGGTGGTGGAGCTGTTGGAACCAGTTCAGTTGGATCTCCGGTTCTCTCCAGCTTGTTTCCTACTATTTGTTGTCTCACTTCTGGGATCATATGTTGTGTTTGTATTGTTTGTCCTTTCCCTGTTGTTACCCTAGGTGTCAGTGTACGTGGGTACTGCAAAGTTGTTATATTATATGTTGTATCATGCTGTATTGCACTTTTGTATAAAGATTCCTGTTAACAGGCTGTTAGGTGCATTACACACATTCCACCACTAGATGGGGATAGCACTAATATATATAGCTCAGTTCAGGCCTAGTTTAGGTAGAGGAGGAGTAGGAGTTGAAGGAGTGAGAGTGCAGCTGCTAGCTGTGTTAGTGGAAGTCAAATCAAGTGAGGAGTGGATAAAGTCACAAAGGACAATAGCCATTTTTACCAGGCTTTAAGGACCTTTGGATTCAAGGTGAAGGATTTATTAGCTTCCGGCAGCCTCACCATTAATAAGCTGGAGAACAAGGACCAGATTCACGACTAAATACCTGTGAGTACACAATCTCCTACCATAGCCTGAGATATAGCCACATATACAGCCTGTTACTTGGATTTGCCACATCCAACCTACATATTTATAAGAGACTGTTTATAATTGGATGTAAATTGCTGTCAAGACCCTGGTTACAGTAACGTCCTTAGTTGGATTCAAACCTGCCTCATTCTTCTATCTCCATACTACCACCACTCATCATTTTGCACCACCAAAGTGCTGGCATCACGACATTACTTCAATTCAGGGGCCCAGCCGCACAAGCACCCAGAAATCCAAATCACCATCAAGGGCACCTCAATCAACACCTGACCGCTGGCCGAGGGAGGTATCTGCTAACCGTGAGTACCCAATGAACTGTTGTACCCATTGGCCCACCGTGAACTTTACGTGTTTCCCCATGCGGTCCGGCACGTTGCATCAGTGGTGAGGACTAGTGCTCCCACCACCCTACTCACTACCTAGGGCTTCTTTCAGGGTAAGCCAGGGACGAGGCACGTGATCAGCGTACGGGTGAGCAACCCATCTAAGGACATCAGGGTAGCCGGGTGCCAGTGTTAGGTCAGTTAGGGGTCACCACTCCTCCCTCTCCCTTGTGTTAGAGCACCCGGTCTCCCTTCCCTTTGCGCCGCACATCTGGTACCTGCCATACAAGACGTGATAATACTATGTACATATTTACACATGTACAATTTTTTATAAAAGTGATCAAAAAAGTCATATGCAACTCAAAATGGTATCACTGAAAAGCAAAGATTTCCCCACAAACAATGAGCCCCCACACAACTCCATAAATATAAAAAAGTTATGGTGGTCAGAATATGGTGATAAAAAAAATATACATTTTTTTCAGTATTAAAACATTAGAATGACTATACAAATGTGGTATTGTTCTAATCGTACTGACCCAGATAATGAAGGGCACTGGTCAGTTTTACCACATAGGAAACATCATAAACACAAAACCCATAAAACTGTGACAAAATTGTGATTTTTTTTTTCCACCCCATTTAGAATTCTTTTCCTGATTCCCACTACATTGTAAGCAATATTAAATGGTGCCATTAGAAAGTACTACTTGTCCTGCAAAAAAACAAGCCATGGCTATGTGAACGGAAAAATTAAAAAAAGTTATGGTTCTGAGAAGGCAGGGAGTGAAAAAAAGTGAAAATGCAAAAATGGAAAATTGCCCGTGGTTAAACAAAGGTGAGTTCTCATACCTAAAATAAACCCGCCTCAGTTGCCCAATTAATGCCTGTCTCAGATGTGGACAATAGAAAGAGAATTTATCCTGCAGTGCATATCACAGCAGTAGCTAAGGGTACTTACACACTTGCGGCAGAGCATTCCGGCAGGCAGTTCCGTCGCCAGAACTGCCTGCCGGATATGGCAATCCTGAAGCAAACACATGGCATTTGTCAGACGGATCCGGATCCATCTGACAAATGCATTGAAATACCGGATCCGTCTCTCCGGTGTAATCCGTAAAAACGGATCCGGTATTAAAAATGTTTTTGCATTTTTAAAGGTCTGCGCAAGCGCAGACCGGAAAACCGGAGCCGTTTTGCTGGAACACATAATCCCGGATCCGGCATTAATACATTTCAATTGAAATTAATGCCGAATCCGGCATTCCGGCAAGTGTTCAGGATTTTTGTCTAGAGAGAAAACTGCAGCATGCTCCGGCCAAAAAACATAAGAGGGACTGAACTGATGCATACTGAACGGAATGCTCTCCATTCAGGATGTATTAGGATAAAACTCAACACCGGAAAAGAAAAACGCTAGTGTGAAAGTACTCTAAGAACAAATTTTCAAACGCTCTTGACCCAATAATTGACTAATAAAAACCCCCTGATATAAACGTCTTTTTCAGGGGCTCGTTTTTTGCAGGAAGAATTTATGTTTTTATTGGAGGGCGGTTGTTTATCTCTAAATGGAAGTTCTAAAACGTCCATTCAGAGATGGCAGCTGCACGCTAATCGAGCAGCTGCCAAGCGGGGGGCACACTGTCAGTGACAGCAGGGCAACCCAGAGTGAAGGCAGGGACAGTTCCCAGGTGTCCCTGCCTTCTAGATCGCTGTACAGTTGCAAGAAAAAGTATGTGAACCCTTTGGAATGATATGGATTTCTGTACAAATTGGTCATAAAATGTGATGTGACCTTCATCTAAATCATAACAATAGACAATCACAGTCTGCTTAAACTAATAACACACAAAGATTTAAATGTTACAATGTTTTTATTGAACACACCATGTAAACATTCACAGTGCAGGTGGAAAAAGTATGTTAACCCCTAGACTAATGACATCTCCAAGAGCTAATTGGAGTGAGGTGTAAGTCAACTGGAGTCCAATCAATGAGATGAGATTGGAGGTGTTGGTTACAGCTGCTCTGCCCTATAAAACACACACACCAGTTCTGGGTTTGCTTTTCACAAGAAGCATTGCCTGATGTGAATGATGCCTCGCACAAAAGAGCTCTCAGAAGACCTATGATTAAGAATTGTTGACTCACATAAAGCTGGAAAGGGTTACAAAAGTATCTCCAAAAGCCTTGCTGTTCATCAGTCCACGGTAAGACAAATTGTCTATAAATGGAGAAAGTTCAGCACTGCAGCTACTCTCCCTAGGAGTGGCTGTCCTGTAAAGATGACTGCAAGAGCACAGCGCAGACTGCTCAATGAGGTGAAGAAGAATCCTAGACTGTCAGCTAAAGACTTACAAAAGTCTCTGGCATATGCTAACATCTACGATATGTAAAACACTAAACAAGAATGGATTTCATGGGAGGATACCACAGAGGAAGCCACTGCTGTCCAAAAAAAACATTGCTGCACGTTTACAGTTTGCACAAGAGCATCTGGATATTCTACAGCAGTACTGGAAAAATATTCCGTGGACAGATGAAACCAAAGTTGAGTTGTTTGGAAGAAACACACACTACGTATGGAGAAAAAGAGGTACAGCACACCAACATCAAAACCTCATCCCAACTGTGAAGTATGGTGGTGGGGGCATCATGGTTTGGGGCTGCTTTGCTGCGTCAGGGCCTGGACGGATTGCTATCATCGAAGGAAAAACGAATTCCCAAGTTTATCAAGACATTTTGCAGGACAACTTAAGGCCATCTGTCCACCAGCTGAAGCTCAACAGAAGATGGATGTTGCAACAGGACAACGACCAAAAGCATAGAAGTAAATCAACAACAGAATGGCTTAAACAGAAGAAAATACGCCTTCTGGAGTGGCCCAGTCAGAGTCCTGACCTCAACCCGATTGAGATGCTGTGGCATGACCTCAAGAAAGCGATTCACACCAGACATCCCAAGAATATTGCTGAACTGAAACAGTTCTGTAAAGAGGAATGGTCAAGAATTACTCCTGACCGTTGTGCACGTCTGATCTGCAACTACAGGAAACGTTTGGTTGAAGTTATTGCTGCCAAAGGAGGTTCAACCAGTTATTTAATCCAAGGGTTCACATACTTTTTCCACCTGCACTGTGAATGTTTACATGGTGTGTTCAATAAAAACATGGTAACATTTAATTCTTTGTGTGTTGTTAGTTTAAGCAGACTGTGATTGTCTATTGTTGTGACTTAGATGAAGATCAGAACACATTTTATGACCAATTTGTGTAGAAATCCTTATCATTGCAAAGGGTTCACATACTTTTTCTTGCAACTGTATATACAGATCAGGAAGCACTATGCGCTTCCTGTCCCGGCTCAGTGGTCATGTAAAAAAAATTCCCCAATTAAGTAATTACATTTTTTTTTTATATATATATATATATATATAAAAATTAATAAAGTAGACATATTTGGTATTGCCGCGTCCGTGACGGCTGGCTCTATAAATATTTCACATGATCCACCCCGTCCGATAAACATCATTAAAAAAAAAACTGTCAAAAAAAGCCTTACATCACAAAAAGTTCAACACCAAGTGATCAAAAAGATGTGTATGTCCCACAAAATGGTACCAATAAAACCCTCACCTCATCCCACAAACAAAATGAGCCCCTACATAAGAAAAATCGCTGAAAAAATAAACAAACTATAGCTCTCAGAACATGGAGACATTAAAACATCATTTTTTATTTAAAAATAATTAAATCTCAAATCAGGGAAGAGCCTAGGGCCCGATGGCCTGACCCCTCGTTTCTATAAGTTACTGGGGGAAGTCCTGTCCCCTGTTCTACTGCGGGCATTCAATCATATCTCCAGAGCCAACCCCTTTCCCCGCCAAACCCTTAGTGCCCACATCACGGTGATCCCTAAGCCAGGAAAGGACCCCTCCCTATGCGCCAGTTATCGCCCGATATGCCTGCTTAATGTAGATTTGAAAGTTTATGCGAAGCTGCTGGCCCTGAGGCTGCATCCGTATATTCCCAGCTGTGTTCACAGGGAACAAGTCGGATTCGTCCCTGGCAGGGAAGCTTGCGATAATACCCTGAAGTCGATTGGCATTATATACGAGGCGAGACATGCCGAGAAGGCATTTGATAGGGTGAATTGGCAGTTTCTCTCTAGAACGCTAGAACACATAGGACTGAGATCTAAGATGATAGGTAGGATTATGGAAATGTATACCTCCCCCTCGGCCCACGTACGAGTGAACGGAATGCTCTCCAGTCCCTTCGAGATACGAAATGGGACACGTCAGGGCTGCCCACTCTCCCCTTTCCTATACATTCTGTGTATGGAATCCCTGGCCAATGCCCTACGAGCCAACTAGTCCTTCAAAGGCATACAAGTGGGACGCACCGAGCACAAGCTGTCTTTGTTTGCGGACGACCTCCTCCTGTATTTATCTTCCCCGAGAGTGGGTCTGCTCTCGGTCCTCCGAGAATTCGAAACATTCGGTCACCTTAGTAACTTCAAGGTGAACATGCAAAAATCCGAAATCCTGAATGTTACTCTTCCGCAGCGGAAGTTCGCCCACATCAGAGACACCTTCTCGTTCCGCTGGACTACCCCCGCCATTAAACACCTGGGGATCTATTTGCCTGCCAATCCAGCACACCTATACAAACTCAACTATAAACCTATCATCAGCTGTATTACAACCAGTTTACAGAGGTGGTCCCCCCCCCCCAAATCGCAGATGCTAGGTTTGCGACTGACTGGGAGAGAGAACTGAACACCACATTATCTGATGATGAGTGGAGAAGAGCACTCCTGTACACGCACAAGTCCATTGTTTCTTGTCGATTGCAGGAACTCAACTAAAAGATACTCATGCGATGGTATAGAACTCCAGTGAAGGTTCACCGATTCTATCCTTTGGTCCCCGACACATGCTGGCGCTGTAATGCAGCGGTGGGCACCATGCTTCATATATGGTGGGAGTGCCCAGGAGTCTCTACTTTATGGTCAGATGTTTTTGCCCTATAAATCACCCAAACGTCACACCCTCACCATTGATCGCCTTACTGTCCATATATCTGGGGCGCCCCCAACAGATAAAATGAGGGACACTTAGAATCTTTATTCAGGCCATGAGGCAAATTATCCCCCGCAGATGGCGGTCCACGGACAGCTTGCAGAGAATATCCTGGACCCCAGCCCTGGACACCCTAGTTCGTATGGAGTAACTTGGGTCAGAGTCCCATAACCGAGTACAGATTTTTTCTCGCTCTTGGGAGCCACGGTTCCAATTTTGAAACTCATCCCGTTGCGCAATCTGGTTGGCTACTGGTACTATTGAGACTCACGGTTCCTGATGTGGTTCCTGGGACACTAGGTAGTAAAGAACATTCTCAGCCTCCTTACCGGCTATTCTATGGGCTTCTTCCTTCCCCCCTGATCTTGTGTGCCTGCTAGCCCTGATTTCCTACAGCGGGTAAATTGAACAGCATTACATTACTCATACAATATACGCGTTACCTGAACCTGTCTCCCCACCCCCGCCCCCTAGTCTGTCCCCCCTCCCCTAGTCTGTCCCCCCTCCCCTCTGTCTTTGTGTATTTGTACCCCCTGTTTCATACAGTTGGTAAATGGAATAACTGTGTATTTCTCATGCATTATGCTTGCTCTTTTGGATTATGATTACTCCACCTATATTTGGATTAATGTGAACTTACTGGCTATTCTTTTCATTTTTTCTGCCTAATAAAAAATGATTGAACCATAAAAAAATGCTATTATTGTGTTAAAGTGAAATAAATAAAAAAAGTATACATATTAGGTATCGCCGTGTCCGTAATAACCAGCTCTATAAAAATATTGCATGACCTAACCTCTCACATGAACACCGTAATAAAAATAAAATAAAAACAGTGCCAAAAAAGCCACATTTTTTGTCACCTAATATCACATAAAGTGCAACACCAAGTGATCAAAAAGGTTTATGACACCCAAAATAGTACCAATCAAATCGTCACCTCATTCCACAAAAATTGAGACCCTAACTAAGAAAATCGGTTAAAAAATAAAAAAGCTATGGCTCTCAGACTATGGAGACACTAAAACATCATTTTTTGGGTTCAAAAATGCTATTCTTGTGTAAAACTTAAATAAATAAGAAAAAGTATACATATTAGTTATTTCCACGTCCGTAATGATCTGCTCTATAAAAATGTCACATGACTTAAGTTGAGTGCTGTAAAAATAAATAAATTTAAACTGTGCTAAAACAACCAATTTTTTGGTCACCTTGCCCCATAAAGTGTAATAATGAATGATCAAAAAATCATATGTACCCAAAAATGGTACCAATAAAAACATCAACTCTTCCTGCAAAAAATGAGCCCCTGCACAAGAGGAATGGCAGACAAATAAAAAAAAATATTGCATTCAGAAAATGGAGACACAAAAACATAATATATAAAAAAAATGCTTTATTATGTAAAACTGAAACAAACAAACAAAGTAGACTTATTTGATATCATTGCATCTGTAACTACTTGGTCTATAAAAATAGCACATGATCTACCCTGTCAGATGAATGTTGTAAAAAAAAAAAAAACTGTGCCAAAACAGCAATTTTCTGGTTACCTTGCTTCACAAAATAATTTTATATAGAACAATTAAAAATCATATGTACCCCAAAATAGTACCAATAAAACTGACACCTTATCCCCTAGTTTCCAAATGGGGTAAATTATTAGGAGTTTCTACTGTAAGGGTGCATCAGGGGGGCTTCAAATGGGACATCGCATCTAAAAACCAGTTCAGCAAAATCTGCCTTCCAAAAACCATATGGCGCTCCTTTTCTTCTGCGTCCTGCAGTGTGCCCTTATTTCAGTTTACGACCACATGTGGGGTGTTTATGTAAATCTCAGAATTGGGGTAATAAATATTACGTTTTGTTTGGCTGTTAACCCTCGATGTGTTAAAGAAAAAAATGAATTAAAATGGAAAATCTGCCAAAAAAGTGAAATGTAGAAATTTCATCTCCATTTTCCTTTAATTCTTGTGGAACACCTAAACGGTTAACAAAGTTTGTAAAATTACTTTTGAGTAACTTGAAGGGTGTAGTTTCTACAATGGGATCATTTATGGGGGGTTTCCACTGTGTAAGCCCCACAAAGTGACTTCAGACCTGAACTGGTCCTTAAAAAGTGGGTTTGGGAAAAAAAAAAAAAATTAAGAATTGTTCTAAAATGGCCCCGGTCTGGAAGTGGTTAAAAAGAATATACTTAAAAACACGGTAATAATACTATTACAAAATCTACATAACAATATCTATTGCTTTTTACATGCTAAGAAACGTCTTCTCATTTCCTTCCCATGCCTGATATGGCCTTTATGATTTCAATCTGGTATGACATTGTTTACAGATTTTTAAGATTTTGCTTACTGCTCAGAATACTCTGCCTCTATTTCCTAGTGTAAAATATCCCTGCACTCCGTGGGCTACATGGTTATTAAGAAAAAATCTGTAGAGTATTTGTTTCAGAATCTTGCATAATCCTAATCCATTACAGATCCTTTCAGTGTCTTAAGTGTCACGTGGGGTAACACAGTCACATTGTTTTGCTTTGTCTGTCTGGATGTCCTGTTACAGTGTAAAGAAGACATTCAGAACATTCATTATGATTTTTTCAGGGTCATATTGGATTTATCATTTCCAGTTTTATAGATGCCATTATGTAGGACTGGATTATCTGGAGAAAAGAGCTGTATTGTATAAAGCATAAAGAAAGGTACGTTGTTACTGTTTGTTTCATAGATGATGAGAAAGAAACAATTAACAATCTATTTTTTACTGTTAGATTATTTTTCATGATTTTATTTCTAAATATAATGTTTTTGTTTAGTTTTTTAAAAAGATATAGGCTTTATGTTTAAATCCTGATGCCAAAATATACACACCTCATTTTTCAGAGGTGTAACTGGAAGATCCAGGGTCCTGATGCAGAATGTGTAATAGGAATACCAGCTATTGTGTGCATTTATCATACTGGGGTCTTTGTGGCACAGGGGCTTTGGGACCCCTCAGACACCAGGACCAAGGATCAACTGCTACCTCTGCAGCCCCTATAGCTATGCCCCTGCAATGTATGTTTCTGTAGATAATTTCCTTTAACGCTAATTGTAGAGAATTAGATATGGAGGTATTCTCGAAAAGCACCCACATTTTGGCTGCCTTCTTATGTCAAATGAGATTAATTTGGTAATAGTCTGAAAGACTAATTTCCCTAAAATACTAAGAAAAGGTCATCAAAGTTGGACCTCCACATAAAGTAAATATCCGGCATAGGTAAGTGTGGTTGACTAGCTATACACTGCTCTAGTCTGGTATCACCATTCACTATCACTACCAGTGCTTTCTCCATTTATTTCTCCAGAAGGCATATCAGCCAGATCCACTTCTTGAAAATCTTCAACTGACAAAATCGGTTTTCCCCAGGGGTGTAAGAATAATGGGAAAGAGGTGCAGACATACCCAAGGGCCTCTTTGCCACTATTAGATGTTTTATAGCTGTCACATGGTAGTCGGGGTCTCTTTTATAGAATTTTCATTGGAAACCAGGAACCTCTGATGTTACCATTGCTAATTGTCTCTGTTAACTGTAACTGAGAATTCTGAAAGCTTTAGTACTAACTCATTATACATGACTTTATTAGGGTATTCAGAGCCTATTCTGGGTTATGCTGGCATATATAAAGGATTGAGATATAATTGGTCAAATATACTTGTGAGAAAATCCATTCACATGCCTGGCACAAACTCATGGCACATACTGTAGAACAGTCTCACATGAACAGGGGATACAGGTGAATTGATGTAATATAATTCCCCATAAATCAGACACCAGCAGTATGACAAATAGTGGTAGACACTAATGAAATTAATGAGAGGTCGGGTTACTGATTTTCAGTATTAGGTTATCCCGTTAAATGGTTGTGAAGTAATATAAAATAGATGACCTATTGTCAGCATAGGTTGTCAATATCCGTTCGAATGGGGTAGCACTGCCGCTATGAAGGAGACAGCGTGCAGGTAAACTTTGAAGAGGATGCAGCGCTCACGCAAGTGCCGTGATCCCTTAAGGCCTCTTTCACAGGGGCGTGTGCGCCCCGTTGCCGTATTGCGGACCGTATTTGCGGATCCGCAATACACGGGTGCCTTTCCGTCGGCATTCCGCATCACGGATGCGAACCCATTCACTTCAATGGGTCCGCAAATCCGGAGATGCAGAATGGTGCGGAACGGAAGCACGGAACGGAACCCTATGGAAGCACTACAGAGTGCTTCCGTGGGGTTTTCGTCCCGTACTTCCGTTCCGCAAAAATATAGAACATGTCCTATCTTTTTGCGGAACGGCCGGATAGTGGACCCATTCAAGTGATGGGTTACGGACTGTGATCGTGCATTGCGGCCCGCAGCGCAACCACGGGGCACACACGCCCGTGTGAAAGAGGCCTAAAACTGTTGATTTATTTATTTTAAGCACTTATATAGCGCTGTTAAATGTCGCAGCGCTTTACAGACATTAAACTGTCCCCAATGGGGTATATGTTTGGAGTGTGGGAGGAAACCTATGCAAATACAGGGAGAACATACAAACTCCATGCAGATGTTGTCCTTGGTCGGATTCAAACCTAGGACCCCAGCGCTGCAAGGCACCAGTGCCAACCACTGAGGAGCCACCGTGCTGCCCATTGATTGATGGGGATGCTGGGAGTTGGACCCCTGCCAATATGAAATTGATGACCTACTGTATACCTGCCTGCTCCTCAATCCTTCATTCCGAATCCGTGGCTCCCAGGTAGTCTTTACTACACTTCTAGTCCCCAAATGAGGCTCCTTCATCAGGCAGGTTTACAAATGAATTATGGAAGGAAAACACAACATTAAGAAGATGTTACAGACATTTGCACATCGGGATGATATATCATTAACTTTGGTAACTGCACAGTGGGGAACAACAGGCCTGATTGGGTGGCATTGGTTGAACTCTTCTGCAATAACACTTGTGCTTTATTCACTTGAAATGAGGAAAATCTCTGCACTTTCTGCATGGGATTGTTGGTACAGAAGAAAAATCACTGTTTTAACATGAATGAATAAAGTTATGTCAACATGAAGCACACCATTAGGTTTAGAGCTCAACCTGGACATACCCCCATTTTCACCCCTCCAGCCCCCCTGATATTAGCATTGGAGCATTTCATGCTCCGGTGCTCTCCCTTGCCCTGTGCTGTGTCGTGTAGGGCAAAGGCTGTTTGTTTATATTTTTTACACTGCTAGGGGGGGGCTTCTGCCTAGCAGTGTTGCCGATGCCATCACCGGCACTGATGGGCGGGCTTTAGCGCTTCCCTAGCCGTTTTACAGTCTAGGTCACGCTAAAGCCTGCCCATCAGTGTCGGTGACATCACTGGGCTCACTGCTAGGCAAGAGCCTCTACCTGGCTTTACCCATGGACAGCCCAGTATGTCACCGTATCTCCAATAACAGCCTTTGCCCTGCGCAATTCAGCGCAGGGCAAAGGAGATCATCAGAGCATGAAGTGCTCTGATGCTCATATCTGGGGGGGCTGCTGGGTGAAAATGGGGATTTTCACCCATCCGATTTTCACTGACCATCAAAAAAACTGCTGTCTGAATAACCCCATAGACTACCATTAGTCTTAAAATGGACGTGGGATGGCCGTTAAAAAAAAGTTCATCACATGTCTGTTTTTCACTGTTATGTGCATGTAGCCTTAGTGTGTGAATAAATATTTACAATTAGTGACGTACAGGTCACATCTCCTCTGGAGTTATTCTCTTTCCCCTTTTACCCATCTGGGTCAGACCACCATGATGACTGCCGAGTTTGCCGCTTATATATCTTCAGCTTGCTTTACCAATACATCTGCACCCTATATACTAACACAACTCTTCTTAGTGCCACATGCTGTGTGCTCTGAATATAAGGGCAACACACATGGTGATCTTGAATACAATGTCACATACTATGCCCCCTGAAAATAAAGCACCACACATACAGTGCCATTAATAATGACACCGCCTACAGATAGTGTCACTCTGTGCCCTATATATAGCACCTAAAGCTCTGTGCCTTGTTATATAGTGCCACACACTCTGTGCCCCATGTATATATAGCCTTGTGATCTGTACCACTTGTATATAGTGCCACACATGTTGTGCTGACTGTATATAGTGCCAGGTTCTGTGTCCCTGTATATACTGCCAGGATCTGTGCCCACTTTATATAGTCACAGGATCTATTACCCCTATATATAGTGCCTCTTGCTCTGTGTCCCCTTTATATAGTGCAAGGATCTATAACCCCTATATATATAGCGCCTCTTGCTCTGTGTCCACTTAATATGGTGTTAGATTCTCTTCCCCCTTTATGTAGGGCCAGGATCTGTGCCCCCTTTATGTAGTGCCAGCATCTAGGCCCCTTTTATATAGTGCCTCTTTCTCTGTGGCCCCTTAATATGGTACCAGATTCTGTGATCGCTTATGTATATAAGGCCCTGTATGACAAGGAATAAATAGAACTGTTTCTGACATCATACTGCATTTGTCACTGACACGTTCTCCAGACGTCTGTCTTTGGGGACAAAGGAAGGAATCAAGGTGCATTGAGAAGGATTTCAGCCTCTTCCTCTTTTCCATATATATTTATAGTCAGGGCCGGTGCAAGGATTTTTGCCAACACAAGCAAAGCTACATTTTTGCTCTGTGCTGTGCCCCGTATACTGTGCCTCATCCTATAACCACACTCACCTGCCCCAGCCACGGTGTGCCGTGCTAAATTTTAGGCTGTGTCCATTATTATAAGCCTCTCCTACATATAATAGGCCACTCCCAACAAATACCATACAGCTGGAATTATTTAACTATACCGTCATGTTGTCTAAAGGAGAACACTTAGAACAGTATTAAGAACAACGCATTTTGTGTCTTACTTCTAGACACTTCATCAGGTTCAGATTAAAATCCAGTTGCCTGTATAGAGCAGGATTAATAATAATCCTGCTCTATACAGGCAACAAGATTGTAATCTGAACCTGATGAAGTGTACAGCCATAAGACATAAAACGCGTTGTTCTAATAATAAAACTTGAGAATTCTTGTTCACTGGGAAGTTCCAAGTGTCTTCCTTTTCTGAGGTCCTGAGTGGTCATACACCATACACTCTTCCATCTCATATATACCATATAATATATAATACAGGATGTAACTCAGGATCAGTACAGGATAAGTAATGTATGTACACAGAGTATGCACCAGCACAATAGCGAGTACAGCTCTGAAGTATAATGCAGGATGTAACTCAAGATCAGTATAGGATAAGTAATGTAATAATGTATGTACACAGAGTATGCACCAGCACAATAGCGAGTACAGCTCTGAAGTATAATGCAGGATGTAACTCAAGATCAGTATAGGGTAAGTAATGTAATGTATGTACATAGTGTACATAGTGAGTCTTTGTGCACACACACTACTTATTCTGTACTGATCCTGAGTAATATATACTCCAGAGCTGCACTCACTATTCTGCTGGTGTAGTCACTGGGTACATATATATTATCCTGTACTGATCCTAAGTTACATCCTGTATTATACTCCAGAGCTGCGCTGACAATTGTGCAGGTTGAGTCACAGACAGTACTGCAGCTCTGTAACATAATACAGGAAAAGTAATATATGTATATAGGGAGAGTGCAGCCCTCAAGTACTGTATATACAGCGGTGTACTGATATACCTGTATCCACTACATCTTTTATGCCTCGTATATGAAGTATGAGTACACTGTGTATATACTATGTAGGTATAAGATAAAACAGATGCAGTGGGTACAGATATATGTGGACAGTTATATATTATGGTCACGATGTGAGGTACGTGAGGTATTGGGAGGTCAGAGATTAGGGTCAGTTTTAGGGTTAGGCATAAAAGTTGGGTTAGGGATCAGTATTAGGGCTAGGGGTCAGTATTAGGGTCAGTTTTAGGGTTAGAGGTGAGTATTTTGGTCAGGGCCAGTATTGAGGGTTGGGGCACATGGAATGAAAAGAGGAGGGCACTCTACTCACCTGGCCCACGATGTAGCAATGCATTACCAGCCTCTTCTCGCGGGTTTGCTCCTGTGGAACGTCACAGTTGGCCCGCCTATGTCATATCAATGCATCGGGAATAGCGCAACAGAAAACCAGTGGTTCCCTATTTCCGCCAGAGCTGCCGCATGCTCAGTTGTATCTGCGTCTAGTGGATGGAGATACAATTGAGTTCAGGGGCTGCAGAAACCGGTGGGTATCCATTTGAAAAAATTGCTTCTAGGGGGGGTCCAGACCTGTTGGATCGCCCTGTGGGTGCAACCCTGCCCTTGATAGACCATTTTCTGATGACACATTTAATTTAAATGTTCTAGTTGATGACATACTTTCTCTTTCTCTTTCCACTTAGAATGCATTAATCATATACTACAAAAATAAGTGAGTAATTGCCTGCCAAACTGTTCATCATGGGATGTGGGACATCCTCGACTACCAGCAATCACTCCATGCGCAAGTCTAGAAAAGGTAAGCTGGAAGGATTATGCAATTTGAATCCAATGAAGTACATTGAAAGCTGAAAATTGAAAAGGGGTGAACTTGGAGCAGTGGCCAAAGCATAGTGAGACTATCTCCTCTAACCAAGAGTAACATTAACCACATCAAGATATAGCCAGTTTTCAGCTTATGGACCAAGCATAATTTAGCAAATCTGACGTCTCATTTTATGTGGTAATAACTTTGGAATGTTATTGCTTTTACTTATCCAACCAAGACCAAGACTGTTTTTGTGACATATTGTAATTCATGTTAGTGGTAAATTTGAGCCGATATGCTTTACCTTTATAAAAATAAATGGAAAAATGCACAATTTTCTATATATGAATTTCTCTGCTTTTAACACATATAGTGATATTTCATAAATAGTTATTAACATTCACTATATGTCTACTTTATGGTTGCATTATTTTGCAAACGTTTTATTTTTAATTTTTTTAACGATGTTAGAACGCTTAGAATTTTAGAAGCTATTTTTTAAAGGGAACCCGTCATCAACTATAAAATAGTGACAGAAATGCTGATTTCAGTGGTGTGTCACTCATCAGCTAAAAGTAAGTGGTTTCTGAAAACCAGCATCATAATCATTGCAGCCCAGGCCTGGAAAAGAGTCAAATCTGCCTGAGAAGAGTCCTGGTTATTCATAATCTCCTGCCCATCTGCTGATGATTGGCAGTTCTCTCCTAGAGAGAAAGGGAGAAAACTAGGTAGAAGACTGTCAGTCATCAGCAGGAGGGCAGGAGAGCAGGAATCCATGACTCTTCTCAGGTGGCCGTGACTCTTTTCCAGGCCCAGTCTGCAATGATTGTGATGTTGGTTCTTGGCAACCACTTACTTTTAACTTATAAATGACAGACCGCTGAAATCAACTCACCTGTCTCTACTTTATGCTGCCGTTAGTATGGGCAGCATAAAGTGGATGACAGATTCCCTTTAAGAAGCTACATCCCTCAAATTAATTAAAACAGATTTTAGACACTTTGTTAACACTTTAGGTGTGCTTTGACGCAACAGGAATTTAATACAATTTAGAGACACTTTGCTGTGAAAATGAAACCACAATTTGTTAAGCACTTTTCCCTGATTATGGCAACACTCCTTATGTGGTCGTAAACTGCTGTATGGGCATATGACAGGACTCAGAAGGAAGGAGCACAATTTGGCTTTTGGAGGACAGATCTGAGAGGGTTCAATACACAATTTGAAGCCCAATGTGGTGATTTAAGCCCCTTTCACACAAGCGAGTATTCCACGCGGATGCAATGCGTGATGCGAACGCATTGTGCCCGCACGTAATCCGGACCCATGTAATCCGGATCGCATCGCATCTGCAAGCAAGTGCGGATGTGATTAGTTTTTCACGGATGGTTGCTAAGAGATGTTGTTTGTATACATTCAGTTTTTTATTACGTGCGTGCAAAACACTTTAAAACGCATTGCACCTGCTCGATAAAAACTGAACAACTGAACGCGATCGCAGGCAAAACTGAATGACTTTGCCTGCGAAATCGCGCATTCTTCACTGAACACATTCGCAACGCACCCGGACCTAATCCGGACACGTTCGTCTGCAAGGGGCCTTACACTGGTGATTTACACTGCTTGTTGAGGCTCTCGGGCAAAATAATAAATGGAACCCCTGAGAAGAAACCTCATTTTGGAAACTCCACCCCTCAAGGTAAAATGGTGTGAAGTAAGTATTTTGATGCCACAGGTATTTTTCAGAAATTAATGTCCAGTAGGGCTGCACGATAAATCGAAAAAATAATCGAATCGCGATAATCGGCAAATGCGATATGGCGATTTGGCCGACCCGAAAATGCCGCGATTATATTTAAAGGGGCCCTGGGCACATAACTGCCTTTTGCGTGTAAAGTGTTTTACTAGTGTGTGTGTGGGTGAAACAATCTCTCTCCTAACAGGTCCGGCCTCTGTACTCACTATGAATGCAATGCTCTGCAGCGAGCGGCAGCGAGGTGGCCGGCCGGCGCGTGACTGACGTCACTTAGTAACGCTCCTGCTTCCTGAAGTGGGAGGAGCGTTACTAAGTGACGTCAGTCACGCACCGGCCGGCCACCTCGCTGCCACTCGCTGCAGTGCATTGCATTCATAGTGAGTACAGAGGCCGGACCTGTTAGGAGAGAGATTGTTTCACCCACACACACACTAGTAAAACACTTTACACGCAAAGGCAGTTATGTGCCCAGTTTAGGATACATGAGGGGGACCAGCATAAGATGCTATATGTCTTAAGCTGGCCCCCCTCATGGCCCTATGTGTCCTCCACACATCCCCAATAACAGTGCCATCCACAGGTCCCCCATAAGTGTCCTCCACAGATCCCCCATAACAGCGCCCTCCACAGATCCCCCATATAACAGCGTCCTCCACAGATCCCCCACATAACAGCGTCCTCCACAGCTCCCCCACATAACAGCGTCCTGCACAGATCCCCCACATAACAGCGTCCTCCACAGATCCCCCACATAACAGCGTCCTCCACAGATCCCCCACATAACAGCGTCCTCCACAAATCCCCCATATAACAGCGTCCTCCACAGATCCCCCCTATAACAGCGTCCTCCACAGATCCCCCACAACACAGCGTCATCCACAGATCCCCCACAACTCAGCGTCATCCACAGATCCCCCATAACTATGTCATACCCAGCCGCGTCAGCGGCTCATATGGGAAAATCCAAGCAAATAGACCTCTAGCACAATTCCTTTAAAAATATCGCATCGCATATCGTAATCGCAATTTTTAGGGCCCTAATCGCAATCACACAAAATTCCCATATCGTGCAGCCCTAATGTCCAGCAACCCTTGCAAAATGAAAATTTAAATTTTTCAACAGATATGGCATTTCAGTGCCCAATATATTTGCCAGCTCATGCTATCTGATACTTACACCACTTTGCTTGATTTCATAGTCAGGTTCTACTAGCTACGAAAATGTCATTAATGTGGACGTTAGCTGCTGTGTGAGCACATGGTAGGGCTCAGAAGGGAAGGAGCACCATTTGGCTTTTGGAGCACAGATTTTGCTCGAATGTTTTTTGGGCACTACATCCCATTTGCAGAGACCCTGAGGTACCTGCCAGCCTATCCCCTTCTTCACTCATGCCACGTCAACTTTTTTAGACCTGGCGTGAATGGTGAAAAGGCGCAACGGTTATAGGCGTATTTCAGCTTCATAAATGACCCCCTTGGTTTTTTTTGGTGGGGGGATGAGGTGATTTTTAATTTTAGTGTACATATGACTTTTTGATCGCTTAATATAATATATTTTTTTTAACTTTATATGTAAATGGCTTGATTAGAGAAAAGGAGCGCCTTTTTTTTAACTTGAAACTTTTATTTTTTATTTTTATAAAACACTTTTTTATTTTATTTTTTACTTTTAATTTTAGTCCACTATGAAACTTCAACTTTTGAGGGTCTGATCCCTGTTTCAATGCAGTACAATACATGCTGTATTGTACTGCATTGGAACTGTCAGTTTCACACTGACTATTATTTCAGATCAGCCCTATTGATTTGAATGGATATAAGCTGCACCACAAGACACAGCCCATGGAGAAGTATAGCACTGTTTCTTAAAAAAATTAAAAAGCTAATATTTCTATAACTTTGTACAGCTCCTTTAAACATAGTGGCGACAGTGTGATAGTGTGGAAATTTTGTTGCCTCAGGTGCCCTTTGTGCGGATTATTGCTGACAAAGGAAGTAAATTCAATAAAAGGGCTGTCCCACAATTAAATATTACATTTAGCAAAAAAAAAAAACAATTATAATAATTATATAGATTTGGGGGCATGTAGCGATTCTCACCACCTTCTCCACTGGGAGTGGTGGGGACAGGGTGTGGTGTACATGGGCCCATCGGCTGGAGTAGATTTCAGTTATATGCGCATGGACCACCAAAAGATGCACCTAATTTATGGTGAGGCCTGAGCCCGTCTTTAATAAATGAGCCCTTCGTCCTGTGTCTAGATATCGCTGTTACATACAGTCAGAAGAAACTGCTTTCAGTGCAGTAATCCATATTGGCTGATCTGCAAAATACCAGATATCATTCCACCACCCATATTCAAGATGTCCTGAGCATTAGGACTGAGCAGCTGTGCATGTGTGTCCCCCAGCACTGGAGAAATAATCTAAAAAACACCAGGGGGCACCATAGCAAGTACAGACGTGGACAAAATTGTTGGTACCCTTTGGTCAATGAAAGAAAAAGTCACAATGGTCACAGAAATAACTTTAATCTGACAAAAGTAATAATAAATTAAAATTCTATAAATGTTAACCAATGAAAGTCAGACATTGTTTTTCAACCATGCTTCAACAGAATTATGTAAAAAAATAAACTCATGAAACAGGCATGGACAAAAATGATGGTACCCCTAACTTAATATTTTGTTGCGCAACCTTTTGAGGCAATCACTGCAATCAAACGCTTCCTGTAACTGTCAATGAGACATCTGCACCTCTCAGCAGGTATTTTGGCCCACTCCTCATGAGCAAACTGCTCCAGTTGTGTCCGGTTTGAAGGGTGCCTTTTCCAGACTGCATGTTTCAGCTCCTTCCAAAGATGCTCAATAGGATTGAGGTCAGGGCTCATAGAAGGCCACTTTAGAATAGTCCAATTTTTTCCTCTTAGCCATTCTTGGGTGTTTTTAGCGGTGTGTTTTGGGTCATTGTCCTGTTGCAAGACCCATGACCTGCGACTGAGACCAAGCTTTCTGACACTGGCTAGTACATTTCTCTCTAGAATTCCTTGATAGTCTTGAGATTTCATTGTACCCTGCACAGATTCAAGACACCCTGTGCCAGACGCAGCAAAGCAGCCCCAGAACATAACAGAGCCTCCTCCATGTTTCACAGTAGGGACAGTGTTCTTTTCTTGATATGCTTCATTTTTTCGTCTGTGAACATACAGCTGATGTGCCTTGGCAAAAACTTCGATTTTTGTCTCATCTGTCCACAGGACATTCTCCCAGAAGCTTTGTGGCTTGTCAACATGTAGTTTGGCATATTCCAGTCTTGCTTTTTTATGATTCGTTTTCAACAATGGTGTCCTCCTTGGTCGTCTCCCATGTAGTCCACTTTGGCTCAAACAACGACGGATGGTGCGATCTGACACTGATGTTCCTTGAGCATGAAGTTCACCTTGAATCTCTTTAGAAGTCTTTCTAGGCTCTTTTGTTACCATTCGGATTATCCGTCTCTTAGATTTGTCATCAATTTTCCTCCTGCGGCCACGTCCAGGGAGGTTGGCTACAGTCCCATGGATCTTAAACTTATGAATAATATGTGCAACTGTACTCACAGGAACATCTAGTTGCTTGGAGATGGTCTTATAGCCTTTACCTTTAACATGCTTGTCTATAATTTTCTTTCTGATCTCTTGAGACAGCTCTTTCCTTTGCTTCCTCTGGTCCATGTCGAGTGTGGTACACACCATATCACCAAACAACACAGTGATTACCTGGAGCCATATATATAGGCCCAATGGCTGATTACAAGGTTGTAGACACCTGTGATGCTAATTAGTGGACACACCTTGAATTAACATGTCCCTTTGGTCACATTATGTTCTGTGTTTTCTAGGGGTACCATCATTTTTGTCCATGCCTGTTTCATGAGTTTATTTTTTTACATAATTCTGTTGAAGCATGGTTGAAAAACAATGTCTGACTTTCATTGGTTAACATTTATAGAATTTTAATTTATTATTACTTTTGTCAGATTAAAGTTATTTCTGTGACCATTGTGACTTTTTCTTTCATTGACCAAAGGGTACCAACAATTTTGTCCACGTCTGTATGTAATAGCAATATCTAGACACAAGAATATTTTAAAACATTGATTCCAAGTGAAATTTTTAAACATTGATAATATGGGTGGACAAATAATTGCATTGGTCACTCTTATGTGTTTATGTCCATATTATCTAACATTACCATTCAATGTGACAATATGCATTAACAATGGTGTTTTTTCTGTTCTGTTGCATTACAACCTGGAATTAAAATAGATTTTAATTTAGATTTATGTAATGAACCTGAAAAAATATTGCAAAGTGAATATATATACAGTGAAATTAAAAAAACTTGTTTAATAAATATGTTCATATGTATTTACTCTGTTTTGATATGAACCCACAAAATCAAAATAAGGGCTGGTCCAACCAGGTAACTCAGTGTCTCCCTATCAGATTGGAACAGTTTCAATGTAGTCCAGGAGATATGGGACTACTTAAAAGTGGCACTATTGAAGGCAACATTGCATTAGGCTCGTCAGTAAAAGCAAAAAAGGAAGAGACCACTGTGGTACTCAGCAGAAGTGGCCAAAATCATAAAAAAAAACAAAAAGATAGCATTTAGTAATTATAAAAAAAGAGTAATTATAAAAAATAAAAAAAAAATGAGGATGACAGGCAAATTTATAAGATTAGGCAGAGAGAGACCAAACAAGTTATAAGAGCTTCTAAAGCACACGCAGAAGAAAGATTAGCTCAGTCAGTGAAAAAAGGCGATAAGACATTCTTCAGATACATAAATGAAAAAAGTAAACTAAAACAAGGCATTAACAAATTAAAAACAAAAGAAGGAAGGTATATGGAAGAAGATAAAGAACTAGCTGACTGCCTCAATGAATACTTCTGTTAAGTTTTTACAAAGGAAAAGGACCTCAGTTAGGAAGGAAGACTAATGAATCTTTTGATGCATGTGTCTTTACAGAGGAAGAGGTTCTAAGTCAGCTGTCTAAAATTAATACAAATAAGTCACAGGGGTCTGATGGGATACACCCAAAGCTATTAAAAGAGCTTAGTGGTGAACTAGCAAAACCATTAACAGATTTATTTAACCAATCACTGGTAACAGGAGTCGTCCCAGAAGATTGGAAATTAGCAAATGTTGTGCCCATTCACAAGAAAGGTAGTAGGGAGGAATCAGGCAACTAAAGGCCAGTAAGCCTGACATCAATAGTGAGGAAATTAATGGAAACCATACTTAAGGAGAGGATTGTGGAACATCTAAAATTCCATGGATTGAAAGATGAAAAACAGCATGGGTTTACTTCAGGGAGATCATGTCAAACTAATCCTATTGATTTTTTTGATTGGGTGACTAAAATAATAGATTGCAAAGGTGCAGTAGACATCGCTTATCTAGACTTTAGTAAGGCTTTTGATACTGTCCCACATAGAAGGCTAAACAATAAATTGAAGTCTTTGGGCTTGGACTTCCATATTGTTAAATGGATTAGGCAGTGGCTGAGGGACAGACAACAGAGGGTTGTAGTCAATGGAGTATATTCAGACCATGGTCTTGTTACCAGTGGGGTACCTCAGGAATCTGTTCTGGGACCCATATTTAATATCTTTATCAGCAAAATTGCAGAAGGCCTCGAATGTAAGGTGTGTCTTTTTGCTGATGACACAAAGATTTGTAACAGGGTTGATGTTCCTGAAGGGATACACCAAATGGAAAAGGATTTAGGAAAACTAGAGGAATGGTCAAAAATCTGGCAACTAAAATTTAATAAGATAATGCACCTGGGGTGTAAAAACCCAAGAGCAGAATATAAAATCAGTGATACAGTCCTAACCTCAGTATCTGAAGAAAGGGATTTAGGGGTCATTATTTCAGAAGACTTAAAGGTAGGCAGACAATGTCATAGAGCAGCAGGAAATGCTAGCAGAATGCTTGGGTGTATAGGGAAAGGCATTACCAGTAGAAAGAGGGAGGTGCTTATGCCGCTCTACAGAGCACTAGTGAGACCTCATTTGGAGTATTGTGCGCAGTACTGGAGACCATATCTCCAGAAGGATATTAATACTTTGGAGAGAGTTCAGAGAAGAGCTACTAAACTGGTACATGGATTGCAGGATAAAATTTACCAGGAAAGGTTAAAGGACCTTAACATGTATAGCTTGGAAGAAAGACGAGACAGAGGGGATATGATAGAAACTTTTAAATACATGAAGGGAATCAACAAGGTAAAAGAGGAGAGAATATTTAAAAGAAGAAAAACTGCTACAAGAGGACATAGTTTTAAATTAGAGGGGCAAAGGTTTAAAAGTAATATCAGGAAGTATTACTTTACTGAGGGAGTAGTGGATGCATGGAATAGCCTTCCTGCAGAAGTGGTAGCTGCAAATACAGTGGAGGAGTTTAAGCATGCATGGGATAGGCATAAGGCCATCCTTCATATAAGATAGGGCCAAGGGCTATTCATAGTATTCAGTATATTGGGCAGACTAGATGGGACAAATGGTTCTTATCTGCCGACACATTCTATGTTTCTATGTAACTTTTCACCCCGTAGTGACCTGCCTGTTTTGGGCCTTAATGATCAAGCGATTAAAAAAAAAAAATTTTTGGCATTTTAATTTTCCAAGAGCTATGACTTTTTTATATTTTTTGGTCAATGTAGCCATATAAGGGCTTATTTTTTGTGGGACAAATTGTAGTTTTTAATGGCACCATTTTGGGGGGACACATAACTTACTGACTTACTAACTTTTATTAACTCATTCTGGGAAAGGCATGGGATAAAAAACAGCAATGCTGCCACTGAGTTTTTACATTATAAATTATGTAGCGTTCATTTTCGGCATAAATAACATGATAACTTTACTCTCTGGGTCAGTACCAAATACATATAGGGGGTCAATTATCAAACTGGTGTAAAGTAGAACTGACTTAGTTGCCCATAGCAACCAATCAGATTCCTCATTTCATTTTACAAAGGAGTTGTCCAAAATGAAAGGTGGAATCTGATTTGTTGCTATTGGCAACTAAGCCAGTTTACACCAGTTTGACAAATGTGTATTTAGTAAAAGTTCTTTTTTATGTTTTATTACTTATGCACAATAAAAACCTTTTTTTAAAAAGAAAATGTTTTTGCATCACTGCATCCTAAAACCCATCATTTTTTTTCATATTCCTTTCTACGGAGCTATGTGAGAGGACAACTTGTAGTTTTAATTGATATTATTTTGGGGTAAATAACACTTTTTGATCATTTTTTTCTGGCATTTTTTCTGGCGTTTACTGTAAATTACATGATAATTGTATAGTGATTACTGTTATGGATGCAATGATACCATATATGTGGAGATTTTATTTTTGTAACTTTTTTTCCATTGAAGTGTTTTTTCAATAGAAAAGGGTATATTTTGAAACTAATTTTTTTATTTAATAAAACTTTTTTTATTTTTTTTTTGACCATTTAATAGTCCCACAACTGGATTCCTGGTGTGCCGAGGCAGGGGGAGTACCCTCCCTGTTAACACTCATATGCTGCAGGCGCTATTGTCCACAGCACCTAAGGGGTTAAACTGACATAATCGGTGCTTCTGCCAGTCCAGGCTGTTAGAGCAGGAACGGGATTATCATGTGAGAGCTAAGCCCCTGCTCTCCACTGCACAGGAGGACCATGCAACACCTAAACTGGGCCACCATAAATAGTCATATAGGTAGTCACAAAGGGGTTAAGTCACATATTTTTTTTATTATTTATTACACAAAAATCTTTGTTTAATTTAAACCCTTTTTCTGCCCTATATCAGATCATTAATAAGTTTCTCCAGCAAATTAAAAAGGGCATCCTCGATCCAAATGGGGCTGGCGGCCATCACATAAAGTATCAAAGGGAGCAGAATCATTTTAGATTGTGAAAGAGGTAATTTCTGCCAAGTCCTGATCTTCTCTTTGATTTTATTTATCGTGGGGGTGATATCTAACCCGGTATAGCATTGTAATTTCGTGCCGATTTTAATCCCTAAATAATCTAAGTGGTCCGATGGCGACAATACCCACACTTTAATATCTTTATGTGGGACTCTCCAATTCAGAGGAAGGAGTACGGATTTGGACCAGTTAATTTCATATCCCGCCAATTCACTGTATTCGTCAATTATCTGGATGACCCGGGGTACAACTCTCCACCCGGCATTTAATTATATTAGTACATCATCTGCATATAGACTAATCTTGTATTTTGCCCCTCTTCCCCCAAACTCCTCTATCCCGTCTTCCGATCTAACTCTACAGGCAAGAGGTTCCACAAAGATTGCGAAGAGTAAGGGGGAGAGGGGGCAACCCTGCCGAGTGCCACGCTGTAAAAAAATGGCTGGTGAGCACACCCCATTAATACTGATTCTGGCAATAGGTTGACAATACAGTAGCCGAGTCAAATCAATAAAACTGTTACCCAGGTCCATACGGTCCATTATCTGCCAGAGGAAGGACCACTCCACCACGTCAAAGGCCTTTGCAATATCCAAAGACAGGATGGAGCGGTCCCCCCTCCCCCACGATCTGTATATTCAAAAACATTTTACGTATATTGTCCTGAATTTGCCGTCCAGGGATAAACCCTGTCTGGCCTGCAATCGATTCAACAGCAGTTTTGCTAATATCTTTTAATCCGTGTTAAGTAGCGATATGGGTCTATACCAGGCATCCTCAAACTGCGGCCCTCCAGCTGTTGTAAAACTACAACTCCCACAATGCCCTGCTGTAGGCTGATAGCTGTAGGCTGTTCGGGCATGCTGGGAGTTGTAGTTTTGCAACAGCTGGAGGGCCGCAGTTTGAGGATGCCTGGTCTATACAATCCAATATCAGTGCCATCTTTACCTTTTTTCTAAATTAACTACTGCTTCCGTTAACGATGGCGTCAGTCTCCCAGGTGTTCGGGACTCATTTAGGCACATATTTAGTTGAATAAGACTCCCTATGGGCAAAGTGTCACATGATGTGAGAATAAATATACCTGCTCTGAAAGACTCCTGAGTCTGTAACACCACTAAGGCTAGTTTCACATATGTGGCAGGGAACTCTGGCCGGTAGATAACAGCTAGCCACAGTCCTCCAAATACGGCTTTGCCGAATACTACTGCCTTCATGTCGGATCCCATTGACTATAATAGGGTCCGTCAGAGATCCAGCCACTGTCCGGCAAATATGCAGAGAATAGGCCAGACAAAAACCATTGTACGCGGCTGCAGGTGTGAAAGAAGCATAAGCAAGCACGTTGAAGACCAAGGAGCATTCCAAACACATCAGGGACAAAGTGTGCATTAATCAGAGATTCCACAAAGATACCAATGATAACATTGAAGGAGCTCCAGAGATCCACAGCAGAGGTGAAAGTATCTGTCTATAGGACCACGGTAAGAGTGGGGCTTCATGGAAGAGTGGCCAGAAAAAAACCCATTGTTTAAAGAAAAAAAAAAAAAAAACGTATTTGGTGAAAATCCAACACTTCCAATAATCCCAAGAACACCATTCCTACAGTGACGCATGATGCTGGATGCATTATGCTGAGGATGCTTTTTATTGGCAGGGAATCAAAAACTGGCCAGGATTTATGGAAAGATCCATGGCAGTAAATTTAGGACAATTCCTGAATTTCTGATCCTGTATCAGTCTGCCAGAGATTTGAGGCTGGGATAGGGGTTCATCTTCCAGCATATCACTAAAGCTACAATGGAGTGGTTTAATGGGAAACCTTTGAGGGTACAGCCATGCAGTCAGGTTTCTGCATGTAGTTTTAGAAGCCAAAATCAGGAGTGGATCATAAAAGGAGTGAAAGTATAAAGGACATTCACTTCTGGTATTAACCCTTTATTGGTAGGATACATAATAAAATAATTTTTGTGTAGCATTTATGGTAATGTGTACAGTAAAGTGCATGGTAGAGGTATGGTGGGGGTGTATCTCACCCAGTTTTTCAGTTTAACTGGGTGGGAACTGAAATCCAGAAATGGTATGGCTTCAGCAAGGCATAGTTGCTGGAGCTCTTTTTTTATTTAAAGTTGTATGGGCTGGATTTCTTTGGACTGGGAGACAGGCTGGTAGTGGGAGTCTTCCAGACCACACCCCAGTCTATTACAGGTTCCCTGACCCCAGGTGAGGTCTGCTGGATTAATCAAGCTGGGATAAATCAACCCTCTGTGTATGAGTCTGGGGGAGAGGAAGTGGTCCTAGAGAGAGGGAAGCCTGAGACTTGTGTGGTCACAGCCAGGTGGGCTGCTAGATCGTGGTGCTTAGAGAAGCTGGATCTCTCCCCTGGACTTATGTTTGGTGAGCTAACCTGCTAAGGGTTGGAGCCTGATACCCTGTGGGTAATCTACGCTTTAGAGGTGAGTCAGGGAGAAGACCTCTGTATTAGCTAGGGCCCAGACGGGCAGGTATTTATTTTGGTTTGGATTTATGTTTGTGCTGGTGCTAAAGTGCCAAAATAAAGCACCATTTGGACTTGAACCCCGTTGTCAGAGGAGAAGTCTGTAATTGCGACCCCCTGTGAGACAGCGATCCCTTACACATTTAACAAACTTGTACAGTATATAGGCAAAAGAACATCCTTAATTTTATACAGGTATACTATAACACCTCACACTGGTGAATATTATGATTCATTTTTATTATTCTATTGTATCTTTACATTTATTGTTCAATTGCCACAAATACAGTATAATTTGTGATGTCAAACATTTATGATTATTGACTTGTATACCTCACATAACCTTTTTTCTATTATTCCATAGCTCACTCTCTCACACAAGGTATGAATACATCATTATAATGATTTTTCCTACATATGTAACATACAAGTTGCTCCTCAGGCTACAATATTACCATACTATTTCATTTCAGGACGACAATTATGAGTTGAGAATATTGTAATTTGAGACCATAATTTTATGGATAACTAGTACTTAGTAACGAAGCCCTAATATGTCATCCCAAAATAAGAAAAATATTGAGATTAACCTCCTAAGGGCGAGTTTACATTATGATTATTTTTCTGTTTTTACTGATCCAGTAAAAAAAAGGATCCTGTGCATCAGTTATAAACATTTGGCATCCATTTGAGCCATTCCGTCAGAGATCCATTATTTTAGATGAAAAAAAAAGTCCTGCATGCACATTAAAATTGGAAAAACCTTCCTGAAAATGTCACTTTTTATTGTAGAGTTTTAATATATGCCCGAAGTAAATATTGTTGGCACACAATTGCATTTTGAATTTTTGCATTTTTTCTTCTACAATGTTTTCTTGATTTTGCAGGTTATATTTAGGAACCATTTTGGGGTACATATAGTGTATTAAATAACGTTTATTATTTTAACATTCTGTTTTGGAATTTATTTATGGTGTTCACTGTGTGGTATAAGTAACATGATCACTTTATTCTGTGGGTCAATACAAATATGATAATGCCAAATGTATATATTTTTTCAAAGTTTTTCTTTCCTCCTGCAGGCTGTCGGCTCCCCAACTGCACCCCCTCCTCCTCCAGACTGAAATGGGGAGTCCTGCTTTAACCCCTCATATCTCAGGATTGGTAGCAGCTAGAGATATGGGCCTGGTGCTGTTTGAAAACTAACATTCCAAGACCAGAAATACAGCATTATCTCCACTATATTGGAAGATATAGGTGTTAGAAATCGTACTCACAGTGAATGCAGCTGAAAGTGATTGTAAAAGCAGATTTCACTTTCACTCCTGACCCGATATCTAACAGCTATATCTCCCAATGTAGTGGAGATAATGCTGTGAGTCTTGCTTGAAAGCTTGGAATGTCAGTTTTCAAACAAGGCATGTCATATATGTAGCTGTTACCAATCCCGAGCAGCTAAAGCATCCATTTGAGCCATTTCCCAAAAGAGTGCTATTAAAAACTACATCTTGTCCTGCAAAAAAACAAGCCATGTAGAATGAAAAAAACACCTTTTAATAGAAAAAATTGCAAAAATAAAATCCCTTTCACATATTTGGTATTGTCATGTCTGTAACGACCTGCACTACACAATTATCATGTAATTTATCTGTATGGTGAACACCATAAAAAAGCCAGGATTGCTGCTTTTTGCTTATTTTCCACACAAAAAACTAAATATAAAGTGATCAAATGTGTTATGTACTCCAAAATAATACCAACTAAAACTACAAGTCGTCCAATAAAAATTTAGCTCTCACACAGCTCCGTAGAAAAATAAATAAAAGCGTTATGGGTCTTGGGATGCGGCAATGTAAAAAACATTTCTTTTCCCCCTTTTTTATTGTACAAAAGTAGTAAAACTAAAGAAAACTAATAAATAAATCCAATCCCCCTCCCAGAAAGAGTTAATAATACAAACCGGATTCCAAAAAAGTTGGGACACTATACAAATCGTGAATAAAAACTGAATGCAATGATGTGGAGGTGCCAACTTCTAATATTTTATTCAGAATAGAACATAAATCACGGAACAAAAGTTTAAACTGAGAAAATGTACCATTTTAAGGGAAAAATATGTTGAATCAGAATTTCATGGTGTCAACAAATCCCCAAAAAGTTGGGACAAGGCCATTTTCACCACTGTGTGGCATCTCCCCTTCTTCTTACAACACTCAACAGACGTCTGGGGACCGAGGAGACCAGTTTCTCAAGTTTAGAAATAGGAATGCTCTCCCATTCTTGTCTAATACAGGCCTCTAACTGTTCAATCGTCTTGGCCTTCTTTCTTGCACCTTCCTCTTTATGATGCGCCAAATGTTCTCTATAGGTGAAAGATCTGGACTGCAGACTGGCCATTTCAGTACCCGGATCCTTCTCCTACGCAGCCATGATGTTGTGATTGATGCAGAATGTGGTCTGGCATTATCTTGTTGAAAAATGCAGGGTCTTCCCTGAAAGAGATGAGGTCTGGATGGGAGCATATGTTGTTCTAGAACCTGAATATATTTTTCTGCATTGATGGTGCCTTTCCAGACATGCAAGCTGCCCATGCCACACGCACACTCATGCAACCCCATACCATCAGAGATGCAGGCTTCTGAACTGAGCGTTGATAACAACTAGGGGTGTCCTTGTCCTCTTTGGTCCGGATGACATGGCGTCCCAGATTTCCAAAAAGAACTTCTAATCGTGACTCGTCTGACCACAGAACAGTCTTCCATTTTGCCACACTCCATTTTAAATTATCCCTGGCCCAGTGAAAAAGCCTGAGCTTGTGGATCTTGCTTAGAAATGGCTTCTTCTTTGCACTGTAGAGTTTCAGCTGGCAACGGCGGATGGCACGGTGGATTGTGTTCACTGACAATGGTTTCTGGAAGTATTCCTGAGCCCATTCTGTGATTTCCTTTACAGCAGCATTCCTGTTTGTGGTGCAGTGTCGTTTAAGGGCCCGGAGATCACGGGCATCCAGTATGGTTTTACGGCATTGACCCTTACTCACAGAGATTATTCCAGATTCTCTGAATCTTCGGATGATGTTATGCACAGTTAATGATGATAGATGCAAAGTCTTTGCAATTTTTCGCTGGGTAACACCTTTCTGATATTGCTCCACTATCTTTCTGCGCAGCATTGTGGGAATTGGTGATCCTCTACCCATCTTGGCTTCTGAGAGACACTGCCACTCTGAGAAGCTCTTTTTATACCCAATCATGTTGCCAATTGACCTAATTAGTGTTAATTGGTCTTCCAGCTCTTCGTTATGCTCAAATTTACGTTTTCCAGCCTCTTATTGCTACTTGTCCCAACTTTTTTGGGATTTGTTGACACCGTGAAAATTTGAATCAACGTATTTTTCCTTTAAAATGATACATTTACTTGGATTAAACGTTTGATCTGTCATCTACGTTCTATTACAAATAAAATATTGACATTTGCCATCTCCACATCATTGCATTCAGTTTTTATTCACAATTTGTTTAGTGTCCCAACTTTTTTGGAATCCGGTTTGTAGTTAATTAGTAACTTATGTGTACCCCAAAAGGGTGCCATTAAAAACTACAACTTGTCCCTCAAAAAAACAAGTCCTCATACGGCTACATAGAATGAAAAATAAAAAAGTTATATATCTAGGATTGGTGATAAGTACTGTTTGTGGGATAACCCTTTAAGCTTGGCTTTGTCACATGGCTCCCAAATATGGCACCCATAGACTCCATATTCTTCTTATTTTACATGAAGGCACACAGAGGGTTTTTTTTCTCACAGATTCTGACACTGCTGTGTGCATGAATCTTTCTATATTAATTTGTAACTTGATTTATAGACTAATAAAGAATTTAGAAATACTGCTGGATTTAACAGTCTTAATTTCTTTGCACAGCAGGTTCAGTGGCACCGGCTGGAACAGGTATGCCTCATCTTTATCTGAACTGCAAAAAAATATTGTAAAATACCTATTTTTAGGTCTGCGACAAAAATGCCTATGCACAGAAAGATAATTCAGAGATAACTCAATCCAACTATTCTGTGTGATAAAGTAATAACACTTTAGGGAGAGAGTTATCATTATACCATATCTAGATATGTAGGCCCTGATCAACCTTTAAACAGATTTGGAGGCATTGACTTAGCCTTGCACTACACTTAAAAATTGGTGCTCCACACTGATGATGTGTCAGTCTTAGGCTAGTTTCACACTAGCGTTCGGCTGTCCGCTCGTGAGCTCCGTTTGAAGGGGCTCACGAGCGGACCCGAACGCTTCCATCCAGCCCTGATGCCCAGCCCTGATGCAGTCTGAATCGATGCGGATCCGCTCAGACTGCATCAGTCTGGAGGCGTTCAGCCTCCGCTCCGCTCAGCAGGCGGACACCTGAACGCTGCTTGCAGCGTTCGGGTGTCCGCCTGGCCGTGCGGAGGCGTGCGGATCCGTCCAGACTTACAATGTAAGTCAATGGGGACGGATCCGTTTGAAGATGCCACAATATGGCTCAATCTTCAAGCGGATCCGTCCCCCATTGACTTTCAATGTAAAAGTCTGGACGGATCCGCTCAGGCTAATTTCACACTTAGCTTTTTTTTGGCAATATAATGCAGACGGATCCGTTCTGAACGGAGCCTCCGTCTGCATTATTATGATCGGATCCGTTCAGAACGGATCCGATCGAACGCTAGTGTGAAAGTAGCCTTAAATGTCAAAAAGAATAAGTAAAAGGGGCTGTTTGTTTAATATTGATTAGCTATGTTGAGGACAGGTCATCAATATCTGACCAGTGGGGGTCCGACTCCTTTTACCCCCACTGGTCAGCTGTTTGAAAAGACCGTAGCACTCTGTAAGCACTGCAGCCTCTACCTAAGCCAGTGACATCACATTTATCAGTCAGATAGCCTAGGCAGAGCTCAGTCCTATTCAAGTGAATGGGCCTGAAATGCAATACCAGGCAGAGCTGCTTACCAATGGATTGGTAAGCTGTGAGAAGGCTGTGGCGCACCTCTTCAAACAGCTTATTGATGGGGTTACTGGGTCGGAACCCACCCATCAGGTATTGCTGACTTAGGCCTCCTGCACACGACCGTAGCTTTTTCAGTATTTTGAGGTCCCTTTTTCATGGATCCATTTTTTCGTTTTTTGTTTCAGTAGTGTTTCCGCTTCTGTTCCATTTTGCCGTTCAGTTTTTCCGCTTGGTTTCCATTTGTGAACCGTTTTTTGAGGATCGCAAGCGGAAACGGAAGCATACAATAATGTTTAAACAGTAAGTACATTAAAAAATTAGTCTGGGCATAATATTTTTTTTGCGGACCCATGGACTTTAATAGAGCCATGGATCGTTATTTGCGGGCAATAATAGGACAGGTTCTATGTTTGAACCGAACGGAAACGGAAGGCATACGGAGTACCTTCCGTTTTTTTTGGGCGGATCCATCGAAATGAATCGTTCCGTATACGGTCCGTATACGGAACGCAAAAAACTAAATGTAAACGGAAAAAAAAGTTTGCCTCCTGCACACTAACATTTTTTTTTTTCCGTTTACATTCCATTTTGTGCGTTCCGTATACGGAACCATTCATTTTGATGGCGCATGCCTGGACTCTTACATGCATCCATTTTACTGACTATTCTACCTAATCAACATTGAAGATAAAGTACAAGAAATCACAAACAGCTGGAAGAAAAAGAGGTATAAATGTTACCAAAGATGACCCCTTCAAGCAATGGTATATATTGCTAGTATCTATATACTCTGTTTCACAGCTTTCAAATCAGCAGTGTTAATACAACGGTGGTACCGCCGCTATGTTGCCCAGTTGGAAGTAAGGAGGAGGTGCACCTGGAGTATCTTCCAATCAATAGAATACACAGGAGAGCAGGACCAAATCAAGGTAATGTTCTGTATTACAAGAAATAAAGTAATTTCATATTTAGTTAATCACTTCCCTGCTGCCGAATGAATATATACAGCAGAAGTAGAGTCTATAAATATGGCGCTTGCTCAGGAGCTAAGCAGGCACTATAGCCGCCGAGTGCCTGCTGTTTTACACAGCAGACATCCAGAGCTAATGTCTGTGATCGTCGATAATGCCGAACACAGACATTTACCCCCTCAGATGTGCTGTTTAATTGTGTTCACAGCATCTGAGAGGCTTTTCTTTAGGAGTACTGCACTCCCAGGGCCCAAACGGTTCCTCTCATTCTCTGTGGTAGCCTCAGTTCCTCTGAAGGATCCCAGGCTACCACAGCAATAGTTCCTATGGAGCTCTGCCTGTGACAAGGCTCCAAAGGAACACATCAAATTTCCTAGGTTTTAGAAGAGCAAAATAAGAAACAGACAGACAGACAGCAACATTATCTGCGCTACATCTCCTGTTTAACGTGTATGCATACTAAAAATATCTGTGACATCCAGTGTACTTTTTCCGTAGACGCTGCGGACAGCAACATTATCTGCGCTACATCTCCTGTTTAACATGTACGCATACTAAAAATAACTGTGACATCCAGTGTACTTTTTCCGTAGAAGCTGCGGACAGCGACATTATTTACGCTACATCTCCTGTTTAATGTGTGCACATACTAAAAATATCTGTGACATTAAGTGTACTTTTTCCGTAGACGCTGCAGACAGTGACATTATCTGCGCTACATCTCCTGTTTAACGTGTGCGCATACTAAAAATATCTGTGACATCCAGTGTTTTTTTTTCCGTAGATGCTGCAGACTACAACATTATCTGCGATACATCTCCTGTTTAACGTGTGCGCATACTAAAAATATCTGTGACATCCAGTGTACTTTTTCTGTCGACAGTGTCCGCTGCGGACAGTTACATTACCTGTGCTCCATCTCCTGTATAACGTTTACTCAGCCTAAAAATATCTGTGATATCCAGTGTACTTTTCTGTACACAGTGTCCACTGCGGACAGTTACATTACCTGCACTGCATCTCCTGTATAACGTTTGCGCATCCTAAAAATATCTGTGACATCCAGTGTACTTTTTCCGTAGACACTGCGGACAGCGACATTATCTGTGCTACATCTCCTGTATAACGTGTGCGCATACTAAAAATATCTGTGAAATCTAGTGTACTTTTTCCATAGACGCTGCGGACAGAGACATTATCTGTGCTACATCTGCTGTATAACGTTTGCGCATCCTAAAAATATCCATGACATCCAGTGTACTTTTTCCGTAGACGCTGCGAACAGTGACATTATCTGCCCTACATCTCCTGTTTAACGTGTGCACATACTAAAAATATCTGACATTCAGTGTACTTTTTCCTTAGACGGTGTCCTCTGCGGACAGTTACATTACCTGCGCTACATCTCCTGTATGACATTTGCGTTTTTTCCGTAGACGCTGGGGACAGTGACATCTCTTATATAACGTTTCCACATCACAAATATCTGTGACATTGACTGTAATTTTTTTCTTAGCCGCTGTTGACAGCAGTGCCATTACCTGTGTAACGTTTCCGCATCCCAAATATTAGTGACATTGACTGTAATTTTTTCTTAGCCGCTGCTGACAGTAGCGTTATTACCTGTGGTACCTCTCCTGTATAACGTTTCTGCATCGCAAATATCTGTGACTTTGACTGTAATTTATTTGCGCATACACTTTAAAAAACTGTGCTACTGTACGTGTGACATACTTGCAAGCATATATACCATTTAATATGATGAAGGCGAGCAGTAAGGGATGGGGAAGTGGCCGTGCTGCTGATGGAGCACGCAGAGGCCGTGACCCTGGCCGTGGTGAAACTGTGCCTGCTGGCAGAGCACAAGAAACACACTCATCCACGATACCTAGATTCATGTCCCAGTTTGCAGGACGGCACAGGACACCACTCCTGAAGTCAGACCAGTGCGAGCAGGTGGTCGGTTGGATTGCAGCAGATAATGCTTCAAGTCGGTTAAGCACCACCCTGTCTTCCACAAAGTCCAGTCTCAGTAGCCAAGAGTCTGGTCAACAGAATCCTCACCCTGATCCTCCTTCCTCCCCCCATGGAGAGTCTTTGCAAACAAGTGATCCCACACTTGGATATTCCGAGTAGCTCTTTTCAGCGCCATTCCTTAATTTGGGCCTCTCACCAAGCCCACTTGAAGAGGGACATGAGGAGATCTTGTGCCCTGATTCCCAAACTTTTGAGCATCCACAGTCAGAAGAAGATGGCGGTGGGGAACGGCAATTAGTGTTTCTCGAGGTGGATAATGATGATAAGACACAGTTGTCAATAAGTGAGCTTGTTGTTAGGTAAACAAGTCAGGAGGATGACCAGAATGAGGAAGTGGAAGAGGAGGTGGTGGACGATGAAATCACTGACCCAACCTGGTGTCACGGAAGGTGTATAGAAAACTAGAAGACACAAAATGATGATCCGACTGACTGGATCCAAAACTAAGGAACAAAAGGGAGAGCCCTGCAACAGACCTGGAACTCTCCCTAACTGCTCAGCCTATGCAAAAATCTCAATGGTAGATGATCGCATATCCTCGTACCTCGACTGTATAACACCTGAACACCCTATAATAGTGAGGGGACACGACCACCGGCTCCCTACACTTGATACGGAGGGAGTCAGGGTCACCTGGGATCCAGCAAACAGGAAAACACAAATGAATTAACAAAACTTATCTGTAGAAGACTCAGTAGTAACATCCAGCATGCATACACTCCAGGAAGTTGTATAAACCGCAAAGTGATGCAGTATGGGAAGGGATTTAAAGGGATGCAATCAGTGCAACTACATGACAGCTGAAAGAGGCTAACGAGATGAGAGAAGGAAAGCAAAACAAAAGGAACCTCAAGGAGGAGGTTCTGAAGGACGTCTGTCAGAGCTTCTTAGATGTCTGGTGGTGACACCTGGGAAGGTGGCAAGCCGAGCAAGGACAGCAGTACAGAGGGGGAGGGATCCGCAGCACCGCAACAGGCAGTGGAGTGGCAAAAGAAAGAAGGCGGGCCACACCTAACAGGCCCGCAACTGTTCCTCGGAGCACCCCCTTGCGGTAATCCCCCTTGCCAAGCAGTAGGTGTTCCATAGTCTGGCGCTTTTTTTATGAAAGTGCGGACAATAAAAGAATTGTCATTTGCAACCTGTACTGTACCAAAATCAGCAGAGGCGTGAACACCAGCAACCTCACCACCACCAGCATGATCCGCCACATGGCATCAAAGCACCCTAATAGGTAGGACGAACACCTAGGTCCACAATCAGTGTCTGTGGGTCACACCACTGCCTCCTCTAACCTTGTGTTACATGCTGGCCAATCCCCTGTCCAAGACGCAGGTCCGGATGCCTCCCACCCTGCACCTGTATCTTCGCAAGCACCATCAGCTAGCACATCCACTTTTGTGTCCCAGCGCAGCGTACAGATGTCCATACCCCAGGCCTTTGAACGAAAGCGCAAATACCCAACCACCCACCCACAGGCCATAGCACTAAATGCGCACCTTTCCAAATTGCTGGCCCTGGAAATGTTGCCATTTAGGCTTGTGGACACTGAGGCTTTCCGCAGCCTGATGGCGGCAGCCATTCATCATTACTCAGTCCCATGCTGCCACTATTTTGCCCGGTGTGCCTTCCCCTCCTTACACCAGCATGTGTCCCGTAACATCACCCGTGCCCTGACCAATGCAGTTATTGGGAAGGTCCACTTAATGACTGACACATGGACAAGTGCTGGGATGGCACAGGTGCTACCGATGCCAAGGATTGTGGGCCCTACCTCCATCAGGATTTCCGCCACCACCTACATTAGTGGCTGCAACCTCCCCTTTTGCTCCACCACCTCCACCTCTGAATTGTCATTGCAGCACCAATCAGCCATCAGTCAGTAGCTGGAGGCAGTGTAGCAATGCAGCGGGGAAACGGCAACAGGCCGTGCTGAAACTTATTTGCTTAGGTGACAAACAGCACACCGCCGCATAGCTGTGGCAGGGTATAAGGGACCAGACTGAGCTGTGGCTCTGGTCACTCAACCTACAACCAGGCATGGTTGTGTCTGATAATGGCCATAACTTGGTGGCAGCTTTGGAGCTCGGCAAGCTCACACACACCATGCCTAGCCCACGTGTTAAACTTAGTGGTTCAGCGGTTTCTCAAAACCTACCCCAATTTGCCTGAGGTACTGGTGAAGGTCCACCGCATGTGTGCCCATTTCTGAAAGTCATCTACAGCTGCTGCCTGTCTGGCAGCGCTGCAGCAGCACTTGCAATTGCCAGCTTACCGACTGTTGTGCGACACGAGCACGCACTGGAACTCCACGTTCCACATGTTGGCCAGGCTTGTGAGCAGCAGAGGGCAGTAGTGGAATATCAGCTGCAACATGGTCGTCGCCTTTCCAGTCAGCTTCCGCTCTTCACAAGCGACGAGTGGGCATGGATGTCTGACCTCTGTGAGGTTTTGCGCAACTTTAAGGAATCAACATAGAAGGTGAGCGGCGATACCGCTGTTATCAGTGTAACCATCCCACTTCTGTGTCTACTGAAACGCTCGCTGCTCACAATGAAGACGGACGCTTTGCATGAGGTGGAAATGGGGGAAGACAGTACACAGGGTGATAGCCAGACCACCCTCCGTTCGTCTTCTCAGCGCGAATTGGATGATGATGATGAGGAGCAGGAGACTTGCCTCCGCTACAGAGGGTAGTACCCATAGCAGGTTTATTCCATCTGTTAAGTGTGGATGGGCTGAAGAGGAGGAAGAGGATAAGGAGATTGAGAGTCATCCTCCTGATAAGGACAGCAAAGTCTTGTCTGTTGGGACTCAGGCACACATGCCTGAGTTTAAGTTATGCTGCCTTTCCCTGTGACCCTCGCGTTATATGCATTTTGGCCAACACCAATTACTGGTTGTTTATCCTCCCCGACCCCCGCTACAAAGAGAAATTCTCATCTCTCATTCCTGTGGTAGAGAGGACTAGCAAAACGGTGCAATGCCAGAAGGTCCTTGTGGAAAAATTGCTCCAAAAATTTCCAGCTGACAACGCTGGCGGCAGAGTACGTAGTTCCTTGGGCAACCGAGAAGGGGAGACGAGAGGAACACACAGTAGTTTCAGCAGAGGCAGGGCAACACTCTCCAAGGCCTGGGACAATTTCATGACACCCAACCAGCACCCTCACCCTGATGCGTGGCCTACTGTCACAAGGAGGGAAACATTTTGGAAGGTGGTGAAGGAGTATGTAGCAGACCGTGTCTATGTCCTCAATGATCCCTCTTTGCCTTACAACTATTGGGTGTCCAAGCTGGACATGTGGCACGAACTGGCGCTCTACGCCTTGGAAGTGCTGGCCTGCCCTGCCGCCAGCATTTTGTCTGAGTGGGTATTTAGTGCTGCTGGGGGCATAATAACTGATAAGCGCATCCTTCTGTCAACTGAAAATGCTGACTGGTTGACTCTTATTAAAATAAACAAGGCCTGGATTGCCCCTGATTTCTATACTCTACCAGAGGAAAGCGGCTGAACATAAAGACACTTTAAGGCTCCATTCAGACGTCCGTGTGTGTTTTGCGGATCCACGGATCTGCAGAACACGGATACCGGCAATGTGCATTCCACATTTTGCGGACCGCACATTTCCGGCACTAATAGAATATGCCTATTCTTGTCCGCAATTGCAGACAAGAATAGGACATGTTCTATTTTTTTCGGGAATGGAAATGTGGACCCGGAAGTGTGGGTCCGCATTTCCGGATCCGGGCGGCACATCGTGCAGCCCCATAGAAATGAATGAGTCCGCAATTCTGTTCCGCAAAATGCAGAACGGAATTGTGGACGTGTGAATGGAGCCTAAATGTGGCTTTTATGGTGTATTAAATACACTGTATTCCCATGCACCCCTCCCACCACAAAAAAGGGTATATGGTTCAATCTTCCTTTTCTTGTCCTCCTCCTCCATCATATCAACATGCTTATTAGGCTGCCCTCGCTCCTAATGTCTTAGATGGTCAGTCAGCATGCCCTCAACCATAATTTTTTCGATGGTCAGCTCAGCAACAGGCACTCGCCCCTAATGTTTTATAGAGTTAGTTCAGCAGCAGACCCTCACCACTAATGTTTTAGATCATCAGCTCAACAGCAGGCCCTCGCCCATAATGTTTTAGATGGTCAGCTCGGCAGCAGGCCCTCGTCCATAATGTTTTAGATGGTCAGCTCAGCAGCAGGCCCTCGCCCATAATGTTTTAGATGGTCAGCTCAGCAGCAGGCCCTCACCCATAATTTTTTCCATCGTCAGATCAGCAGCAGGCACTCGCACCTAATGTTTTAGATCACGGGTGTCAAACACAAGGCCCGCGGGCCGGATCCAGCACGCCAGACCTCGTCATGTGGCCCGCGTAGCCGCCGCCGGCCGCCGGCTGCCAGCCTTCACCTTTTATTCTCGCTTTTTTTTTTTTTTTTGACACAAGAAAGCCGCCTCTTCAGCGCATGCACGGCAGCCTACAAGCCAGAGAACGTCTGCCCTCTAGCGGCGCCGGCCGTTCTACACAGGAAACCTCCACTTTACATGCATTCAGGAAACCTCCACTTGTTTTTATATTGAGCGCATGCCATCCTGTGATGTGACAGATCCAACGGCTGTGGGGGGGAGGGGGGGTCTGCTTATTATTCTGCTTAAAAGTCTGATTATAATTAATTTGAGAATATAATTCCAGTAGGAAGGTTGCACACTGCTGGTATCATCCGCAAGAAAACTTTATTGGAGACTGCTCAGATGGAAGAACATGGTATTTGGTCTGAGCAGTCTCCAATAAAGTGTCTTGTGGACAATATCAGCGATGTGTGACCCTCCTTTTCTGACTTGCATCATCTGCTACTGAAATGTGAGTGGGCTCTGCGTTGGTCTACACCTGCCCTTCACAGCACTGCAATGGTTACATACCATGGCAGGTGGAGCGGTAAACTTTGGATATACTGACCACTTCCATGTCACTTTACAGTGGTATAGGGACCATAAACTACAATCAAATAACCCAAAAATGTCCAAGAAAAGAAAAGTTTATGCAGAGGGAAGGCAATTTCAGGAGAGATGGGAAAGTGAATACATGTTTGTGATTAATGGAGACAAGCCGGTATGTCTTATTTGCTATGAGGCAGTGGCAGTGATGAAGGAATACAATACAGATACAGCCGGCCCTTTGAGGGTGACCAAACTGCTGATGCGGCCCCCGATGAATTTGAGTTTGACACCCCTGTTTTAGATGGTCAGCTCAGCAGAAGACCCTCACCCCCTAATGTTTTAGATGGTCAGATCGGCAGCAGGCCCTCGCCCATAATGTTTTAGATGGTCAGCTCGGCAGCAGGCCCTCGCCCCTAATGTTTTAGATGGTCAGCTCAGCAGCAGGCCCTCGCCCCTAATGTTTTAGATGGTCAGCTCGGCAGCAGGCCCTCGCCCCTAATGTTTTAGATGGTCAGCTCAGCAGCAGGCCCTCGCCCATAATGTTTTAGATGGTCAGCTCGGCAGCAGGCCCTCGCCCATAATGTTTTAGATGGTCAGCTCAGCAGCAGGCCCTCGCCCCTAATGTTTTAGATGGTCAGCTCAGCAGCAGACCCTCGCCCCTAATGTTTGAGAGGGTCACCAGCAGGCCCTTGCTCCTAATGTTTTTGAGGGTCACCAGCAGGCCATCAATCATAATTTTTCAAGGGTGTGTATGATACCCTCCTTTATGTGTAATAAAGGGTGTATTGGAGTGCCGGTTCCTTGTAATTTTTGGTAGCCCTTTCACAGTGCATAGGCTTTATGAGTGTAGGAGTCCCACTACCTAAACAGTTGTACCACAATGTGAATGAGGCCCTTCTTTATGTGATATACAGGTTGTATCGGAGTGCATCCAAGTAAATATACAGGAAAGAATGTTTCTTAACAATTTTTTCTCTAAAATTGATTTTATCTTCGGTTTGGTGCGTATTATTGTCAGTCTGTAAAATTGGCGTACTACTCGGACATCATCGTTCCCAGCAGCGACCTGGGAGTCCAAGATGCATCCAGACATCCTCCCCATGCTGTTCCCGAACCATATCAGTGGTGTTTCCATCAATTTCTGACCTTTTCTTATGAACCAGACACTCTCCCCTCTTCAGAGCAGGGGGTGCCTGGTTTAATGCTCGGGTTCTCCCATTGACTTCCATTGTGCTCGGGTGCTCCGTAGAGCACCCCAGCATCCCGAGGTGTTCTACTCGAGCACCCGAGCACTTTGGTGCTCGATCAACACTAGTTTTGATGCGTTTTTCACGCGCGTAATAAAAAACTGAAGGTTTACAAACAATATCTCTTAGCAACCATCAGTGAGAAACTCACTTGCTTGCGGATGCAATGCGTTTTTCACTGAAGCCCCATTCACTTCTATAGGGTCAAGGCTGCGTGAAAAACGCAGAATATAGAACATGCTGCATTTTTCATGCAATGCAGAACTGATGCGTGAAAAAAAAAAACACTCATGTACACAGACCCATTGAAATGAATGGGTCAGGATTCAGTGTGGGTGCTATACGCTTACGTCACACATTGCACCCGCGCGGAAAACTCGCTCATGTGAAAGGAGCCTTACTTATCGGTAAGCTATAATAATGCTTTGAATTCCAGGTATGATTCATTTAGTAAGCTTTAATCCTGTCAACAATTTACTTCTGAACCTGGATTACCGGAGGAGATCTTTAGAGTCAGACTGTTTCATATTTGTAATGATACTTCTTCTCAATAACGAAGGCTAAAATCAGGAAGGTTTAGAGCCTGTATGCAGTGGGGAAAGCGACCAATAGTCTCATCAATTAAAATGTTTGCTAAAGGGAAGAAGCAGGTATATTCTGGGTATGCTCAGACTGTCCGACAGGGAAACAGGTGAATCCCACAGTGAGCCTCTAAGCAAGGTTGGGCCCCCAGTATCCCACCCCTTGCACAAGTGGCACAAGGTACAGTAAATTGACTGCGCTACATACAAATAGCATCTCAACCAGCCTATAAAAAACTGGGTAGACATTCAGCTTATTATTCAGGTGGTAGAAAACACTTCTAGGCACAAAGGCAGGCCAGCCAATATATCTTCTTTCCCCAGGGACCTACAGTTGTGTTCAAAATAATAGCAGTGTGTTTAAAAAAGTGAATAAAGCTCAAAATCCTTCTAATAGCTTTTATTTCCATACACACAAATGCATTGGGAACACTACACATTCTATTCCAAATCAAAACATGAAGAAAAATTTGTGTTGTTCCTCTAAAAAAAATTTAAGAAAAGTGAATCCTGTTCAGTTCAAATAGCAGTGTTTGTATTCTTCTTTACAAACTCAAACATTCACTATATAAACTGAAAATGGTTGAAGATGTTGCTTTTCTTTGAATCACCTAACTAATATTTAGTTGTATAACCGCTGTTTCTGAGAACTGCTGTACATCTGTGTTGCATGGAGTCAACCACCTTCTGGCACCTGTGAACAGGTATTCCAGCCCAGGATGACTGGACTACATTCCACAGTTCTTCTCTATTTCTTGTTTTTGCCTCTGCCAAACTGCATTTTTGATGTCACCTGTAGGAAGGCACAGGGGTCCGTCATTGATGGAAGGTACGTGTCACCGAGGTTCCTGGCCTCGGTTAGATAAGAACCGGTAATTTTGTGTGTCAGCGGCAGCTGGTGCTCGCTGACACTGTTGTACTTAGTATGGCTGTAAAGCCAATCCAGGCCGGTTCTTATTGGGAGCAGCCAAAGAGCAGGGTGGGTGGCTGTTCACCACGTCCAAGCCAGGTATAGGGGTTGGGGTTTAAAAACCCAGCCAGCAGTTCAGCTGGGTATGGTGTGATTCTCCAAGTGCTACTGGAGCTGTGGAATCTCTGTGTTTTGGGAGCTGAGGAGACCCGCCACGCTGCCAGGCTGAGAGCCGCATCAGAGCAGCCTGCTGTGGACTGCCAGGTGATTTGTGGAATCTTGCTGTGTAAATTAACACCAAGACCCTGTGAAGTGTTGTTTTTCCTTTTCTGCTTGTTTTGGTGTGAATAAACACTGAACTTTTGTTTTTCAACCGTGGTCTTGCCTCTGTGTTGCGTCCGCTTACCCTGCCTACCAGAGCAAATCCCTACACACCCCACAAGTTTTCTATTGGATTAAGATCCGGGAATTGGGCTGCCCACTCCATAACGTCAATCTTGTTGGTCTGGAACCAAGATGTTGCACGTTTACTGGTGTGTTTGGGGTCATTGTCTTGCTGGAACACCCATTTAAAGGGCACTTCCTCTTCAGCATAAAGCAGCATGACCTCTTCAAGTATTTTGATGTATTCAAACTGATCTATGATCCCTGTTATGCGATAAATAGGCTCAACACCTTAGTATGAGAAACATCCCCATATCATGATGCTTGCGTCACCATGCTTCACTGTCTTCCCAGTGTACTGTGGCTTGAATTCAGTGTTTTGGGGTCGTCTGACAAACTGTCTCTGGCCACTAGACCCAAAAAGAACAATCTTACTTTCATCAGTCCTCAAAATGTCTCTTTAGACCAATCAATGTGCTCTTTGGCAAATTGTAACCTCTTCAGCACATGTCTTTTTTTCAACAGTGGGACTTTGCAGGCGCTTCTTGCAGATAGCTTGGCTTCACATAGGTGTCTTCTAATTGTAACAGTACTCACAGGTAACTTTAGACCTTCTTTGATCTTCCTGGAGCTGATTGTTGGCTGATTCCTTGCCATTTTGGCTATTCTTCTATCCATTCGAATGGTAGTTTTTCTCTTTCTTCCATGTCTTTCAGGTTTTGGTTGCCATTTTAAAGCATTTGCGATCATTTTAGCTGAGCAGCCTATCATTTTCTGCACTTCTTTATGTTTTCCCTTCTCCAATCAACTTTTTAATCAAGGTACGCTGTTCTTCTGAACAGTCTGGAATGACCCATATTTCTCAGAATTTCAGAGAGAAATGCACTGTAACCAGCATTTGCTGCCTTCCTTCCTTAAATAAGGGCAATAATTGCCACCTGTTTTTCAAAGAATGAATGACCTCACTCATTGAACTCCACACTGCTATTATTTTGAACATGCCCCTTTCAATAAGTGATTAAATTAGAGAATCAGCAGCATGCATGTCATGACTGTTGGGTCTGTTGGGTTTCTATTACTCTACTACACCTGCTAGTAAATTATTTGCCATGTAGAAATGTAATTTCTACCAAAAACAGAGATTGATCAGTTTAGTGATGTCTGACTGCTATTATTTTGAACACAACTGTACCTTCATGAGGTAACTGCAGGGACTCCATAATCAATCATCTAAAACATCTTGCTGCTGCTTGCCGCTGTATAAGTAGGTAGTATTTCCATATAGCTGTACATTGGAGTTAAATTTAATGGTGGGCATATGTAGGCAGGGCCGGTGCAAGGATTTTTGCCAACACAAGCAAAGCTACATTTTGGCGCCCCCTTCCCTCGCAGCTTACCTGGTCCTGGTCCTGTCTGCAGCAGCTAGCTTCTCCTCTGTGAGGACCATATTCTTCGCCCTCTAAGACACACCTAGGTTTTAGAGGAGTATAATAAGAAAAAAATATTTTCCATTACACCTCAGGTCAGACCAGCAATCAGACCCCCAATGTTAATCAGACCTCAGATCAGACCCCCATGTCAGACATCAGCCCCCATCCATCAGCCCCCATGTCAGCCATCATGAAGCCATGTCAGCCATTAGCCCCCCATGTCAGCCATCAGCCCCCATGTCACATTTCTCCCCCTCCGTGTCACATTTTTCCGCCCTCCCCCAGGGTGCGCCCTAAGGCAGCCGCTTGGTCTGCCTTATGGTAGCACCGGCCCTGTATGTAGGAAAAACAATAGCAGCTGTGCACATAGCGCTCCATAGCAAATTTTGTAATGCTAAGCCACACCTCTAACTCCACCCAATGCATATCTATATGATCACAGTACATCCCCCTCAGTCTGCCTCTCATCTCTGTCTAGTTCTTGTCACTTGCAGTGAGTAGGATACGGGTGGTTAAAGTTCTGTATTTGTCATGACGCGAATTGCAGCATGCACAGGGTACTATCCCAGGGCCCTTCCAAGGTGTTATAATGTACGTCCCAGATTAGGAATGCCAAAGTGGTGTAATGGCCTATAATGTCTCTATAGGGTGGTGATAATTGTGTCACGGTGTCTTCTACCTGGTTACGGCTGGACTCCTGGCTTACTTGCAATAAATTTGAGTGTAGTGATAGTAGGAGTAATAGAGGAATTTTGCAGAGTTAATGATGTCCAGACCTTTGGATGAAGTTTAAACGCTTCTTTACTTGACATAACTTGTATCCAAGCAGTATACAGCTTTGGTCTCTTGGTCCCAGCAGGTTTTGGCAAGTATTGGCAGGAATAAATACTTCTGCTTTAAATATGGGGAGCTTGCAGGATAAGTCGTCTGCTTGGTAGCTCTGTAATTGTGACAGGAATTAATCTTCTGCACTTTTCTGTAACTTATGCTTTGTGGGGACAAACTAGCTGAGGAGGGATGGCTTCTCTTAGGTCTCTGGATTTAACTCACAGATTCTCAGGGGATACTTTCTTCCTGTAACTCTGGAGGTTGTAGTTAGTTTTCTGCTTCTTCATCCAGCCAAGGCTGAAGGTGCTCAGACTGGGAATATGATCAAGTCTCAGCCGAGACAATATCCTTGCTGTCTTCTCTATGCAGGGGAACTCCTTACACACACACCCTACCCCTAGCAGGGGGTAGGCTACACTCAACTCTAACTTCCTTCTCCACCCATGCTGCAGGATGTGGTAACAGCCCACTTCGCTCACAGAGGGGGAGCTAAGCTGGAATATTCCAACCTAGATACATTAAACTAGGACTTGTACCTTGCCAAAGTGTTGCTGCCACCTGCTGGTGAACCTGGAAAATTACAGGAACAATTGTGTTTAACATGATTTTACATGAACATTTGTGAAGACATAATATAAATACATCAGATGACAATATAAAGGCTCTTAGAAGATAGTAGCAGGGAAGAGGCATGTAGTAACACAACTCTGGGGTGTTACACAGTCTTTTTTGGATAATTGTTAGATTAGTGTACTTACCTTCATTCATTTGTGTGATATTGTGTTAGCATTATAGCATATCTTCATTATTTGGAAGTTTTCTTCTATAACTCTACTGCCAGCTTTTTATGTAACGTAAATGTTAGGTTTATCCTAATATTTCCTCAACAAAAACTGTTTGAACATTAAAACATAAATAAGTATAAGGAAAGCTACACCTCAGAATCCTAACTTTTATTTCCATAAATACAAATGCACTAGAAATATTACATATTCAATTCCAAATCAGAACAATCCAGTTTGTGTTAAGCCTTTACAAAAGGGAAAGAAAAGGGAATATTAGGCGGTTAAAAAAATAGCAGCGCCAGCATTTTTCTTTAGACTCAAAAATTAATTGCATGAACTAAAAAGATGCTTGAGATTTCACTTTACTTTGAACTACTGAATATTTACTCTTATAAAGGCTAGTTCGAGAGGCTGGTTCTCAACCATCTTCGCCCCCTGGTGAGGTCTTCATTGGATCCACTGCAGTTTGCCTACCAGCCTGGCATCGGGGATGGATGATGCCATCATCTACCTACTACACCGAGCTGTAACTCACCTGGAGAGGCCTGGAAGCAGTGAGGATCATGTTGTTTGATTTCTCCAGTACTTTTAACACCATCCAACCTGGACTTCTGAAGGACAAGCTGGAGATGGCAGGAGTGGACTACCACATGTCACATTGGATACTTGACTACCTCACAGAATGCCCACAGTTTGTTAAATCTCAGGGTTGTGTCTCTGACAAGCTGTTCTGCAGTACAAGGGCCCCACAGGGAACTGTGCTGGCACAGTTCCTCTTCACCCTTTTCCCTGCAGACTTCTCCACCAACTCCCCAGGCTGCCACATACAGAAGTTCTCTGATGACTCTGCCATAGTCGGCCTTATGGCAGGTGGGGACAACTCAGAGTACAGACAGGGGACACAGGATTTTGTGGACTGGTGTCAGCAGAACCAGCTCCAAATCAACGCAGGCAAAACCAAGGAGCTGGTTGTTGGATTTCCGCAGACACAGGCCCTCTGCTTTGGTTCCGGTGAACATACAGCGAACAGACATTAAGGTGGTGGACTCTTTTATAAGTATCTGGGTGTTCACCTGAACAACAAACTGGACTGGAGCCATAACACTGATGACTTTTTTCAAAAAGGGTCAGAGCAGGCTCTATCTGTTGAGGAGACTGAGGTCCTTTGGAGTGCAGGGGACGCTCCTAAAGACCTTCTTTGACTCAGTGGTGGCATCAGCCATATTCTATGGTGTGGTTTGTTGGGGGAGCAGCTTATCTGTGGCTGAGAGACAGAGATTAGATAAGCTCATTAAGAAGGCCATCTCTGGCCTAGGTTGTCCCCTTGATCCAGTGCAGGAGGTGAGTGACAAAAGAACTCTAGCAAAATTAACATCATTGTTAGACAATGTCTCCTACCCTATGCACAAGGCTGTTGTGGAGCTGGAGAGCTCCTTCAGTGACAAACTGCTGCATCCTATGCGCACGAAGGAACGTTATTGTAGGTCCTCCCTCCCAGCAGCGGTTAGGATTTATAACCACCACTGTTCCTGTTAAAGGGGATATTAATTATTAATATTTATGCAAATCTCAATAATTAATATTCATAAAAAGGCGCGAGTCGTCTAGTGATGACTCCGCCTATTTATGCCTAAATCATAATAAATAAACTAACCTATTTAGCTATGTTAACTAGCTACCTCTGTTACCTATACACTCCACTGAACTACACTACGGCTATTGTTTGCGGCACCTACTACTACAAAAGACTACACACTGTGCTTAAATAAAGGGTATTTATTAACACACTATACATAACAGTCTAATATTTGCTTATAATTATATATATCTATCAATGGAATAGATATATATATATTTATAGCAGCACACAGCAATATAAGTAAACACACTATAACAACACACTAATACGGTTCTAACTACACTAACACAGTCCCAAGTCCTCCCCAGAATCTAACTACAATTACAATAATACACATACATACACTTTACCAGTAGCCCACCCAATCCTGTCATCTCCTATCCCTACGGGGCATAACAAGGGGTTATTACGGACACTGCTGCTGCTGCTGGGGTAAGCAGGGCAGCCGTGAAGAGGTATCAGGGGTAGAAGCACAGGGGCAATACCAGGGTAGCAGGGGATATGAGGGATCTACAATCCTGGGGGAACACAGGGGATTTAGGAGTATAGGGGGAATCAGGGCAGGGGAAGGTAAGGGTTACCAAGGGTTCTAGGGGGATTAGGGGGATTAGGGGTTTGGAGGGAAAAGGTTCCTCAGCCATCTCCAGGGGCATGTGGCCTCTCTTCCTTCAGGGAGTTGTTCCCATGTGTCTCTGATTGTAGTCTGGTTGCAAGAGAGCCTTGTTCCTGGCTTCGGGCTCATATATCAGCCTCAGAAACAGCCCACCTCCCCCCTCCTCAGGGATGTGACATCATAGTGTGACTGTGACGTATGCCTGAACTCAGGACTGCCAGTTGGCCCCCTGAGGCTAGCAGCACCACACGCCCAGCCATGTCACAAACATAAGGTGGGGCAGAGCATAGTAACTAAGCTGATAAACTCAACAAAAGGCCTCAGCTCAATTGATCCCTTAGCCTTTGAAGTCACCAGCCACCTAGAGACATATCCACCCCCTGCAGGAACTGGCTGAACGCCGTACCTATGGGGGGAATTTAAGTATATATATGTATATAGATACTTGGGGCGCATCTATATACACATATATATTCATTTGAAACCTGGGGCATACATGGGCAGTTATAGGCCCATATATATATATATATATATATATATATATACCTGGGGGAGAGCCATGGCAGATACACATATATAGATGTTTGGGGCACATCTACCTGCATGTACATATACACAATATAATTCTGGGGCATAAATGGGCAGTAATAAGCCCACCTGCCTATGGATATATTATACATAGAGTTGTATGCTGACAAGGGGGCATACATACATCTCCATGTATACACCCATACCACCTGGATCGGCCCATGCAAAAGGGCCAATATACATGCATATATGTAAGGGCATATATACATACATATTTAAATCCAACATTTCCCTCAACAGTTCCCATAAACCCTGTAGTACATTTTTTAAAGTAAATTCTGTGTTATGTTTTTCTTGTATTTTTACTCTTTAATTTCCAATTACTCTTATTTTTGCTCCTGTTGTAAATGTGATTGCTGCTGTTATGCCAACATTTCCCCACTGAGGGACAATAAAGGGATTTTCTTCTTCTTCTTCGTCTTCACCATTGTTTCTGAGAACTGCTTGACATCTGTGCTGCATGGAGTTGACCAACTTTTGACGCCTCTGGAAGGGTATTACAGTCCACAACGATTGGACTACATTACAAATTTCTCCTGCATTTTTAGATTTTGCCTCCTTTTTTATGTCATACCACAAGTTCTCTATAAGATTGAGGTCAGGGGATTGGGCTAGCCATTCCATTACCTTAATCCTGTTTGTCTGTAACTAAGATTTGTTCGCTTACTGAAGTGTTTTGGATCATTGTTGTGTTGAAACATGCATTTCAAAGGCATTCCTTCTTCAACATAGGACAGGGATGGTCAACCTGAGGCTCTCCAGCTGTTGCAAAACTACAACTCCCAGCATGCCGAGACTGTGTACAGCTATCAGCCTACAGCAGGGCATGGTGGGAGTTGTAGTTTTACAGCAGCTGGAGAGCCGCATATTGGCCATGCCTGGCATAGAAAAACAGGATCTTGTAGTCCTATGTTGATGAAATACAGTATATTCAGACTGATCCATGATTCCTCATATGCGATAAATAGGCCCAACACCATGGTATGAGAAATATCCCCATATTGTGATTTTTGCATCACCATGCTTTACTGTCTACGCAGTGTACTATGGCTTGATTTCAGTGATGGGTGGGGGAGGGGGGTCCTGACATACTGTCTGTGGCCTCTAGACTTTTGCTTTCATCGCTCCACAAATGGTGTGCCATTTCTCTTTAGACCAGTCAATGTGTTGCTTGGCAAATTGTTTCCTGTTTAGCAATGGGACTTTGCATGGAGTTTGTGCTGGTAACTTGGCTTCACTTAGTTGTCTTCTGATTGTAGCAGTACTCAATAGTAACTTCAGATCTTCTTTGATCTTTCTGGAGATGATCATTAGATGAGCCTTTACAATTTTGACTATTCTTCAAACATTTGAACAGTAGTTCCCTGCATCCTTCCACATCTTTAAGGTTTTGGTTGCTACTTCAAGGTATTGAGATCATTTTAGATGAGCAGCCTATAATTTGCTGTACTTCTTTATATGTTTTTACCTCTCCAATCTAACTATGTTTTTCAGACACAAAAAAAGAGGCAGTTTGGTGACAGAGACCTCTTAAATGAGTTTAAGAGATTTTTTTTCCAGAACTCTTATCTATGTCTGTTTCTGGTATTTTATTAAAGTGAATAAAGCAGATCTGCAATAAAAGACATGGTCCATGGTCAAGAGTGGGTGTGTTTCTGTAAAAACGGACAAATCCTTTAAACTTAAGAATTCATGCCTGTGCTGTATGAATGGGGTATAAACTGGATTAAACTGTAACCACTATCCAAAGATAGTAGACATGTTGAAAAACATTGCTTCTGATAAAATGTATTTATCTCATTTGTTGTAGCTTTATGACTTTTTCAATTTCCTAATGGACCACTTTGCTCAAGACAACAGCAAGGAAAGTAAGTCGTTCTTCGGTTTTTCTATTTTATGACCTACAACTGGCATAAAAATGTTTCCATTATAAGAAAACATGTATAAGTAGCAATGGGGCAGATAAACTAAGATTGTTGTCCTAATATAACGCCAGTCTTTGTATAAAAACTGTTGGCGCAGAAAGCGCCAAATGTATTAATACATTTGGCACGTTTCCAGGCCGTCCGTGCACCAGACTTTTAAATCTATACCAGCTACGGGCTGGCCATTTGAACTATAATTTGTACTAGTCTCTGGTGTAAATGATAGTAAATCCATCAGGCCGGGGGAGGCCACACGTTTTGTTGCCAAACCCATCTACTGTTCTCACCACTTTTAATAAGTGGCGAGAGAAGTGAAAAGATGCAAATATAGCATGCGTCATAGTTTGCTACTTTTTCATGCCACAATAGTAGCGTGAACAGTTTCATAAATGCCCCTCAAAGTGCATTAAACATCACATCATCAGAGTGTTCAAAGTATTCATGGTCTCTAGAACAGGTGCCCCCTTCACACTGTGATATTATGAACTTTTATGTATAGACATATATGGAAAAAGAGGTTTTGCTGGGCTTAAAGGGGCATTCCAGTTTTATTTTTTATTTTTTTTACAGAATGGGAAATCATACAATTTTCTAATACCATGTATTTAACATTTTCCTCACATACCTTTCTTGATCAGTGCTGTTGACCCTTATCTGAACAGTAGAACAGTATAGGCTATGCATCAGTTCTGTTTAATGTAGCCCAAGGCTAACTGAATAGGACTAAATGTTGCAACAGTCATGTGATCTGACAGCTTCTTGTGGGTTTGTATTTGGGTCATTGTGTTCATTGGCAGTTTGGTCCTGCTAGGGTAAACTTTACTTGGCTCTGTGTGTGCTTACACTTAGGTTCAGAAATATTTGGACACACGTTTTTGCATGTTAGCTGTTTACCAAAACTTATTCAAGATACAGTTATATAATCAATAGGGGCTTAAAGTGCAGACTCTCAGCTTTAATTTGAGGGTATTCACATAAGGTTTAGGAATTACAGCTCTTTAATATGTAGCTGCCTCTTTTTCAAGGGACCAAAAAGTTATTTAATGGGCTACATGGGCTATTCCCTCATTAATCCATCATCAATTAAGCAGGTAAAAGGTCTGGTGTTGATTTCAGGTGTACCATTTTCCAGGATGTAGGTGAATCAATATCTAAGTCTACCATAAAGAGAAGACTTTATGAGATCAAATACATAGGGTTCATTACAAGGTGCAAACCATTAATCAGCCTCAAAAATAGATAGGCCAGATTAGACTTTGCAAAAAATAAAAAGCATCTAAAGAAGCCAGCCCAGTTCTGGAACCACATTCTTTAAACAGATGGAACTAAGATCCATATGTACCAGAATGATTAGAAGAAAAAAGTATGGAGAAGACTTAGAACAATTGATGATCCAAAGCACACCGCATGCTCTTTAAAACATGGTGGGGGCAGTGTGATGGCATGGGCATGCATGGCTTCCAATGGCACTGGGTCACAAGTGTTTATTAATGTTGTGGCTGAAGATAGAAGCAGCTGGATGAATTCTGAAGTGTACAGTGATATACTTCCTGCTCAGCTTCAACCAAATACAGCAAGATTAATTGCACTGAACTGCACCGTACAGATGGACAATGACCCCAAATATACTGCGAAAGCAGCCCAGGAGTTTTTTAAGGCAATTAAGTAGAATATTCTGCAATGCCCGAGTCAATCACCAGATCTTAACCCGATCAAACATGTATTTCACTTGCTTAAAGGGGTTATCCAAAGCTGTAACCCCCCCCCCCCCCCGCTCCCTAATGCCCAGGCCCCTCATACACTGTCCCAGCCAGCTATTGGCTGCACCCCCCGTCGCTGGATGTTTGGGAGATGCTGCAATGGCCTTAAAGGGACCTGGGGGGGCAGAGGTGTTGGGGACCAATTAAGTATTGTCTGTATGAGGGGCCTGGGCATTGTGAGGGGTGGGGTTTACACCTTTGGATAACCTTTTAAGACAAAACCTAAAGTAGAAAAACCAACAAACAAGCAACAACTGAAGACAGCTCCAGTAAAGGCCTGGCAAAGCATCACAAAGGAGAAAACCCAGTTATGTCCATGGGTTCCAGACTTCAGGCAGTCATTACCTGCAAAGGATTCTCTACAAAGTATTAAAAATGAACATTTTATTTATGGTAATGTTAGTTTGTTCAATTACTTTTGAGCCCCTGAAATTAGGTGACTTTGTACAAGAATGGTTGAAATTCCTAAATGTTTCTTCAGAGTCAGCTGCCAACTACACTGGGACTGTTCCAAGAGGTAGTGACCTGGTGACTCCCCTGCAGCAAAGACCAGATTCCTGTATAGGGGTGTGGCGAAACCAACCTCGCCACTGGGTTTTGGAGGGGCCTGGCTACTAGCCTCTTGCCCCAGGATTATGGGCCCTCTCATCAGCCAGGCCTCCTTTGTTCACAAAGGACTTGGACTAACTTGAACCCCTGGTCTAATTCGTGCCATTTTGGGATGTTAAATGTCTATGTGTATTGAAAAGGGTGGGACATTGTATACGTTGAGTAGGGAGGTCTGTTCCATTGTCTCTCTGTGTGTATTGGCGATGTCCTTTGTCCTGAAAGATAATTGAATCACTTCTCGGTTGTCTCCAGGACAGAGGATATTGTGTATTCGCCTGCCTGTGATGATTGCATCAACCCAGTGTGAGGTAATTCTATCACGGGCAGAGAGGAGGATTTTGTGTGGGAGTGTCTGAGTGTATTGTACGTGGTTATTGGCTGTTTTTACAAAACCCTGTGGGTGGTAGCCTTGTTGGAAGATGTGTATAAAATGCTTGTGTGTTAAAATAAAGAGGCTGCTTTATACCTTCATGAAGTTTTGGCTCATGTTTGGGGAATGCAATAACTACACTCTTGGGGATTGCTATATCACAATACTCCCCTGAGTATAAGCTCTTGTAAGAGCTTGTTCATGGCTCCTGCTCTCTGGATGTAGGAGAGGTTCACCCACTGGAAGCTGAAGCCCGGTCTTGGGTCCAGCGTGGGTGGAGGACGGTGAGACCCCAACCAAGCTGCGGCAGTTCGTGGGGTCTGCCATGCGTACGGTGTCAAGTGGAGTGCTTGGAGTCCTCGGAAAGCACTAGGACCATCTATCGATGGAGGTACCCGGTCGGGGTGCCAGGAGATCCGTTACAAGGGGTTTAACTGGTTAGTTGACACAGTGGTTCCACAACCATTGTCTGTAACAAGTGTGTGTGTGTGTGTCACAGTCTGACACTATCCAATCAGTGATGATAGTGACAGACTGTGTAGGGACTCCTTCTCAACTGGCAACACCCATCTGGACTTACACCGCAAACTGCTAGCATCTCATTCTAGAATGAATAATAAACAAATGGTACAAAAAACAGTCATAAAAATAGATGCCCCAGAATTATTACATGGGTAATGCAATTAGTTACTTATTGCATATTATTTGCATTCAACTAGAAAACACCTTTAGTGTACCTTCACACACGTAGATTTTGTTGCAAATTTTTTTCTGTAAATCAGTTCCATTCAGTTGAATCTATGTTCTTTTATAAATGTGTCATAATCAGAGCATGGTGGAATTACAAAAAAAAATAAAACTCATCATGGATGCTGAGTGAAAAAATGGCAACAAAAAAAAACTGCAAAAAAGCCAGTATAAAATTATGGGGGACAATTACTAAGACCAGCATTTTATATACTTGTCTTAATCTCTGCCCGCTGTCATCAGATGTGGTACAATTATTATGAGCACATGCCTCTTAATCATTTCTTCAGCATTTCTTGAAAGGTTTGTGTGTCAGAATGGAAATCTACGACAGCTAGTTGCTGTGGCGTAGTCTTCAGGTATAATTTACACCACTTTTCAGGTATAAATTATAATAAGATGCCAAGTGGAGAGCTTGGTGTGAAACCTCAAGAAAGTTGCAAAATAGGGGCATGTGGAAAGATTTGTGACTTTTTGATGCTATAAAACTCCATTGGGGTGTGATAAATGTGTGAATCCAACTGAAAATAAGCAGGGGTATAGCTATAATGTAGAGGCAGCAATCACACCCAAGCTTTGGTGCCTGATGGGGCCCAAAGACCCAACTACCACATATGACCACACCAGTACCATAAATCACACCTGATAGGTCGGGGGCCTGCTGTAGACTTTTCATTGGGCTCTAGGAGAAATGGCTGAAAGAAAAATAAACTAGTATCCTTCATGCTAAATCTTATATAACATGTGATGTGTTTTAATTCTTGTAAGGGAATTTCATCTGCCGTATGTTCACTGAAGAAGAAAACCTAAAAGACACTGAGCTAGAGAAATACTGTGATTATGAATCCATTGAGGTGCCAGTGTCTTACACAGGTCCTCGACTGACATTTCCTTTAAAGCCTAGCCATGCAGCAGCCTTAGTGGAAGCTTTCAAACAGAAGCAAGTAAGTATAACTTGATCACCTCATTTATTGAGTTCTGTGGTGGGTGGGGTATTAAACATTTTAGGATTTTTATATTAGGTTTGAATAGTATTTTACTGTTAATTATTGCTAGATAGTTCTAGACCACTACTGAATTAGTGGCTGGTGCTGTTTCTTCAGAAGGGGGCATTGATCCTCTAATTGCTAAGTTACATGTGTACAACCTTTTGTCAATATGAGTCGGCATACAACTATATCTAAAATTGATCCTCTAGTAGCAGCTTGCTTGTTAAAAAAAAGTTGAAAGATTGACCATAAAACCCATCACAACCCCCACCCAAAAAAGTACAGCGTAGAAAGCCTATGGGGGAGATTTTTTCAAAACTTGTGCAAAGGAAAACTGACTTAGTTGCCCATAACATTAGATTGATCCTTTCATTTTACAATGTACCTCTGAGGAAATCAAAGTCTGAATCTGGTTGCTGTGGGCAAATAAGCCAGTTTTCCTTTGCACCAGTTTTGATAAATCTCCCCCATCTGTGATTTCTGTGACTGTCCCATTCATCTGAAATGGGCTAGCAGAAATCCTTGCATGTGCTGCAGAAACAACCCATTCACATGAAACAGATTTTCAGTGACGGAAATTTCTAAAACAAATCTGCCTACTGTGAATTCAACCTAACTTAGCCAGTATTATCTACTGTAGAATTCACGTCTGGCTGCTAAATGTGTGCATCTTGCTTTCTCCTGCTGCACTGTTGCACTAGCACTAGTCCCATATTTGAGCTAGTCCTCCGATGATAGTGACGTTTCTAGGTCTGGAAGAAATAAGGAATATTCTGTTCAAACCGGAAACGCTCTGACTGTGCAATCACTGGACTTATTAAGTAAAGTTGATGATACTTGCTATTAGAGTTGAGCGAAGCAGGTTCAGACAGCTCTGTCCAAACTCGATTTGTTTGAAAACTTTGTTAATAATATGCGCTTCATACAGCTTTATAATGTGCCATTACAGTTAGTTTCTGTGCATGAATTAATGTTTCAAAATCCGAATCCGAACTTGGGTTTGTGGCTCATTAACAAACCAGAGTTTAGATTCGGATTTTGAAACATTAATGTATGCAAAGAAACTAACTGCAATGGGCCAGGCACGAGACTAAACAAGTCTTGTGTAACTGGTGGCAAAAGGAAGATTGCCTCAGCAGAGCCAATAAATTGTAAGGCTGCATGGAGTGCATATTATTAACAAAGTTCCTAACCCGCTTCGCTCAACCCTATTTGCTATGGTCGATAAAACATTTTTACCTCCATGCAGTGAAAATACTGGCTGATTTGGTGGTTTACCAGCCCGGTGGCATAACTACTATTGAGTCACTGGCTGGAGAACACTTGCAATGAGCAGGAATACTGATATCCTCTGACGCCAAATTATGCAATAACTGGGTCAGGTGTAGATGATAGTCTATGTTTTGTTTGTGACGCCAATTGCAGCGTGTGCAGGGTACTATCACAGGGCCCCCTTCCAAGGTGTTACAACGCACGTCCCAGGTTAGAAATTCCAGAGTGGTGTAATGGCCTATAATGTCTCTATAGGTGGTGATAATTGTGTCAACGGTGTCTCCTACCTGGGTACGGCTGGACTCCTGGCTCCTGGCTCACTTGCAATAAAGTTGAGTGTAGTGATAGTAGGAGTAATAGAGGAATTTAGCAGCAGAAATTAGGTCCAGACCTTTAGATGAAGTTCAAACTTTTCTTTACTGAAGATAACTTGAATCCAAAGAGAATACAGCATTAGTCTTTGGTCCCAGCAGGTTTAGGCAATGGTTGGCAGGAATAAATCTTCTGCACTATAAATCTGGAACTTGCAGGAAAAGACGTCTGCTTTGTAGCTCTGTAACTGTGGCAGGAATTTAGCTTCTGCACTTCTCTATATCTTCTGCTTTAAGGGGACTGACTAGCTGAGGAGGAATATGGCTTCTCCTAGGTCTCTGAACTTTACTCACAGATAGGCTCACAGTGAATGCTTTCGTCCTGGAACTCTGGAGATTGTCAGCTTTCTTGTCATCCAGCTGAGGCTGCAGAGCTCAGTCTGGGTATTCGATCAATGTCTCAGCCGAGACAAGATCCTGGCTTTGTTCCCTATGCAGGGGGACTCCTACACACACCCCCTACCCCTAGAAGGGGTTGGGCTACACTGAACCTAACTTCCTTCTCCACCCAAGGTGCAGGATGTGGGAACAATCCACACCTCCACGGAGGCGGAGCTGCGCTGGAATGAACCATTCCAGGCTAGATACACAAAACTGTAACTAATTCCTTACCAATCCATTGCTGCCACCTGCTGGTGAACATGGAAAATTACAACAATAATTTACATTTAACATAGTTTTACATACACAGTTGTGTAAACATGAGCAAAATCATATCAGATGACAAGGTAAAGGCTCTTAGAAGATAGTAGCAGGGTAGAGGCGTGTAGTAACACAACTCTGGGGTGTTACACACTCTTTTAAAGAGGTTGACCAAATATTAAATTTGTTTAAAGGTTGTCCAAGGTGTAAAATAATAAAAAGTGTAAAATAATAAAGTAAGTAAATACTCTCCTTGTTGATCCCCTGACACTCCGCCTGTCTCTGCTTCTTGTTTCCTCTGGACACACAGCAATGACTATGCAGCCTATCATTGGCAGAGATGGTCCCCACGGCATTCAGTAATTGGCTGACTGATCATTTCCTTTGTGTCTAGAGGGACCAGTAGAAAATTGCGGCACACAGTCTCTTTTGTCTGCAAATAGTTATTTATTATTACATCATATAAAGTTCATGATCCAGTTCCGTTATAGGAATTTTACAGTAATTACATTTATGAGAAATCACTTTAGTGATCCAGCGCCAACTCAGACCAGCAGACGCATCATGAAAAATAGACCGCTGAGGAAGGCCATCACTGGACGAAACGTCCGGTCGCTATTTTTCATAAATGTGATTACTGTAAAATTCCTATAATGGAATTAGATCATGAACTTTATATGATGTAATATAAATAAATAACTATTTGCAGACAAAAGAGACTGTGTGCTGCAATTTTCTACTCCTTTACTACAACCTACAAGTCCCTGTGGGCACCAGCAGCAAAGGTGTAAAGGTGTGCGGTGCTTCACCTGTACAACAATAGAGGGACCAGTAAGAAGAGACCGGTGGAGGACTGTGAAGCATTGGAATGAGTTTTATTTATTTTTTATATTTGAATGGCTGTACAACACATTTAAAGCTTACATGAAATAGCATAGTACAACTGCAAAAAAAGGTTGTCAGTCAGCACATCCCAATTTCTATAATTGCATTATTGTACTTTATTTGTGTTTGCAGAGTGCTGCTGCATTGTCTTTTTTTTCCTGTATATTTCTAGCCATGGCAGCGTGCACATGCACATTGGGATGTGCTGACTGACCCCCTTTTATTGCAGTTGTACTGAAGCTGGAGATGTGGCTGACTCCTCTTGGTCTTTCACCCCTGACTAGCCTGTCTGCCCCATAGGCTGATTTTTATAAAAGTATTAGCCCTCATGCACACGACCGTTGTGCGTGTTGTGCTCCGCTAATTGCGGATCCGCAAAACACGGATGGCGTCCGTGTGCGTTCCGAAATTTGCGCAACGGCGCGGACAGCCATTAATATAACTGCCAGACAAGAATTGGACAGGTTGTATTTTTTTTGCGGACCACAGAACGAAGCAACGGATGCGGACAGCACAGGGAGTGCTGTCGGCATCTTTTAAAGGCCCCATTGAAGTGAATGGGTCCACATCCAAGCCGCAAATACTCTTGCTCAGATGCGGACCAAATCAACGGTCGTGTGCATGAGGCCTTAAGCTGTAGCCTACACTCATTGTATTTATTGGAACCCATTTGGCACTAGGAGAAGTATAGCGTGGGCTCAGCATGCAGGTTGGTACCTGCATCCCTGGATTTAATGGAGGCCGTTATGGCACCAAGAATGGTAAAAAGCAGAGTGGACCCAGCATGCATGTGGAACCTGCACTCCCTGAATTTTATGGTGGCCATTATGACACATAACAGGTATGATTTAGTGTTAGGTTCCCGTCTTATAGAGATCGCCTTAAAGGGGTATTCTCATCTTCTCTTTTTATACTTACCTTCCTTGAGCACGACGTTCACTTCCTGGATTCTTCTCCCGGCCGGGCCGCGCTTGCGCAGAAGACTGAAGATTTTCTCCCGGCCGGGCCACGCAATGTCCTAAACGCGCACGCCGCCGCGCATGCGCCATGGTGACTTATTCCTGGCCTGTATAGTACAGAGCTGGCGTGCGCGTTCGCAGCTTTGTACTATACTGGCCAGGAAGAAGTCATCATGGCGCATGCGCGGCGGCGTGCACGTTCAGGACATTGAGCGGCCCGGACGGGAGAGAATCTTCAGTCTTCTGCTCAAGCGCTTCCGGCAGGATCCGACAGGAGAGGTGGCCGTAACCAGGGGAGACCAAAGACAACATCAGGCAAGAGGGGACTTACAGACGTGGACAAAATTGTTGGTACCCTTTGGTCAATGAAAGAAAAAGTCACAATGGTCACAGAAATAACTTTAATCTGACAAAAGTAATAATAAATTAAAATTCTATAAATGTTAACCAATGAAAGTCAGACATTGTTTTTCAACCATGCTTCAACAGAATTATGTAAAAAAATAAACTCATGAAACAGGCATGGACAAAAATGATGGTACCCCTAACTTAATATTTTGTTGCGCAACCTTTTGAGGCAATCACTGCAATCAAACGCTTCCTGTAACTGTCAATGAGACATCTGCACCTCTCAGCAGGTATTTTGGCCCACTCCTCATGAGCAAACTGCTCCAGTTGTGTCCGGTTTGAAGGGTGCCTTTTCCAGACTGCATGTTTCAGCTCCTTCCAAAGATGCTCAATAGGATTGAGGTCAGGGCTCATAGAAGGCCACTTTAGAATAGTCCAATTTTTTCCTCTTAGCCATTCTTGGGTGTTTTTAGCGGTGTGTTTTGGGTCATTGTCCTGTTGCAAGACCCATGACCTGCGACTGAGACCAAGCTTTCTGACACTGGCTAGTACATTTCTCTCTAGAATTCCTTGATAGTCTTGAGATTTCATTGTACCCTGCACAGATTCAAGACACCCTGTGCCAGACGCAGCAAAGCAGCCCCAGAACATAACAGAGCCTCCTCCATGTTTCACAGTAGGGACAGTGTTCTTTTCTTGATATGCTTCATTTTTTCGTCTGTGAACATACAGCTGATGTGCCTTGGCAAAAACTTCGATTTTTGTCTCATCTGTCCACAGGACATTCTCCCAGAAGCTTTGTGGCTTGTCAACATGTAGTTTGGCATATTCCAGTCTTGCTTTTTTATGATTCGTTTTCAACAATGGTGTCCTCCTTGGTCGTCTCCCATGTAGTCCACTTTGGCTCAAACAACGACGGATGGTGCGATCTGACACTGATGTTCCTTGAGCATGAAGTTCACCTTGAATCTCTTTAGAAGTCTTTCTAGGCTCTTTTGTTACCATTCGGATTATCCGTCTCTTAGATTTGTCATCAATTTTCCTCCTGCGGCCACGTCCAGGGAGGTTGGCTACAGTCCCATGGATCTTAAACTTATGAATAATATGTGCAACTGTACTCACAGGAACATCTAGTTGCTTGGAGATGGTCTTATAGCCTTTACCTTTAACATGCTTGTCTATAATTTTCTTTCTGATCTCTTGAGACAGCTCTTTCCTTTGCTTCCTCTGGTCCATGTCGAGTGTGGTACACACCATATCACCAAACAACACAGTGATTACCTGGAGCCATATATATAGGCCCAATGGCTGATTACAAGGTTGTAGACACCTGTGATGCTAATTAGTGGACACACCTTGAATTAACATGTCCCTTTGGTCACATTATGTTCTGTGTTTTCTAGGGGTACCATCATTTTTGTCCATGCCTGTTTCATGAGTTTATTTTTTTACATAATTCTGTTGAAGCATGGTTGAAAAACAATGTCTGACTTTCATTGGTTAACATTTATAGAATTTTAATTTATTATTACTTTTGTCAGATTAAAGTTATTTCTGTGACCATTGTGACTTTTTCTTTCATTGACCAAAGGGTACCAACAATTTTGTCCACGTCTGTAAATAGGTAATAAAATGTATTTAGAAAAATGATCACTGTCAAATCAGATTTAACAGTGATCATTAAGGTGAGAATACCCCTTTAACGTTTGGCAGACGGGCCCAAATAATTTTGTACAAAATGTATTTGCCAAGAATCTCAAATTTGCTAAATGAGCGTAGCATTAGCACCAGAATGTTTTCTATAATTATGGCATTATTGTACTTTATTTGTGTTTGCACAGTGCTGCTGCATTGTCTTTATTTCTATGAAATAGCATAGGTAGAAAACTCAAGGTGCATGCTTCCAAAAACTGTTTTATTCTCTCACGGTTCTTCCTAGTAGCAGCTCCATGCACATTATGTGTTACATCTTTTACATGAGACAAGGAAACATCTCAAACTGCTGCCAAATATAAAACACGTCACAACCAGTTACAGCAAGGAGATCACCATATGTGGTAAGAATTTTATGTATTTTAGTGACTGATTTAAATATCTTTTATATACTGGTAGTTTACCAATTGTCCGTGCAGTGCGTTACAACTGCAGTTCTGCCATCAGAAAAAGCCTCGGCCAGTGACGAATACGCACTTCTACCGAATACACAGCACCGACACAATATTGTCCATTTATGGGTGGGGTCACATCACGTTTTTGTCATCTGTCTGAGGCATCCGTTAACATAGATTTTTTTTGTATGTTAAACGGATGACAAAAACGTAATGTCAACCCACCCTTAGAAATCTTGAAATACTGCCCTCTAGAGCACACAAATGCTGACACGACCTATTTCCCTCTGCTCACATATCAGCCTTTTTGTAAAGCTGCTCTTGAGCTAGCACTGTACAGGAAGCAACATTCCCCCAATCACTTGAGTAAGACCTGTGCATGGTCAGCCTCATAAGTATTCCCTTCAGTGCAGTAAATAGTAATGAGGTTGTGTGGCCCTTCCCTTCCACGTGGGTTACGGCAGGGGCCCTCTAACAAACACATTCACTAAAGAAATCACTTTAAAAGTTTCTATTGGTAATTTAGCCCTAGACATTCTGCATGGCAGACCGCACATTTAACACTACACCATAGAAGAGCACTGTTGTAAAAACTATTACTATTTTTCTGGTTTTCCAGGCAAAAAATAAATAGGATTACTAAAGTGAGGGGAAAAAAATCACTATTTTATTTGCACTGTTTACCTATCGCAATAAATAATGTACTACAATATACTATATTGTATGGGTTATATGGTTACAGCGATACCAAATACTGATTTGCGATATTTACAGTATTTCTCGCCCTATAAGACGCACCTAGGTTTTTGAGGAAGAAAATAAGAATTTTTTTATTTTCTTAACCAAAAGGTGTGCTTTTGGTGGGTTTGAACTAATGGTGGTCTGTGGATGATACTATTATGGGGGATCTGTGTATGACACTGTTATGGGGGGGATCTGTGTATATCGCACTGTTATGAAGGGGATCTGTGGATGGCACTGTTATGGGGGGATCTGTGGATGGCACACTGTTATGAGGGATCTGTGAATGACACTGTTATGGGGGATCTGTGGATGATACTGTTATGGGTGCATCTGTGGATGACACTGTTATGGAGGAGATTTGTGGATGACACTGTTATGGGGGCATTTGTGGATGGCACTGTTATGGGGGATATGTGGATGACACATATAGCATCTTATGCTATAGTGTCATCCACAGATCCCCATCCCCCCCCCCCCCCCCCCCCGCCATAACAGTGTCCCTGTGTAAATAGTGACCCCAATACAGGGGGTGGAGGCCAGCAACTGGTGTTTAAATCGCGGTGGTGCCCGTTGCAGTCACTGTACTCTATTACATCAGGCCCCGCTCGCACCAGTATTCATATGTAAAGTGTAGCTAATCCATATGTAAAGTGTAGACAAGGTAGGGCAATCCACTACTCACTATGAAACTCTCGTACTAGCAGGCAGGCTAGTGTGGCCAATCCATATGCAAAGTGTAGGCAAGGTAGCGCAATCCACTACTCACTATGAAACTCCCATACTAGCAGGCACTGCAGGCTGGCCGGTCACTCACTTCCTCACGCGGATGCTCCTCCCACTTTATTAATGAAGCAGGTGGAGCATGCACCGTGATGAAGTGATTTTTTTTTTTTCCTGCCATAACCAAAAGTTTGATTTTTTTGCTTCACCTTTACTAAATTAGTTATTTTACGGGTCTCTGCTGGGAATTTAACCCTAAACTTTCTATATTGCAGGCGATTTACCACTATACTATAGAATTACATTGTTAATAAAGATAGAATTTTCCGTGCCTAAAAAGCTACTAAACAGTAATACTATTTAACCCCTTAGTGACCAGCCTGTTTTGGGCCTTACTGACCAAGCGCTTTTCTTCCTTTTTTCATCGTCGCCTTCCGAAAGCTATAACTTTTTTATTTTTCCGTCTATATAGCTTTATGAGGAATTGTTTTTTGCGGGACTAGTTGTAGTTTTTAATGGCACCATTTTGGAGACCTTTCTGACTTTTATTAACTCTTTCTGAGAGGGAGATGGGAAAAACAGCAATACTGCCACTGCGTTTTTACGTTATAAATTTTACGGCGTTCATTTTTCGGTATAAATAACATAATATCTTTATTCTCTGGGTCAGTACGATTACAGTGATACCAAATACATCTAGTTTTTTTAAGTTTTACTCCTTTTTTTTTTAAACTCCTTTTTTTTAAAGAAAAAAATGTTTTTACATTGCCGCTTCCCAAGACCCATAACTTTTTTATTTTTCTTTCTATGGAGTTGAATGAGGGCTTGATTTTTGCGGGATGACTTGTATTTTTCATTGGTATCATTTTGGAGAAAATGGCGCTTTTTGATCACTTGTTATCACTTTTTTCAGTGGCAATTCTGTCTTTGTTATTTTTATTTTATTTTACGGCGTTCACCGTAAGGGATAATTTATGTGATATTTATGTAGTCTGGGTTGTTATGGATGCGTCAATACTAAGTATACGGGGGAGATTTTTTTTTTGCTATTTTTTTCATTGAAAAGCGTACTTTCAATGAAAAAAAAGTGTAAATTTTCTTATTTAATAAATGGTTTTTTTTTTCTTTTTTTACCACTTAATAGTCCCACAAAGGGACTATAACTGACAGTATTTTCATTGCTTTTAAAATGCAATGCATTATCCCTGGCGCAGCCTGCTGGAAATTACTACAGCCGGGACCAGGGCCTACATAGGAAGCCAGGTAGCCTTCAAACACATCGGCACCCCGCGATCGCATGTGAGAGCCGAGTCCCCTCTCCCCGCTGCACGGGGGACCCGTGCAGAGCTTAGACTAGGCCTCCTTAAAAAAGCTGCGGCCCAGCCTAAGGCCCCTTAGCGACATCGTAAAAACACGTATCAGTGGTTACTCAGGGGTTAATATTATGCCTGTGAAGAAAACAGTAATACTATCAGGCTTTTTAAAGGGAATCTGTCAGCTACAAAATGACCATAAACCATAAACCGCAAGCATTACCTGATGTCGTCTTCATGTTTCTAAAGATGTTTTTGTCTTAGATGTCCAATGCTCATAATCGGTGAAAAAATACTTTTATTCCCATGCAGGACATATGTAAATGAGGTTATTGAAGTCAAGCTTGCCATGCCACTTTATATTTGATTGACGGCCTTTGGTATACTTTCATGCGTGATTCCATCCTTAGATCTCACATGAGTTAAAGGGGTGGGCCAAGTTATATATATAAAAAAAAGAGCACTGTAAATCTGATGGTCAGCAATAACTACACTGAACAAAAATATAAACGCAACACTTTCGGTTTTGCTCCCATTTTGCATGAGCTGAAATCAAAGATCTGAAACATTTTCTACATACACAAAAGACCCATTAATCTCAAATATTGTTCACAAATCTATCTAAATCTGTGTTAGTGAGCACTTCTCCTTTTTCCTCACAGGTGTGGCATATATAAATCAAGGTGCTGATTAGACCGCATGAATATTGCACAGGTATGCCTTAGACTTCCCACAATAAAAGACCACTCGGAAATGTGCAGTTTGACACACAGCACAATGCCACAGATGTCGTAACGTTTGAGGGAGCGTGCAATTGCAGTAGACATTCCTGCAGTCAGCATGCCAATTGCACGCTCCCTCAAACGTTCAGGTTGGCCTCAGGTTGGCCATCCCTGCCTTATGGGAATAAAAGGTTAATGAACAAGAAAAAAACAATGTGGATAAATAGAAGTGTAAAGAAAGCAATAAATGACAAAAAGAAAGCATTTAAATCACTAAGGAGGGGAGCCAGGAAGCACTGAAAAACGACAAAAGAAAAAAATAAAATATGTAAAAACCAAATAGAAGCAGCCAAACTAGAGATCGAGAGATTAATTGCCAAAGAGAGGAAAACTAACCCTAAAATGTTCTTCAACTATATAAATGGTAAAAAGTATAAATCTGAAGGTGTCAGCCCTTTACAGAGTAATGAGGGGGGAGTTGCAGAGAGCGATGAAGAGAAAGCAAAGCTATTAAATATTTTTTTCTCCACTGTATTCACTAAGGAAAATGAAGATGAAATGCAGAATGTAAAAGTAAATTCCCCATTAAAAGTGTCACGATGTGAAGTGGGGGGGAAACTCCACACCGTACGCCGAAATGAAAATGGAGCAGAGACTACGTCTGGATGCCAGGATAAGGGAGCAGGTCACCTTCTATTACAACCCTGATCCTAGCCCTGACTCCTATCCGTATGAGCAGACCCAGATGAAAGGAAGGCTCGTACACAGGAACCTCAGACCCTGAGTTGCCCTGATGATCCCTGAAATTAAGGTCAGGAACTAGAGACAACCTGTTCCTCTACAACACAGATGAACAGGAGTCTCCACAGGCCTAGCAGCAAAGATAGGGGAAGACAGTGAACAGCAACTGGATCGGCAGCAATAGGGTGGAACACCAACACCAATATGTCACGGATGGTGTAACAGAAACAAGAAGTTACAAATAAGGATCCGACTGGCTTGATCCAAAACTAAGGAACAAAAGGGTGACCCCTATTTAAGCCCTGAAACTCTCCATGTCTTCTCAGCCCATGCAAAGATCTCTATGATAGAAAATTGCATGCCATCGTGCCTTGACTGTATGACACCTGAACACCCTATAATAGTGAGGGGACACGACCACCGGCTCCCTACACTTAATACGGAGGGAGTCAGGGTCACCTAGGATCAAGCAAACAGGAAAACACAAATCAATGAACAGACTTATCTGTAGAAGCATCAGTTGTAGCATCCAACATGTACACACTCCAGGAAATTGTATAAACCGCAAGGTAAGGCAGTATGGGGAGGAGATATATAGGGAGGCAATCACTGGCAATAGATGACAGCTGGGAGAGGGAGGAGAGATGTCAAAATGAAAGCAAAACAAAAGAAGATCATGCAGAAGTACTGGAGAACGTCTAACAGAACTTCTCAAAGATCTGGTGGTGACAGTACCCCTCCCTCTACGAGTGGACTCCGGACACTCAGAGCCCACCTTCTCAGGATGGGACCTATGGAATGCCCTGAGAAGATGAGTGGCCTTAATGTCCGCCACTGGAACCCACATCCTCTCCTCAGGACCATAACCCTCCCAATGAACGAGGTACTGAAGAGAACCGCAGACAATACGAGAGTCCACAATCCTAGAGACCTGAAATTCAAGATTACCATCAACCACAATCAGAGGAGGAGGCAAAAAGGAGGGTACAGTGGGTTGGACATAAGATTTTAAAACATTATGGATCTTCCAAGTCTGAGGAAGATCAAGACGGTAGGCAACGAGATTGATGACGGACAAGATTTTGTAAGGCCCAATAAACTTAGGACCCAACTTCCAGGAAGGAACCTTCAATTTGATATTCTTAGTAGACAACCATACCAGATCACCAACATTCAGGTCCGGACCAGGCACACGCCTCTTATCAGCCACACGCTTATATCTCTCACTCATGCTCTTTAGATTATCCTGAATCTTTTGCCAAATAGATGACAAAGACGAGGAGAATCTCTCCTCATCAGGTAAACCAGAAGCCCCCTCTCCAGAGAATGTCCCAAACTGCGGATGAAACCCATATGCACCAAAAAAATGGTGACTTATCAGAGGACTCCTGACTACGGTTATTTAAAGCAAACTCAGCAAGGGAGAGAAAAGAACACCAATCCTCCTGATTCTCCGCCACAAAACAACGCAGATATGTCTCCAGATTCTGATTGACGCGCTCTGTCTGGCCATTCGACTGCGGGTGGAAAGCAGAAGAGAATGACAACCGAACCCACAAGCGAGAACAGAAGGCCTTCCAGAATCTGGAAACAAACTGCGTGCCCCTCTATCAGAGACTATGTCTGAAGGGATACCATGCAGTTTGACAATGTGATCAATAAATGCCTGCGCCAGCGTTTTAGCATTGGGCAAACCAGGAAAAGGAACAAAATGCGCCATTTTGCTAAAACGGTCCACCACCACCAGAATCACAGTCTTCCCCGAGAAACGAGGCAGGTCTGTAATGAAATCCATGGACAGATGTGTCCAAGGACGGGAAGGAATGGTTAACGGAAGGAGAGGACCCGATGGCAGTGAATGAGGGACTTTGGCACGAGCGCAGGTCTCGCAGGCTGCCACAAAACCCTCAACCGACTTACGAAGAGCCGGCCACCAGAATCTCCGAGCAATGAGATCCACTGTGGCTCTACCCCCCGGGTGCCCAGCAAGGACCGTATCGTGGAGCTTCTTAAAAACCTTGTGTCGTAAAGTGAGAGGCACAAACAACCTCCCAGGAGGACAAAGATCAGGAGCCTCTGCCTGGGCTGCCTGAACCTCTGCCTCCAATTCAGGATAAAGAGCAGACACAACCACCCCTTCAGCCAAAATGGGACCCGGGTCTTCGAAGTTCCCCCCTCCCGGAAAACAACGTGACAGAGCATCCGCCTTCACATTCTTAACCCCAGGGCAGAACGTGAGAACAAAATTAAACCTTGAAAAGAACAAAGACCATCTGGCCTGTCTCGGGTTCAGACGCTTGGCTGACTCCAAGTAGGCCAGATTCTTATGGTCGGTAAACACGGTAATAGGGTGTCTGGCTCCCTCTAGCCAATGGCGCCATTCCTCAAAAGCTAACTTGATGGCCAACAACTCCCTCATCGTAATTTCTCTCTGCGGAGGAGAGTTTCTTCGAGAAAAAGGCACACGGTCGCCATTTGGCAGGAGAGGGACCCTGAGACAAGACTGCACCCACACCCACCTCAGAAGCGTCCACCTCAATTATGAAGGGCAGAGAGATATCAGGTTGTACCAAGATGGGAGCGGAAGCAAAACTCTCCTTGATACTAGAAAAGGCCTTACGCGCCTCTACCGACCAGGAGGAAAAATCTACCCCCTTTCTAGTCATATCAGTGTGTGGTTTAAAAACAGAGGAATAAATCAAAATAAACTTCCTGTAATAATTGGCAAAACCCAAAAAACGCATCAGCCCCTTCTGATTCTCAGGAAGCTCCCACTCAAGCACAGCGCGGACCTTCTCGGGGTCCATGCGAAAACCAGAAGCGGAGAGAAGAAACCCCAGAAATTAAATTTCTGGAACCGCAAACACACATTTTTCCAGTTTAGCGTACAATTTATTCTCCCGCAGGATGAGCAAGACCTGACGTAGGTGGTCCTTATGTCACGGATGGTGTAACAGAAACAAGAAGTTACAAATAAGGATCCGACTGGCTTGATCCAAAACTAAGGAACAAAAGGGTGACCCCTATTTAAGCCCTGAAACTCTCCCTGTCTTCTCAGCCCATGCAAAGATCTCTATGATAGAAAATTGCATGCCCTCGTGCCTCGACTGTATGACACCTGAACACCCTATAATAGTGAGGGGACACGACCACCGGCTCCCTATTGTCACGGATGGTGTAACAGAAACAAGAAGTTACAAATAAGGATCCGACTGGCTTGATCCAAAACTAAGGAACAAAAGGATGACCCCTATTTAAGCCCTGAAACTCTCCCTGTCTTTTCAGCCCATGCAAAGATCTCTATGATAGAAAATTGCATGCCCTCGTGCCACGACTGTATGACACCTGAACACCATATAATAGTGAGGGGACACGACCACCGTCTCCCTACACTTAATACGGAGGGAGTCAGGGTCACCTAGGATCAAGCAAACAGGAAAACACAAATCAATGAACAGACTTATCTGTAGAAGCATCAGTTGTAGCATCCAACATGTACACACTCCAGGAAGTTGTATAAACCGCAAGGTAAGGCAGTATGGGGAGGAGATATATAGGGAGGCAATCACTGCCAATAGATGACAGCTGGGAGAGGGAGGAGAGATGTCAAAACGAAAGCAAAACAAAAGAAGATCATGCAGAAGGTACTAGAGAACGTCTAACAGAACTTCTCAAAGATCTGGTGGTGACACAATAACTACCTGGACCCCCATGCAGACAGGGTGCAAGGTGGCACCAGGCAGAGCTGCTCACTGACTTGTAGTTCCCCCTCCAGAGAACCCAGGAACCCTCTCACCGAAGGCACAGACAGGCACGGGAAATGTCTAGCAACCATGCTGGACTACAAACACCAAACAGACCAGACATGGAACACCAAACTAGACATAACCACACACCCTGAACATAAACCACACCAAACAAAACAACAGGTGAGATTTAGTAAAGGACATAGAAACAAGGGGAAGAAATAGGAGAGACATTGCTGTCTAACTAGGTGGCCCTCACACTGGACAGATGGAATATCCAGACAGGAGCAAGGCTCCATCACCAACCAAGGCAGGAATACAACTGACCTCAAGCTCACAGTACCAGAATAAGTAGAGCCATGAGGCACCAGCCAGAACACACCTAGATCCACACCTTAACCCCACACACACCAGACCGGGAAGGAACAAAGATAAAGGGAGCAGTGCACAAACATGCAGAACAACACGTAGCCCCAGGCGACTGCATGCACGGCCGACGTGTCACAGTGAACAACAACCGAGACACAGCCGTGACACCCTGTCTGACCCAGGAAGAAGTACAGCAGCGTATTAAAAAGATTAAAATAAACAAATCGCCAGGACCGGATGGCATACACCTCAATATCCTAAGAGAATTAAGTAATGTTATAGCCAGACTCTTATTTCTGATATTTACAGACTCTATACTGACAGGGAGTGTTCCACAGGATTGGCGTATAGCAAATGCGGTGCCAATATTCAAAAAGGATCCGAAAACAGACCCAGAAACTATAGGCCGGTAGGTTTAACATCTGTCGTGAGTAAACTGTTCGAAGGTTTTCTAAGAGATGCTATCTTGGAGCACCTCAATGAAAATAAGCAAATAACACCCTATTAGCATGGCTTCATGAGAGATTGGTCATGTCAAACTAATTTAATCAATTTTTATGAGGAGGTAAGTTCTAGAATTGACAGCGGTGAATCAATGGATGTCATATATCTGGACTTCTCCAAAGCATTTGACACTGTACCACATAAGAGGTTAGTATATAAAATGAGAATGCTCGGACTGGGAGAAAACGTCTGTATGTGGGTAAGTAACTGGCTCAGTGATAGAAAACAGAGGGTGGTTATTAAAGGTACACACTCAGATTGGGTCACTGTCACTAGTGGGGTATATCAGGGGTCAGTACTAGGCCCTATCCTCTTCAATATATTTATTAATGATCATGTAGAAGGCTTGCACAGTAAAATATCAATTTTTGCAGATGACACTAAACTGTGTAAAGTAATTGACCCGGAAGAGGACAGTATACTGCTACAGAGGGATCTGGATAGATTAGAGGCTTGGGCAGACAAGTGGCAGATGAGGTTTAACACTGACAAATGTAAGGTTATGCACATGGGAAGGAATAATGCAAATCACCCGTACATACTAAATGGTAAAACACTGGGTAACACTGACATTGAAAAGGACCTAGGAATTTTGGTGAACCGCAAACTAAGGCTGCGTTCATACTTCAGTTATTTCAATCAGTTATTGTGAGCCAAAACCAGTAGTGAAGCCTTCAAAGAGATCAGGTGTAATTATTTGAACTGCACCTGTTCTGTGTTTTTGACCCACACCTGGTTTTGGCTTAAAATAACTGATCCAAATAACTGACCAAATAACTGAAATGTGAACGCAGCCTAAGCTGCAAAAACCAGTGTCAGGCAGCTTCTGCCAAGGCCAATAAGATAATGGGTTGCACCAAAAGGGGCATTGATGCCCGTAATTAGAACATAGTCCTACCACTTTACAAATCACTGGTCAGACCACACATGGAGTAGTGTGTAGAGTTCTGGGCTCTTGTGAACAAGGAAGACATAGCAGAGCTGGAGAGGGTTCAGAGGTGGGCAACTAAAGTAATAACTGGAATGGGGCAACTACAGTACCCTGAAAGATTATCAAAATTAGGATTATTCACTTTAGAAAAAAGATGACTGAGGGGAGCTCTAATTACTATGTATAAATATATCAGGGGACAGTACAGAGATCTCTCCCATCATCTATTTATCTCCAGGACTGTGACTGTGACGAGGGGACATCCTCTGCGTCTGGAGGAAAGAAGGTTTGTACACAAACATAGAAGAGGATTCTTTACGGTAACAGCAGTGAGACTATGGAACTCTGAGAAGGTGGTGATGGTGAGTACAATAAAGGAATTCAAGAGGGGCCTGGATGTGTTTCTGGAGTGTAATAATATTACAGGCTATAGCTACTAGAGAGGGGTCGTTGATCCAGGGAGTTATTCTGATTGCCTGATTGGAGTCGGGAAGGAATTATTTTCCCCTTAAGTGGGGAAAATTGGCTTCTACCTCACAGTTTTTTTTTTTGCCTTCCTCTGGATCAGCTTGCAGGATAACAGGCTGAACTAGATGGACAAATGTCTTTTTTCGGCCTTATATACTATGTTACTATGTTGTGAACGTCATCAGAGCAGGGAAAGAAGCTGATGTCACAGGTCATGTGACACTCAGCTAACTATGAGAACAGGGCTCTGGATGAAGTAAGTGAATTGAAAACCCCATTTGCGTAGTTAGAAACATACAAAGAACAAAAAAATAAGCTGTTGCACTCCTGGTCCTGTAAGTGGCCTGTGCATTGACCCGCTGACGCAAGGTACACAACAAGATCAGATTGCTTATGCACAAGATCTGAGGATTGAATTGCGGTTTACAGTATACAAAAGGCTGTCAATCAAATGCTATGGGATGGGGAGGGTCAAGCGACAAAGCTACTACCCCTTTAACTTCAAGAACCTCATTTAGATACAGGTTGCTAGGGAATAAACGTCCTTCTACATCAATCATGTGGATCGGAAATCTAAGACAAAACATCTTTAGAAACATGGTGACAACATCTGTAAGGTAGTGCTCGTAGTTTATGGTGCATTTTGTAGCTGACAAGTTCCCTTTAATCACAGAAAATCATAACCTTATAATAGAGCAGTTCTATGGTGTAGTCAGTGTCGGACTGGGCTGTCTAAATAGATATCTATGAGCTAATAGATAAATTGTTAGATAGATAGGTAGATAGAAAGATAGATCGATATCTATGAACTAATAGATAAATAGATGAATTGATAGATAGATAAATTGATAGATTGATAGAAAGGACATTAGCTGTAATCAGGTCTGTGATTGTGACTCTTGTCAGCTGCGTGCTATTGTGTCAGCTGCTCATACAGCAGGCTGACTACTAGATATGTTGAATATCTGTGATAGCGGTGGCTATGAAATAGGACAAAATGCGAAGACAGAATCGACACCCGGGAAAGTTAGGTGCCGCTGCTGCCGCAGAACATGCCTTGAACATGCTGGGATATTCCCTGACACGCTTCGCAAAATGGGGGCCGTATTGCTGTGGTGACATCAGTTTTGGGTGGGGCTGTGTGGGTTTGTGGAAGGCTTGGGCGGTTTATGGGCGGGGAAAGTGACTGATCAAAGGTCCTTTAGCTAATAGATAGATAGATGCTGGATAGATAGATTAGCTAGATAACGTCATATTCTGTTGATATAATTTTGCTTAAATCACGGCCGCCTTCGATTTTATTAAGCACGATCGTATATAATTAAAAGCAAATTTCAAAGATCGCAGGTCCACTAATAAAGGAAATGCAACAGTTAACTTTAAGGACCTATGGTGACATCATCAAAGGTCTTTTAGTTTTAGGATCCTAGACGGAACAAATAGCTATTGTCAATATTCATAATAGCTTAATAAGAGGTTAATACAAGCTTAATATCATTTTATTTTTAAACATATTAAAACTTAAAGGGGTTGTCCAGGTTCAGAGCTGAACCTGGACAGCCCTCCATTTCCCCCCCGGCAGACCCCCTGACATGAGCATCGGAGCAGTTCATGCTCCGATGCTCTCCTTTGCCCTGCGCTAAATCGCGCAGGGCAAAGGCATTTTTCTGAGTTCCGGTGATGTACCGGGGCTCTCTATGGGGCTGACAGGAACCCCGGTGACGTCACCGGCACTGATGGGCGGGATTTGGCTCTGCCCTAGCCAGTAAAACGGCTAGGGCAGAGCTAAAGCCCGCCCCTCAGAGCCGGTGACGTCACCGAACACACTGCTGGGCGGAAGTTACCGCCCGGCAGTGTGTTATTGTAAACACAAGAGCCTGTGCCCTGCGCGATCTAGCGCAGGGCACGGGAGCGCATCGGAGCATGAGATGCTCCGATGCCAGGCTCAGGAGGGCTGCCGGGGTGAAAATAAGGGTATGTCCGGGTTCAGCTCTGAACCCGGACAACCCCTTTAATTGAATTACTGACGTATTATCAGATCTCACAGAATAAGGGACGTTGAATAGGCGGTATTTAGGCAAGGTTTGGGGGTGGGTGATGGGGCATGGCTGTGGGTGGAGAGGGTGGGGTTAGAAAAGGGTCGTGGCCACCTGTCACTGAGTTTGACAAGAACAGTAGCCCTATACTACTAAGGCAGGATAGAAAATCAATATACATACAGCTAAGGCTGTTTATATACAGTGGGATGCGAAAGTTTGGGCAACCTTGTTAATCGTCATGATTTTCCTGTATAAATCGTTGGTTGTTACGATAAAAAATGTCAGTTAAATATATCATATAGGAGACACACACAGTGATATTTGAGAAGTGACATTAAGTTTATTGGATTTACAGAAAGTGTGCTATAATTGTTTAAACAAAATCAGGCAGGTGCATAAATTTGGGCACTGTTGTCATTTTATTGATTCCAAAACCGTTAGAACTAATTATTGGAACTCAAATTGGCTTGGTAAGCTCAGTGACCCCTGACCTACATACACAGGTGAATCCAATTATGAGAAAGAGTATTTAAGGGGGTCAATTGTAAGTTTCCCTCCTCTTTTAATTTTCTCTGAAGAGTAGCAACATGGGGGTCTCAAAACAACTCTCAAATGACCTGAAGACAAAGATTGTTCACCATCATGGTTTAGGGGAAGGATACAGAAAGCTGTCTCAGAGATTTCAGTTGTCTGTTTCCACAGTTAGGAACATATTGAGGAAATGGAAGACCACAGGCTCAGTTCAAGTTAAGGCTCGAAGTGGCAGACCAAGAAAAATCTCGGATAGACAGAAGCGACGAATGGTGAGAACAGTCAGAGTCAACCCACAGACCAGCACCAAAGACCTACAATATCATCTTGCTGCAGGTGGAGTCACTGTGCATCGTTTAACCATTCGGCGCACTTTACACAAGGAGATGCTGTATGCGAGAGTGATGCAGAGGAAGCCTTTTCTCCGCCCACAGCACAAAAAGTGCCGCTTGAGGTGGGCTAAAGCACATTTGGACAAGCCAGCTTCATTTTGGAATAAGGTGCTGTGGACTGATGAAACTAAAATTGAGTTATTTGGCCATAACAAGGGGCGTTATGCATGGAGGAAAAAGAACACAGCATTCCAAGAAAAACACCTGCTACCTACAGTAAAATATGGTGGTGGTTCCATCATGCTGTGGGGCTGTGTGGCCAGTGCAGGGACTGGGAATCATGTCAAAGTTGAGGGACGCATGGATTCCACTCAGTATCAGCAGATTCTGGAGACCAATGTCCAGGAATCAGTGACAAAGCTGAAGCTGCGCCGGGGCTGGATCTTTCAACAAGACAACGACCCTAAACACTGCTCAAAATCCACTAAGCATTTATGCAGAGGAACAAGTACAACGTTCTGGAATGGCCATCTCAGTCCCCAGACCTGAATATAATTGAAAATCTGTGGTGTGACTTAAAGAGAGCTGTCCATGCTCGGAAGCCATCAAACCTGAATGAACTAAAGATGTTTTGTAAAGAGGAATGGTCCAAAATACCTTCAACCAGAATCCAGGCTCTCAATGGAACCTACAGGAAGCGTTTAGAGGCTGTAATTTCTGCAAAAGAGGATCTACTAAATATTGATTTCATTTCTTTTTTGTGGTGCCCAAATTTATGCACCTGCCTAATTTTGTTTAAACAATTATAGCACACTTTCTGTAAATCCAATAAACTTAATTTCACTTCTCAAATATCACTGTGTGTGTCTCCTATATGATATATTTAACTGACATTTTTTATCATAACAACTAACGATTTATACAGGAAAATCATGATGATTAACAAGGTTGCCCAAACTTTCGCATCCCACTGTATACCCCTATGGATCAGGGACTATGCTCTATTATGTCCTGGAGACTGTAATAATCTGACATTTCACCTGCTGAATAGGTTTTGATCAGAGATTCTATTCCAAAATCGAATCAGCTTGATTCTAAAATAGCATGATTTCTGGGATGTTGGCAGCAAGCCGAGTTGCAGTCTAGGCATATTCTATTGTAGTGGAGAATCCTAACATTATTATTACTCTTCTCTTTCGTCAAGGAGACCTGCATGGCAGACTGGATGATTTGTTCCTGATATTTTACAAGGTATGTGGTAAGACTAGGTTCTGTGCTATAACCACCATGGTGGAAGTAAAAGCATAGACATTATTATATAAGCTAAGTGTGTCTCATGCTCCACATACATTTCACGTTAGCATAAAGAATATGGATAGTCAAGGTGATAGTGCTCATTCCTTTACTATGCATTGTGCTTCTAGTCTGTCATTGTTCGTGCTTAGTAAAAATCATCCAATTCTTGCTGTAAATATTAATCATGTCAAGTGCTCATGTTTCTTTCCTCCCAGAATGGTCTTCCATCACCAGAGAAGCCTTACATCTTCAATGGAGACTTTGTAGACCGAGGAAAGCAGTCTATAGAGATCTTGATGATCCTTTTTGCATTCTTACTGGTTTACCCCAAGGTTGTCCATTTGAACAGAGGAAATCATGAAGACTATATGGTTAATTTAAGGTAAGTTTTTTTTTAAAACACTGAATTCTGTTACTCTTAAAGTTTCCCATCCATCATTTACTTCAAATTATGTTTTTTTTTTCTTGAGGTATGGGTTTACAAAGGAAATAATGAAAAAATACAAGGTATGTCTTCTTGAAGGAAACCAATTATGCAAAAATTAAAAAAGATTTGTCTTGAAACCCACTGATGAAAATGTATCATCTGAAAGTACTTATTTTATTTGAGTACTTAAAGGAGACCGGCGTAATTATACAGTATATTTATAAAAAGCCTGTCATTGTACATTAAAATGTAAAAAAAAGTTTTAAATTATTGTACTCTAGTTCTGAGATATGATTGCTTGGTAGGCCCAAAGCCTGATGCTGTACTCCTTAACGGGGCCAACAGTGCACGAACGGGGGGAGGGGGGGGGGGGGTCTTTGGAAAAATAAATTTAACCATGGTCTTCTCAGCAAACAGTTTTCAAATACAATGTCATGTCTTAATGAGGCTATACCTGCAGCACTATATTATATCTGTACAAGGTATGACAATGCGTATACGCGAAGAGAGACAAGTTATATCTTGTTAAAACAAGGACTCCGGTATATTATATGTACAGTATGTAAATGTGCAGCACAAGTCCTCCATTGTTTTCTTTCTAACAAAATCTTCTTGTTTATTGACCTTAAAGGTTCATGGGAAGAAAATCCTGAAAATGCTACAAAATGTTTTTGGCTGGCTTCCATTAGCAACAATTATAGACCAAAAAATACTGATTACACATGGAGGACTGTCCGATTCTACAGACCTAGAGATTTTATCAAAGCTTGAACGACACAAGGTATCAAATTACTTAAAGGAGTGAAATATCAGTGACCCATCAGTGGAGGTCTGACTCCCAACACCCGTCAATCAGCTGTTTGAAGGGTTCTCGGCATTGGGAAGAGCTGTGCCGCCTCCTCAAAGTATTCCAAGTACAGAGTAGTACATTGTATAGTGGCTGTGCTTGGTATTGCAGCTCAATCCCATTCACCTAAATGGTGGTGCGATCCAGAAAGGCCATGTGACTGATGAACCTCATAGGCCAAGGAAGAGCCTAAAGAGTTCTCCTGAACAGCTCTGCTCCTTCAAACAGATGATTAGCAGTGGCGCAGAAATACGGACCCCCACCTATCTGATATTGATGACCTACCCTGAGGATATCAATATTTTTAATTCACGGAAATCCCCTTTAGTGCAGTAACATGTAGTGTTTTTACCATTTATTATGCATATCAATGGTAATATATTTACAATTATGATTATTATTTATTACCTTTACATAACAATAACACATTTTTGTTTCCTTAGTTTGCATCTACCTTACGGCCTCGAAAAAAGAAAGAAAATGCTAACAAGACAGAGAAGATAGAGGACAAGCCAGGTCAGGAAACATATACAAATGGAGACAACATCTTATCAGTAGGGACAACTTGGCCTCCTCAACCAAGAAGTGGTTCATTCTCATGCAGTGCCACTCCAAGCCTTCTGCCTGCCTATAAGGGCAAAAGATCTGCTAGCAGCCCAACCACCATATCAGTTGACAAAAAGGAGATTTCCAAACGAGTGCGGGAAGCTGTAGATAAAGAGCTGGTAAAATGCCGTAGACAAGTGGGTTTCACAGAGACCTATTTAGAGCCTATTAGTCCATCATCTGTGTCTGAGTCTGAATCTGATCCTGGAGAAACACAGGAATATGACATGAATAATGAAGAAAGGAAGCAGGTATTGTGTTTCATTTTAATGTGTGTGATCACTTTAATAAAACAATAAATAGGCAGTAAACATAAAATTGTATAGATTTCTAATCTACCCTCAATAGATTCCACACTTTAGAACCAGACTGCAAGAAAGGGCGATTATAAGGAGATGTATAGACCACACAAACACATTGCTGTTTTAGGAGCTATCCAAACTACACATCCAGAGTGTTATTATAATGTATAGGACTGTTCAGATAGACACCTAGGGCTAAAACTGCGCAAAAATTTGCGACTTTTATTGGCTATGCGCTATGCTCGCCAGTTTTCTGAAAGTGGGCGTGTTTTCTTATGTAAATAAATCTCTAGACAGATTTACTATTGCAACAATTTTAAAAGTCGCAAAAAATTGCGCAATTTCACTCCAGTGAGGACCATGCTTATCTTATGAGACTTTTTTTGGAACATGCAACTTTTTGGTAAAGACGTGCGACTTTTGTAAAGCCGCTTACTGACGGATAAACTGCTACCGTCAAACCACATTTATTACAGTCTTAAAGGGCCGATCATAAATCTGACTTGGCTAAAACTGACTTTAGCCATATGTGAAAGTGGAGTGAGCTGTCAGAGTAATGATAAATATGGCCCCTAGACTGCTAATATCAGGGGCAATGAAGCTACCGTAAACTGCTGTTAAAGGGGGAGTCCAAGCTACACATTATGACTGCTTTTTAAGGGGTAAGTCTAGACTAGTCAGCCAGACTGCTGTGGTAGGAGATGGTCTACTCTAGACTATATAGTCAGACAGCTGTTATAGATAGACGTCCAGGCATCTGTTATATGGTTAGGTCCAGGCTTCATAGCCAGACTTTTCTTATAGGGGAGGTGCAGGCTAAACAGCCAGGTTACTGTTATAGGGGAAGCTTTAGGTTACACAGCCAGGCTACTGTTATAGGAGAAGGGGCGGTCTTATGTTATAGGGGAGATCCAGGGTACACAACCGGACTGTTGTTATAGTGGAGGTCCAGGCTACACAGCCAGGCTACTGTTAAACTGGAGGTCCAGGCTACACTGCGAGGCTACTGTTATAGGGGATAGTCCAGGCTACACAGAAGGCTGCTAATATTGGGGAAGGAATGCCCAGACTATACAGTCAGACTGCTGACATGAGGAGATCTTCAGGCTACACAGACAGGCTGCTATTATAGGGGGGTCCAGACTACACAGCCAGACTGTTGTTATAGGGGAGGTCCAGGCTAAGCAGCCAGGCTACTGTTTTAGGGGGAGGTCCAGGCTACACAGCCAGGCTACTGTTTTAGGGGGAGGTCCAGGCTACACAGCCAGGCTACTGTTTGGGGGGAGGTCCAGGTTACACAGCCAGGCTACTGATTTAGGGGGAGGTTCAGACTACATAGCCATGCTACTGTTTTAGGGGGAGGTCCATTCTAAACAGCCAGGCTACTGTTTGGGGGGAGGTCCAGGTTACACAGCCAGGCTACTGTTTGGGGGGAGGTCCAGGTTACACAGCCAGGCTACTGTTTTAGGGGGAGGTCCAGGCTACACAGCCAGGCTACTGTTTTAGGGGGAGGTCCAGGCTACACAGCCAGGCTACTGTTTTAGGGGGAGGTCCATTCTACACAGCCAGGCTACTGTTTGGGGGAGGTCCAAGTTACATAGCCAGGCTACTGTTATAGGAGAGGGGGCGGTCTTATGTTATAGGGGAGATCCAGGGTACACAACCGGACTGTTGTTGTAGCGGAGGTCCAGGCTACACAGCCAGGCTACTGTTAAACGGGAGGTCCAGGCTACACCGCTAGGCTACTGTTATAGGGGATAGTCCAGGCTACACAGACAGGCTGCTAATATTGGGGAAGGAATGCCCAGACTATACAGTCAGACTGCTGACATGGGTAGATCTTCAGGCTACACAGATAGACTGCTATTATAGGGGCAGGTCCAGGCTACACAGCCAGGTTACTGTTTTAGGGGGAGGTCCAGGCTACACAGCCAGGCTACTGTTTTAGGGGGAGGTACAGACTACACAGCCAGGCTACTGTTTTAGAGGGAGGTTCGGGCTACACAGCCAGGCTACTGTTTTAGGGGGAGGTCCAGGCTACACAGCCAGGCTAGTGTTATAGGGGGATGGCCAGGCTACACAGCCAGTATACTGTTTTAGGGGGAGGTTTAGGCTACACAGCCAGGCTACTGTTTTAGGGGGAAGTTCAAACTACACAGCCAGGCTACTGTTTTAGGGGGAGGTCCAGGCTACACAGCCAGGCTACTGTTTTAGGGGGATGTTCAGGCTACACAGCCAGTATACTGTTTTAGGGGGAGGTTCAGACTACACAGCCAGGCTAGTGTTATAGGGGGATGTACAGGCTAGTGTTATAGGGGGAGGTGCAGGCTACACAGCCAGGCTACTGTTTTAGGGGGTCCAGGCTACACAGCAAGGCTACTGCTATAGGGGGATGTCCAGGCTACACAGCCAGGCTACTGTTTTAGGGGAAGGTTCAGGCTACACAGCCAGGCTACTGTTTTAGGGGGAGGTCCAGGCTACTGTTTTAGGGGGGTGTCCACGCTACACAGCCAGGCTACTGTTATAGGGGATAATCCAGGCTACACAGACAGGCTGCTAATATTGGGGAAGAAATGCCCAGACTATACAGTCAGACTGCTGACATGGGGAGATCTTGATGCTACACAGACAGGCTACTGTTTTAGGGGGAGGTTCAGGCTACACAGCCAGGCTACTGTTTTAGGGGGAGGTTCAGGCTACACAGCCAGGCTAGTGTTATAGGGGGATGTCCAGGCTACACAGCCAGTATACTGTTTTAGGGGGAGGTCCAGGCTACACAGCCAGGCTACTGTTTTAGGGGGAGGTCCAGGCTACACAGCCAGGCTACTGTTTTAGGGGGAGGTCCAGGCTACACAGCCAGGCTACTGTTTTAGTGGGAGGTCCAGGCTACACAGCCAGGCTACTGTTTGGGGGAGGTCCAGGTTACACAGCCAGTATACTGTTTTAGGGGGAGGTCCAGGCTACACAGCCAGGCTACTGTTTTAGGGGGAGGTCCAGGCTACACAGCCAGGCTACTGTTTTAGGGGGAGGTCCAGGCTACACAGCCAGGCTACTGTTTGGGGGGAGGTCCAGGTTACACAGCCAGGCTACTGTTTTAGGGGGAGGTCCAGGCTACACAGCCAGGCTACTGTTTTAGGGGGAGGTCCAGGCTACACAGCCAGGCTACTGTTTTAGGGGAGGTCCATTCTACACAGCCAGGCTACTGTTTGGGGGGAGGTCCAAGTTACATAGCCAGGCTACTGTTATAGGAGAGGGGCAGTCTTATGTTATAGGGGAAATCCAGGGTACACAACCGGACTGTTGTTGTAGTGGAGGTCCAGGCTACACAGCCAGGCTACTGTTATAGGGGATAGTCCAGGCTACACAGACAGGCTGCTAATATTGTGGAAGGAATGCCCAGACTATACAGTCAGACTGCTGACATGGGGGAGATCTTGATGCTACACAGACAGGCTACTGTTTTAGGGGGAGGTTCAGGCTACACAGCCAGGCTACTGTTTTAGGGGGAGGTTCAGGCTACACAGCCAGGCTAGTGTTATAGAGGGATGTCCAGGCTACACAGCCAGTCTACTGTTTTAGGGGGAGGTTCAGGCTACACAGTCAGGCTATTGTTTTAGGGGGAGGTCTAGGCTACACAGCCAGTCTACTGTTTTAGGGGGAGGTTCAGGCTACACAGTCAGGCTATTGTTTTAGGGGGAGGTCCAGGCTACACAGCCAGGCTACTGTTTTAGAGGGAGGTCCAGGCTACACTGCCAGGCTACTGCTTTAGGGGGAGGTCCAGGCTACACAGCCAGGCTACTGTTTGGGGGGGGTCTAGGTTACACAGCCAGGCTATTGTTTTAGGGGGAGGTCCAGGCTACACAGCTAGGCTAGTGTTGTAGGGGGATGTCCAGGCTACACAGCCAGGCTACTGCTTTAGGGGGAGGTTCAGGCTACACAGCCGGGCTACTGTTATAGTGGCCAGTCCAGACCACCCAGTCAGATGCTGTTATGGGGGGTCCAGACTACAAGCCAGACTGTTGTCATGGGGAAGTTCAGGCTAATTAGTCAGTCTCCTGTTATAGTGGCCAGTCTAAACCACCCAGTTAGACTGTTGTTATAGGGTCCAAACTACACAGTCAGACTGTTGTTATAGGGGAGATCCAGGATACACACCTAGCCTACTGTTATATGGGGAGTTTCAGACTACATAACCAGATTGCTGCTGAGCTTCATAGGAGGACTTCTCACTCCTGGCAAAACCTGGCACTTGGGGAGGTGCAGGCTAAACAGCCAGGTTACTGTTATAGGGGAAGCTTTAGGTTACACAGCCAGGCTACTGTTATAGGAGAAGGGGCGGTCTTATGTTATAGGGGAGATCCAGGGTACACAACCGGACTGTTGTTATAGTGGAGGTCCAGGCTACACAGCCAGGCTACTGTTAAACTGGAGGTCCAGGCTACACTGCGAGGCTACTGTTATAGGGGATAGTCCAGGCTACACAGACAGGCTGCTAATATTGGGGAAGGAATGCCCAGACTATACAGTCAGACTGCTGACATGAGGAGATCTTCAGGCTACACAGACAGGCTGCTATTATAGGGGGGTCCAGACTACACAGCCAGACTGTTGTTATAGGGGAGGTCCAGGCTAAGCAGCCAGGCTACTGTTTTAGGGGGAGGTCCAGGCTACACAGCCAGGCTACTGTTTTAGGGGGAGGTCCAGGCTACACAGCCAGGCTACTGTTTGGGGGGAGGTCCAGGTTACACAGCCAGGCTACTGATTTAGGGGGAGGTTCAGACTACATAGCCATGCTACTGTTTTAGGGGGAGGTCCATTCTAAACAGCCAGGCTACTGTTTGGGGGGAGGTCCAGGTTACACAGCCAGGCTACTGTTTGGGGGGAGGTCCAGGTTACACAGCCAGGCTACTGTTTTAGGGGGAGGTCCAGGCTACACAGCCAGGCTACTGTTTTAGGGGGAGGTCCAGGCTACACAGCCAGGCTACTGTTTTAGGGGGAGGTCCATTCTACACAGCCAGGCTACTGTTTGGGGGAGGTCCAAGTTACATAGCCAGGCTACTGTTATAGGAGAGGGGGCGGTCTTATGTTATAGGGGAGATCCAGGGTACACAACCGGACTGTTGTTGTAGCGGAGGTCCAGGCTACACAGCCAGGCTACTGTTAAACGGGAGGTCCAGGCTACACCGCTAGGCTACTGTTATAGGGGATAGTCCAGGCTACACAGACAGGCTGCTAATATTGGGGAAGGAATGCCCAGACTATACAGTCAGACTGCTGACATGGGTAGATCTTCAGGCTACACAGATAGACTGCTATTATAGGGGCAGGTCCAGGCTACACAGCCAGGTTACTGTTTTAGGGGGAGGTCCAGGCTACACAGCCAGGCTACTGTTTTAGGGGGAGGTACAGACTACACAGCCAGGCTACTGTTTTAGAGGGAGGTTCGGGCTACACAGCCAGGCTACTGTTTTAGGGGGAGGTCCAGGCTACACAGCCAGGCTAGTGTTATAGGGGGATGGCCAGGCTACACAGCCAGTATACTGTTTTAGGGGGAGGTTTAGGCTACACAGCCAGGCTACTGTTTTAGGGGGAAGTTCAAACTACACAGCCAGGCTACTGTTTTAGGGGGAGGTCCAGGCTACACAGCCAGGCTACTGTTTTAGGGGGATGTTCAGGCTACACAGCCAGTATACTGTTTTAGGGGGAGGTTCAGACTACACAGCCAGGCTAGTGTTATAGGGGGATGTACAGGCTAGTGTTATAGGGGGAGGTGCAGGCTACACAGCCAGGCTACTGTTTTAGGGGGTCCAGGCTACACAGCAAGGCTACTGCTATAGGGGGATGTCCAGGCTACACAGCCAGGCTACTGTTTTAGGGGAAGGTTCAGGCTACACAGCCAGGCTACTGTTTTAGGGGGAGGTCCAGGCTACTGTTTTAGGGGGGTGTCCACGCTACACAGCCAGGCTACTGTTATAGGGGATAATCCAGGCTACACAGACAGGCTGCTAATATTGGGGAAGAAATGCCCAGACTATACAGTCAGACTGCTGACATGGGGAGATCTTGATGCTACACAGACAGGCTACTGTTTTAGGGGGAGGTTCAGGCTACACAGCCAGGCTACTGTTTTAGGGGGAGGTTCAGGCTACACAGCCAGGCTAGTGTTATAGGGGGATGTCCAGGCTACACAGCCAGTATACTGTTTTAGGGGGAGGTCCAGGCTACACAGCCAGGCTACTGTTTTAGGGGGAGGTCCAGGCTACACAGCCAGGCTACTGTTTTAGGGGGAGGTCCAGGCTACACAGCCAGGCTACTGTTTTAGTGGGAGGTCCAGGCTACACAGCCAGGCTACTGTTTGGGGGAGGTCCAGGTTACACAGCCAGTATACTGTTTTAGGGGGAGGTCCAGGCTACACAGCCAGGCTACTGTTTTAGGGGGAGGTCCAGGCTACACAGCCAGGCTACTGTTTTAGGGGGAGGTCCAGGCTACACAGCCAGGCTACTGTTTGGGGGGAGGTCCAGGTTACACAGCCAGGCTACTGTTTTAGGGGGAGGTCCAGGCTACACAGCCAGGCTACTGTTTTAGGGGGAGGTCCAGGCTACACAGCCAGGCTACTGTTTTAGGGGAGGTCCATTCTACACAGCCAGGCTACTGTTTGGGGGGAGGTCCAAGTTACATAGCCAGGCTACTGTTATAGGAGAGGGGCAGTCTTATGTTATAGGGGAAATCCAGGGTACACAACCGGACTGTTGTTGTAGTGGAGGTCCAGGCTACACAGCCAGGCTACTGTTATAGGGGATAGTCCAGGCTACACAGACAGGCTGCTAATATTGTGGAAGGAATGCCCAGACTATACAGTCAGACTGCTGACATGGGGGAGATCTTGATGCTACACAGACAGGCTACTGTTTTAGGGGGAGGTTCAGGCTACACAGCCAGGCTACTGTTTTAGGGGGAGGTTCAGGCTACACAGCCAGGCTAGTGTTATAGAGGGATGTCCAGGCTACACAGCCAGTCTACTGTTTTAGGGGGAGGTTCAGGCTACACAGTCAGGCTATTGTTTTAGGGGGAGGTCTAGGCTACACAGCCAGTCTACTGTTTTAGGGGGAGGTTCAGGCTACACAGTCAGGCTATTGTTTTAGGGGGAGGTCCAGGCTACACAGCCAGGCTACTGTTTTAGAGGGAGGTCCAGGCTACACTGCCAGGCTACTGCTTTAGGGGGAGGTCCAGGCTACACAGCCAGGCTACTGTTTGGGGGGGGTCTAGGTTACACAGCCAGGCTATTGTTTTAGGGGGAGGTCCAGGCTACACAGCTAGGCTAGTGTTGTAGGGGGATGTCCAGGCTACACAGCCAGGCTACTGCTTTAGGGGGAGGTTCAGGCTACACAGCCGGGCTACTGTTATAGTGGCCAGTCCAGACCACCCAGTCAGATGCTGTTATGGGGGGTCCAGACTACAAGCCAGACTGTTGTCATGGGGAAGTTCAGGCTAATTAGTCAGTCTCCTGTTATAGTGGCCAGTCTAAACCACCCAGTTAGACTGTTGTTATAGGGTCCAAACTACACAGTCAGACTGTTGTTATAGGGGAGATCCAGGATACACACCTAGCCTACTGTTATATGGGGAGTTTCAGACTACATAACCAGATTGCTGCTGAGCTTCATAGGAGGACTTCTCACTCCTGGCAAAACCTGGCACTTACCAAGAACCTGAATTGCATAGTTATTCAAAGAAGGTCATGAACAGGGACCTGCATTGTCAATGACAGCTATTTACTGTTGATATTTTCCACAGATTGTTGACATTCTTTGGAGTGATCCCATGGCCCAAGAAGGGTGTAAATCAAACAATGTTCGAGGTGGGGGGTGCTATTTTGGTCCAGACATCACAGAAAAGATTCTTCGAAAACATGGGCTGCAAATGTTAATCAGATCTCATGAGTGTAAGCAGGAAGGATATGAGTTTTGTCACAATGGAAAGGTATATACAAAACAACACTTTTCTTTAACAATAAATATTTAATACAATTAAAGGTTACAAAACCAAACCTCAATTTAATTAAAGTAATTCATGCAAATCATTACTAATCTGTTTAATCTGAGCCACACAAAGACATGTAGTCATAAATTCCTACAGTATGTCAGTTATTCTTAACTACTTAATCGGCACTCCACAACTTTAGCGGTTTATTGCTCGGTCATGCAACTTACCACCCAAATTAATTTTACCTCCTTTTCTTCTCACTAATAGAGCTTTCATTTGGTGGTATTTCATTGCTGCTGACATTTTTACTTTTTTTGTTATTAATCGAAATTTAACGATTTTTTTGCAAAAAAATGACATTTTTCACTTTCAGTTGTAAAATTTTGCAAAAAAAACGATATCCATATATACATTTTTCGCTAAATTTATTGTTCTACATGTCTTTGATAAAAAAAATGTTTGGGTAAAAAAAAAAATGGTTTGGGTAAAAGTTATAGCGTTTACAAACTATGGTACAAAAATGTGAATTTCCGCTTTTTGAAGCAGCTCTGACTTTCTGAGCACCTGTCATGTTTCCTGTGGTTCTACAATGCCCAGACAGTAGAAACCCCCCACAAATGACCCCATTTCGGAAAGTAGACACCCTAAGGTATTCGCTGATGGGCATAGTGAGTTCATAGAACTTTTTATTTTTTGTCACAAGTTAGCGGAAAATTATGATTTTTTTTTTTTCTTACAAAGTCTCATATTCCACTAACTTGTGACAAAAAATAAAAACTTCCATGAACTCACTATGCCCATCACGAAATACCTAGGGGTGTCTTCTTTCCAAAATGGGGTCACTTGTGGGTAAGTTATACTGCCCTGGCATTCTAGGGCCCCTAATGTGTGGTTAGTAGTTTGAAATCAAAAAGTGTAAAAAATGGCCTGTGAAATCCGAAAGGTGCTCTTTGGAATGTGTGCCCCTTTGCGAACCTAGGCGGCAAAAAAGTGACACACATCTGGTATCGCCGTACTCAGGAGAAGTTGGGGAATGTGTTTTGGGGTGTCATTTTACATATACCCATGCTGGGTGAGAGAAATATCTTGGCAAAAGACAACTTTTCCCATTTTTTTATACAAAGTTGGCATTTGACCAAGATATTTATCTCACCCAGCATGGGTATATGTAAAATGACACCCCAAAACACATTGCCCAACTTCTCCTGAGTACGGCGATACCAGATGTGTGACACTTTTTTGCAGCCTAGGTGGGCAAAGGGGCCCACATTCCAAAGAGCACCTTTAGGATTTCACCGGCCATTTTTTACAGATTTTGATTTCAAACTACTTCGCACACATTAGGGCCCCTAAATTGCCAGGGCAGTATAACTACCCCACAAGTGACCCCATTTTGGAAAGAAGACACCCCAAGGTATTCCGTGAGGGGCATGGCGAGTTCCTGGAATTTTTTGTCACAAGTTAGTGGAATATGAGACTTTGTAAGAAAAAAATAAATAAAATAAAATCATCATTTTCCGCTAACTTGTGACAAACAATAAAAAATTCTAGGAACTCGCCATGCCCCTCACGGAATACCTTGGGGTGTCTTCTTTCCAAAATGGGGTCACTTGTGGGGTAGTTATACTGCCCTGGCATTCTAGGGGCCCTAATGTGTGGTTAGTAGTTTGAAATCAAAATGTGTAAAAAATGACCTGTGAAATTCGAAAGGTGCTCTTTGGAATGTGTGCCCCTTTGCCCACCTAGGCGGCAAAAAAGTGACACACATCTGGTATCGCCGTACTCAGGAGAAGTTGGGGAATGTGTTTTGGGGTGTCATTTTACATATACCCATGCTGGGTGAGAGAAATATCTCTGCAAAAGACAACTTTTTCCATTTTTTTTATACAAAGTTGGCATTTGACCAAGATATTTATCTCACCCAGCATGGGTATATGTAAAATGACACCCCAAAACACATTGCCCAACTTCTCCTGAGTACGGCGATACCAGATGTGTGACACTTTTTTGCAGCCTAGATGCGCAAAGGGGCCCAAATTCCTTTTAGGGGGGCATTTTTAGACATTTGGATCCCAGACTTCTTCTCACGGTTTCGGGCCCCTAAAATGCCAGGGCAGTATAAATACCCCACATGTGACCCCATTTTGGAAAGAAGACACCCCAAGGTATTCAATGAGGGGCATGGCGAGTTCATAGAAATTTTTTTTTTGGGCACAAGTTAGCGGAATTTTTATTTTTTATTTTTTTCTCACAAAGTCTCCCTTTCCGCTAACTTGGGACAAAAATGTCAATCTTTCATGGACTCAATATGCCCCTCACGGAATACCTTGGGGTGTCTTCTTTCCGAAATGGGGTCACATGTGGGGTATTTATACTGCCCTGGCATTTTAGGGGCCCGAAACCGTGAGAAGAAGTCTGGGATCCAAATGTCTAAAAATGCCCCCCTAAAAGGAATTTGGGCCCCTTTGCGCATCTAGGCTGCAAAAAAGTGTCACACATCTGGTATCGCCGTACTCAGGAGAAGTTGGGCAATGTGTTTTGGGGTGTCATTTTACATATACCCATGCTGGGTGAGATAAATATCTTGGTCAAATGCCAACTTTGTATAAAAAAATGGAAAAAGTTGTCTTTTGCAGAGATATTTCTCTCACCCAGCATGGGTATATGTAAAATGACACCCCAAAACACATTCCCCAACTTCTCCTGAGTACGGCGATACCAGATGTGTGTCACTTGTGGGTTATTTATACCCTAAAGAGTGAGAAGAAGTCTGGAATATAAATGTCTAAAAAATGTTACGCATTTGGATTCCGTGAGGGGTATGGTGAGTTCATGTGAGATTTTATTTTTTGACACAAGTTAGTGGAATATGAGACTTTGTAAGAAAAAAAATAACAATAATATTTCCGCTAACTTGGGCCAAAAAAAATTCTGAATGGAGCCTTACAGGGGGGCGATCAATGACAGGGGGGTGATCAGGGAGTGTATATGGGGTGATCACAACCCTGTCACTGATCACCCCTCTGTCATTGAGGTGATCACCCCCCTGTCACTGATCACCCCTCTGTCATTGATCACCCCTCTGAAAGGCTCCATTCAGACGTCCATATGTTTTTTACGGATCCACGGATACATAGATCGGAACCGCAAAACACATACGGACGTCTGAATGGAGCCTTACATGGGGGTGATCAATGACAGGGGGGTGATCAGGGAGTGTATATGGGGTGATCACCCCCCTGTCATTGATCACCCCCCTGTAAGGCTCCATTCAGACGTCCGTATGCGTTTTGCGGATCCGATCCATGGATGCGTGGATCCGTAAAACACATACGGGCGTCTGAATGGAGCCTTACAGGGGGGTGATCAATGACAGGGGGTGATCAGGGAGTGTATATGGGGTGATCACCCCCGTCACTGATCACCCACCTGTAAGGCTCCATTCAGACGTCCGTATGTGTTTTGCGGATCCGATCCATGTATCCGTGGATCCGTAAAAATCATACGGACGTCTGAATGGAGCCTTACAGGGGGGTGATCAATGACGGAGGTGATCAGGGAGTCTATATGGGTGATCACTCCTCTGTCATTGATCACCCCCCTGTAAGGCTCCATTCAGACGTCCGCATGTGTTTTGCGGATCCGATCCATGTATCAGTGGATCCGTAAAAATCATACGGACGTCTGAATGGAGCCTTACAGGGGGGTGATCAATGACAGGGGGGTGATCAATGACAGGGAAGTGATCAGGAAGTCTATATGCGTGATCACCCCGTTGTCATTGATCATCCCCCTGTAAGGCTCTATTCAGACGTCCGTATGCGTTTTGCGGATCCGATCCATGTATCCATGGATCCGTAAAAATCATACGGACCTCTGAATGGAGCCTTACAGGGGGGTGATCAATGACAGGGGGGTGATCAATGACAGGGGGGTGATCAGGGAGTCTATATGGGCTGATCAGTGGTTCATAAAGGGTTAATAAGTGACAAGGGGGGGGTAGTGTAGTGTAGTGGTGTTTGGTGCTACTTTACTGAGCTGCCTGTGTCCTCTGGTGGTCGATCCAAACAAAAGGGACCACCAGAGGACCAGGTAGCAGGTATATTAGACGCTGTTATCAAAACAGCGTCTAATATACCTGTTAGGGGTTAAAAAAATCACATCTCCAGCCTGCCAGCGAACGATCGCCGCTGGCAGGCTGGAGATCCACTCGCTTACCTTCCGTTCCTGTGAGCGCACGCGCCTGTGTGCGCGCGTTCACAGGAAATCTCGGCTCTCGCGAGATGACGCCTATTGCCGTTAGCGTAGCCTGGGAGAGCCGCCGCAATGACGCCTTTCGGCGTTAGCGCGGCGGCAACTGGTTAATTCAGTTCTGGCCTGTCTAGCATAGAGTGCTGAATTGGCTTCTACAAAGAGAAAATAGATATTACCTAACTTCTGTACTATAGTAACATTAAAGGGATCAACTATTGGCAGGGTGATGTAGTATGCTGTCCCCATCAGGAACATGTAGATGCTAAAGATGCTATCCCCATCAGAAAAATGTCACACAGTCAATTTAGCAAAACTAACTTTACTTTCAATCAGGCACACACAGAGAAGTTCAGCAACTTGCAAGTAACCATGAACAGTCCAGTACTCGTCAGGAATGCTGCATGGCTCCTAGGCAGTTTCGAACTAGGACATTATAAATAAATCTTATCCAATTAATATAGGGCTAAAACCCATATAGTTTATTACTTCCCATAAAAATTGCCATTCTACTCATTCAAAAGCTTTTGTTGCATCCAAGGAGAGAATTACCTTTCTCCCCCCATTATCAGGTTCCACCCCCATCAATGCGAAAAATCTATGTATATTAACCAGTATATGTGGTAGTCTTTCGAGATATGAAGCTGCATTGATCTTCTTCTACAATTTCATTAATCACTCTTGCCAGTACTAATGCTAGACCTTTTGTTACAATTTTCACAAATACATTTAGTAATGATATTGGTCTATAGGAGTCATGGTCTGACTCGTCTTTACTCTGTTTATGAATTAAAATAATGTCTGCACCATGCATCGATTCCGGCAAGGAATCCTTTTTCCACACCCTTACAAAAGTGTATAACAATTCCTGTGCAGTTGTTCTTGACATTCTTGAAATACTTTAACAGATATACCATCGGGTCCCAGAGATTTATTTTTCCTCATGATGCTTATGGCTACTTTTATTTAATCTAGCGACAGTGGAGCCTCCAAGGCCACTTTTGTTTCTTCTGATAGTCATATTACACCTGTAGCTTCCAGATATTCTTCTACATCTTCTGTCTCTCCCGTAAGCTCAGATATGTAAATCTTCTAAAAAAAAAACTCCTAAAGTGGAATTTATTCCTGTCTGTTCAGCCTTGAACCATCTGCTTTCCTGATCACAGCTATATAACTACTAGTTTCACAATTTACCACTTGAGCCATTAGTCTACCAGGTTTATACCCTTCCATAAACCACCTACTCTTACATACTACTGATGCACTATAAACTGAAAAATACGTTTTTTTGGAAAGATTAAAAAATGATGTGATAAATATGTAATAAAACTGTCTATTTTTTTTGTGTTTATAGGTGCTGACAATATTTTCAGCTTCAAATTATTATGAAGTGGGAAGTAATAAAGGGGCATATGTAAAGCTGGGTCCCGATCTGGTTCCTCATTTTGTGCAGTACCAAGCTAACAAAACTACAAACACCCTAACCTTGAGGCAAAGGTACTGTTCTGTGAACAAGTAGAGGTTCATCATTGGCACCATATGGTCCAGGTTGCTTAGTACGTGTTACTTTGTGTTTCAGAGTGAGTACAGTGGAAGCATCTGCACTGAGGGCCTTAAGGGAAAAGCTGTTTGCTCATAAGTCAGATCTCATCTATGAATTCAAAAGATATGACACAAATAAGTCTGGTGAGTCAAATACTACTTGACCTGCACAGTAAAAATTTGCACCTGAAATGCAGAAGTTTAGCCCATAGTATATTAAAACATTTGGCATACCTATGCAGGAAATATCACACTAAATGACTGGGCAACTGCACTGGAGTCTGTCCTGAATCTAGGCCTACCTTGGAGAATGCTCAGGCCACAACTTGTCCGAAATGCTACAGATGGACTGTTGAGATACAGAGAGTGGTTTGATGAGCTTGCTGTGTGCCAACCAATCAAAGAGGTAAAACCTGTTTTAATCCACTTCTATTGGATAGATACTGTGCTGTGTAATACATCTTTTATGACCAAAACAATGTAACATCTTTCAATACTGATGGTCTGACTGTAAAACAATGGTAGAGTGTAAAATCAATATAAATGTATAGTACAAAGCACATGGAGCAGGCTGGAGGATGACATATTATAAACTCAATCATAGGTGCCTCTTCTTTGTCACCGTTGTCCTGTTCTAAAATGACACAACACTTATGAACACTATTTCAGAGCTGATATGCACCATTCAGCCATAACATTAAAGCAGATCTATCAGCTTAATATACTGTCCTATGTAAGGGCAGCATATTACTTTTACAGGTCTGTACACGTTGAAGCCTATTCGAAGGTTGATGTGTTGAATGCAGGAAAAATTAGACTTTGGCAAGGGCCAAATTGTTATGGCTATATGACTGGGTCAGAGCTTCTCCAAAATGGCAGTTCATGTGGGGGTTTTCAGTATGCATTGGTTTGTACCTACAGGAAGTGGTCCAAGCAAGGACAGTTGTAACATGCCGCCCCCCACGGCCGATTGTGTCCCTGGTGTGGTGCGGCCCTAACAGTCTCTGTGTGTGTGTCATAAACTGGCAGGCAAACTTGAGTACTCTGCTTTCTCTCTCTGCTGTGCTAAACGTGACTTTAGTCTGGTATCTGGACTTTAGGGCTGTTCTGGTATCTCTGGAACAGCCTTTGGCTGTTGACCACATTGCAATATTCTGCCTGTAAATCTGTAAGGAGTCATGGCGCTCTATGAGCTGCTTCCCTCTGGAGAGACTCCTGCTGCAGACTCCTCTCGCTGCTACATCTTGGCACGTCTTTTCAGCTCCACTGTCTACACTAGACTGGAATAAACTAGAACTGCAACCCATCCCTTTGGTAGAAAACAGGACTGGCCTGCTTCTGCCCAAAAGGGGGAGAATGGAATGTAAGTTCCATTCTATCTAAGGATCTCTCTCTCTCTCTCTCTCGCTGCCAGATACACACCACCATCTGCTGGACATTACATGAACATAAATGTTTCAGAGCAATATTATAAATGCACAGTGACAAAGGGCCTGGAATATATACACAGATGACATTGTGGTTAGCAGGGTGTAGGAATGGTAATACCACTCTGGGTCCACAGTCCGAGAACCAGAGACAAAGGAGTCATGGGCACCAGAGACAGATTAGTCAAATTTACTCACCAAAATTTCTTTTTCCCATAAGTCCCGAAGTAGCACAAATTTAAAGTGCTGCACAGGGTCGATATGAAAAGCATAAATTGCTGAAAAATCATGGCTTCTTGCGTATGGGGCTGTAGAGTCAGAGACCAGTCAGCGTGCCCATGCAGACACCTGTCCACTGTTGAAAACACCTACAATGTGCATACGAGCATCAGGACTGGACCATGGAGCAGAGGAAGAATGTGGCATTGTGTGATCAATCATGTTTTCTTTCACATTATGTGCGTGTGTTGCTTACCTGGGTAGGAAATGACAGCAGGATGCACTGTGGAAAGACGATAAGCCCATGGAGGCAGTGTGATGCTCTGGGTTGTGACATTCCTGTGAATATTACTTTTACATGTACAGGTACTACCTACCTTGTGGCACTCAAACTCTATCTCCTAATAGCAACAGTATTGCCGAATGGCAGTGGCTTCTTTTAGCAGAATAATGTCATCAGACACACTGAAGACATTTTTCAGGAATGGTTGAGGAACATGACAAAGAGTTGAAGTTATTGACTTAGCCCCCAAATCCTTCAGTTGTCAAGCTAATCAAGCATCTATGGGATGTGCTGAAAAAACAAGTCCAATCCATCGAGAAGTCATCTCACAACTGCAGTACTCCAGGATAGAGCACTTACAAAATTCTTTCTTGTTATTTAAATGTCATTTAATGTTCTACTGTATTTTATTACCTGTAGAGTTGTGTATGGATTAGTCAGGGTTAACAATCCTGACTTTGCTCTTGTAAGAGGCTATGAGTTGGATCTAGGTGCACCCCTAGTTTAGTGTGAGCCTACAGTTAGCTGAAGCTGGTTACTGGCTCTAGCACCATTCGCCAGCCACAGCACCTCCATCTCCTGCTTTGCACCTGTCCCAAACGCATAACACCAAGCGCAACCTAACTGCCATCAGGTAGGAGCCCCAAAATCAGGGTATGCCCTTTACGGCTCTACGGAGCGTCAGTGAGAGTACTCCCTGTATGATTTATTTTTAACTACTGCAGCCAGAGAAACTATCACTCCTGTCCTCGGCTCCGCTCCTCCCAAGCTTACAGGACTTAAAATATCTGCTGCTAAGGTCTTAGTGCCATATAACACAGGACAACTTCAGAAGTCTTATGGAGTCCATGATTCATTGGAACATAGTTGTTTTGGCAGCACAAAGGGAACCTACATGTTATTAGGAAGGTGGTTTTAATGTTACGGCTGATTTTTGTACAGAGCTGTACAATGTACATAAAACCTTGAGTAACTTTGCAAATAATTCCATAAAAATGAGTGTTGATCGAGCACCAAAGTGCTTGTATGCTCGAGTAGAACACTTTGCAATGCCTGGGTGTTCTACTGAGCACCCGAGCACAATGGAAGTCAATGGGAGAACCCCAGGCATCCCCTGTTCTGAAGAGGGGAGGGTGTCGGAACTCTAGTTCGGCTTAGGAGTCCCTGCTCTGACTCCATATATAGCAATATCCATATATGGAGTCAGTGCTTGGGGACACCCCAATGTATTTAAATCTAATTTCTAAAAGGTTTCTGCCAGTATTTGAACTCCCAGTGTTGTACATTAGAGGCAAGGACCTTATCCACTCAGCTATAAAGCTAAATGCTAAACTGTGTCAGAAAAACCTCATAGTAGTTCCAGATGTAGTGAGTATTCCTATTCAGCAGAAGACTTATTTTATATTTTTGTGCAGGTTAACATGTAGCTCTATCCTTGCCTCTAATGTACAAGGTTGGGAGTTCGAATCCCGGCAGAAACATTTATACTGCCTGTCCAAAACAAAAGTTGCCACAAAAAAAAAGCCTTTAGCTTTGATAACGTCACACATTCGCTGTGGCATTGTTTCGATAAGCTTCTGCAATGTGACAAGATTTATTTCCATACAGTTTTGCATTAATTTTTCACCAAGATCTTGCATTGATGATGGTAGAGTATGACTGCTGCGCAAAGCCCTCTCCAGCACATCCCGAATATTCTCAATGGGATTAAGTTCTGGACTCTGTGGTGACCAATCCATGTATGAAAATGATGTCTCATACTCCCTGAACCACTCTTTCACAATTTGAGCCCGATGAATCCTGGCATTGTCATCTTGGAATATGCCCGTGCCATCAAGGAAGAAAAAATCCATTGATGGAATAACCTGGTCATTCAGTATGTTCAGGTAGTCAGCTGACCTCATTCTTGGAGCACATACTGTTGCTGAACCTAGACCTGACCAACTGCAGCAACCCCAGATCATAGCACTGCCCCCACAGGCTTGTACAGTAGGCACTAGGCATGATGGGTGCATCACTTCATCTGCCTCTCTTCTTACCCTGATGCGCCCATCACTCTGGAACAGGGTAAATCTGGACTCATCAGACCACATGACCTTCTTCCATTGCTCCAGAGTCCAATCATTATGCTCCCTAGCAAATTGAAGCCTTTTTTCCTGGTTCGCCTCACTGATTAGTGGTTTTCTTACGGCTACACAGCTGTTCAGTCCCAATCCCTTGAGTTCCCTTCACATTGTGCATGTGGAAATGCTCTTACTTTCACTATTAAACATATTCCTGAGTTCTACTGTTTTTCTTTAATTTGATTTCACTAAACATTTAAGTGATCGCAGATCATGATCATTCAGGATTTTTATCCCGCCAAATTTCTTCCTCGAATACGATGGGTCCCCACTATCCTTCCAGTTTTTAATAATGCGTTGGATAGTTCTTAACCCAATTTTAGTAGTTTCTGCAATCTCCTTAGATGTTTTCTCTGCTTGATGCATGCCAATGATTTGACCCTTCTCAAACAGACTAACATCTTTTCCACGACCACGAGATGTGTCTTTCAACATGGTTGTTTAAGAAATGAGAAGCAACTCATAGCACCAGTTGGGGTTAAATAACTTATTGCCAGCTGAAAGATAATCGCCCATGCAGTAATTATCCAATAGGAGGCTCATAACGATTTGCTTAGTTAAATCCAGGTGGCGACTTTTTTTGGGGACAGGCAGTGTATATAAGTTTTTAGCCATAATATATTTACATATATTATTATATATTTAGAATATATAATATATATATATATATATATATAAATAAATTATGGCTAAAAACATCAGTAATCAGTTTCCCACATATTATGCATTCATAACTATCAGAGGTATGATTTCATATACAGTACAGACCAAAAGTTTGGACACACCTTCTCATTCAAAGAGTTTTCTTTATTTTCATGACTATGAAAATTGTAGATTCACACTGAAGGCATCAAAACTATGAATTAACACATGTGGAATTATATACATAACAAAAAAGTGTGAAACAACTGAAAATATTTCATATTCTAGGTTCTTCAAAGTAGCCACCTTTTGCTTTGATTACTGCTTTGCACACTCTTGGCATTCTCTTGATCAGCTTCAAGAGGTAGTCACCTGAAATGGTTTTCACTTCACAGGTGTGCCCTGTCAGGTTTAATAAGTGGGATTTCTTGCCTTATAAATGGGATTGGGACCATCAATTGCGTTGAGGAGAAGTCAGGTGGATACACAGCCGATAGTCCTACTGAATAGACTGTTAGAATTTGTATTATGGCAAGAAAAAAGCAGCTAAGTAAAGAAAGCGAGTGGCCATCATTACTTTAAGAAATTAAGGTCGGTCAGTCAGTCCGAAAAATTGGGAAAACTTTGAAAGTAAGGGCTATTGGACCATGAAGGAAAGTGATTGGGAGCTGCGCCAGATGACCTGGCCTCCACAGTCACCGGACCTGAACCCAATTGAGATGGTTTGGGGTGAGCTGGACTGCAGAGTGAAGGCAAAAGGATCTTTGGGAACTCCTTCAAGACTGTTGGAAGACCATTTCAGGTGACTACCTCTTGAAGCTCATCAAGAGAATGCCAAGAGTGTGCAAAGCAATAATCAAAGCAAAAGTTGGCTACTTTGAAGAACCTAGAATATGACATATTTTCAGTTGTTTCACACTTTTTTGTTATGTATATAATTCCACATGTGTTAATTCATAGTTTTGATGCCTTCAAAGTCATGAAAATAAAGAAAACTCTTTGAGAAGGTGTGTCCAAACTTTTGGTCTGTACTGTATATATATATATATATATATATATATATGTATGTATGTATGTATGGATTTTTTTATTTATTTTTTGTAATTACACATTTATTTTGTACCATACGTTTTTTACAATTACTAAAAAAAATATTAAATATATAAATTTAATCTCTATTTCTGGAGTTAGGCTCGCGTTCTTACAGTTTATATCTAGTACTACATATACGGTAACACATGCTAATTTTGCTGCAGTTTTACGATGAGATCTGCAGTCACAATGCATTCGGAAAGTCGAGTGTGGTGTTGTGCTAAAATAAATCAAAATCAAGTTTTCCCCCATCAATCTGCACCCAATACCTCATAATGAGAAAGTGAAAACAGTATTTCCGTTTTTGTTTCTTCACATTTATTTAAAATATTATTTTTTTACATTTTCCATTGATAAGTATTCAGACCTTTTGCTATGATACTTGTCATAGCCTCCCATTTCTCATGATCATCTTTGGGATGTTTCTCACCTTGATTTGAGTCAACCTGTGGTAAATTCAGTTGATTGGACATGATTTGGAAATATACCCCCTGTCTATATGAGGTCTCACAAATGACAATGCATATCAAGGCAAAAACTAAGCCATGAGGAGGATAGCCTATAGAGCTCAGATACAGCATTGTGTGGAAGCACTGATTTGGAGAAGGGTACACAAAATGTATGCTGCACTGAAAGTTCACAAGAGCACAGTGGCCTCCATATTTCTTAGGATAGGTTTGTAAACAAAAAGTATAGAAATGTGTGGCTTGACATACACATAAACTATAAGTGGGAAAAATTTATTCAAAAGTGCATACTTTTGACTCAGTCACTGTTTACATTTCTGTACTTTTCTTTGCAGGATAGAATACAGTAGCATAGCACGCTTTTCTGTCCTGCAAAAATAGGTATAAAAACGTATACTTATTTTTTACATTGCAGTGAACGGCCTATAGATGGAAGCGTAACACAATGTTTCCACCAGTTAAAAAAAAGGATAGTTAACCACAAAATTGCATAAAATTGTGTAATTTTTTTTACTGTATGTCTAAACATATCCACTTGATGTACAGCAAAAACGAGATGTGAATAGCCCCTTAAATGGAAGAAGTTTGGAACAACCAGAACTCTTTCTAGAGCTGCACGCCACAACGAACTAAGTAATCTGGGGAAAAGGGCCTTGGTAAGAGAGATGACCAAGAACCCAATCGTCACTCTGTCTTAGCTACAAAGTTCCTGTGTGCAGATGGGAGAAATTTCCAGAAGGTTAACCATCACTGTAGCATGCACCCAATCTGGGCTTTATGACAGAGGGGCCAGAAAGAAGCCTCTCCTTAGTAAAAGACACATGAATGCCCACCTCCCACCTGGAGTAAAAAAGCACTTAAAGAATTCTCAGACTAAGAACATCAAAATTCTGAACTGTTTTGGCAACCAGGCACTTGCCCAATATTATCCTACAGTGACTCATGGTAGTGGTAGTATCATGCTATGGATGTGTTTTCCTGTGTGTGATACATAGAGACTGGTCAGGGTTGAGGGAAAGCTGAGTGAAACAAAGTACAGAAATATTCTTAATAAAAACCTGATCGAGAGTGCTCTAGATCTCAGACTGGGCCGAAGGTTTACTTTCCAACAAAACAAGACAATGATCCTAAGCACACAGACAACACATGAGTGGCTTAGGGACAATTCTATGAATGTCTTTGAGCGCCCCAGCCAGAGCTCTGACGAGACTTGAAAATAGTCCACCACTGCTCCCCATCTGATCTGACAGAGCTTGAGAAGATCTGCAGGAAAGAATGTCAGAAAATCCCCAAATTTAAGTGTGCAAACGTTGTGGCATCATATCCAAGAAGACTGGAGACTGTAATTGCTGTCAAAGGTCTTTCAACCAAGTACAGTGATCCCTCAAGATACAATGGCCTCAGGATACAATATTTTCAACATACAATGGTCATTTCTGACCATATTGTAAGTTGAAACCAGACTCAACATACAATGTCTCAGAGTCAGACCCAACCATTCAGGGCCACTTCTCCGTTAAAATAGTTGTATTTGTTACTAGTTAGCAGCTATTCCTGGCGGTTATATGTAAGGACTTGTTTTATCTCTATTAGTTATCTGCTTATTTTTCTTAAATGTAAATTTCCTCTTATCTTGGATGACATTTTAGGGCTTTGGAACCAATTACTCAACTTACAACGGTTTCAACATACAATGGTCGTCCTGCAACCAATTAATATTGTAACTTGAGGGACCACTGTACTGAGTAATGGGTCTGAATAATTATGTCAAAAGTTTTCAATAAATTAGCAAAAATTTCAAACATTCTGTTTTCACTTTGTTATTATGTGGTATTAAGTACAGATTGATTTTAACTTTAACACAAACAAAACATGAAAAAAGTGAAAGTGAAAGACTTTCCAAATGCACTGTATGGTCACACAGACATTCCACACTGATTTCAGAAATTAGTGTCAAATCTACATCCAAAATACCAAAGGATCCTTCGGTGGGCCCAGTCTCTGAAGCCATAGTGGGCCCCAAATGTCCAGGAGAAACAAATCCATTTGGAGTTGCCTTTGGAACTAACCACTTGCCACTAGGGCAGGAATCAGCGACCTCCGGCACTCCAGCTGTTCTGAAACGACAACTTCCAGAATCCTCCTTTCACATCTATGTGAGTTACAAGAACAGGCAAATAGGTGTGCATGCTGGGAGTTGTAGTTTCACAGCAGATGGAGTGCCAAAGGTTGCTGATCCCTGCACTAGGGTCTATTTATTTGATTCAAAACCCGTTATACTTTATTGATGATATAGTGGTTGTGCAATGAGAATAGTGTCCTCTGGTGGGCCCAGGGAACCCCAGTCCGACTCTGTATATGTGCCAGTGGGACATATGCAATGGGAATATGCATTGCTTTTCATATGACCTGGATTTGAGGTCAGCATCAGGAAGTGACATATCACTTCTTGATGCAGATTCTGCATGAAAACATTGGCGGGTTAGCCACACACGAAGTACCCCTATTTAATGGATGTATAGATGTAAATTCACAGCAGAAATCCAATGGTCAACCTCAAATTTGTGATGTGGATTCCAAAGCAAATATACGTCAGATTTTTCATATCCTAAAAATCCAGGTGCTTTAAAACTTCTCCATCGTATTGTAGATTGAGGTGGTCAGACATTCCATGGAACATTCACAATTCACAACCTAGCACCTATCAGAATATTGTACAGTGTCTGATGGAAAGAAACCACTTCTCAATATTGAAATCTAGAGCCAACGTTCTGTTAAAGGGGTTGTCTCACTTCAGTAAGTGGTATTTTTCATTTCGAGAAAGTTAATACAAGACACTTGCTATTGTATTATGGTTGTCCATATCGCTTCCTTTGCTGGCTGGATTCATTTTTCAATCACACTGCTTGTTTCCATGGTTACAGACCACCCTGCAATCCATCAGTGGTGGTCGTGCTTGCACAATATAGGAAAAAACACTAGCCTATGTGAGCTCCCATGGTCCCGGCCATCAGAGAGGCTGGTGCTTTTTCTTATAGTGTGCATGCACAGCCACCACTGATGGATTACAGGGTGGTCTGTAACCATGGAAACGAGCAGTGTGATGGAAAAATGAACCCAGCCAGCAAAGGAAGCAATATGGATAATAACAATACATTTGTAAGTGCCTTGTATTAACTTTCTCTGCATGATAAATGCCACTTGCTGAAGTGAGACAACCCCTTTAATTGTATATGTGAACTATAAAACTGCACCTGAGGATAGACTTCACCACTTGCTGTAGGTATGCTGCATTGATTCTCCATTTTGTTCTTTTTCCCTTCAAAGTAGCATTGACCAATGAGTTTTTATGTACCTGTAAGTATATCCTAATACATTTGTCAGCCTTTCCTGGAATGCGTTTGGTTTCAAATATCATTTTTTTTATCATTGGCAGAATTTACATTCAAGTCTTCTGGAAGCTCTCTATAGAAATAGATCAGACTTGGAAACAATATTTCGAATTATTGATAGTGATAGCTCAGGTGAGTATGACTTATAATTGTCATTGACCATTATGCATTGTGTTCATATTTCTATTTGTGTAATAGCTCAACGGAAAATCAGAATAAACCTGGGTGTCATGATGCCCCTTTTCAGTCCAGCTCAGTATAATGTAAATGTGTATCAGTGATTCTGTTTGTTGACCTCACCAGTCACAAAGAAATTTGCCCCATCACCGACGAGTGCCTGATGAGGTAAACAAGGGTTTATCTGAAGTTGCTGTCACCCATTCAACAAATACCATTTGACAGTCAGAGTCGTCCTTGGTCAGGTATTACACCTTCTGAATTTTGTAAGGGTGCTATTTATGGGTAGACAAAATTTGCTGAATTGAGGCACACTTAAACCCACATTCCTAGGACATACAACTAGTGCTATGCTGTGGGTTCTTGCTGAATGAGGCCTCAGCAGCGGTTTCTGGCCATCCAGCTTTTGGTTTATTGGCAACAGAAACTGTTTCTTGGAATTTGGCAAGAAGCCATGGAAGCTCTGACTGGATTGCTTGAAATCTTCTGTGATGACGTATGTGCTTCATTCACTGGAAATGAAGATGATTTCAACATTTCTGATTTACCGTTTTAACATGAGAACAAATAAAGTTATGTTAACATGAAGCACATCATTGTTTTTGGTAAACTTCCCTAAGGCCCCTTTCACACGAGCGAGTTTTCCGCGCGGGTGCGATGCGTGACATGAACGCATAGCACACACACTGAATCCTGACCAATTAATTTTAATGGGTCTGTGTACATAAGAGTTCTTTTCACGCAGCAGTTCTGCGTTGCGTGAAAAACCCAGAATGTTCTATATTCTGCATTTTTCACGTAACCCTGGCCCCATAGAAGTGAATGGGGCTTCATTGAAACCACTCATTGCATCCACAAGCAAGTGCGGATGCAATGCGTTTTTCACTGATGGTTGCTAAGAGTTGTTTGTAAACCTTCAGCTTTTTATCACGTCCGGGAAAAACGCATCAAAACGCATTGAACCTCATGGAAAAAACTGAACGCAATCGCAGACAACCTGCTTGCAAAATGGTGCAAGTTTCACTGAATACACCCTGAACGCATCCGAACCTAATCAGTCACGCTCGTGTGAAAGATGCCTAAGCGCGTGATGTAAAATACACCTACCTGAGGTTCAGTTCAATATGGCTGTCATTTCGATGACATGGCCTAAAAGGGTTCCCCCTTCCCTTAAAATTGGATCGCTGTCTGCCAAACTGTATGTATTATGAACAGTGTTGCAGCCCCTTCAAACAGCTGATTGATGGGGTTAACAGGAGTTGGGCATCTACCAAACAGATAGATAACTTTTTAAAATCCGCACCACAGATCAGTTTATGCTACAGATTTATTTTGGCAGTAGTAGATGACATTTCATAAAATCTCATCCATTTTGCTGGTACTGTAAATACTTGCTGCTCTCAAATCCACCGCATTTCAGATGTACCCAAAGGAGGACTGATGTGGAGACCTAGCTAAAACTAAACTAAACTAATGTGTGGCCACCTTTTTTCAGTTGAAGGCAATAACATGTGATCTAGCGGTTTGTTTACATGGTCAAATTTGTGGTTTGTGCTTTTGGGCCAAAAAATTAAACCTTAAAGAGGACCTTTCACCAGAATAAAACTTCTAAAGTAACTATACAGGCATGTAGAGCGGCGCCCAGGGACCCCCCTGCACTTACTGTTATACCTGGGCGCCGCTCCGTTCTCCTGTTATTGCCTCCGGTATCTTCACAGTTAGGCTCCACCCGGGGGAAACCTGCCGGCGCCTCCTTCTCCCATGCTGCAGTGCTGGCCAATCACAGCGCTCAGCTCATAGCCTGAGAGGCTTTTTTCTCTCTCAGGCTATGAGCTGAGCGCTGTGATTGGCCAGCGCTACAGCATGGGAGAATGAGCCGACGGCAGGTTCCCCTGGGTGGAGCCTAACTGTGAAGATACCGGAGGGAATAACGGGAGAACGGAGCGGCGCCCAGGTATAACAGTAAGTGCAGGGGGGTCCCTGGGCGCCGCTCTACATGCCTGTATAGTTACTTTAAAAGTTTTATTCTGGTGAAAGGTCCTCTTTAAAGGACCGTTCACCTGAAGTGTTTTGCAGTTTTGGCGTATACACCGCTACTCCACAATCTTCATCGCTGCCTCCCATTAAAAAGAACAGGATGCAAAAACACTCAACCACGAGGCCACCAGCGAAATTCCTTAAAATGTAGTGCGGATTCTCAAAAATCTTTTTTAATATTTGGTAAATTTGCATTAGAAGTTTAATATGATTTCTATTTTAGGACTAATTTCATTTGAGGAATTCAAACACACATGGAAGCTGCTAAGCTCTCACCTCAATATAGAGGTCAGTGATGAAGCTATCTGTAACCTGGCTAAGAGCATGGACTTCAATAAGGATGGTAATATAGACATCAATGAGTTCCTGGAAGCTTTCCGTTTGGCTGACAGACCACATATTGAGGACAGAGAATCCGATTTTTGATGGATACCAGACATACTGGACAGACAAATACCTGCTGAGCGGTGACAAGTACAACAGATAATTCCCTACTCATTTATACTATTGAGACTGTGACAATTTTATGAGGCATCCCTCTTGTGTTAGGTTCTTAACTTTGGATATGAGAAGAGAGCCTCACAGTATCATGCCATTTTAGAAATACGTAAATGCATGTGTTTCTACCTGTTTATCAAGGGCGGACTGGAAACTTAAAGTAGCCCTGTTTTGTAGTTGGGTTCAAATAGATGGAAGGCAGGGCCAGCAATACCATATTGTGGCACATTATACCACCCCAACAGAGCCAAATACCACAGTCCATCACACAATACTGCCAGAACAAAATACATCCCCAAAAACTGCCACTGGCTGGCCATGAGGAGCCCCTGGGAAATTCCTCTGCAAGGTCTATGGCCAATCCACCCCTGCTGTTTATAACTGTACAGCTCATAGAATTGGGTAACATTAATATACGCTATAGTTAATGAGTGCAAAACAGTGTTTCAGTGCACGGTATGTCTATTAGAACTTCAAGAGCACCTGTCCCCTCTTCAGACGTGTTATTCCTCCTAGACATTCATAAAGATTGCCAACTAGGTGTTAATACAGAAGGGTCTCCCAAATGGAATCTCTCTTCTGTTAGAGCTAGAGAGAGCCCTCGACACAGCTTTAAGCTCTAGGGAGCCACAGGCCACCATACGAGTCTATACACACAGTGCCAATGAGACATAGTTCTTGCCATGCGGGTGAGAACATGGTAAAAAAAAAATGCATGTGGTTTTACTAGAAATTGTTGCAGTTTGAGTGCTAATGAGTGCTAGCAGCATTACCATGGCACCTCAACCACACTGACAGACCCCGAAATTCAAATAACATTTGATAAACTTGGTGGGTCTTTAACATTTCAATCTTCAGATGTTACTCCACTTTCTATGCCACTCCTTCACTGGATAACATTGTGACAACTTTTGTGACTTAAAAAAAAAAAATCTCAGTTGATAAATCTGGCTTAAATCAACTTGACAGGCTAACCACAACCACAGCCATTTTTCCACCTTTTCAAAGCTGTAGTGAGTGGTGTAAAAATAAAGAAAATATTCCTGCAAATGAGCACAGAATGTCACAAAGCCCTATTTTATTACATTTTTTAAGACAGAATTCTGGAGTGCAAGGCTTGATAAATTCTCCACCATATATTTTGTGGATTTAAAGTGAATGGGTCATCAGATATTGACCTATTGTTTAAAATGCGTTTTTATGTTGGGGATTTTTTTTCTAGAATTTTCGCATTTATTTTCCATGTCACTAGGTAAAAAAACAAAAAACAAAATTGATAGAGATAGAGATATGGCTATATATATATATATATATATATATATATATATATATATATATAGCCATAAATACTGGCCATTAGGCCTAAAATAAGTCAAGACTTCCAGTCCTTTGACAGCAGCTAAAGACACAATAGAGAGGCACCGACCCACTGACTTCCATTGTAAATTTTTCAAGGCATGTTTCTGTGACCTGTACAGAGGTCAGCAGGGAGAAGAAAACACAGGCTTCACCATTCACAATAGGTGACGTTACCTCTGTATAGACAAGCTGCGATATCTGTCATTGTAATTCTGCCTGCGATGATATGATGGCTATTGAAAAGTTACCTCTACAAGTCCCAACATATTAGGCTTAATGGCCAGTACAAAAACTGGAGGATTTTAGGATTTTTATTATATAGTAACATTAAAATAAATTTAAATAGGTCATTTTTTTATAACACATCTGAAAAAGTTTAAAGGGGTATTCCCATCTTGCTACTTCATTCTCAATTGCTGCCAGCTAGCTGGTAACTTCCTGCTTTTCTGCAGATAAGGCTGGGCGGGCTTAGGCAGCTAGAGTGAAGGCGGCCACGCCTCCTTATGACATCACACTGAGAGCTGAGTCCTGCGTGCTCGTTGATGTGAATAGTATGACTCATCAGTCTGCAGTGTCTGAGGGGAATGGTCACTCAGAGAGCCATGTGAAGTGAGCTCAGTGCACAGTTTTACACATAAAATATCTGTCTGATCTTTTACAAACACATTCTGTGCATCAAAAACTATAATTCCATATTATACATTAGCCCAAAAGCTTGACCAACCCCCACCCACCAGCACTGATGCAGATTTGATTCCATTACAGCTGTGCTCCAGTTGTGTATAAACCTCACACTATGTATCTTTATAGATGCATATACAGCTCAGCTACATGCGTCTTCTCCAGTGTCTGAAAAGCTTCATATACAGCTCTGCTACATCTGTCTGTTTATCTCTTCAACCAGCACTGTCAGAACAGCCGCATATTCAGCTCTACTACATCTGTTTCTCTCTTCAAACAGCACTGTGTCAGAACACCCGCATATTCAGCTCTGCTACATTTGTTTCTCTTTCACCAGCATTGATGCTGACCTGCAACATATACAGCTCTGCTTCATCTGTGTCTCTTTCACCAGCATTGATTCTAAACCGCCACATACACATCTCTGCTAAATCCATCTATTTCCTTCACCATTAGTACTGTGGCTGAACAGCGCTTATTCAGCTCTGCTACATCTAAATCTATCTTTCACCCGCATTTATTCTAAATCGCCACATACACATCTCTGCTAAATCTGTCTATTTCCTTCACCATTAGTACTGTGGCTGAACAGCCGCTCATTCAGCTCTGCTACATCTGAATCTATCTTTCACATGCATTGATTCTAAACCGCCACATACACATCTCTGCTAATTCCGTCTATTTCCTTCACCATTAGTACTGTTGCTGAACAGCAGCTTATTGTTGCCGCAGTTTTTGTTCACATTTTTTTTTTATACTTTTCTTTTAGTCATTTTATTCCAGTAGGAACGTTTATGGGAAAAGGCTTGAAAAAAAAAATGGCATGGACTCAAAAAAATGCACCAAAAGTTATAAAAATGCCCCCCCCGCCGCTCCCTGCGCCGGCATCTCCACTGCGTCTGCGCCGTCTGTTCCTCGGAGCACTCTGACGTAATCGGCGCAGGGAGCGTTCAGACAGTCACTGCGCCTGCGCTGAATACAGACGCAGGCGCGAGAATTTGGCGAATGAATGAGATGGAGGCTGGCAATCTAAAGGAGATGGGCGGGCTTGACGGACGAGCGGGGCGGAATACAGAGGTCTTAGAATAGCATGGTTAGGTAGAGCAGACACTAGCAGATCGCTAGTGTCTGACAGCTAATCAGGTCCAAATGAGGTGGTAGAAACCCTTTAAGCCTTAAAATGTTAGGGGTTAAACTGCACTTTTATAATCCTTATTGACTGAGTTCGCTATCTGTACGGAGACCTCATAAATATAAACAGTCCATTACTCACAGCCTCTCCTGCCCATTATCATGATTGTTTGTCACGGACACCTGTGTTTCAGGGTCAAAATCCTGGACTTCTCTCCCCGGGATCTCCTCTCTGCACTACCTCCCCCGCCTCTCCGGCTCAGCTGGCAGCTGCCCTCACCCGATACAAAGCTCATAGTTATAAACAGCAGCACACCCCCGATCTCTTCACCACTCACAGAGGACATCAGGGCTGCGCTGCTGAACGCTGCCAATAGATCACAAAGCCCCTGCTCCTCCGCTAATTTTCCTCAATTCTCTCCCCTGAAACAAGATGGGGAGCGCATGCGCGGCTCTGTAGCAGACGTGCGCGCTCTCGTGGGAATGATCGGCTGCCTGGGGGAAAAGTAAGTGCGGTCTGCGCAAGCGCGGCACATAGATGCGGCCGTGGAGCGTTGGCCGTATCTATGGGTTGCCAAGTGTAAACAATGGATATGTGGGAAGGCAATTTAGCTAAATGGGTGCATTATAAATAATAGAAGCAATTTAGAAAAATGAAGTATGGGATCAGTGTAAACATTTGAAACCTGATCATGAAGATGAGAATACCCCTTTAAATCTGGTTTTATATTGAACATTTTTTTTCCAAATATGTGACGATTTTCTAAAAATGTTTCTATGTCATCATTTAAATTAAAATGTATATAAACCTGTCAGTGGGATCAGCTGTGTCTATGGCCATGTACAGTAGCTGCTCTCAAAAGACAGGAAGTCATATTTTAGGGCAGCTGGTGTGAAAATTGCAGGATTATATACACTGAAAAAAATAAAATAGTTTAACATAAAAATGTGATTTAAACAATTGTCGTTTTCTGAAGACACATTCCCTTTAAGTATAGTCTTTAACCATTCCCACAATTTTAAGGAACAATTTAAAATAAACAACCTCAAGCCAAGATTAGTCACATCAGTATACAGCAGTGTTTCCCAACCAGTGTGCCTCCAGCTGTTGCAAAACTACAACTCCCAGCATGCCTTGACAGCCTCTGGCTGTGCGGGCATGCTGGGAGTTGTAGTTTTGCAACAGCTGGAGGCACACTGGTTGGGAAACACTGGTCTACAGCATGTAATGTCTTGAAGATGAACACAACTAGAAAGTAGACTTAAATGCTATTTGCTGAAATGACACAACCCCTTTATCATGTGGAGAAAGTTAATAATACAAGGAACTAACTAATGTATTAATATCCATATTGCTTCCTTTGCTGGCTTGACTCATTTTTCCATTACATGCTTCTCATTTCCATGGTTACAACCACCCTGCAATCCGTCAGCGATGGCAGTACTTGCACACTATAGAAAAAAGCATCAGCCTGTGTGCGCTCCCACGGTCCTGGCCACCAGAGAGGCAGACGCCTTTTCCTTTACGCTGGGTTCACACCTGAGCGTTTTACAGCGCGTTCCTACGCGCTGTAAAACGCACAACAGGCAAGAACCAATGATTCCCTATGGGAATGGTTCTCACCTGGGCGTTTTACAGCGCGTACGATCGCGCTGTAAAACGCCCGACGCTCAAACAAGTGCTTGAGCTTTTTTTTGGGTGTTTGTCGCGCGTTCCCGCACATAGAAATTCAGGAACGCGCGACAATGTGTGAACGCCAATCTCTGTATGCGTGATTGTAAACGCCCGTACAATCGCGCATACAGAGCGCTCGTTTCCGAACGCTCAGGTCTGAACCCAGTGTTAGTGTGCAAGCATGACCACCGCTGATGGAAAGAGCAGTGCATAATGTGATGGAAAAATGAATCCAGACAGCAAATGAGGCAATATGGATAATAAAAATACATTAGTAAGTGCCTTGTATTAACTTTCTCTACATAATAATATTTGCTGAAGTGACACAACCCCTTTAAAAGGTTATGGACACCTTTCAGGGAATTTGTATTTTATTTTATTAATTATTGCATTGCACTCATTTTGAGCTGAAAATAATTTTTTCAATTGGTCTTTATAAAACATTTGAGCCCCTTTCTCTGTACAGCCTTGAGATTCTGTGCTTGTATTGTGTTCCGTTCAGATCAGCCGACGGCTCCTCATCTCTGACTTTATAAACACCCTTTATAGCTCAGTTCTCATCTTACCGATAATGTTGCTTAAATAATAGTTTTTGAGCCATTAGCAATTTAGAGATCAGAGTTATTTGATGTCTATCACAAAGTGAATTTAGGCTTCTTACAGCTAGGTATTAGTTAACTCTTTACGACAAAGCTGCTGCATATATTTTTTTCTTTTTTTTTATAAAAGATCAATAGAAAACATTATTTTAAGCCAAAAATGAGTAAAATGCAATCGAAAAAATAAAAATAAAATTGCCCCTGAAGGTGTAGACAGCCTTAAAAGAGGTATTCCCTTTTGAGCCATTCAATGTCTGGTGGAAACAGCAGAGCGGGCTGTGCCATGTTGTATCCATAGTTCTCGTTCATTATTCCACTCAGCTATAAATGGCTTAAGTGGGACTACCTCACCACTACCATTGTATTAGTTTTTTTTTTTTTTAGCAGTTACTTTTTAATATATAGCTTAATAAGAAATGCAAGGTCTATATTTTACAGGTAAAACTCTAAGAATTTGAATATTGTGCAAAAGTTCATTTCAGTAATGCAACTTAAAAGGTGAAACTAATATACGAGAGACTCATTACATTCAAAGCGAGATATTCCAAGCCTTTATTTGTTAGAATTTGGATGATTATGGCTTACAGCTTATCAAAACCCCATAGTCACAATCTCAGAAAATAAGAATATTGTGGTTCAATATACTAGGCTCAAAGTGTCACACTCAAGTCAGCTAATTAATCCATACTCCCTTAGCAAAGGGTAGCTGAGCCTTGTAATTGTCTGTCTGGTTCAGTAGGAATCACAATCATGGGAAGGACTGCTGACCTGACAGTTGTGCAGAAAACCCATCATCGACACCCTCCATAAGGAGGGAAAGCCTCAAAAGGTAAATTTCAAAAGAACGTGGATGTCCCCAAAGTGCTGTATCAAAGCACATTAATAGAAAGTTGTGTGGAAGAAAAAAGTGCACAGGGATGACCGCGGCATGTAGAGGATTGTCAGGAAAAGGCTATTCAAAAGTGTTGGTAACTTTCACAAGGAGCCACCACACACAGACTGATCCTGGACATGGGCCTCAAATGTCGTATTCCTCTTGTCAAGCCTCTCCTGAACAACAAACGTCAGAAGCGTCTTACCTGGGCCAAAGGAAAAAAAAAAAAAAAAAAAGAACTTTTCTGTTACTCAGTGGTCCAAAGTTCTCTTGGCTGATGAGAGCAACTTTTGCATCTCATTTGGAAACCAAGGACCAAGAGTCTGGAGGAAGAATGGAGGCACACAATGCAAGATGCTTGAAGTCCAGTGTGAATTTTCCACAGTCTGTGTTGATTTGGGGAGCCATGTCATCTGCTGGTGGTTGGTCCACTGGTCTTCATTAAGTCCAGACTCAACGCAGCCATCTACCAGGAGATTTTGGAGCACTTCCTTCCCCAGACGAGCTTTATGGAGATGGTGACTTCATTTTCCAGCAGGACTTGGCACCTTCTCACACTGCTAAAAGTACCAAAACCTGGTTCAATAACCATGGGATTACTGTGCTTGATTGGGCAGCAAACTCCCCTGACCTGAGAATCTATGGGGCATTACCAAGAGAAAGAGCTGAAGGCTGCTATTGAAGCATCCTGGTCTTCCATAACACCTCATCGGTGCCATAGGCAGATAGCATCCATGCCACGCCACATTGAGGCAGTAATTGATGTAGAAGGGGCCCAAACCAAGTACTGAGTACATATGCATGATTATACTTTTCAAAGGTCCAAAAATTTTCTATTTAACATCTTTTTTTTTATTGCTTTTATGTAATAGTCTCATTTTCTGAGATTGTAAATTTGGGGTTTCATAAACTGTAATCCATAATCATCCAAGTTATAACAAATAAAGGCTTGAAATATCTCGCTTTGCATGTAATGAGTCTCTCATATGTTAGTTTCGCCTTTTAAGTTGCATTACTGAAATAAATGAACTTTTACATGATATTCAAATTGTTCGAGTTTCACTATATATCTATTTTAATTGCCGATACTCAGGTAATCATGTATACAATTTTCTATATTATAATCAACCGAACATTTCAATAAAGTTTACTGTACCTATCCAATGCCGAAAACTGTACTAGTTAAATGTTAGTGGCAGACAGAGGACTCCCCTCAATATTATAGGAGCACTCTTCTACTTCCTCTTATCAGTCCAAATATCTAGTGGTTTTGACCGCACTGAGATTTTCTAGGTGGGCAGCCTGGTGTTATTAAGAATCTGTATAGAACTGGACTAACAAACTGGATTTTTTTTTGTCCAGGATCGTGAACTCTACTTCACAACAGGATATTACTACTTTGTAATGTAATACAATTTTCTATTGCATTGTGCAGCCCTGCCAATGGTCTTTTTATATAGACTGACATACAGGCACTGATCAGGAAAGAGCTGTTTATTCCTGATAATTGTCCGCTGGTCAAAGGAGGTGAGAGCTGCATTTACGCTCAGCAATCATCCTCATTGTATGGGAAGGGAATCTCTTTTCTCTTGATGTGGTCCCCAGAAATTAGGATTCTAGGCACTGGCCAAGAGATAGTCACCTGATGAACAGGCATTTGCTTGCTCATCAGATGATCGGCGGAACAATTGCACGGTGCATTGATCAGGAACAAATATTCCTACAAAAGACTGATCCCCAATAACTGTACTGTATAAAAACTTTATAGGAGGATATAGCAGCTTGTAAGGAGTTCATTTGAGCCTCTCACTAGATACACAGAGCCAACGGCAGCCATGGACTGTAAAAGCAGTAGATAAGGCTGCGAGTGACATGATTTAACTGATAGCTGCAGTATTACTTGTGCAGCAGCTACAGTACCCTCTGCATGACATACACTACGTGGACAAAAGCATATCCACATCTCTCAATCACACCTAGTTCAGCTTGGGACATCCCATTACCATCTAATATATAAAGCTGAGTGCGTGTGTGTCCGCTAAAGGAATCGTCGCATTTACAATCGTGAAATTTGTCAGACAGGTACATCAGGTGTCCGGGAAGGTTTTAGACCAGGTCTCAGCTCTCTAGCACGTAGCGTTCCTGAGATATTCCCCAAAAAATGCATTAGCCAATAGAAGCCTGGTCACATGACCCGGATCAGCCAATAGAAGCTCGCAGGCCCTTAGTCTCCACATACACACAGTTTTACACCAAGTTTCCATAACAACCCAGCCATTTTTCTTCACTGCTGTAGGTGAGCTTTAAAAAGGGGCAGGGAGCTGTGGATGACACTTAAGGGAGCAGAATGCTGTGAAGATCACAGTTTAGGGGGCAGGTAGGGTGGCCATTCAGGCCACCCTCAAAAGATGGACTTCAAAACCCCGCCCCCAGGTCTGACTAAGCCATGAGGAATTGGAAAAATGAAGGTAAAAATCAACTTTGTCAGCTGCAGGGGTGGGAGGGTGACTTTCTCCCTGTAGCTCACACTCCGACAGCACAGTGCTGCTATCCGAGACTGAGCATGTCCAGAGCCTGCGCCGGAGGACAGGAGTCTGAAAGCCATACTGTCCGGCCTAAAACCGGACCTCTGACCACCCTAGGGGCAGGCTGCTGTGGAGGTCACAGTTAAGGGGACAGTCCGCTATGGAGGTCAGTGTTAAGGGTCAGATTGCTGTAGAGGCCACTGTTAAGGGGGCAGGCCGCTGTGGAGGTCACTGTTAAAGGGGTGGGGTACTGTAGACGTCACTGTTATAGTGGATACTGTCAATATCTTAACGGCACACACAAACATTAAATGAAATAAACCCATGCTGGGTCCTTCTGCTAGTAACAAAATAGAGTCCCCTTTTGAAGCATAACAATTTTCAGTCTTCGAAAGAGGCTTTGCACAAAATTCCGAGAGCATTTGTAATTGTCAGGTCATGCACAGATGTTAGATGAGAAAGTCTGGCTCACAATCGATATCACAATTCGTCCCAATGGTCACGGCTCCTCCACAAAATTTTACCCAGATTCATCCATAAAGCTACCAGAAAGTGTATTGGGATTCACAACTCTAGGGAACACTTTTTTATTGCTCCAGAGTCCAGTGGTAGCATGCTTTACATCACTGTAGCCCAGTGTCGCAGGGTCAGGAGGTATACAAAACTGCCTAAGCATCCAGCAATTTCATTACTGGTTGCTCAGGCAATAACATGGGGCCTTCTCCACCATTCAACTGTATTGCGTCGACACAGTTAAATACTGAAGTGAGGCACAGGAACCGATGGCTCTCTGTCATTCAACCTCATAGGCCACTAGGCCTGAAGCCTATGAGAGGATGGCACATGTGGTGTGATGACGTGATCATGAGCAGACGAGTCATAATAGGCCCACTGGAGCCTAGCGGCATAGAATGGGAAGGAGCAAGGGGAGTATATTATTTTTGCTACTATGGGGTTGCAGACCACCGGTGTCACCATAGAGGGGACTTATTGCTACTGGAGGAACATTATTATAGGGCACACTTTAGAGGGCACTACTAACAGGGCACTCATGGTATGCATAATTACCATTTTGGCACAGCATGGGGCATTATTACAAATTAGAGAATTACTACTACTTATGATACTTTTGGAGCACTCTTAGTATGGGGAGGCACCTTGGCACAATTCTTTTTTATGAGACACATTGTGACACTTAGTCAGGTCTGCTACTTGCTGGGTACAACTATGTCTGAGGGCGCTTTGTGGCAATACTTATTGAGGAGGGCACTATCTGTGCAGTACTACTATTCAGGGGGACTCTGTTTCTGCAAAAAGTATTATGTGGCACAGTACTGGGGACAGCAACAGTATGGCGCTCTGGAGGGCACCAGGTGAGGGAGTTTGTGCTGAGAATGGGGATGGAAATGTGAGGAAATTGAGATATCTGTGTGGCAAACTCTGCTGAGGCAGACATGGCTGGAAGAAGTCGTCCTGGAGGTCTGGGTTGAAGAGAGAAGAGGAGTTTAAAAAAAAACAAAAAAAACAAAACACCATCTACAACCAGAGGAGCAGTCACTGGATGTAATAGGTATGTAGTGCTGTATTCATACATCATGGGTCCACGTTTGTTGTCTGCAGGAAGATTAAAGCTGCGAGAGTAGCCGTAGACAAGGGTGTGAGAGTAGCCGTATTTTATTAACATTTATCACTGATCAGTTTTGTGGGGGTACTTTGTTTAAACCTTGTCACAAGTGGGTACTTGGTGTGGAAAGGTTGAGAAACATTGCTCTAGCCAACACTTCACATTGTGCAGTGATCTTAGCCTTATGTGGAGCCGCTCATCAATAGAAATCTATCTTGTGATGCATTTAAACATCTGCTACTATTATACATACAAGGTAGCAACAAAGAAGGGTTATGATGACTGAGCTGCATGGGGAAAACGGCTACATTTACTACATATGAGAAGATAATTCTGCATCTACTAGAAACCATCAGTGATAATTGTACTGTATCCAGATGCCTTCTGTTTTCACACAAGGCCACTCACCTTAATGGAACCAGAGATGTGTAAAAAAACAAACAAAAAAAAACACACAAAATAGAATATGCTGTGCTTTTTCCTGAACGCAGAGATGATGCACAGACCTATTGAAAAGAATGGGTCACGATTCAGTATGAATACTGTGTTCACTACACGCATCTCATCCAGACGGAAAACTCGCTCATGTGAAAGAGCTCATGGCCTTCAGGAGAATTGCTTAAAAAACCCTATGCAGTGAAAAGGGTTTGACAACATAAGGCTAGTTTCACACTAGCATTAAAACTATCTGGCAAAGGAGTTCATCGTATCACCACCAGGCCCCAGCATACTTACAGATACACACACAAACTATAAGAAAAATATTTATTCACTTTTTTCCAATAAGACCCCATATTAAATATGAACATTAAAAAGCAGTGTTTATCTATAACAGTCTTAACAACACTGAATATAACTCCCTTTAGCATTTGTTGACAGCCCATTTCTGGGTGTCACCAAAGTGCTACCAAACTATGCTATACTGAACTCTCTGCATTCACAGTTTCTGTTAGGAGTGACAGATAATGAAGGTGGGACCTTCGGCTCCCCAATCTGTGTCAAACGTTTGGCAACATTTCAAAGAAAACATATTTTGATCTTTATTAATAAGTACTTTATTAATAGTGGACCTGACGCTGTTCCGTCTCATCATACCTGAAAATGCTATGGTACTTATAGTACAATCAATGTCCTTGAGAAGAAAAAAAGATGGAGTTTATTATATCAACTTAACATTCCTCCGCGGATATGGACATTATCACTCAGTCCTTGCTCAATCAGCTTGATGTCTTCCAAGTCGTCCTTTATTATGCCGATTAAATGGCTCAGTCCTTCTTGCTGTTGCTTTAAGTGCTACATAGATAAGAAAAAAAACAGTCATCCTCTGGGCACATTACACAGGATACAGTAACATTTTACTGAAGAACCCAATCAAGATCCACCTAACAAACTGGTAAAGTAAAGGTGTGTTTAAAGGGAAACTGTCAAAAGCCATCCCACACCGCCAGCAGTGAGTTTCGATTTTCTTAATGCATTTAGATGAGGCAGAAGTATGAAAAATGTTCTTTTATCCTCCGTCCGCACTATTTTCCAGTCAGGCTTGAAGTCAATGGGGAAGCGACCTCCATGCTTCAAGTCAAGGTAACCACGCACCCTTCCCTGCCCCTTCACTGTGACTGACAACGCTTATGCCCGACAGCCGGCTGTCAGTCACAGGCGAAGGGGGCGCGGTTACCTTGAAGCATGGAGGTCGCTGCCCCCTTGACTTCAAGCCCTGACTGGAAAATAGCGCGGACAGAGGATAAAAGAACATTTTTCATACTTCTGCCTCATCTGAATGCAGTAAGAAAATCATCATTAGAAACTCACTGCCGGCAACTTGAAGGTACTGCTGGCGGTTTGGTAGCAGCCGAATAGCATTTCTGTCAATGTGTAGTTTTACGGAGTTCACAGCATGGGGTAAATAACATTACTTTATTTTGCCAGTTGATCCGATTACGACAATATCAAATTTTTATTTTTTTATGTTTTACTAATTTTGCATAATAAAATCACTTTTTTTTAAATGGAAAATCCTTTGTTTTTTTGTGTTACCGTGTTCTAAGACAGACAACACTTTTATTAATCCATCAATGCAGCTGTTTGGGACAGTTTATGCAGGAGGGGCTGCATTTTTTTTTTTATCTGTACCAATACCATTTTCAGGTACACACTTTTTTAATGCTGTTTACACAATTTTTTGGGGAGGTTGAGCAATTCTGCAAGTTTTTAAAATTATTTTTGTTTATGGCATTCACCATTTGGGATTAGTAACGTGATCGTTTTATAGGTCAGGTCGTTATGGACACAGGGGATACCAATCATATGTGGTGTGTTTTAGTTTTTATTTACAATAGTAAAGAACCAGATAAGGGGGAAAAGGTAGATTTTTTTTTTTTACTTGAATTATTTTTAACTTTTTTCCCCTAGTCCCACTAGGAGACTTAAAGACAAACCTCTGAATCGCTGGTGAACTACATTACAATACTTCTGTCAGTTCACACATTAGACCATAACTCTGGAAGGGCCTAATAGTCTTCTGTACATGACCACCATAAAGGACCCTGCAATCACATCGCTGGGGCCTCAATAGGGTAGAGAGAGAGCCTCCACCCTCTGTCAACTACTTTAAAGGGTTTCTACCACCAGAAATACTGTTATGTAGCTGACTGACATTAGCAATGCGCCCATGTCAGCACTACATAACAGTATGTTTCTAATGTTAGTCCCTGCAGCCATTTTTGTTAAAAATGCACTTTTATTATATGCTAATGAGCCTCTAGGTGCTATATGGGTGTAAAATCAGCACCTAGAGGTGCTTCGGTCTTCGGCGCAGTGAGTGAATGATGCGATCCTGGTGCCGGCTTCCTCACTGTGACGTAGTCGGCGCAGGCGCAGTGAGGAAGCCGGCACCAGGATCGCATCATTCACTCACTGCGCCGAAGTGAACGGTGCAGGAGCGGGATTTCGCCAACAATGCAGGAGACAGTGGCATCAATCAAGAGGAGCTGGGCGGGCACAACACAGGACCTGGGTGGAATACAGGGTGAGTGGACGGAGCCTCTAGGTGCTGATTTTACGCCCATATAGCACCTAGAGGCTCATTAGCATATAATAAAAGTGCATTTTTAACAAAAACGGCTGCAGGGACTAACATTAGAAACATACTGTTATGTAGTGCTGACAGTATCGCATCGCTAATGTCAGTCAGCTACATAACAGTATTTCTGGTGGTAGAAACCCTTTAATGTTGCAGTTAATACTGACTGTGGCATCTAGAGGGTGAAACAGGCAGAATCTAAGCCAACTCCAATCTTGGCAGTTGCAGAGAGAGCCCAGCTATATGTTACAGCGGGCCTCAGCTGCAGATTGCATGGGCTACTCAGCACTACAGCACTCATCACCAAGGTTAAAAAATGTTTTAAAAAAAGTCAAACTTGGAGTCACTGCTTTATGCCAAGGATGACAAATTGCCATCTGTTGTGAAAATTGATCCATCTGACTTATCACTGTTGGTCTCCAAAGTTTTGTAGGATTCCATATGTTAGATGCAGGTGCAAACAATGATAGAATAAAACGACTGAAAGGCAAATGCTTAAGCAAAAACATGCATTCTTACCTGCTTAATTTCCCTCAACAGATCTCCATCTACATAGTATTTTTCTTCTGATCGCACTGCCCCAAAGTGATTCTGCATTCTGATCTGTGACATTAGCTCATTGAGTCTACCCTGCAAAGCAAACCCCAACAGTAAAGTCATTCTGTACATACTTTCACAGACATGTTTGCAACAAAATTCAGATATAGAGCAGAAATGGCCATATGGATTTGCTCTCCCATCCACTGACGGTAAAATTCCCAGATACAATAAAATATCTTTATTAATTTCACTAAGAAAAACAGGGGACAGTATTTTGGCAAGTAGCAAAAAAAAGTGTAGGCATCTTATAGATACCATTACATCTACCAAATACATATGAACTGGAGGGATCAGCTACAGGATGTGGTTTAAATTAGCATTAAAGGGGTTCTCTGAGCAACAACAATTATAAGAATGCTGTAAAAAAAAACATACCTACGGCATACATATTAGGACATCGTCAGACATCATCCACAACTCCATCCTCCGTCAGGCAAAACTCCATCAGCCCTCAGACATCAGACAAAACTCCGTCCTCCGTCAGGCAAAACTCCATCAGACATCAGACAAAACTCCGTCTTCCGTCAGACAAAACTCTATCAGCCCTCAGACATCAGACAAAACTCCGTCCTCCGTCACCCAAAACTCCATCAGACCTCAGACATGAGACAAAACTCCGTCCTCCATCAGGCAAAACTCCATCAGACCTCAGACATCAGACACAACTCCGTCCTATGTCACCCAAAACTCCATCAGACCTCAGACATCAGACAAAACTCCGTCCTCCGTCACCCAAAACTCCATCAGACCTCAGACATCAGACAAAACTCCGTCCTATGTCACCCAAAACTCCATCAGACCTCAGACATCAGACAAAACTCCGTCCTCCGTCAGGCAAAACTCCATCAGACCTCAGACATCAGACACAACTCCGTCCTCCGTCACCCAAAACTCCATCAGACCTCAGACATCAGACAAAACTCCGTCCTCCGTCAGGCAAAACTCCATCAGACCTCAGAGACATCAGCTAAAACTCTGTCCTCCCTCAGACATCAGCCAAAACTCCGTCCTCCCTAACTCAAAATACGCCCTACTACACACACTCTTCACCTGACGGAGCTGCTAGCTGCTGGAGAGGCAAAGGACCTGTGATGACGTCATGACCATGTGACGAGTCACGTGTGTGGGAGGGGTCAGATGTGCACAGCAGCTGGTAAAGTGTACAGAACAGTAGCCATCAAATAGAGCTCTGTACTAGAGATGTGTGTGTAACCTGCATGTAGCAGAGCTGTGTACTGTGTTACAGAGATGTGTGTGTAACCTGCATGTAGCAGAGCTGTGTACTGTGTTATAGAGATGTATGTGTAACCTGCATGTAGCAGAGCTGTGTACTGTGTTATAGAGATGTATGTGTAACCTGCATGTAGCAGAGCTGTGTACTGTGTAGCAGATCTGTATGTGTAACCTGCATGTAGCAGAGCTGTGTACTGTGTAGCAGAGCTGTATGTGTAACCTGCATGTAGCAGAGCTGTGTACTGTGTTACAGAGATGTATGTGTAACCTGCATGTAGCAGAGCTGTGTACTGTGTAGCAGATCTGTATGTGTAACCTGCATGTAGCAGAGCTGTGTACTGTGTTACAGAGATGTACGTGTAACCTGCAGGTAGCAGAGCTGTGTACTGTGTAGCAGATCTGTATGTGTAACCTGCATGTAGCAGAGCTGTGTACTGTGTAGCAGAGCTGTATGTGTAACCTGCATGTAGCAGAGCTGTGTACTGTGTTACAGGGATGTATGTGCAACCTGCAGGTAGCAGTGCTGTGTACTGTGTAGCAGAGATGTGTACTGTGTTACAGAGATGTGTGTGTAACCTGCATGTAGCAGAGCTTTGTACTGTGTATATAGAGCAGTGTGTGTAACAGCATGTAGCAGAGCTGTGTACTGTGTTACAGAGATGTGTGTGTAACCTGCATGTAGAAGTGCTGTGTACTGTGTAGTAGAGCTGTATGCGTAACCTGCATGTAGCAGAGCTGTGTACTGTGTTACAGGGATGTATGTGCAACCTGCAGGTAGCAGAGCCGTGTACTGTGTATATAGAGCAGTTTGTCTAACCGCATGTAGCAGAGCTGTGTACTGTGTTACAGAGATGTGTGTGTAACCTGGGAACTATAAAAAAGTGTAAAAAAAAACCCATAAATATTCAGATCACCCCCCTTTTCCCAAAATTAAAATAAAAGACACATCATGGGTTTCGCAATGTGTAAAAACGCCCATTGTATAAAAATATATTCCCCATACGGCAAACAGCAAAACAGAAGAAAAAAAAAAGAGTCCAAATGTCCGATTCGCCGTTTTTGGTCACTTCATTTGCTACAAAAATGTAAATAAAAAGTGATCAAAAAGTCTTAAACACCCCAGAATGGTATCAGTAAAAAGTTCAGATTGCCCCGCAAAAAATGAGCCCCCATCCAGCTCTGTACACATAATTACAAAAAAGTTATGGGGCTCAAAATATGGCGACAAAAAAAATCGGATATTTTAATTTTTTTTATCACTATTAAAACGCAAGAAAAACTATACATATAAGGTATTGCCGGATTCGATCTGACCTGTAGAATAAAAGTAACCAGTCAGTTTTATCGCACATCGAATGTTGTAAATAAAAATCACGTAAAACTGTGGTGGAATTGCTTTTTTTTTCAACAGGAAGAATGGGCAGTTTTACCATCTGAGAAAATAAAGACCCTCATCCATAACTACCACAAAAGACTTCAAGCTGTCATTGATGTTAAAGGGGGCAATACATGGTATTAATAACTGGGGCGTGTAAACTTCTGATCAGGGTCATTTGGGGAGTTTGTGTTGTGATTATGATTTATAAAGAGTAAATGGCTTCAGCCGACCACTAACCGTGAGCGAGAGAAAAGTGTCCGTGTTATCATTCATATTCTCTGCACAATGGTTAAAGGGGTATTCTCATCTTAATGATTACCGGTAAATCTGTTAATGATTTGACAGTGATAATTTTTCTAAATACATTTTATTACCCAATTTCCATCCTTTTTTAGAAAATAAGTCCCCTCTTACCTGATGTTGTCTTTGGCCACCTCTCCTGTCGAATCCAGCCGGGCCACGCTTGCGCAGAAGACGGAAAATTCTCTCCCGGCTGGGCCGCGCAATGTCCTGAACGCGCATGCCGCCGCGCATGTGCCATGATGACTTCTTCCTGGCCAGTATAGTACAGAGCCGCGAATGCGCACGCCGACTCTGTACTATACAGGCCAGGAATAAGTCACCATGGCACATGCGCGGCGCTGTGCGCGTTCAGGACATTGCGCGGCCCGGCCGGGAGAGAATCTTCAGTCTTCTGCGCAAGCGCGGCCCGGCCCGGCCGGGAGAAGAATACAGGAAGTGAACGTCACGCTCAAGGAAGGTAAGTATGAAAAAGGGAAGATGAGAATACCCCTTTAAGAAATCAAATTCTGCAAGGGTATGTAAACTTATCAGCACAACTGTAAGTAGCTGTGTGATATAAATCTGTGGAATATGGGAAGCACAAGAGGATGTGCACCTTAAATCCCATCTTTGTAAGGCCTCTTGCACATGGTCGCTGTGTGCCTGTGGTCGTATTGTGGACCACATACGGCGGTTCCGCAATACACAGGGCACCAGCCGTGTGCATCCCGCATCCGTGATGTCGACCCATTCACTTGAACGGAACAGAAACACGGATCGGATCCCCACAGAAGCACTACAGAGTGCTTCCGTGGTGTTTCTGGCCTTGCCTCCGCACAGCAAAAAAGTAGAACATATTCACGGACCTATTCAAGTTGAATGGGTCTGGATCTGTCCCGGCCGCTGCACGCACGTTGCCCGTGCATTGGGGACTGCAAATTGCTCTCCCCAATGCACGGAATGGACCAACAACGTTCATGTGCAAGAGGCCTAACACTTGTGATCTGTGTGAAGCGGCATATATGCATTCATGTTGCATGTATTTATTAATTAGGGTTACCAATTCTGAGTAACTCGGAGTGACAGGAGATTTACAGAATCAGATTTATTTTTTTTGTCGTCATATTTTGAGCTCTATAACTTTTTTGTAATTATGTGTATGGAGCTGGATGGGGGCTCATTTTTTGCGGGGCAATCTGAACTTTTCACTGATACCATTCTGGGGTGTTTAAGACTTTTTGATCACTTTTTATTTACATTTTTGTAGCAAATGAAGTGACCAAAAACGGCGAATCGGACATTTGGACTCTTTTTTTTCTTCTGTTTTGCCGTTTGCCGTATGGGGAATATATTTTTATACAATAGGTGTTTTTACACATTGCGACACCCATGATGTGTATTTTTTTAGTTCTTTTATTTTCATTTTGGGAAAAGGGGGGTGATCTGAATTTTTATGTTTTATTTTACACTTTTTTATAGTTCCCAGGTTACACACACATCTGTTACACAGTAAAAAGCTCTGCTACATGCGGTTACACACACATCTCTGTAACACAGTACACAGCACTGCTACATGCAGGTTGCACATACATCCCTGTAACACAGTACACAGCCTGCTACATGCAGGTTACACATACAGCTCCGCTACACAGCACACAGCTGCTACATGCAGATTACACATACAGCTCTGCTACACAGTACACAGCTCTGCTACATTCAGGTTACAAATACAGCTCTATTACACAGTACACAGCACTGCTACATGCAGGTTACACATACAGCTCTGCTACACAGTACACAGCTCTGCTACATGCAGGTTACACATACAGCTCTGCTACACAGTACACAGCTCTGCTACATGCATGTTACACATACAGCTCTGCTACACAGTACACAGCTCTGCTACATGCAGGTTACACATACAGATCTGCTACACAGTACACAGCTCTGCTACCTGCAGGTTACACATACATCTCTGTAACACAGTACACAGCTCTGCTACATGCAGGTTACACATACAGCTCTACTACACAGTACACAGCACTGCTACATGCAGGTTACACATACAGCACTGCTACACAGTACACGGCTCTGCTACATGCAGGTTACACATACAGCTCTGCTACACAGTACACAGCTCTGCTACATGCAGGCTACACATACAGATCTGCTACACAGTACACAGCTCTGCTACCTGCAGGTTACACATACAGATCTGCTACACAGTACACAGCTCTGCTACCTGCAGGTTACACATACATCTCTGTAACACAGTACACAGCTCTGCTACATGCAGGTTACACATACAGCTCTACTACACAGTACACAGCACTGCTACATGCAGGTTACACATACAGCACTGCTACACAGTACACAGCTCTGCTACATGCAGGTTACACATACAGATCTACTACCTGCAGGTTACACATACAGATCTGCTACACAGTACACAGCTCTGCTACCTGCAGGTTACACATACAGATCTGCTACCTGCAGGTTACACATACATCTCTGTAACACAGTACACAGCTCTGCTACATGCAGGTTACACATACATCTCTGTAACACAGTACACAGCTCTGCTACCTGCAGGTTACACATACATCTCTGTAACACAGTACACAGCTCTGCTACATGCAGGTTACACATACATCTCTGTAACACAGTACACAGCTCTGCTACATGCAGGTTACACACACACACATCTCTAGTACAGAGCTCTATTTGATGGCTACTGTTCTGTACACTCTACCAGTTGCTATGCACATCTGACCCCTCCCACACACGTGACTCGTCACATGGTCATGACGTCATCACAGGTCCTTTGCCTCTCCAGCAGCTAGCAGCTCCGTCAGGTGAAGAGTGTGTGTAGTAGGGCGTATTTTGAGTTAGGGAGGACGGAGTTTTGGCTGATGTCTGAGGGAGGACAGAGTTTTGTCTGATGTCTGAGGTCTGATGGAGTTTTGCCTGACGGAGGACGGAGTTTTGTCTGATGTCCGAGGTCTGATGGAGTTTTGCCTGACGGAGGACGGAGTTTTGTCTGATGTCTGAGGTCTGATGGAGTTTTGGGTGACGGAGGACGGAGTTTTGTCTGATGGAGTTTTGCCTGACGGAGGACGGAGTTTTGTCTGATGTCTGAGGTCTGATGGAGTTTTGGGTGACGGAGGACGGAGTTGTGTCTGATGTCTGAGGTCTGATGGAGTTTTGCCTGACGGAGGATGGAGTTGTGGATGATGTCTGAGGGCTGATAGAGTTTTGCCTGACGGAGGATGGAGTTGTGGATGATGTCTGACGATGTCCTAATATGTATGCCGTACATACCCACCCAACTGATCCCCTGCCGCTCCCATTCTGACACATCTCTACATCCTGGTGCCTCTCAATCACCGGACGCTGCAGTGACATGCCTCAACCAATGACTGGATGAAAGGTCATTTCTTGCGTGACGAGGGGCACCAGGAGTTAGAGACTGGTAGGAGATCAGGAAGCATCAGAGTATATTTACCATACAAACGCTAGCAATAAGCATTCAATAAAACATTTTAATATAATGACTGACTAGCTTTAAAAGTGATGTACTCCAGCATGCTCCATTCTTTTTTTTTTTTTTTTTTTTTAGAGAGTTCTGAGAAAAGCCAAGCAAGTGCATATCTTGGGAGTTGTAGTTTTACCACCGCTGGAGTGCCGGAGTTTAGCCATCACAGGGCTAGGATTACCTTGAACTGAGTGGGTGCATTGAGTTCAGACTGGATAGTGTCTAGCTGCACACGAAGCTGTTCCTCCTCTGCTTGGATGGCAAACCCACTCTTCCGCTGAATTTCTTGCTTTATTAAAACCTGTTTAAAAATGAAAAGCTACATTTTAACTCTGCATTATCACAATAATACTAACTTCACATACTTTCCCATATTCAATACTGATGTCATCCGCTGTATTTTCTTCAGGATTTTTAGCACTGCTGCATTAGGGCTATTATCGAGTACAGTTAAGCCACAGTGCATAGAGAAAGTGTGAGGTAAACTGAAATCCAACTCTGGTCTTAAACCCAGACACGGGCTGCTATTTCTTCCCATGCTCTACCTGTCAGTTCTGCATGTTTAGATGCGTGGTGTGTATTAGCACAGGCTCTATAAGAGATCAGTGCAACTCAGGGTATGTTCACATATGTATTTCCAAATCTGACAGGCTCTTTTGACCAACTGACCAGACCCGGCCTAGCTGGATAATGTCGAGCATGCCCGGATCCTCATCGACTATAAAGGGATCCAGCTGTTTTCCAGCTAAATGTCAGCTTTCGGATGGACAAACTGTCATGCATGCACAAATTTATGTCAGGCCGAAACCTGGTATTTATGCTGAAAAGCTGCCGGATCCCTTTATAGTCAATGGAGTCTGGAGGTACACAACATTGCAGGATTTTTAAAGGTAGCACTGAGAGGTTGATCATCAGGTAATGTCACACAACATATGGTGAGCCAAATGAGGCTCAATATAGGGGACCCTCAGGGGGTAAAATTACACTTCTGGAAAGAGTAAAGCCATCACTGACCTTAGACATACATATATGTGAATGCCATTGCTTAGCTGGATAACATAACCTAAGTCATAGAGGAGTTTTTAGTAAATGGAGACCTACCAGTAGATATGATCACCTGACCTTACAGAACCAATTTCTAAGGAGTCGTGACTGAGAGACTCTGATGACATGTCAGCTTCCGAGATTGGTCAGAGGCATTTTTGTGATGGAAATTTTGTGCCGTTCAAAATCACCACATACAACATCTACTGCACTTCATTATTGTGGCAGTTATATGTGTGCACAGTATCTGGCATTTTGCATCCACCCAAGATCCTTATGGCAACACGCAAAATATCATCAGCAGTACAAGCCTTAGGCAGTGAGCTGTGAATGACTGTACATAACCTTGCTCCCATCCAATAGTAGCATGCTACTAAATAAACATGCCGATTTGTACCTGGAGGACTCTGTGGGAAAGTTCCATTAGTTTCCGTTTGTACTGTGCAATTTTTGCCATTGTGGTTGCCTGATTTTTCTGTAACTCACTTATGTCTTCAGATATAATCTAGAATTGGAGATAAAACAGTGTGAGGCAACAGCGAAATAGCTGTAAATTGTCTTTAAAAGATAAAATACTGTGGAACTGACATCCAGCCTGGACTGGTGCTGCTTTGTCATCTGATCTTGTACTTTTAGTCTTCTGAGAAGTTCCTTGAAGCTGACCATAGCAACAGGAATCAGTCTATAAACCAAAAAGAATCACAAGAAGACATGTCACTCAACATAATACTTCAGTAACCACTGAATCCATGAATAAACAGGAAAATCGAGGTTAATCTTTATAATTATGTAATCTTGAATCTTTGTTTTATGACTTGTATTTGGTATACCTTTTATTTATATGTACTCCAGGTACTAAAAAAAGCTTGTAAAAATATATATTTTTTAAATCTTATAATTGAAAACTACAATAAAAAGAATATATATATATATACACATATATATAATTTTTTTAAAAAGGATTGGGCTCGTTTCACACTAGCAGCAGCCTTCCAGATAGCTCTGCATTTGCTGGAATGCTGCTGGATCTTCGCTGGTCCCCATTATAGTGAATGGGGCTGGATGGAGCCTTAAAAGCTTCTGGCAATGCCAGAATACAGAGCCACTGCTAGTGTGAAACTAGCCTTATACGGTACTGGAAATACATGGCTGCTCTTACAGTAACAATGTCACCCTCTCCATGGTTTGTGTCTGGTATCGCAGCTCTGCTTCACTGAAGTGAATACGACTTGAGCTGAAATAGCACAAACAACCTGTGGACAAGTGTGGCACTTGCTTTTGGAAGAAAGCAGCCATGTTTTACTAATACTGTACAATACAATGACCGCTACATACATGGCAGTAGATCAATGCAAGAATCCTGTTATAATGCAGAATCACCAAGCACAGGTTATCTATACAGTTCTCTTCAGCGAGCAGTTGTCCATTCTATGAACAAAATAAGAGATCCCTTATCTAGTAGATGCACAGATTTTTATGGATATACTTCAGAATTTAAAGTCAGAACTTTTGAGTAACATTTTAGAATGTACAAAAAGGAGAAAATAGACAATTTTAAAAACATTAAAAAAAATACATTTAAACTGTAAAAGTATGATAAAAAGGTGAAAATGAATTGTAAGAAAAACAAAAATAGCAACTAATTCTCAGATCAATGGCATCTTTTCATATGAGCAGCTTTAGTGGCTACTAAAGAACAAAAGGGGTCATTTATTAAGACTGGCGTTTTAGACGTCAGTCTTAATAACCCCTGCGCTGGATCCGCCAAAGTTATGAAGAGTTACCGACATCTATATAACTTCAACGCACCCACCGCTGGACTAAATGTACCTTCCTTGCTGGCTTAAATTTAGGCTATTTTATAGGCCTAAAACAGGCGTGGAAAATGATAAACGAGACTGGCCTGTTGGCCGTCCCCTTCCACACCCATGCCCCCCTTTTTTTTTTTTTTTACTTTGTGTGAGCGTGGAAAAGTGCCAAATTGCAGCACAAATAACCTTTACGCGGCGATCTGCGAAACTGGCATATATCTTATAGTAAATGACCCCCATAGTCCGTACAGTAGAGTCAGCAGCGCCTGGCACAGCAGCACACAGTCCAAGGAAAGTCTATGGTGTTGGCTACAAGCCCACCAGATGTAGACTCCAAACCAGCCACCTTAATACAAGCCAGTCTTTAAAAATTTTTGGTTTAGGATAGAATTTATGTATAATAAACTGCAAAGACTTTTACATCATTTTCATCTTTGCAAGGTAAAGATGTAAATGAAGTACGCAAAAAACAAATATGGGACATATAGGTCAAGCTGTGGATATAATAATATGCAGCATGCACTCAAATCTACCCTGATATTTCGTTTTTGTTAAAACCAATTCACCTGGTTTATATTTTGCATTAAATTCAAATTCTACGCTGAAATATCCACAATGAATTAGTTAATTTGCTGTGTGTGAACAAAGCCTTGGTGTCCTGTAAGAAGAAAGAACTTATTGGGGTATACTCAACAAGATGTCATGAAATGGCAAAACCATGTAAAGGTCAGACGCAGTGTAGCTCCAGGTATTAACTGTAGAGCCCACATAAATTCTGGATTATTGCTATATACAAGCGTTTGTAAGAAACAGATGATGGAAAAAAGGCTGCAATAAAAACACTCACCTATCTGGATCAGGATTATCAATTTTTGCTTGATCCCAAATGACTGGATCCACACCTTGAAATAAATGAATATATTAATTTAGTACCCCCTTTATTACATAGACAACCCATATAAAAGGTCTTCGCATTGTAAATGCGGACGCTTGGTCTGCATAGTGGGAAAGCACGGTAGACCTTACTGATATGGTTAAAAATTAGAATGGGTACACCATAAAACCCAGGATGGAAGCTACATTGTGTATCTAGGTGGAGTTCACACTGAAAAAGTATTAGATGGAAACGATAAATCACCCAAATGTGGCCACACACCTTAGATAGCGGTTGGCCGAATTATTGGTTGGCCAACAAAACAACTATTCCTCCAACATAGATGCATTCTGGACTTGGCTGAGTGTATGTGTTCTCAACGGATATGGGAGGAAAAACCTGTGGCCAGACAACCACTTAACTCCCTTGACAACAGAACATTAGACATGTTGAAAAATCCTTCTTTCTCCTGACATCTGCAGCTGAGGGGGAGTTGGGACACCACCCATACACATTAGATGGTGGTCCTGTCCTACCAAAATCATCAGGTCCAACTGATGTCGTTCTAATGTGTATGGCCACCTTTACTCAGAGGTGTATCAAGCAAATGCTCCATTCACACGTCCGTAATAATGGGTCCACATCCGTTCAGCAAATTGCAGAACGGGTGCGGATCCATTCATTCACCATGGTGACGGAATGAATGCAGACAGCACACAGTGTGCTGTCCGCATCAGCATTTCTGGGGCACGCCGCCAATCTTCCGGTCCGCGGATCTGGAAAAAAAAAAAAAATAGAATGTGTCCTATTCTTGTCTGCAATTACGGACAAGAATAGGCATGTCTATGGGGGTGCCAGCCGGGTGTATTGCGGATCCGCAATGCACTACGGACGTGTGAATGGACCCTAAGAGATATAGATCATGCAAGCAGGAAAACATAATGGATTATTGGCCCTGCCATTAAATAAGAGTCCTTACCAGCTGGTGGATTGTGAAGAAGCTGTTTAATCTGTGCAGGGGATAGCTCTGTTCTAGCAATGGTTAAAGTGACTCCAAGCTGCTGCAAGTTGGACTTGACATTGGCCTGCTCAAAGTGGCCGTTTAAAGCTGTAGCCGGAACTCTTCTGGAGGTGCCATTTGGCGAGCGCTCCACTACATAGATGATCACTTCAGTTCTAGAAAGTAAAGAGAAAGTCTTCAACCCAAAGCAATTACATTATTCATATTAAGGAGGAACTCCTCCTGTAACAGTGTACAGAGAATATAATGGAGCTTCCAGAAGACAGTTACATTAAACAGGAAACAGACTAGGAAGCCAAAGTGAAGTAAGTGGACTTCATGGGCGTTATTTATTGCAGCATAGTCCAATTCTACATCTGAACACCGATCTTAGGTGTGGTATCACTCTACATACAGCAACCTATACATGGCTCCATAAAGCATCCTTCCCGGTGCTGCTCCCTAGGAACAATCCATATTAAGCTGCCAATATATTTGTCAATTGGGCCAGCAATCCCCTATGTTCAACGATTAGCAATCTGGTTAAAGGGGTTTTCTGAGAAAAATAACTTAAGGAAAGACCCCTAGCCTGCATCACCTCCCAAAGAGAGTCATATTTGCTTGCTTGCTTCTGCGTTCCTGAACGCTGGCTCCAGGTTCTATATTTTCTGGTCCCTGGCTTGTTCCTTCTGGATGGAGCATGGATATGGTTATATGCTCTGTTGAGGCCAATTACTGGCCTCAGTAGCAGATGTGGCCAAGAAAACAAGCTGAGGACCGGAAAACAGAAAGACAGGAGCCAGTGTACATATTGACTCTTCTGGGAGGCTATGCAGGCTAGGTGCTCCCCAGAAAACCCTCAGTGTGTAGCAGTTCCTGATGCAGTCTTATAGAAGTCCTGCAGAGAACACATGGATTAATCACTTGCTAATATCACAAAACCTTCAAATAGTCAATGTGTGTATAAATGAGTGACAACACTATATCTGACCACTATATGGCTTTTATACAATTTTTCCCGTCTAAAGGCTGCATCACAGTTGTCCCTGAGATGCTGGAGTGGAGACTAGCGGGCCATCATGTCTATGAATAGAATACAAAGACCGCTCGAATCTCTATGCATTTTCTTCCTCTTCACCCCCCTCCTTTCCATAGACTATTGGATGACTTAATCTGAACATTCAATGAGCAGAAAGCCTGTCCTGGTCTCACAAGATGGATTTCTCACATTTCAGAGAGAAAGTCGGTTTAGAAAGGGGTGGAGGAGAAAACGGCTGATAACTCTACGACACAGCATTTTCTTCAATTTTTCAGACTCCTGTCTGGACAATTTCATACATATGGTGTTCATAGTGTAATGCGGTGTTTGCCAACTAGTAGATCCGGGGCCACATGTGTCACTAGGACTACTGTGTTCTAGTGACATCAGTGTCATAGTAATAATGAAGCATGGCATCAGGGTCAAAACCACACCACTGGCACTTAATGAGACTTGGTTATACATTTAGAGTGGTCTCGCACAACTTAGATATTAACCCCTTAAGGACATAGGACGTACCGGTACGCCCTATTTCCAGAGTCCTTAAGGACCGAGGACGTACCGGTACGTCCTGACTTAAAAATGTAATTCCGGCGCCGCGGGGGTTAATCGGAACGGGATTTCGGCTGAAATCATTCAGCTGGCATCCCGTAACAACGCAGGGGCGGGGGGGTTGGGGGGGGGGGGGGGGGTCATTGGACCCCCCCGTATCAGCGATCGCAGAAAACCGCAGGTCAATTCAGAACTGCGGTTTTCTGCGTTTCCGGTCCATTCGGGTGTCCTGTGACCCGATGAACCGGAAAAAGACTGCGATCGGTGTGCCGTAATTTTACACCACCAATCGCAGTCCGAGGATTTGAGGAGGCGGTGCTGGCCCTGGTGCTATACACCGCTGTCCAGGGTGCTGATTGGTGCAGGGGAGAGGGGCACGAGATTCAAACTTCCTGCGCTCCTCTCTCCCCTCCTCTTCCTGTTCTGCACGAGCACCCGGCAGCATCGTCCAGTACCAGCTCCTGTGTCCCCCTAATCGCCATCCATCACCCTCCTGCACCCATCGCCACCCAGGTAGGTTAGGGTCAGTGAGGGAGAGTACTTTTATTCCAAACTTCCATCTATCCATCTAACCCTAACCCCGACTCCCCCTGCCACTTGCCCGCCCACCAACTGTTATAATCCCCAACAGTCCACTAGAGAACATAAAACACTATGGCTCTCAGACTTTGGAGACACGAAAACAATTTTTCTTTCCCCCAAAAATATTAGTTTTAGTGCAGGCATCCTCAAACTGCGGCCCTCCAGATGTTGTAAAACTAACTCCCAGCATGCCCAGAAAACCTACAGCCATCATCAGGGCATGGTGGGAATTGTAGTTTTACAACATCTGGAGGACAGCAGTTTTAGGATGCCTGCTTAGTGTCTCTAAAGTCTGAGAGCCATACATATTGGGCATCGTCGCGTGCGTAAAAGTAGTCGCTATAAAAATAACTTTTTACCAAACGCCTCGGCTGAACGGTGTTAAAAATATAAAATAAAAACAGTGCCAAAATACTTATTTTTGGGCAAAATTTCAATTTAAATCCATTTTGCCGGTAATAAAGCAAGGGTTAACAGCCAAACAAAACTAAACATTTATTGCCCCAATTCTGTAGTTTGCAGAAACACCCCATATGTGGTCGTAAATGGCTATATAGCCGCACGGCAGGGCATGGAACGAAGGGAACTCCATACGGTTTCTGGAAGGCAGATTTTGATGGACATTTTTTTTTTTTACACCATGTCCCATTAGAAGCCCCCCCTGATGTAGCCTAGACTAGAAACTCCAAAAAAGTGACCCCATCTAAGAAACTACACCCCTCAAGGTATTCAAAAGTTACTTTACAAACTATGTTAACCCTTTAGGTGTTCCACAAAACTAAATAGCGAATGTAGAAACAATTTTAGAATTTAATTTTTTTGTTACATTGCCTCAAAAAAGAGTAATATAGAGCAACCAAAAATCAAATTTACCCCAAAAATTGTCCCAAAACAACAACCACCTTATCCCGTAGTTTCCTAGATGGGGTCACTTTTATGGAGTTTCTACTCTAGGGGTGCATCAGGGGGCTTGAAAGGGTACATGGTGTAAATAAACCAGTCCAGCAAAATCTGCCTTCCAAAAACCATATGACGTTCCTCTTCTTCTATGTCCTGCCGTTTAGCCAAATAGTAGTTTACGACCACATATGGGGTGTTTCTGCAAACTACAGAATCAGGGCAACCCATTTTGAGTGTTTGGCAGTTAACCCTCGTTTTACTCCTGGAAAAAACTGATTATATTGGAAAATTTTCCAAAAAATAGAAATTTCAAAATTGTTTCTCCATCTACCATTAACTCTTGTGGAACACCTAAAGGGTTAACAAAGTTTGTAAACCCAGTTTTGAATACCTTGAGGGGTGTACTTTCTTAGATGGAGTCACTTTTTTGAAATTTCTATTCTAGGGGTGCAACAGGGGGGCTTCAAATGGGACATGGTATAAACAAAACCAGTCCTGCAAAATCTGCCTTCCAAAACCCATATGGTGTTCCCCTCCTTCTATGTGCTACCGTTCGGACAAACAGTAGTTTACGACCACATATGGGGTGTTTTTGCAAACTACAGAATCAGGGCAACCCATTTTGAGTGTTGTTTGGCAGTTAACCCTTGTTTTACTCCTGGAAAAAATTGATTATATTGGAAAATTTTCCAAAAAATAGAAATTTCAAAATTGTTTCTCCATCTGCCATTAACTCTTGTGGAAGACCTAAAGGGTTAATAAAGTTTGAAAAAACAGTTTTGAATACCTTGAGGGGTGTAGTTTCTAGAATGGGGTCATTTTTGGGAGGTTTCTATTATCTAAGCCTCACAATATGACTTCAAACCTGAACTGGTCCATAAAAAGTGGGATTTTGAAGATTTCTCAAAAATTTCAAAATTTGCTTCTAAACTTCTAAGCCTTGTAACATCCCCAAAAAACGAGATTTTTGTATAACTTACCAGTAAAATCTCTTTCTCGCTCTTTCCTTGGGGGACACAGAAGACCTTGGGTATAGCTCATCTCCATAGGAGGCGTGACACTAAGTGAAAACTGTTAAGCCCCTCCTCCACAGCTATACCCTCAGCCTGGAGAGAGAGACTGCCAGTTGCGTGTCCAAGCAGTGAGAAAAGGCAAAGTCCAACAAGGAACCAACAAGCCAACTACCCAACGGGTAACAAAAACTCGGAAAACGCACAGAGAAAAAACAATTAATGGGTGGGTGCTGTGTCCCCCAAGGAAAGAGCGAGAAAGAGATTTTACTGGTAAGTTATACAAAAATCTCGTTTTCTCGCCCAGTTTCCTTGGGGGACACAGAAGACCTTGGGACGTTCAAAAGCAGTCCAAAAGGGGGAGGGACCACAACACCAAGGCGAAGCACCCGAAAGGCATCAATGAACCGCCGCCTGTAAACCCAGGCGGGGTAAGGCAGCATCTGCCAAAGTCAGAGTATGCACCCTGTAGAACTCAGAAAGGCGTGCAAGGCAGACCTGTGGCCACCGTGCCCAAATGCACGGCCGAAGCCCAATGCCTCCGGCCCAGGAGGCACCGACCGCTCTGGTGAAAGGAACGGTGACACCAAAGACAGAATCCTGCCCTAGGTGCGGTAACCTCAGCAATAGCCAACCTGATCAAGCGGAGGAAAACCACCCTGGAGTCTGCCAACCCTATGCACAGACCTCCTGGAAACCCAAGAGGCCGAACGACTGCAAGAGTCGGAGATCTCCAAGTAAACAACGGCCAGGCCCAAACAACGTCCAAATAGGTGAGGTGTTGAAGCGAAGGCAACACCACCTTCAGAAGGAAGGAAGGAAGGAAGAAACGAGATGCAGAACAGCCCTGTCCTGGAAAGGACAGAAAACTCATAACAAAAAAAGGGGGCCATGCCGGCACCCGTCAGAGACACGACTGATACGGAACACAACCGTACAGGACAGAAGGATAGAGTGAACTCCTGTAACAGCTCCAAGGGCAAGATTGGAGCGCCGAGAGCTCTGGATATAGTCCCCAGGGCGGTACCGAAGGACAGCACAGAGGAACCAAAGAGCCACTCCGAGGAAGAAGGTCTTGGCAGGCCCAGAGGGTCGGGAACGCTGGAAGAGGAAGAACAGCGCCGACACTTGACACCTCAACCAAAAGACAGAACCATGGGGAAAGAACTTCAGAGTGGGGAATGCACAGCTTTCCACAGAACCCCAGACAAAAAACCCTAAATCTTACGACAGAACCTGGACGAGACACAGCCAGGAGTGGACAGCAGTGAACCCGCTGGAGTCGCCTGGCAAGCAGGCGAAACCCAATGAGAACAGGCGCAGACCAGTAACACGGGCAGAAGGGTCGACAAAACTAGCCCCGTCGGCCCCGAACAACGTTGACCCGCATCCACCCGAATGGGGAGCAGAAGGACAGATGCAAAGACCCAAAAGGATCCGCCAGACGCCAGGAGAAGGCAGGCTAAAGACCATGCTGATGTAACCACGTTGAACAGCCCCTGTGTGGGATCAAAGGACAATCTGAACCGAAAAGGTAGTCCCCCCAAGTTACCGAGAAGGTAAGTCTACATCAGGACCATCGTCTTAGAACGGGCCACGCAATCTGCACCCAGCGGGAGGACAGAACGTGGTAGACTCGGTAAATAAGCACACAGCTAATACAGCCAGCGCGAACAAGGGAGACAGTACGAGGCCAAAAGGAACACCGGAACCATCCACAGGAACAACCAGGCTCACCCCAGAGGGGAGGACAGTGAAAACACAGCCTCCGTAGTCTTGTGGGAAGCCACATCGGAGTGATCTGTATAGAGCGGGAGCCAAACAAAGCCGGCGAAAAGAGGCAGTCGAGACAGAGGCCGACATAACACCCTCCAACCGAAAGGAGGAGGAGTGGGCAACAGGGAAGCCATAAGACAGCTCAAAAACAGAACCCGCTACACTGTGAGACGCCCGGTCCACCGCCTCGCAGAAGGCGAATACCTTGAAGAACCCAAGGCGGAGGTCCTCCGGACCTGGGTAATCCAGCACCCAAGAGAAGTTGGGTGACCGTCCCGAGAAGAGCAGCCCGAACCCGGCAGCAGATCAGACAGAAAGCGTAGAGGCGCCAAGAGGAAGGACTCATACCACACTGCATCCGAAGAGGAGGAAATTGCGGCAGGCAAGGGAACCGCAGTCCTGACAGCGCCAATGAAGAATTCGAGAGGCCCCGCAGACAACAGCACTCTCGACCATGGGACCACTAGCGCAGAGAAGCAATGCTGCAGAAGGACGCAAAGGGCATGCATCTAGGACCCACGAACACTCCCTGGAATGAAAGGCCAACTAAATGAATGAGCACCACCCAGCTCGGTGCAGCAGAGAGAAATAGAGCCTGTCCGGTCAAGAGGACAGAAGGAACTCCCTAGGGACGAGTGCAAGGCTGGCGGCAAGCATCGGCTCCCAAGAAACAAAGGTATGCCGCAGGAAGCAGGTGAGGCATACGAACGAGCAGCCCCGCAAGCAGCGAGAAGGCCAACCCACCTAGAAAAAAGGGGGGCTCGTCCCAGAGCGCCACAGCATGTACGGAATCGCAAAGTGCAACCTGAAAGGGAGCTATGCACAAAACCAGTATAGCATGCGACGGAACGCAATCAGTCCACCCCGAAAGGGGGGAAATTGTACCTGGCCAACTACAGTTGGCAAGAGTGCAAAGACCGGTCCCAAAAGGGAGTGATGCCTAAGGCCGAACCTACTTCAGAGAAGCAGGACATACCCTATAAACCAGCAGGAATGCAGGAGGTCCATCTAGTGAAAGGGGAACATGCACAGGGTATCCTAGCATTAAATGAGTGTGCAATAATACACCCAACACTGAACTCAGCGAGAGAGTAACTACTCTGCCAATGAATGGGGACATGTACAAGTCCAGCCCAGCCACATAAGGACAGCCGTGAATCCCAGGAGCGTGCCAAATTCTGCCCTTGAAGTGAGAAGTGGTCACGCACAAGGCCAGCACCGTATCCAATGGAAGTGCAAGCGTTCCACCCATGATAGAGGGCCATTCTCATGGCCAGCAATGTATCCGGTGAGTGTAGCACACCGCCCAGAAAAAGGGGGTAAAGCACATGGCCAGCATCTCCTCCAGGGAGAGTGCGAGCACACCGCCATGCATGGGAGTCATACACATGGCCAGCAACGTACTGGCGAGAGACAACCACAGTCACTAAGAACGCGTGCATGTCGCCTGAGGAAGGAAGGCATGCCCCTGGCTGGCAGCGAATCCAGCAAGAGTGCGTACACTGCCTACGGAAGAGGAGTCATGCCCATGGCCGACAGCGGATCCAGCGAGAGTGCAAGCACCCTGCCATGTATGGGGTACATGCACGTGGCCAGCAACGTACCTGCGAGGAAACACCCAAAGACAGAGGGATGTATGTATGCTGTCTGAGGGAAGGAGGCATACCTAAGGCCGGCAGGGAATCCAATGAGAGTGCAGCATACCGCCTAAGAAAAGGCCGGCAGCGCAATCAGTGAGAGTGCAGCACAATAACATAGTACATAAGTACATCATAGCACATCAGCGAGAGTGCAGCATAATAACATAGTACATAAGTACATCATAGCACATCAGCGCCGCCTGGAAGGGGGTCGTGCACACAGCCAGTACCGTATCCGGTGAAAGTGCAGTATCCCGCCTAAAAAAGGGGGGATGCACATGATCGGCATCAGATCCAGTGAGAGTGCTGCGTTCCGCCCAGGAAGGGGGTCACGCACATGGCCGGCAGCGAATCCAGTGAGTGCAGCGTTCCGCCCACGGAAGGGGGTCACGCACATGGCCGGCAGCAAATCCAGAGAGTGCAGCGTTCCACCTATGGAAGGGGGTCGTGCAGAAGGCCAGCACCGTATCCGGTGAAGGTGCAGCATTCCGCCCAAGAAGGGGGTCATGCACATGGCCAGCCAGGGAGAGTGCAGTAGCCCGCCTAGGAGGGGGGGGGGGGGAATGCACATGGCAGGCACCATAACTGGAGAGACGATGAATGCTGCCTACAGAGGGCCGAATGCACTTGGCCAGCGCCGTATCCTGGAAGAGGCAAGAAAACCGCCTAAAAGGGGAAATGCCCTAGCAGCGACGCAGGCTGGGAGCGCAACACCATGCCGCCTGTGGAAGGAGGTCATGCAGACATGCAGCATTACTGATGAGGCTGCAGCGTCAAGCGCAGCCCAATAGAAATCATGATCTATTATTTTTATTTCATTATTTTATTTTATTTTTTCTTTCAACTCAGCCTCTGAGGCTAAAGGGGAGCCACCATATAGGGGCCCTGAGAAAAAAATGGGGGCCAACTATACAGACCCAATTTTGGGAGCCGGCCTGCACCCAAAGGGTTAACAGGGATCCGGCCTGGAGGGCGGCGTGCGATCCCCTGGGGGCGGAGGAACCTCCAGGCGGGAAAATTCGCGCCTGGAGAAGTTCCCGCCCCTCCACCAGAGACCGGAAGATTGCGGCCTAGTAGGCCGCGAAGCCGGGGGCTAAATTGCGGCCCCCGGCCCGTCATACCGCCGGGACCTGGGGCGGAACGGCGCTTCAAACCGGCCGCGGGAGCCCACCCCGCGGGCCGGTCGGGATTGCGGCACAGCAGGCCGAAGCCTGGGACCAAGTAGCGGAGCCCCGCCGACCGCCACCTGCTGGGCATAGCCCAATGCCGGCCGCGGGAGCCCACCCCGCCGGCCAGAAGAGATAGGGGCCCGGAATGGCGGTTCACCGGCGCGGGAGCCCACCCGGCCGGCCGGAGAGACAGGACTGGAATGGTGGCTCGCTGGCCGCGGGAGCCCACCCCGCCTGCCGGAAGTAAGGAGGCCTGGAATGGCGGACCGCCGCGGGAGCCGCGGAACCTAAAATCTTTTGCGGCGCCCGGCCGCACCGGAATATTAGTGCTGACCGGACCCCGTGATGGACCAGGGGCAGCAAGGCGCGGGCCCTGTGGCCCTGAAGCAGTGGCCGGTAAGAGGGAGGGGGACCCTGAGACCGGGTCTGTGAGGGTGGGAATCCTGCCTAACCCCTACGTCAGGGGCAGCTAGGTCTGCAGCTCCCCAGGCATTCTTCTTGCAGGAAGAAGGGTGCCATGTCCTATGGGAGCAAAATGTCGCCCTGTGGCAGCCAGGGGCCAGCCTAGGGCTAGCAGGGACAAAAGGGTCCAGAGGCCCTGTCAGTATGGGAGTCAGGCACGCAGGAGACCGGGGTGGGGTGAGGGGGGGGACGTAGGGCTGGAGAAGCCAATCTCTCACCATAGCCGTCTTCACCCTCGGTCCGTTCCAGCAGGGTCGCCCCTTCAGCTACTGGCACCGTAGTGGCAGGACGCTGGAAGAGGGACTTGGCGTGCGGGCGACCCTTGTGCTGGCGGGATGTAGGGGAGCTGGGCTGCCCTGATCCACCTTGCCTTCTGTGGGGGAGGCAGCAGTGCGGATGACCGGCACTGGCGCAGCTCGACCCCGGGAGAAACAGAGAGGTCTAGTGCGTCTCTGTTGTCCCCAAAAGAAAAGAAAAAAGTAAAAATCAAAATTTAAAACAAGGGGAAAACAGCCCTGCAGTAGCAGGGAGTGTCTTGCCTCCTTGGACACTAAGCAAAAACTGGCAGTCTCTCTCTCCAGGCTGAGGGTATAGCTGTGGAGGAGGGGCTTAACAGTTTTCACTTAGTGTCACGCCTCCTATGGAGATGAGCTATACCCAAGGTCTTCTGTGTCCCCCAAGGAAACTGGGCGAGAAAATAAAATATCATTCCCAAAATGCTACAAACATGAAGTAGACATATGGGGAATGTAAAGTCATCACAATTTTGGGGGGTATTACTATGTATTACAGAAGTAGAGAAACTGAAACTTTGAAATTTGCTAATTTTTTAAAATTTTTGGTAAAAAATTTATTTTTTTATGCAAAAAAATTAACTTTTTTGACCCAATTTTTGCAGTGTCATGAAGTACAATATGTGACGAAAAAACTATCTCAGAACGGGCTGGGTAAGTCAAAGCATTTTAAAGTTATGAGCACTTAAAGTGACACTGGTCAGATTTGCAAAAAATGGCCTGGTCCTTAAGGTGAAAATGAGCCTGGTCCTTAAGGGGTTAATCACCTATCCTGAGGATAGGTCATCAATATCAGATTTGTGAGGGTCCAACACCCCCTCTGATCAGATGTTTGCGGCAGCTAACAGCGTCAGACACAAACAGGGCTTAAAGCAGACAATGGCTCCATCCAGTACCCAAGTAGCCTGCCAACAGTATCGTTTTGACCTTGGTGCTATATCCAATCTATTTAAAAGAGATTATTCCTTGTAATATGCAGCAGGACTCAACGACCCATATTTGAAAGTGGCTCGGGAGCCAGAAGAGTTTGGTCACCTCTGGTGTAATGGCTGCCATTTACCTTTCTTGCACAAGTAAAAAAAATCCTGCAAAAAAAAAAAAAAAAAAAAAAAAAGATATGAAATTGTATTGATCATTACTTACTGGTCATCAGGTAATGCTTTCACCCCCTCCACATTTACAGTAAGGGTCTGGTGCCCTCCCAAGATTTTGTGCAGGGATTCTACCAACTGTTGCTGCTGAGAACGGATGTCTGCTTCCTTTTTATTGAACACAAGTTCAACGAGACCATCTTCATCTTTGTTGTTAGGTATGCAACTGAAACCGACGGCCTATTGGAAGACATTTAAAACAGTTACCGATGCAATAATATAACTCCTATTCTTTGTATCATGTTTGTCCGTGTTAGGCTACTTTCACACTTGTGTTTTGGCTTCCCGTTTGTGATATCTGTTCAGGGCTCTCACAAGCGGTCCAAAACGGATCAGTTTTGCCCTGATGCATTCTGAATGGAAAAGGAGCCCCTCAGAATGCATCAGTTTGCCTCGGTTCCGTCTCTATTCCACTTTGGAGGTGGACACCAAAACGCTGCTTGCAGCGATTTTGGTGTCGGTCTGATGAAACTGATCCATTTTCTATGACACAATCTGGAACAATAGAAAACAGATCCGTCCTCCATTGACTTTCAATGGTGTTCAAGATGGATCCGTCTTGGCAGTTACAGATCATACAAACTGATTCGTTCAAAACAGATGCAGGTGGTTGTATTATCTGAACGGATCCGTCTGTGAAGATCCATGATGGATCTGCACCAAACACGAGTGTGAAAGTAGCCTTACATACAATACTAGTCACTTTAAAGGCTATGCACGCCTTTGGATTTTTATTTTATTTTTATTATTGCATTGTACTTATATAGAGCGAAAAACGAGATTTTTGTATAACTTACCAGTAAAATCTCTTTCTCGCTCTTTCCTTGGGGGACACAGAAGACCTTGGGTATAGCTCATCTCCATAGGAGGCGTGACACTAAGTGAAAACTGTTAAGCCCCTCCTCCACAGCTATACCCTCAGCCTGGAGAGAGAGACTGCCAGTTGCGTGTCCAAGCAGTGAGAAAAGGCAAAGTCCAACAAGGAACCAACAAGCCAACTACCCAACGGGTAACAAAAACTTGGAAAACGTACAGAGAAAAAACAATGAATGGGTGGGTGCTGTGTCCCCCAAGGAAAGAGCGAGAAAGAGATTTTACTGGTAAGTTATACAAAAATCTCGTTTTCTCGCCCAGTTTCCTTGGGGGACACAGAAGACCTTGGGACGTTCAAAAGCAGTCCAAAAGGGGGAGGGACCACAGCACCAAGGTGAAGCACCCGAAAGGCATCAATGAACCGCCGCCTGTAAACCCAGGCGGGGTAAGGCAGCATCTGCCAAAGTCAGAGTATGCACCCTGTAGAACTCAGTAAGGCGTGCAAGGCAGACCTGTGGCCGCCGTGCCCAAATGCACGGCCGAAGCCCAATGCCTCCGGCCCAGGAGGCACCGACCGCTCTGGTGAAAGGAACGGTGACACCAAAGACAGAATCCTGCCCTTGGTGCGGTAACCTCAGCAATAGCCAATCTGATCAAGCGGAGGAAAACCACCCTGGAGTCTGTCAACCCTATGCACAGCCCTCCTGGAAACCCAAGAGGCCGAACGACTGCAAGAGTCGGAGATCTCCAAGTAAAAACGGCAAGGCCCAAACAACGTCCAAATAGGTGAGGTGTTGAAGCGAAAGGCAAACACCACCTTCAGAAGGAAGGAAGGAAGGAAGAAACGGGATGCAGAACAGCCCTGTCCTGGAAAAGACAAAGCTCGTAACAAAAAAAGGGGCCATTCCGGCACCCGTCAGAGACACGACTGATACGGAACACAACCGTACAGGACAGAAGGGGTAGAGAGAACTCCTGTAACGGCTCCAAGGACAAGATTGGAGCGCCGAGAGTACAGTACAGAGGAACCAAAGAGCCACTCCGAGGAAGAAGGTCTGGACATGCCCCGAGGGCCGGGGAACGCTGGAAGAGGAAGGACAGCGCCGACACTTGACACTTCAAGCAAAGGAGTCCCAGTCCCAGGTCCAGGCCGGACTGGAGAAAGACAGAACCATGGGGGGGAGAAGGGCAGAGTGGGGAATGCCCAGCTACCCACCGACACCCAGACAAAAAACCCTAAGTCCAACGACAGATCCTGGACGAAACACAGCCAGGAGCGAACAGTAGCGAGCCCGCTGGAGTCACCTGGGCAAGCGGATAAAAACCCAATGTGACCAGGCGCAGACCAGTAACACGGGCAGAAGGGTCGGCAAAAACTGGTCCCGTCGGCCTCCGAGCAACGTTGTCCCGTATCCACCCGGAGTGGGGGAGCAGAAGGACAGACGGAAGGGAACCGAAGGGTCCGCCCAGCATCCGCCAGATGCCAGGACAAGACAGGACAATCTGGACCGAAGGGCAGTCCCCCCAAGTTACCAAGAAGGTAAGTCTACAGCAGGACCATAGCCTAGAATGGAAAACGCAATCTGCACCCAGCGGGAGGACAGAACGCGGTAGACCCAGCAAGAGGCACACAGCAAATACAGCCAGTGTGAACAAGGGAGACAGTACGAGACCAAAGGAACACCGGAACCATCCACATGAACAACCATGCTCCCCCCAGAGGGGAGGACAGTGAAGGAACAGCCTCTGAAGCCTGGCCGGGCAGAAGCCACATCGGCGTGATCTGTACCGAACGGGGAGCCAAACAGAGCCGGCGAGACAAGGTAGTCGAGACAGAGGCCGGCATCACACCCCCCAACCGAAAGGAGGAGTGGGCAGCAGGGAAGTCATAGGACAGCCCAAAAGCAGAACCCTGCTACACTGTGAGACGCCAGGTTCACCGCCTCGCAGAAGGCAAATACCCTGAAGAACCCAAGGTGGAAGTCCTCCGGACCTGGGTAATAGAGCATCCAAGAGAAGTTGGGTGATCTACCCGAGAAGAGTGGCCCGAACCTGGTAGCAGATCAGACCGAAGCGTAGAGGGCGCCAAGAGGAAGGACTCATACCACACTGCATCCGAAGAGGAGGAAATGGTAATAGGCGAAGGAACCATAGTCCCGCCAGAGCCAACGAAGAATCCGAGGGGCGCTGCAGACAACAGCACGCATCTAGGAACCACGAACACTTCCCGGGAGGAAGGGCCAACGAAATGAATGAGTACCACCCAGCTCGGTGCAGTAGAGAGCACAGAGCCCTCCGGGTCAGGTGGACAGAACGATCTCTGTAGAGACGAGTGCAAGGCTTGCGGCAAGTAACCCAAGAGAACAAAGGGATGTCGCAGGAAGGAGGGGAAGCATACGTACGAGCAGCCCCGTAAGCAGTGAGAAGGCCAACCCACCTACGGGAGGAGAAGGCAGAAACGGCCCAAACAACGCACAAGAACGGCCGCTCCCTGCAAAAAAGACACTCAGAGAAGAGGGCCAGCCACAGAGTGCCCCAGCATCTATGGAAGTGCAAAGTGCAACCTGAAAGGGAGTTATGCATAAGCCTAGCATGGCACGCGATGGAACGTAAGCAGTCCGCCCCGAAAGAGGGGAAATGTACCTGGCAAACTGCAGTCGGCAAGAGTGCAAAGGCCCACCCCAAAAGGGGGTGACGCCTAAGGCCGTACCTACTCCAGAGACATAGGACATACCATACAATCCTGCAGGAGCGCAGGAGGTCCACCTAGTGAAAGGGGGACATGCACAGGGTTATCCTAGCATTAAGAGAGCGTGCAATAATTCCCCCAACACCGAACTTTGTGAGAGTGCAACCACTCCGCCAATGAAGGGGACATGTACAAGTCCAGCACAGCACGTACAAGGACAGCCGTGAATCTCATGAGCGTGCAAAGGTCCGCCCATGGAATGAGGGGTGGTCACACACAAGGCCAGCACCGAATCCAATGGGAGTGCAAGCGTTCCACCCATGTACGGCGCTGGTGCGATGTGTAAACATGACGCCCGCTTGCACGTGCAGCGGGCGTCATGCACATGGCCAGCATCTCATCCAGGGAGAGTGAGAGCACCCTGCCATGTACGGGAGTCATGCACATAACCAGCAACGTACTGGCGAGAGACAAACACAGTCAGTGAGAATGTGTGTATGTCGCCTGAGGAAGGGAGGCATGCCCATGGCCGGCAGCGAATGCGAATCCAGTGAGAGTGCGTACACCGCCCACGGAAGAGGGGCCATGCACATGGCTGACAGCGGATCCAGCGAGAGTGCAAGCACCCCGCCATGGAAGGGGTTCATGCACATGGCCAGCAACGCACCGGCGAGAGAACAACCACAGACAGAGGGAGTGTATGCATGCCGCCTGAGGGAAGGAGGCGTGCCCAAGGCCGGCAGCGAATCCAATGAGAGTGCAGCATACCACCTATGGAAGGGGGTCATGCCTATGGCCAGCCGCAAATCCAGTGAAAGTGCAGCGTTCCGCCTATGGAAGCGTGTCGTGCACCTGGCCAGTACCGCATCCGGTGAGAGTGCAGATTTCCGCCTAATAAAAGGGGGACATGCACATGATCGGCAACAAATCCAGTGAGAGTATAGCGTTCCGCCAATGGAAGGGGGTCACGCACATGGTCGACCGCGAATCCAGCGAGAGTGCTGCGTTCCGCCAATGGAAGGGGGACGTGCACATGGCCAGTACCGTATCCGGTGAGGGTGCAGTATTCCGCCTATGGAAGTTGGTCACGCACACGGCCGGCAGCGAATCCAGTGAGAGTGCTGCGTTCCGCCTATGGAAGGGGGACGTGCACATGGCCAGCACCGTATCCGGTGAGAGTGCAGTATTCCGCCTATGGAAGGGGGTCACGCACACGGCTGGCAGCGAATCCAGTGAGAGTGCAGCGTTCCGCCTATGGAAGGGGGACGTGCACATGGCCAGCACCGTATCCGGTGAGAGTGCAGTATTCCGCCTATGGAAGGGGGTCACGCACACGGCTGGCAGCGAATCCAGTGAGAGTGCAGCGTTCCGCCTATGGAAGGGGGTCGTGCACATGGCCAGCACCGCGCCTAAGAAGGTCATACACAGGGCCAGCCCGCAGCCAGGGAGAGTGCAGTATCCCGCCTGGGAGGGGGGGGGTCATGCCCATGGCAGGCACCATACCTGGAGAGGGTGACGAATGCTGCCTACAGAACTGACCGCATGCACTTGGCCCGCGCTGCATCCCGGGAGAGGGCAAGAAACCGCCTAAAAGGGGAAATGCACCTGGCAGCGACGCAGGCTGGGAGCGCGAAACCATGCTGCCTATGGAAGGGGGGCATGCAGACAGGCAGCACTACTGCGATGAGGCTGCAGCGTCCTGCGCAGCCCACAAGAATCTGTTAGACATCTGTTTATTCATTATTATTTCATATTTTTTTTTTTTTTTTATTTTTTTTTTATTTAAAACAGCCTCTCTGAGGCTAAAGGGGAACCACCATATAGGGCACAGATTCTCTTGATGCAAGAGAAAAAAGGGGTGGCCAACCATACAGGCCCATTGGGAGCCGGCCTGCACCCAAAGGGTTAACAGGGAGCCGGCCTGGGGGCCGGCGCTGCGATCCACTGGGGGCGGAGGAAGCCCCAGGCGGGAAGAATTCGCGCCTGGAGAAGTACCCGCCCCCTCCAACAAAGGCCAGACTTTCGCGGCCTAGTAGGCCGTAAAGCCGGGGCCTAAATTTGTGCGGCGCCCGGCCGACCGGGGCCGCATAGTATTATATACCGCCGGGACTGAGGCGGAGCGGCGCATTAAACCGGCCGCGGGAGCCCACCCCGCAGGCCGGAAGAGTCGGGCCCAAATGGAGTGCCGGAATTGCGGCCCCGCAGGCCCGATGGCGGCCCAGCAGGTCATTGCGGCGCCCGGCCGCACCGGAATGTCCATGCCGGCCGGAGGCGAGGTCTGTCAGGAGCGGGCCCCAGGCCCTGAGCAACGCTCCGGTAAGGAGATGGGGGGACCCCGAGATCGGGTGCCCGCGTAGTATCATATACCGGCGGGACATCAAAAGATAAAGGGGGACAGCAGCTGCATGTCCTATGGGGCCAGGAGGGGGAGGGGGGGAGCAGGGAGCAGATTGCCGCCCTGCGGCACCCCAGGGGCCAGCCTAGATCCAGCAGTGGAAGGGTTAAGGTTTGTCCAGGGATTCGAACTCATGACCTCTGCCATCAGAGGCAAGGCATTCACCATCACAGCTATGAAAGCTGTTCAGAGAGGCACAGTATGGGCCATGGGGGGGGGGGGGGGGGGGGGTTAGGCACGCAGGAGACCGGGTGGTGGTGGTGGTGGAAAGGGGGGGGTCGTAGGGCTGGAGAAGCCAATCTCTCACCATAGCCGTCTTCACCCTCGGTCCATTCCAGCAGGGTCGCCCCTTCAGCTACTGGCACCGTAGTGGCAGGACGCTGGAAGAGGGGCTTGGCGTGCGGGCGACCCTTGCGCTGGCGGGATACAGGGGAGCTGGGCTGCCCTGGTCCACCTTGCCTTCTGTGGGGGAGGCAGCAGTGCGGATGACCGGCACTGGCGCAGCTCGACCCCGGGAGAAACAGAGAGGTCTAGTGCGACTCTGTTGTCCCTGATGATCTGGAACAAAAAGAAAAGAAAAAAGTAAAAATCAAAATTTAAACAAGGAGAATCAGCCCTGCAGTAGCAGGGAGTGTCTTGCCTCCTTGGACACTAAGCAAAAACTGGCAGTCTCTCTCTCCAGGCTGAGGGTATAGCTGTGGAGGAGGGGCTTAACAGTTTTCACTTAGTGTCACGCCTCCTATGGAGATGAGCTATACCCAAGGTCTTCTGTGTCCCCCAAGGAAACTGGGCGAGAAATTCATTTTTTCAATTGGTCTTTAGTAAAAATATGGAATCCTTTTTGTGTACAGAGCTGAGATGCTGTAATAGTAGCAGCCTGTGGATTTTATGACATTGCCGTCATCTGAGGAGCTGACAGACTCTTTATCTCTGCTCTCTGACACTATGAACACTCATTAAAGCTCAGTTCTGATCTTACTGATAGGAATGTGTCTTTAATACGTTTTTATGATCTCTTAGTAGTTTAGACATAAGGGTAATTAGAGGACCGGCCAAAGCGAAAGTGCAAGTACCAGTCAGAAAAACAGTTAACCCCTTTGCAATAGACGTGCTCAATATTTTTAATAAAGGCTAATTGAAAATATGACTTCATTAAATCATCTACAGTCTGAGTTGAAAGGTACACTCCCAAATTCAAGATAAATCGCAGCAATAAAGAGTGCAAAAAAACACCTTGTAAGTGGAATAAAATATGAAGCGATCACACGCGAAACGCGCGTCCAGGAGCGCCACCAACTTGCTTATTTATCCCCTGCTATATAGGTATGTCGCCATACATGTTTTATGAACTTCATAGTTAGTAAACCAGGTTGGGTTACCTTGCTTTGTTTGCTATATACTGGTTACTTTGACATACTTGCTACTGCACATGCACTTTATAGTAATATCACCCCTCTTACCCACTGTGGGATTTTGTAAATTACATCAGTTGTGGATATTGCTGCAATGTTGCCTATTGTTACAGCTTGGGGGTTTTAGCAAGTGGGTGTGCTACTGTGTTTTGGCCCCGCTTATTCACAAGCATGCACCGTGAATTACCCTTTTTTAATATTATTCTCAATAAATTTCATATTTTATTGAAAATATGATTTATAGGCAAAAATGAGTGGAATGCAATCGAACAAAAATAGCTTAAAAATAAATTTTTTTAATTGACTTCATTAATCAATTATGCCGTTTCCCTACTCAAAATAGGACCCAAAGTCCTGTATTTTACAGCTTAATAAATTCATAATTCTTGTACAGCGCTGACCTGTCAGCGCTGTACTTGTGTACGTTTTTAAAATGGCTGCCGCAGAGAACACCACGCAGACCAGAGCACACATCGCTGCTCCTGCCGATGCCGATGGGCACCAGGTTGGAGCAACAGTTGAAAACTCTCCCTAAACTAGGTGTATTGTGTGTCTAAAGATAAATCTTTCTTTGCTGTCTCTCTGACAGATGTCCTGTCACATCAATGTACAAGATCAGAATACACCTGGTTTCCCTGGTGCCCGTGGCATATGTCAATATTGCACCCCCTGATTGGCTGAGGCTGATTGCAAGGCATTATGGGCAAGCCAAGGCCCAGCAACGGATCATGTGATGCTCAGTCTTTATCTTCCTTTCCATGAGAGAGATGTCATGAGAGAGATGTCTTGATGTCTGTGCATGTGCTGGCACTGCTGGAGAAATGTGCCATGGGGCCGCCCTGGTTCTGGTTGTTGTTTACAATATGGGACGTTAAAATCAGCACGTGTCGGGTGTGTAAGATTTGGGCCTGTTGGATAAATGCTTTGGCGTCCCCTGACTTCCTCTCTCTGTTAGCAGTTTAACAGGATTCAAGTTGTATTGAAACACCATAGTGCGAGTCTCTCCTTGTAATAGGCATACCTGTGTTCTCTGTCCACCTCCCTTTACCTCTCTCCTCACCTTCCCCCCTCCCCCTTTTTTTTTTTTCTCTCTTCTTGCTCTTCCCTTTCCTTCTTTCTCTTGTATCACCCTCTACTTTTTCCTCTTCATTTTATTCTATTTCTCTCTTTCTTAGTCCTAGGACCTGATGTCAAAACAAATTGGTTGATGCATTGCACCATGATGTGTGAAAACAGACCTTGTCATACACTTTACTTGTGCACCTTTTGTTGTACTTTTATGGTTCAGAACTATCATAATTCGATAAGGAGCGCCTAATGTGTAGGTGGCTCTTTACTTTATTGTACACTTTAATCTCTTGAAATTAATAAAATATGATTAAACATAATTGCAGCTCCGCCCCATAGAAGTGAATAAGGCTAAGCTGAAATACCAAGCACTGCCCCTATACTATATACAGCACTGTGTATGGAGAGATGCCAGGAGACTGATGCTTTCACCAGAGAAACCGCCCGCCATCCCCTCAATCTGATAATGATGACCTATCCTGAGGATAGATTATCACTATCTTTACATGGATAACCCCTTTATGTACTGCAAAAATATGCAGGACATCTGGTGGAGTTACATAGCAAAACCAGACAGTAGACTGGAGAAACCATATGCATCGTAAAACTTTACAGTGACAGCATGACCAGGCCATAATACATACCAGTCAAGATGAAAAGATAGATTGAACGAATGAATGATGAAACATGTTAAAATAAGGTCTTCAAGCACTCAGGACGACCTAAAAGTATTTACAACATACACTAACCTATACCAGAAACAGGATGGTACCTGCTTCCAGGTTTCCTAGATTCAGAACAGGAGACCCTCAAATGAGTACTGCAGGAAGACCCGTCACTCTTACTGCTCATAGATTACTGGCAAGGCAGTCATCAAATGTTGACCAGAATATAGCACCGGCAAAGTATTATGGAAAGCTCTAGCTCTGCACTACATCAAGCTAAGGCTACTTTCACACTAGCGTTCGGGTTTCCGTTCGTGAGCTCCGTTTGAAGGAGCTCACGAGCGGACCCGAACGCAGCCGTCCAGCCCTGATGCAGTCTGAATGGAGGCGGATCCGCTCAGACTGCATCAGTCTGGTGGCGTTCAGCCTCCGCTCCGCTCGCCTCCGCACGGACAGGCGGACAGCTGAACGCTGCTTGCAGCGTTCGGGTGTCCGCCTGGCCGTTCGGAGGCGTGCGGATCCGTGCGGATCCGTCCAGACTTTCAATGTAAGTCAATGGGGACGGATCCGTTTGAAGATGCCACAATGTGGCTCAATCTTCAAGCGGATCCGTCCCCCATTGACTTTACATTGAAAGTCTGGACGGATCCGTACTAGGCTATTTTCACACTTAGCTTTTTTTTGCTAAAATAATGCAGACGGATCCGTTCTGAACGGAGCCTCCGTCTGCATTATTATGATCGGATCCGTTCAGAACGGATCCGATCGAACGCTAGCCGAACGCTAGTGTGAAAGTAGCCTTAGCTGAGGAAGGAATAGAAAGAAGGGTTCCTTGGCTTTGATCATTTTCAGACATGGTAATAAGGTTCGAACTAACTGCTATAAATCTTTGCTAAATACTAACGTTGCAACTGAACTAACAAACATGAAAAAAAACACTAAATTACTTAAATTCTAAAAACACAATAAAGTACATGAATTTAGAGATTTACCTTAAACCTACAAAAAGGATTTTCCTGTGTGAACTCCACTGGAGGAATATTATTACTGAAGTATCCTTTTCCAGTTCCCCAAAAAGCCTGAAGTTGGTTCCATTTGGCTAGGGTGGCATCTCTCTCATCCCCAAGCAATGTTGGCGCAGATAATGCGCTTGCTGTGTTGATTAGCTGATTTGATTGGTTAGGATTTTGCACGGGCTGGTTGAATAGACCGCCAAGGGCTAATCAAAGAGGACACAATATGTGACATAACAGCATTAGAAAAATCTACTAAAATAAAAAAGTATAGAATAAGTTGTAGAAGCAAAAAAAAATAAAAAATATAAGAAAAGAAAAGATTGTCTAACTGTGAAGTGATAACATAGGACTGTATACTAACCACTCGGCTGCTGTTGAGGTTGAGTGCCAAAACCCCCGAAGCCCAGACCAGTTGACAACCCAGTATTGAGACCAGTGTTTGTTCCTGTTGCACCAAAAGCACTTCCGAATCCAAAAGCTTTGTTTTGCGTGTTACCGAAGAGACCTGAGAAGCCATAAACGAAAGGGAATTTTATTATTCCAATTTTCCATAGTCTATGATGACTTGATACAAAGGGTGCAATGCTTTGGAAAACCTGTTCTTATTAGCTTATCTGACATGTGTCACTGTGTGGTAATAACTGTGGAACACTTTTACTTATCCAAGCCATTCTGAGATTGTTTTCTCGTGACACAGTTTGAGTCAATATATTTCCCCCTTTTTTTTTTTTTCAATAAATAATCACAAATTTACCAAAATTTAGAAAAAATTCACATTTTATAAAATTTCTATTTCTCTGCTTTTTAAACAAAGTGATACCTAATAAAATATTACTTAACATTCCCCATATGTCTACTTTACATTGGCATCATTTTGTAAATGTCATTTTATTTTTTGGGACGTTAGAAGGCTTAGGATTTTAGAAGCAATTCTTAAAATTTACGAAAATTTCCAAAACCCACTTTTTAAAAAGTACCAGTTCAGGTTTGAAGTCACTTTGTGGGGCTTAGGGTACTTTCACACTAGCATTTTACTTTTCCGGTATTGAGTTCTCTCCTAGGGGCTCAATACCGGAAAAGAACTGATCAGTTTTATCCCCATGCTTTCTGTCACTGAACGGCGTTTTGGACTGAGGAAATACCACAGCATGCTGCGGTATTATCTCAATCTAAGATTCCGGATCAGTTGCCGGAAAGATCCGGCATTAAATTTACATTAAAATGTATTATTGCTGGATCCAGCATTAAAAATACAGCAATGCCGGATCCGTCCTTCCTGTCGAATCAGTCCTTCCGCTGTTTTGCTGCAGATATTCAATTTTAATTAAAAAAAAATTATTTCGAAGGTTAACAGCCAAACAAAACTCAATATTTATTACCCCGATTCAGCGGTTTACAGAAACACCCCACATGTGGTGGTAAACTTCTGGAGCCTTGTCCATTTTTTATAGAGCTGGTTGTTACGGACACGGCGATACCAAAAACGTTTAGGGTATTTTTATTTTCTTCATTTTCACCCAATTATAAATGTGCAAAAAATTTCAGGCTTACATACCATGGCAAGCCTGGATGCCTGTGTAAGGCATCCAGTTGCCATGGTAACCATAAGGATGCTACCAGAGCAGCGGCCCAATGGGAGGGGGGTGGTATGGGAGCGCCCTCCCTCTGTTATGATCAATCGGGGCACTTCCACAGCAGCACAGCGGCTAATGGGGAGGGAGCTTCCTCCGTGTTAACCTCTTCCATACATCGGTCCCTACGGACCGCGGCATGGAAGGGGTTAAACTGCAGACATCAGTGAAAGCACCGATGTCGGCCGTTACAGTAACTGTATGTTACAGCTGATAATCTAGTACCGCTCAGCCATCCTGTAACATTGTGGGAGGTCCCGCTCCACCATCCTTAAAGATTGTGAAGACGGGGAGGGGTGGGGGTTCCCGCTCGTTGTGTGTGTGTGTGTGTGTGTGTGTCAGCACTGCCCCGATCTCCTCGTCACTCACTGAGGAGATTGGAGCTGCGCTGCTGAACGCAGCTGTGCTATCCATGACACCCGTGTACTTGCGGTTACACTTTGTGTACGTCAAGATGAGGTAACTAACACCACATCATGACGTACACAGTACATCACTGGTCATTAAGGGGTTAAAAATCATCACTTACTAGCGGCAGAACGGGATGTATAATCAGGATCTGCTGCCAGCAAACAATGATTCAGTACATGCAACATTTTTTCAGCATATGTGCCGGAAAGCAGGCGGATTACTGCCACATCCCATTGCAGTGAATGAGGATCTGTCAGAGCACAGTGGTATCCGGCCATCTTGGAACAGCAGGCTGTTCCTCCGCTGGAATTCACAATGTAGACGTGAACCCTGCCTAAATGTTGTGCTTGTTTCTCAGTCAGTCATTCATCCTTTTCATATGTACAGCACCAAGGAATGAGTAGCACTTCAAAGGGGTTGTCCCACGAAAAATATTCTAGATATTTGAAACCAGCACCTGGATCTGAATACTTTTGCAATAATTGCATACAATTAAAAATTAAAGTATAACCAATAAGTTGTTTTTCAATAAAATGCATCTGTGTAGCACCACCTGCAGTTTTATTTTTCTTATTTCTCTGACCTGCTCACTGAGATGGCCGCACATGCTCAGTTTCATCCTTCAACTGGCTCCTGAGCTGGGATAGGGAGAGCATGGACATGCCCCCTTAGCTGCAGCAGAGAAGACATGCCCTTTGAGCTGTGATAGGGAGAGCATGGACACGCCCCCTTAGCTGCAGCAGAGAAGACACTCCCTTTGAGCTGTGATAGGGAGAGCATGGACACGCCCCCTTAGCTGCAGCAGAGAAGACACTCCCTTTGAGCTGCCAGCTTGATATCAATCTAGCAGAGCACTGAATGGGGAGATCTCTGGATCCATGTGAGGTACAGGACTCGTTCTAGCTTTGTTAGAAAGAGGTTGTCATGTACTATATGATGTCTGATTGGAATTTTTTACATTAGTCATGGAATAACTCCCTTAATAATAAATAAGAATCAATTTGCAATCTCTCCTGAAGGAGCCCTGTACTCTGAAAGCTTGCAATATGACCTTTTCCTGGTTAGGCAATAAGTAAAAGTATCCAGAGCCCTCAAAAGAAGCAGACACAGTATTTATCTAGTTCTGCTGTCATCATTCTTACAATCAGTGATGACGGCGGTCAAAACCCTCACTAATAAGACGAGGATGATATAACTGAATGATATGCCCATCAATCATTGACTTTTAAAAGGTCATTTCAATACAAATCCTAGCGATATGTCCCCATTTTATGTGATGGGAATACCCCTTTAAGTCCATATATCATATTGCTGAAAACCTTTCAGTCGTATATCAATGCTGGATTCGGGTGCAGTGGATAAATACCACCATGCATGTTCAAGTGAATCAAAAATGGGGGACGATACATGTGGATCTTGCTTTCCACAGGTTGAAACCTGTAGTGAATCTCTGTAACAGAATGGAAACCTGCAGCATGCTGTATTTTCTTGTCTGGAAATTTCACAGTACGTGTGGATGTCCCCATTTACTTTAGCATTACTGTAAATTGCGGCAGATCTGTACTGGCCCCAGCCCGAGATACAATAGTCGGTTGTCAGCACTTAAACGATCCTTTATCCACCCTCTCTCTCTCAAGTCGAGATGTAGCAAGGGTGAATAAAGGATCATTTATAAGAGCTGCACCTGTCTCCAACACAATTCCTATGGGACTATGGGTCAGGTTCTTCTGAAGGCTCACAACAGATACAGTATATACAGATTGTTTTCCTGGGCTGCTTATCTCCCATCTTGTACACAAAAGAAAGGGAGGATAAAATAATGTGCATCATTGTCCTTACCAGTCGTGCCAGTGTTGGTTGGTGCAGAGAAACTAAAACCAGTGTTTGAAGGTGCTGTGGTTGTTGTGGCTCCAAAACCACCAAATCCACCTAAACAAAAGGAAGAAAAATAAGTTATACCAACAATGTGAAGGATGAAGATACCAAAATGATTTTTGGGAAAACGGAATGATAAAAATTGCTTCTGCCAGTTAAACTATTCCACAGAGTCAATGAATACCTGGCATGACAAGTGAAAGAACACACACAGATGAGGTGAGTGGCTGCGGGATGATCGATTTTACCAATTGTCATGATGTATAAACAGGGGGGAAAAATATCATAGGAAAATTTGATGACAAAGAAAGAAGCTCTTCACAAGGTGAAGTTGGTGAAAGCTCTGGAGTTTGATTATTTCACTACAAATAAGCCAATTTCTTTTTGTAATGCATTTACAGTCCACCTCTGGTATTACCGTTGGAACCGGTGGTTTCTAAAGGAGCGAAAATCGTATAGATTCTCGCACATGCAAGCAAACATGAACGAGAATCATGTGATGTAATAAGTATGAATGATTTAAAAACAAGCGACAAATTGCTCATTTCTCAGCCATCGTGATCTTTCAGCATACTAAAACATTATCGCTCCTCGTTAATAGATCCATTCCTCTAATATGGAGTCGTCTACTCGCTAACAGATGAGCAAGCATCTGTCCCCATCTTTATACACTGCCTGTCCAAAAAATAATAAAATTAAAAAAATAACTAATATTTCGTTGGACCACCTTTAGCTTTGATTACGGCATGCATTCACTGTGCAGAAGCTTATCGAAACAATGCCAATGTCACAAGATTTATTTCCATCCAGTGTTGCATTCATTTTTCACCAAGACCTTGCATTGATGATGGTAGAGTCTGACTGCTGCGCAAAACCTTCTCCAGCCCATCCAAAAGATTCTCAATGGGGTTAAGGTCTGGACTTTGTGGTGGCCAATCCATGTATGAAAATGATGCCTCAGGCTCCCTGAACCACTCTTTCACAATTTGAGCCCAATGAATCCTGGCATTGTCATCTTGGAATATGCCCGTGCCATCAGGGAAGAAAAAAAATCAATAGATTGAATAACCTGGTCATTCAGTATGTTCAGGTAGCCAGCAGACCTCATTCTTGGAGCACATAATGTTGATGAACCTATACCTGAACCAACTGCAGCAACCCCAGATCATAGCACTGGGGCCACAGGCTTGTACAGTAGGCACTAGGCATGATGGGTCATGGGTGCATCACTTCATCTGCCTCTCTTCTTACCCTGATGCGCCCATCACTCTGGAACAGGGTAAGGCCTCATGCACACAACAGTTGTTTTTCTCGGCCTCCGATCTGTTTTTTTTTTTTGCTGATGGGATGGGGAACAATTCATTTTAATGGGTCAGCAAAAAAAATGCTGAGTTCATCCGTTTGTGTTCCGCGTCTGTTGTCCGTGTTTCCCTTCAGCAAAAAAAGTGCATGTCCTACTTTTTTCCCATTTGCGGACAAGGATAGGCATTTATTACAAGGGATCTGTGGGGAAAAAAACGGATGCCGCATCCTTTTGGGGCGGACGCACAATTTGGGGACGCAAAAAACAACTGACATGTGCATGAGGCCTAAATCTGGACTCAGACCACATGACCTTCTTCCATTGCTCCAAAGTCCAATCTTTATGCTCACTAGCAAATCAAAGCCTTTTTTCCTGGTTTGCCTCACTGATTAGTGGTTTTCTTACGGTTACACAGCTGTTCAGTCCCAATCCCTCGAGTTCCCTTCACATTGTGCGTGTGGAAATGCTCTTACTTTCACTATTAAACATAGCCCTGAGTTCTACGTTTTTTCTTTGATTTGAGCAAACGTTTAAGTAAAATTGCTGATCACGATCATTCAGGATTCCTAGTAGTTTCTGCAGTCTCCTTAGATGTTTTCTCTGCTTGATGCATGCCAAATGATTTGACCCTTCTCCAACAGGCTAACATCTTTTCCATGACCACGAGATGTGTCTATCGACATGGTTGTTTAACCCCTTAGGGACCCATGACGTATCGGTACGGCATGTTTCCCGAATCCTTAAGGACCCATGACGTACCGGTACGTCATGGCTTTAATTCGCGATTCCGGCGCCGCGGGGGTTAATCGGAACGGGATGCCGGCTGAAATCATTCAGCCGGCATCCCGTAACAACGCAGGGGGGGGGTCATTTGACCCCCCCGTATAGACGATCGCAGAAAACCGCAGGTCCATTCAGACCTGCGGTTTTCTGCGTTTCCGGTCCATTCGGGTGTGCTGTGACCCGATGAACCGGAAAAAGACTGCGATCGGTGGCGTAATTTTACACCACCAATCGCAGTCCGAGGATTTGAGGAGGCGGTGCTGGCCCTGGTGCTGAACACTGCTGTCCAGGGTGCTGATTGGTGCAGGGGAGAGAGGCGCGAGATTCAAACTTCCTGCGCTCCTCTCTCCCCTCCTCTTCCTGTCCAGCACCCTGACCGTGCAGCATCATCCAGCACCAGCTCCTGTGTCCCCCTAATCGGCATCCATCACCCTCCTGCACCCATCGCCACTCAGGTAGGTTAGGGTCAGTGAGGGAGAGGCACCATTAGGAAGGGAAAGAAGGGAAAAGTTAGTTAGGAAAAAAAAAAAAACTTTTACACAAAACTTTTTTGATCCATCTATCAGACCCCAGAGCCCCCCCTGCCACTTGCCCCCCCCTACCAGCCCCCTACCACCACCAGCCCCCCCCACCCATCCCCCCAACAGCCCCCCCCCCCCCCTCACCACTAGCCCCCTTACCACCACTTTTTTTTTATTTTTCTGCGTTCGCTGACTGGTCGGCACTTTAGCGTCCGTCCACTGTTAGCGCATCGCCCGCCCCACCGCTGATCAGCGTTGTACCGCTGATCAGCAACTTTGAACTTTTTTTTTTTTTTTTCCTAACACTTGCCCCTTTATTTTCCTTTTTTTAGTACGCGAACACCCGTTGCCCCCACACACACGCACATATAATAAAGGTTTCCACACACGCACACCTACACGCACACACACCCATGGCCCGCCGGGTGTTCTCGGCCGAGGAGGCATACGCCCAGATTGCCTCCGACTCCGAGAGCCCCAGTGAGGATGAGGATGACCCCACATTCCTTCTGTCATCCGCATCCTCCTCATCATCATCGGATGACGATGAGCCACCAAGGCGGCGGAGACGCCGCCAGGCGGAGCCAGGGGCCACACATGCTAGGGATCCTGTGGCCCACCCTAGTACGAGCCGCCCTGGGGTTCGTACTGGTTTCCCGGCCCACCAAATAAGTTCACCGGAGCCCCCTGCCGATGAACTTAGCTGGTGTCCCCCAGTGGACTTTGAGCCTGAGATTCCGGATTTCGCTGGCAATCCTGGAATCCAGATTCCCACAGTGGGGTTTACTGAAATAGACTTTTTTAGTTTTTTTTTCAGTAACCCACTGGTGAATTTGATGGTGGAGCAGACGAATCTGTACGCCCAACAGTTCGTCGCTCAAAACCCAGGCTCATTTTTGGCTAGACCCGGTGGCTGGACGCCGGTCAGTGCAGCCGAAATGAGGACATTTTGGGGCCTCGTGCTGCATATGGGTCTAGTCCAAAAACCCAGTGTCAGGCAATACTGGAGTGGGGACGTCCTATACCAGACCCCACTGTACAGTATGGTCATGACACGTCCCCGGTTTGAGGCCATCCGGAAATGTCTGCATTATTCCGATAATGCAGCATGTCCACCCCGAGGTGATCCTGCCTATGACCGGCTGTATAAGATACGGCCGGTCATCGATCACTTTGGGGCCACATTTCAGCAGGCCTACGTACCTGGAAGGGAGGTCGCGGTTGATGAGTCTCTCGTTGCGTTCAAGGGGAGACTCAGTTTCCGCCAATACATTCCCACAAAGCGGGCGAGGTATGGCGTGAAGCTATACAAAATTTGTGAGAGTACCTCAGGGTACACTTACAAATTTCGTGTGTACGAGGGGCGAGATTCCCGTATTCAACCCCCAGAATGTCCCCCCACTCTGGGTGTTAGCGGGAAACTCGTGTGGGACCTTATGCACCCACTGCTGGATAAGGGTTACCACTTGTACGTGGATAACTTTTATACCAGCATTCCCTTGTTCAGGTCCCTTGCCGCCAGATCCACGTTCGCTTGTGGGACCGTGCGGAAAAATCAGCGCGGCCTCCCTGCCCACCCCCTCCAGGTACCTATCCCCAGGGGTGAGACCCGTGCACTTACCAGTGGAAACCTGTTGCTGGTCAGGTATAAGGACAAGAGGGATGTCCTTATGCTGTCCACAATCCACGGTAACAGCACCACCCCAGTCCCTGTGCGAGGTACCGCGGCAACGGTCCTCAAGCCCGATTGTATCGTCGACTACAATCGGTATATGGGAGGAGTTGATCTCTCTGATCAAGTCCTCACGCCATATAATGCCATGCGCAAAACCCGGGCATGGTACAAAAAAGTTACGGTCTACATGGTGCAGGTTGCCATGTACAACTCTTTTGTACTATCCCGAAGCGCTGGCAGCACAGGGACATTCCTCCAATTCTATGAGGCAGTCCTCAAAGACCTGATCTTTTCGGACCGGGAAAGAGCAGGCCGGAGTACCTCGGGAACTGGAGGCGCCCGGATCGTCCCTGGCCAACACTTTCCAGGTGTGGTCCCCCATACTGGAAAGAAGGGACGAACCCAAAAAAGATGCAGAGTGTGTCACAAGAGGGGGATACGGAAGGACACCACCACTCAATGTGACACGTGCCCCGATCATCCGGGCCTCTGCGTTATCGATTGCTTCAGGGAGTATCACACTTCCATGGAGTACTAAATTTTTATAATCCCCAACAGTCCACTAGAGAACATAAAACACTATGGCTCTTAGACTTTGGAGACACAGAAACAATTTTTTTTCCCCAAAAAAATATTAGTTTTAGAGCAGGCATCCTCAAACTGCGGCCCTCCAGATGTTGTAAAACTATAACTCCCAGCATGCCCAGACAACCTACAGCCATCAGCAGGGCATGGTGGGAATTGTAGTTTTACAACATCTGGAGGGCCGCAGTTTTTAGGATGCCTGCTTAGTGTCTCCAAAGTCTGAGAGCCATACATATTGGGCATCGTCGCGTGCGTAAAAGTCGTCGCTATAAAAATAACATTTGACCAAACGCCTCGAATGAACGGTGTTAAAAATATAAAACAAAAACGGTGCCAAAACACCCATTTTTGGGCAAAATTTCAATTTGAATCCCTTTTGCCGGTAATAAAGCAAGGGTTAACAGCCAAACAAAACTCAATATTTATGGCCCTGATTCTGTAGTTTGCAGAAACACCCCATATGTGGTCGTAAATGGCTATATAGCCGCACGGCAGGGCATAGAACGAAGGGAACTCCATACGGTTTCTGGAAGGCAGATTTTGATGGACAGTTTTTTTTTTGACACCATGTCCCATTAGAAGCCCCCCCTGATGTAGCCTAGACTAGAAACTCCAAAAAAGTGACCCCATCTAAGAAACTACACCCCTCAAGGTATTCAAAAGTTACTTTACAAACTATGTTAACCCTTTAGGTGTTCCACAAAACTAAATAGCGAATGTAGAAACATTTTTAGAATTTAATTTTTTTGTTACATTGCCTCAAAAAAGAGTAATATAGAGCAACCAAAAATCATATTTACCCCTAAAATAGTCCCAAAACAACAACCACCTTATCCTGTAGTTTCCTAGATGGGGTCACTTTTATGGAGTTTCTACTCTAGGGGTGCATCAGGGGGCTTGAAAGGGTACATGGTGTAAATAAACCAGTCCAGCAAAATCTGCCTTCCAAAAACCATATGACGTTCCCCTCCTTCTATGTCCTGCCGTTTGGCCAAACAGTAGTTTACGACCACATATGGGGTGTTTCTGCAAACTACAGAATCAGGGCAACCCATTTTGAGTTTTGTTTGGCAGTTAACCCTTGTTTTACTCCTGGAAAAAATTGATTATATTGGAAAATTTTCCCAAAAATAGAAATTTCTAAATTGTTTCTCCATCTGCCATTAACTCTTGTGGAAGACCTAAAGGGTTAATAAAGTTTGAAAAAACAGTTTTGAATACCTTGAGGGGTGTAGTTTCTAGAATGGGGTCATTTTTGGGAGGTTTCTATTATCTAAGCCTCACAATATGACTGCAAACCTGAACTGGTCCATAAAAAGTGGGATTTTGAAGATTTCTGAAAAATTTCAAAATTTGCTTCTAAACTTCTAAGCCTTGTAACATCCCCAAAAAATAAAATATCATTCCCAAAATGCTACACACATGAAGTAGACATATGGGGAATGTAAAGCCATCACAATTTTTGGGGGTATTACTATGTATTACAGAAGTAGAGAAACTGAAACTTTGAAATTTGCTAATTTTTCCAAAAAAATTGTAAAAAATTTATTTTTTTGTGCAAAAAAAATAACTTTTTTGACCCAATTTTAGCAGTGTCATGAAGTACAATATGTGACGAAAAAACAATCTCAGAACGGCCTGGGTAAGTCAAAGCGTTTTAAAGTTATGAGCACTTAAAGGGACACTGGTCAGATTTGCAAAAAATGGCCAAGTCCTTAAGGTGAAATAGGGCTGAGTCCTTAAGGGGTTAAGAAATGAGAAGCAACTCATTGCACCAGTTGGGGTTAAATAACTTATCGCCAGCTGAAAGATAATCGCCCATGCAGTAATTATTCAATAGGAGGCTCATAACTATTTGTTTAGTTAAATCCAGGTGGCGACTTTTTTTTGGACAAGCAGTGTATGTAATAACAAGAAACGAGTAACGACCGCAAGAACGAACGATTATCTATTTGTATAATAAGCAAAATTTCCATTAACGAGTCGCTACATCTTCGATCGTTTATCATGATCTTTATGACATCTGCTGGCGTAATAGTACCATAAGAGTCAATTCACAAGTCCGTGTGTGTTTTGCGGATCCACAGATCCGCAAAACACGGCCGCCTGCAATGTGCGGTCCGCAAAGTTCAGAATGCACATCACCGGCACTTAATAGAAAATGCCTAATATTGTCCGCAATTGCGGACAAGAATAGGATATGTTCTATTTTTTTTCTGGAACAGAATTGCGAATCCGCAATTACGGATCCGGGCAGCACATCGTGCAGCCCCATAAAAATTAATCGGTCCGCAATTCTGCTACGCAAAATGCGGAACAGAATTGCGGACGTGTGAATGGACCCCAAGAGTGGGGACTCCCACTAACTGGAACAAAGACACCACCTGTTGTAGTGCCCTCAAGCAGGGGATACTTGCATGTTTTTACATTTGCCCATTTCCCCTATGCAAAGTTATAAACTTCTTACTTTATTTCACTTGAAAGAGTTAACTTATACTGTTTATTACTGTGCTACTGCATTTTATATGTACAGCACAGACCAAAAGTTTGGACACACCTTCTCAAAGAGTTTTCTTTATTTTCATGACTATGAATATTGTAGATTCACACTGAAGGCATCAAAACTATGAATTAACACATGTGGAATTATGTACATAACAAAAAAGTGTGAAACTGAAAATATGTCATATTCTAGGTTCTTCAAAAGAAGCCACCTTTTGCTTTGATTACTGCTTTGTACACTCTAGGCATTCTCTTGATGAGCTTCAAGAGGTAGTCACCTGAAATGGTCTTCACTTCACAGGTGTGCCCTGTCAGGTTTAATAGGTGGGATTTCTTGCCTTATAAATGGAGTTGGGACCATCAGTTGCGTTGTGGAGAAGTCAGGTGGATACACAGTTGATAGTCCTACTGAATAGACTGTTAGAATTTGTATTATGGCAAGAAAAAAAGCAGCTAAGTAAAGAAAACCGAGTGGCCATCATTACTTTAGGAAATGAAGGTCAGTCAGTCCGAAAAATTGGGAAAACGTTGAAAGTGTCTCCAAGTGCAGTCACAAAAACCATCATGCGCTACAAAGAAACTGGCTCACATGCGGACCGCTCCAGGAAAGGAAGACCAAGAGTCACCTCTGCTGCGGAGGATAAGATCATCAGAGTCACCAGCCTCAGAAATCGCAGGTTAACAGCAGCTCAGATTAGAGACCAGGTCAATGCACACAGAGTTCTAGCAGCAAACACATCTCTAGAACAACTGTTAAGAGGAGACTGTGTGAATCAGGGCTTCATGGTAGAATATCTGCTAGGAAACCACTGCTAAGGACAGGCAACAAGCAGAAGAGACTTGTTTGGGCTAAAGAACACAAGGAATGGACATTAGACCAGTGGAAATCTGTGCTTTGGTCTGACGAGTCCAAGTTTGAGATCTTTGGTTCCAACCACCGTGTCTTTGTGCGACGCAGAAAAGGTGAAACGGAGGGACTCTACATGCCTGGTTCCCACCGTGAAGCATGGAGGTGGTGGTGTGGGGGTGCTTTGCTGGTGACACTGTTGGAGATGTATTCAAAATTGAAGGCATACTGAACCAGCATGGCTACCACAGCATCTTGCAGCGGCATGCTATTCCATCCGGCGTTTAGTTGGACCATCTTCAACAGAACAATGACCCCAAACACACCTCCAGGCTGTGTAAGGGCTATTTGACCACGAAGGAGAGTGATTGGGTGCTGCGCCAGATGACCTGGCCTCCACAGTCACCAGACCTGAACCCAATCGAGATGGTTTGGGGTGAGCTGGACCACAGAGTGAAGGCAAAAGGGCCAACAAGTGCTAAGCATCTCTGGGAACTCCTTCAAGACTGTTGGAAGACCATTTCAGGTGACTACCTCTTGAAGCTCATCAAGAGAATGCCAAGAGTGTGCAAAGCAGTAATCAAAGCAAAAGGTGGCTACTTTAAAGAACCTAGAATATGACATATTTTCAGTTGTTTCACACTTTTTTGTTATGTATATAATTCCACATGTGTTAATTCATAGTTTTGATGCCTTCAGTGTGAATCTACAATTTTCAGTCATGAAAATAAAGAAAACTCTTTGAATGAGGTGTGTCCAAACTTTTGGTCTGTACTGTATGTTGTGATATACATCCTGTTCATTATCACTATTTGCGAGGCTGTGTGGAAAGGGTTAATGAACACAGAGACTGCTAGGATTTTGAATAAGAAACTGGACATTTTCAACAGCTCCCATAGGGTTTAACATGTTCAGGACCTTGGACGAGTATACTCGTCCTGGAGCAACGGTACTCAAGTCCGGACCTATTGATGAGGCAAGAGACTTGGAGGGCGGGCAAAGGCAGAGGCTGGGGAGGAGTAAAGTGAGAAGAAGGCAGAGCAGCCTGGGCGCCTACACATTGAACGCCGCCCCTGGGCACTTGCGAGTGCTCATTTGCATATGAATTAAACTCCGTTCTTCCTGCTGGTGCAAGTCTAAAGACAAAGACAAAGGTACCGTTACAATCCTGTATAGGTGTGCTACAGAGCCATGTAAGCACTGTACATGGCCATATGGAGGTGACAGACTCCCTTTAAGGTGAAAATTAGCTTGGTCCTTAAGGTGTTAAAGACCATGTTTTGGAGGGGAAAAAGCCAGATGTTGTTTACCACCAAAACCAGACAGACAGTCTGACCTTGTGACTGTCTGGTTTAGCCATGTTATTTTGTCTGGAAATAACTGCTGTGTCATTGAGTATCATTGAAGCTGTAATGCAAATCTATGAGAGACGGAAAGTGTTACAATGCATCCGTTTGTGCTGAGCTTCTCCACTCCACTCCTTCCCACTAGTAGGTTCTAGTCTAGCTGATTAAGGCTACTTTCACACTTGCAGCAGAGTGATCCGGCAAGCAGTTCTGTCGCTTTAAGAGAACACCAAGTTAAGGCTACTTTCACATATGCGTTTTGGCATTTCGGTTATGAGATCAGGCAGAGAATCTCAAAACCGGGCCAAGGCGGTTCCGTTTTGTCCCAATGCATTCTGAAAGGAAAGATCCGCTCAAGATGAATCAGCATGCCTTGAGTTCCGTCAGCATTCCGTTTTGTGACTAGACAAAACCGCTGCAATGGTGACTGATCACGTTTTTTAGGATCCTGAAAAATAACTGGTCACTCATTGACTTTCAATGTATTTAGTGGTGGATCTGGTTTGTTCTGTTTTAATTTCTCACGACCGCATCATAACGGAACAGATGCATCCTGATCTGTAATCAAATCAGAACTGTTTTGATCAGGCTTTAAGATCCTCTGCTGGATCTCAAAACCTGAAACCAAAATGCAGATGTGAAAGTAACCTAAATCTGTCAGGATAGTCAAACTTCAGACAGTACTGTCACTACTTACCCCTCTAACAAGCGATACAATTAGGTAGCATAATCAGAATATGGATGGAGTTTATCCGATTCAGGACCAAGGCACTTTTGGTCTTCAGTGCCAGACACATTTTAGCTTTTTTTCACATGCATTAGTTTAACATCTTTAAAGGAAACCTGTCACCTCCACAAACCATCAAGCAGTACCTGAGAGTAGCCAGCAGTGCTTTTCTGACGATATTCTTACTGAAGGCAGATGCAGCAAAAGCTCTGAAAACGTTCCTTTATACCCTGCAGATGCGATTTTTTAGTCATTCTTGAAGTTAAAGGGACAGCGGCCTCCATGCTTCAAGTCAAGGTAAACCACAACTCCTTCCCTGCCCCTTTGCTGTGACTGACAGTTCGGCAAAGCCAGCCGAACTCTCTGCATAAGCACTGTCAGTCACAGGAACGTTTTCAGAGCTTTTACTGAATCTGCATTCAGTAAGAAAATCATCAGAAACACACTACTGATGGCTTTTTTTTTAATGAATAATGCAGGTTTCTTTCCATATCATTTTTACACACAATGTGTGCTGTTTTTAGACTATTGTATAGTGGGGGGGGGGGGGGGGGGGGAGAATTATAAAAGCCTTTGGAAAAATAATACCTTTTTTCTTTTCATTACTATCTTCTGACCTCCAGAAGTTTTTTTTTATTATAGTTTCGTCTATGCTGTGTGAGGGCTCATTTTTTGCGGAAGTATCTGTAGTTTTTACTGCTACCATTTTGGAGTGTGTATGACTTTTTGATCCCATTTTATTCAATATTTTGGGAAAGATGAGGAGACGAAAAAACGGCAATTTGTTCATTTTAATTTTGGGCAAAGGAGATGGATATATTTTTTAAAACCTTATTTTCTTTTTACTTTTTTTTTTTTTAGGCCCCCACAAACAAATAGTTTGCCATTTCTATTCAGTAATGGAATTTTGTACATTACTGAAGACAAAAATCTGTATATTCCAATAGCTGTCACATGCAGTCCTGCATTGGAATATACCAGTAAGAGCTAGAAGCTTTGTACAGTCTCTGGCCTATTACTACTAAATGTGTTCCTTCGCATTTGACCATAGCACCTGAAGGGTTAAATCCAGGGATCAGCATTATCGTTGATTGCAAACATTAACCCAAGTGTCTGCTGTGTGGTTTGACTGGCTTAATCCTAAGCGAGTTATTTTGGCTCTCCCCTGGTATTCAACCTTTCATCCTTGTACAGGGATCTAGAGAGTTTGCTGCAGGGGAGAAAGCAGACCACTACCTCTTGAGATAGTCCCAGTATAGTTGACTGCTTACCCACTGGAGTCAGAGGCTCTTATGCAATTAAATAAATCTTGGCTGGTCACCAGGGAACTGACTGGGGAGGGTGCCTTAAAGGATAACTGTCACACTTAGACCCTCATTTCAATTTTCATATATGTAGTTACTAATAACATGATATTCCATAATCAGCTACTATTAGACTGACTTACCCCGTATTTAATAAGATTCAGCCCTTAGCAACCAGTCTGCATAAAACTGCAATTTCACTATTCAGTTAAGATGGCCGCCACTGCCCTCACCCTGAGGCTAATCCCGCCTGCCCTCACTAGCCAGTAACAATAGCCCCCCAAAAGTGTCAGTAACCACAGCCCTCCCCCTAAAGGGTTAATCTCCTGCAGCACAAAGGGGTCCTCTTACCACATGTTGCTTTCATGTATACACTGAGCAGACGGCAGATCTCCCTTCCCTGCTCTGCGCTGCACCAACTCTACTTCTCCAGCTCTGCTGAGTGAGGGAGCGTCTGCCAAGCGCAGGGACAGGGAGAAGTGCACACAGCCCAGGCACTGTTATCAGCTGCTGGGGAGGACCTGGCTTTAATCATTTACACACAGTCCCCGGCTGTCAGTAATCTGATCTTGTACGCAGTCTGCTTCTGCGTCCTTCAACACAGAAGACGGACCTGCATAGCAACCTGATTTTAAGCACAGAAAAATAGGCAGTAGAGGGAACAAAACGGTGGAATTAAGAGGTAATTGAATAAACAGTGAAAAGTTGAACTAGGGCCACCAAGGAGATATTAATCGCCACAATCCAATACTCAAAAAAAAAAAAAAAAAAAAAAAAAAAAAAAAAAAAAAATGATGACAGTTATACTTTAAATACCCTGGGGCTCCAAGCTGTTGGCTGGAGAAGAATTTGGAAGTGTGTATGCTGTCCCTTTAAGAGACCGGATATGCGCATGTATGTGCCCTAAGGTATTGTGCACGCGGCCGTTGCGTGCATTGGGGACTGCAATTTGCGGTCCCCAATGCACAGGCATTATCTGTGTGACTGCTGCAACAGATCCACACCAATTCAACTTGAATGGGTCCGTGATCCTTCCGCACCGCAAAACCCCCCAAAAAACTAGTGAACGGGCCGTGCCCACATATTGAGGCCGTGCCCACATATTGAGGCCGTGCTGTTTGCGAGCCGCAATACGGGCACAGCTGTGTGCATGAGTCCTAAGGGCACAAATGCTGGCAGGCTAGAAGGGAGCGTGCAAGTATATTATGCGGGTCAGTATGATTATGATGATGCCAAACTTATAGGTTTTTATCACTTTACCTTACTTGCACATTAAAAATGCTTTCTTTACAAAATATTTTGTTTTTGTTTCTCCGCATTTCAAGACAAAAGGCATTTTTATTTTTCTGATGGCATAACTGTGAGAGAGCTTGGTTTTTGCAGGATGATTGGTAGTTTTCATTGGTGCCATTTTTAATGTTTTATTCTGCTTTTAGTGAGATAAAAAAAATAATAATGGCATTTATGTTGTCTTTTTACTTTTTCTGTGACCTATAAATAATTGATTTATAGAAAGGGTCGTTACAGATGCAAAGCATTAACAGTTGCCACCATCCTCATGGTCTGTTAATCCTTTGAGTTTTGTAGCATTCTTTTTTCTAAGTTCTCTACTAATATTTAAAATAAAATGCAGCCAGAAATTATACAAAGATGTCATGTGTGAACAGGTGTAATGAATGAGCTCTTGTGGAGAAGCAAGCAACCCCAAAGTCAGGAAAAACACATCCCCTACACCTATTTCAGTGCTGCCTCCTGTGCCATGTAGCCCTACGCAGAAGTCCAGCTTAATCTTGTTTGCAAAATTTCCCTTCTATTTCAGTCTCAAAAAAGCAAGCGCCAATCTTTTCAATACTCTCCTGAGAAGAAAAAAAAAAAAAAAAAAAAAAAAAAAAAAAACAGCCCCCAAATGTGACAGAGAGCCAGTACATTCTGTAATTGATGGGGGAGACGGGGGTTGAAAACATACACAGAAGTCGATGTTACCCTCCCCATGGGGTCGTGTACAGTTAACATAGGGAGAGAGGATCCATGTCTTTCCTCCCAGCAGCTTGTCACCCACTGCCCTGCACTTCTCCACGCTGGCTGAGATTGCAGCCAACTAAAGAGGGGGCTGGTTTTACTGAAATACCTCAGGCTGCAATTGAGCTAAAGCTGCAAATTTGGTCTTGTATGACCAATTTAAGCTTGAAAACAAGGAAAGGACTGTGGTGCTGACATAAAACCAGAAGAACTACAGGTTTATGCCGTTATTAAAGAATGAACTTGTTAGCTTATTACAGCTACAGGTTTGTACTCCTAGCAGCCAAAAAATAAAAAACATGCTGTGCTTACTGGCTACTAGGAGCACTGAAAGAAAAACCATGCCCATATTCCCCAATCTGCTGTACATGAAAATAAATCCAGCAGCCTGTCATTTACAGGAGAGGCAGGCTGGAGGAGTACGGACCGGTAGCATGTTAAAGGGAACCTGTCACCGGGATTGTGTGTACAGAGCTGAGGACATGGGTTGCTAGATGGCCGCTAGCACATCCGCAATACCCAGTCCCCATAGCTCTGTGTGCTTTTATTGTGTAAAAAAAAAAAATAAAAATTTGATACATATGCAAATTAACCGGAGATGAGTCCTGTCCCTGACTCATCTCACGTACAGGACACATCTCAGGTTAATTTGCATATGTATCAAATTTTTTTTTTTTTACACAATAAAAGCACACAGAGCTATGGGGACTGGGTATTGCGGATGTGCTAGCAGCCATCTAGCAACCCATGTCCTCAGAGTCAGCTCTATACACAAAATCCCGGTGACAGGTTCCCTTTATGCTCCGCTTTAAAACAGTGCAAGAAAAGTACATTATTTGATAACACATTGGTTACTAAACAGATTTGACCCTGAACATAAAGTGTAACACAATGGTGTAACAATTGAATAAATTCTGTGCATTTCTTACTGAAAGAAAGACACGAGTGAAGAACAGAAAGACATACGGCTGACAAATGAAGGCACCATTTATGTAATAAGGTGGAGGCCTACCATCACAACATCTTTCTACTGTACTTTGAATTCACAGCTGGGTTACAAGGAAGACGTAGTTCTAAAAAACTGAGATGGTAACAGGTGGAATGTGTGTGATAGAATGCAGTGGTCCAAGAATAGTAGCAACACTTAAGCAATCTGGGAACTATAATGTGTTTCACTTATTTTAATATGAACAAAAATAAATCTTAAAATACGCAAATCTAAAGATGCTGGCTGACATGAAGATACCCAACATGACCAAATCTATGAAGGAGTCTAACAAGCGTGAAAGCCAGAATGCTTATCTGTGGGATAGGTATGAGGGGGTACTCTGGAAGCAACGGAAGCTGCTAATAGAAAGGGGGAGTGCCCCCCCGTTTGACGTATTTATGTGGATACCAATGTCTGTCTCACCGAGTGCACTGCTATATAGAGGATTATATAGCAAATACAGTCAAAGTTCTGGGGTCAGGAGAAGACAGGTGAGCACGTACCTCTTGAAAGAGGACCTGTCACCAATCCAGATATGTCTGTTTTACTAACTAAATACATTTCCCATGTAATAGCAATCCTCAAGCATCTATTCTAATCACTATGAAGGGCCATTCCTGCCATAAGTTACAAATAAACTGGTAGCAATTTGCAGTGAAGGTCTAGAAGGACGTTAACGGTCAGGGAAAAGAAGGGGTCTCTGCACCGACTGAAAAGTATCAGACTGTAAGAAACACACCACCAACTGGTAAGCCCCATCTAGACCTTAGTTTCAAATTGCTAGCAATTTATTCATAATTTTTAGAAGGATTAATAAAAGAAATGGCCCATTATAGAGTCACAAGGATAGACGCTCCAGAATTGTTATTACATGGGGAATATAAGTAGTTACTAAGGGCTCTTTCACACTTACGTTGTCCGGATCCGGCGTGTACTCCACTTGCCGGAATTACACGCCGGATCCGGAAAAACGCAAGTGTACTGAAAGCATTTGAAGACGGATCCGTCTTCAAAATGCGTTCAGTGTTACTATGGCAGCCAGGACGCTATTAAAGTCCTGGTTGCCATAGTAGGAGCGGCATACTTACAGTCCGTGCGGCTCCCGGGGTGCTCCAGAATGACGTCAGAGCGCCCCATGCGCATGGATGACGTGCCATGCGATCACGTCATCCATGCGCCTGGGGCGCCCTGACGTCACTCTGAAGCGCCCCGGGAGCCGCACGGACGGTAAGTATGCTGCTCCCCCGCTCCCCACTATAATTTACCAATGGCTGCCAGGACTTTAGCGTCCCGGCAGCCATGGTAACCATTCAGAAAAAGCTAAACGTCGGATCCGGCAATGCGCCGAAACGACGTTTAGCTTAAGGCTGGATCCGGATCAATGCCTTTCAATGGGCATTAATTCCGGAACCGGCCTTGCGGCAAGTCTTCAGGATTTTTGGCCGGAGCAAAAAGCGCAGCATGCTGCGGTATTTTCTCCGGCTAAAAAACGTTCCGTTCCAGAACTGAAGACATCCTGATGCATCCTGAACGGATTTCACTCCATTCAGAATGCATTAGGATAAAACTGATCAGGATTCTTCCGGCATAGAGCCCCGACGACGGAACTCTATGCCGGAAGAAAAGAACGCAGATGTGAAAGAGCCCTTAAACAGACATATCAGGAGAGGTGACAGTTACTCTATAAAGGCTATGTACACCTTTGGAGGCAATTTCTGTTTATGATTGGCACAAAAATCAGTTTTTCAATGGGTCTTTATTAAAAATATTGAGCTGTTCTGTCATAAATGGTTAACCGTTTTTCTAGCTGTGCGACTGGTACTTACACTTTGTGCCGGTCATCTAATAACCCTTACCTCTAAACTACTAAGAGGTCATAAACACTTAAGTCACATGCTTATTAGTAAGATAAGGATTGATCTTTGATGAGAGTTTATAATGTCAGAGCAGAGATAAGGAGCCCTCAGTTCCCCAACAGACAGAAAAGAGGGAAGATCCAGAGGCTGCTACTAGAGCATCTTAGCCATGTACAGAAAAAAGGATTCCATATTTTTTTTTAACAAAGATCAATTGAAAAAATTATTTTTAGCTCAAAATAATTACAATGTAATAATAATACTAAAACAATTGCCCCCAAAGGTACACAAAGCCTTTAAGCATGTTGGACTCATAAGCAAGAGTCGTTAACTAGGGCAGATTATACTGACAGACCGTGTGCAGACTATCACAAATGATATCTGGTCTCCCTTCTGTCACCATACCAGTACAGGGGAAACATTTCTTAAGTCCCTTTTAATTGTTTTCCTTAAAAGGATATTCATATATCAGACGTTGATGGCATATATATGGGTCCAACCTCTGGGACCTGCTCCAAAACGGGCCCTGCAAAGTGAAAAGGAGTACACTGCACATGCATGGCAAGCTTTCCATTCACTGCTATAGGAGTTCAGAAAACAGGGCTTGGCCATTTTCAGTACTCCCATAGCAGTGAAGCGAGTTGCCGCGCATGCACAGCTGCCTTCTATTCACTTTGAGGGTTCTCTTCTGGAGACAGGTCCGGGACCAATGTCTGAGAAGGGAATAACCATATAAGCTAGCTCTGTTTTTAACAAGTAACTGTGTCCCTTAAAAGAGTTTTCCAGATTTTCGTTTTTACTGATAACCTATCCTCTGGATCGGTCATCAGTAGCTGATCGGCGGGAGTCCCTGGGTGTCGGACCCCCACCAATCAGATACTGATGACCTCTGGATAGGTCATCAGTAAAAATAAAATAAAAAAATTATAATAAATAAATAATTCAGAAAACCCCTTTGAGGTCATCATAGCTGTTGATCTTAGCTGTTGGTTGAACACTCACTCAGCTGATTGCTATGCCTACTAATCAAACCATACACACTAGGCCAAGCAAAGAAGGGTCAGGCACGTTTAAATTAAACATGGTTCGGGGTAGAGGTGTGACACTCCCATACACATTGATCAGCCGGTTCTAACAAAATCAGTGGCTATGTTCTAAATTCACCTATGGTCTGAAAATATGATTAGAGACAGACAGCGCTGCGGTGCTAATATAGGTGTTTTCTGGTCCCTACTTGCCTTCAAAGGGAGTTGTCCAGTGTTTATAAGTGATGGCCTATCCTGGTAAATGTCCAACACCCCACACAACAGCCGATGAGCTGTTCTGTGTAGCTCCACTGCAGTGAAGTCAATGGAGGCAGAGTTGTAGTAATGTGCTCCCTCCAGTACAAGGTTGATGGAGTTGTGTAGTTGGAGCTACACCCCAACCGCTGATTGGCGATGGGCAGGGTGCCAGATCTGACCGTTATGGCTTTACATAGAAGTTCTTTATCCACTACCTCCTGCTAGTTCTTGGATCACTGCATTAAATAGATTATGACAAACATCACATACATTCGTTTTTCTCTACCTGCATTTGCCAGGGTGTTACCAAAATTGAAGGGAGGAGCTGCAGCAGAGGAAACACTGAAATTCCCAATGTTAAAGTTTAATGAAGGGTTAGCAGCTAGTCCGAACCCACCAAAGTTAAACCCAGTGGTGTTGGAGGTTGCTGGCTCAAGCCCTCCAAATCCTGACGAGTGGGAAGCATGAAGAAAAGGTGGCAGGAATTAAAAACAAGTTTAGAAAAGATAAAATGTACAGATATGCACTGAGTGAAAGAGCGACACGTACAGCACATTCAGATTGCATTAGAGAAAGCTAGCATCCATGACTTCCACATTTACACAGCTGGAATGTGTGGTGACGCCTGCGATATTATCTGTGTCCCTGTCTTGTAGCAACAAGTATATGTCAAGTTAAAGTAGCATTCTAGCACAAAAAGAAACACTGTCAGGTGGTCATCAAATAGTTAAAAATAATAATTGCAGATCCCCCGCTGCTGCTATTCTGGCGGTACTCACGTGGCTGATGTTTTGACAAAGCAGGAAATGGCAGGGAATGCTGCTTATCCAACTACTGGCTGAGTGACAATCCCAGTCATTTCTGGCTGTGCTGCCACAGAAACAGGAAGAGGAGCACAGTGGGAAGACAGGTACCATTGGAATGGGTAACAGCAGGGAATCAGAAATTAGAGTATAAGTTGGGTGTTTTTTTTTTTACCATATGATGATAGGCATCCAACAGCTTCTTTTGTACTTGAATACTCCAATCAAGACTTCTTTCACTTACGGTAATATATTCTGATATTAACTTATATGTCAGCATGAACAACCTTATTAAACCAGACATATTGCCTGGTAGGGTTGATCACGCTGAATTAAATGCTATATTTATTTTTTCTCTAGGCTGAACAGTTGAGGAGATACGTTAATCTTTATGCAATTTAACTAGTTGGAGCACCAAAGGGCTGGCTGTCTCGCTAGGAGCACCCTTAGCGCAACGCCCCTGTGCTCTAGTCACTCCCCCTTCTCCTTTGATTGACAGGCATAAACATGTAATCTAACTCTGTGTTCTAACACCTGCACTGTTGCTCACATAGTGGTATGACTATTATTCGTGGCCCAGCAGGACACAGAGTCACCACTACCATGAGTCCTGGGACCCGCATACTTACCCCTCAGCACATTTGCTACATCATGCATTCCCAGTGGAATGCATAATCTTGCCAACACAATGACACAAATGATTCTGTATCCCCACTGGACTATCAATGATTACTACATTACGATAGTCATACCTTTATGTCATCAACGCAAGTGCCGACCTCATTAGAACACAGGGCTAGACTAAATGTCTAGCCCTGTCAATCAAAGGGGAGGGGTGAGAGACCACACAAGGGCATGAAGCAAGTGGTGCTCCTAGCACTACAGCTAGCCCCTTGGTGCTCCAACTGGTTAATTTGCATAAACACAAAAATGAATATACCCTCTGACTATTTAGCCTAAAGAGAAAATAAATATGGTGTTTTACTCAGCTTGATCAACCCTAACAGGCAATGTTCTTTGTTTAATAAGGTTGATCATGCCGAGAAATGCCCTTTAAGCAGTGGCTCTCAAGCTGGCCATACAATTTATATCAATGACAGCCGCACTTGCCAGCAGGACCAGCTGACCATCTAACGTGTATGGAGGTAGCTGTCATGGAGCAGAAGGATCAGGCAGTTGAATTTCAACATACCCAAACCTTAACCCTTTCCTCTCAGGGGAGATACGCCTTCTCAAGAGATATCTCGCACTGACTTGCTCCCCTCTCCGCATCCCTAACACATGCACACTCGGCTGTTTGCTGGGAGTCACGGAAGGTCGTCTCCCATATATAAAAAAAATCCTTTAAAATTATTAGCTACATAAAAATTGCTCAGAATGGTGTAAAGTTATCACATAAATAATACTCAGCTTATTGATCTGCCCAGTGCTCCCCGTGTCCCTTGCTGGCCTCTTTACCACCTAGTCCCTCTCAATTTGGGCATGTGACAGCTGCATCCAATCACTGGCTACAGTGGATCATTTGTGCGGCAAGGGATTAGCAGTAGTGTATGCGTCCAAAGATACCAGGAAGTAGAGAGGCCAAGGGAAGACCCAGAGGGCAGCAGGGAATACATAAGGTATTTTATAATTTCACACCAATTTGAGCAGTCTACTTTAAAATTAGGAGGCCAGACAACCTGTTTAAAGCTATAAACTCGTCTAGTAAGGGAGTACAAAAAAAAGATTATGGGAGTAAAATGATAAAAAATGAATATCCATTCTGAGCCACTTACCTCTTTACGACTGGGTACATAAAGGAAAAAAAACTTGTATACAAAGAAATAAAGTTCTAGGAAATACTCCTGGAATTACTTCTTACAGAAAACCGTATATAAAAAGTAATGCTCATTAGCAATGTGTTTTTTCATTATTGATGTAAACAAAAACAAAAAACAGACATGACCCCTGGTAACAGATGTGTTAACCCTCTAGAGGCATGCACTAACATTACTCGACAGATTGTTAGATCAATTCTGTCGTCAGCAAGGCCAGGACGCCATATGGAGCCATCTCACTGATTTTATGTAAGCATAGACATGTTTATGACCAAGTCTTGTATCTGCACAGACGGACCCGCACCAATAATGCAGGCGCTTGCATCCGTTCATAACGGATCTGTTTTGTTTTTTGTTTTTTTTATGAAAAACGCATCCGTCTTGACTTACATTGAAAGTCAATGGGGGACGGATCCGGTTTCAATGGCACCATATTACGTCAGTGAAAAACGGATCCGTCCCCATTGACTTACGTTGTAAGTCAGGACGGATCCGTTTGGCTCCGCATCATCAGGCGGACACAAATGCTGCAAGCTGCGTTTTAGTGACCGTCTAAAAAACGCAACGGAGACCAAACGCAGCCAAAGTGATGCATTCTGAACGGATCCTTATCCATTCAGAATGCATTGGGGCTGAACTGATCCGTTTTGAGCCGCTTGTGGGAGCCCCGAAACGGATCTTACAAGCGGACCCAGAAACGTCAGTGTGAAAGTAGCCTTAGAAAACAAAAGTGGACACATAGAAATCACAAAACATTGCCTTACCGCCAAACCCTGTGGATGCTGCTGTGGTAGCAGTGTTGCCAAACACAAAACCCGATGCAGTTGTTTTTGGAGTAAAATTTCCCAGGGAGAAACCTGTTGTACCTGTTGGATACATTAACTCTGTTTCAAACAGTGATACTGCACAATAACGGGACCTACACACTAAAAATAAAAAAAGACAAAATCCTCCTATAAAGACTTCCCCCATGTTATAACAAATCACTGCATCAAACTGGTCTGCATGGCTGTCATCCCAGAAGGAAGCCTCTTCTAAAGATGATGCTCAAGAAAGCCCAGAAACAGTTTGCTGAAGACATGCAGATTAGGGACATGGATTATTGGAACCATGTCCGGGGGTGTGAAGAGACAAAGATACACTTATTTGGTTCAGAAGGTGTCAAGCGTGTGTGGCGGCAACCAGGTGAGGAGTACAAAGACAAGTATGTAGAGTCAAGCATGGTGGTGGGAGTGTCATGGTATGGGGCTGCAAGGGGGCTGCCGGCTGTGGGGAGCTACAGTTCATTGAGGGAACCATGAATGCCAACATGTACTGTGACGTACTGAAGCAGAGCATGATCCCCTCCCTTCTGAAACTGGGCTGCAGGGCAGTATTCCAACATGACGACCCCAAACACACCTCCAAGACAACCGCTGCCTTACTAAAATAAAAATGACGGTAAAGCTCCATTCACACGTCCGCAATTCTGTTCCGCATATTGCAGAACGGAATTGCGGACCCATTTATTTCTATGGGGGCCACACTATGTGCTGCCCGGATCCGGAATTGCGAATCCGCAATTACGTTCCTGAAAAAAAAAATAGAACATATCCTGTCCTTGTCAGCAATTGCGGACAAGATTAGGCATTTTCTATTATAGTGCCAGCGATGTGCGGTCTGCAAAATGCGGAACGCACATCACTGATTTGTGTCAGTGTTTTGCGGATCCGCAAAACACACACGGATGTGTGAATAGACCCTTAAGGTGCTGGACTGGCCAAGCATGACTCCAGATGTAAACCCTATTGAGCATCTGTGGGGCATCCTCAAAACAGAAGGTGGAGGAACACAACATCCACCAGCTCCGTGATGTCGTCATGGAGGAGTGGAAGAGGATTCCAGTGGTAACTTGTGAAGCTCTAGTGACCTCCAAACCCAAGAGTTAACTCTCTTGGGTATGGAGGTCACTAGAGCTTCACAAGTTGCCACTGGAATCCTCTTCCACTCCTCCATGACGACATCACAGAGCTGGTAGTGCTGGCAGGCTGGAGATCCACTCGCTTACCTTCCGTTCCTGTGCGCGCGCGTTCACAGGAAATCTCGGCTATCGCGGGAGGACGCGTATATGCGTGCACCCAGAAGAGCAGGGCCGCCGGCAGGACGCAATCCTGCGTACGGCGGTCCTGTAGCGGTTAGTGTTGTCCCAAGAAAATATGTGGTCACCAAAGGTCCTTGTTGCTACACAGAGCTAAGATCAAGACAGAAGGAGATGTCGGGCTGCTCGAGCAAGTGGATTAAGGAGAGTTACATTTTTTATTTTTTTTTAACCCCTCCAGCACTATTGTACTATGCATTCGGTTTTAAAAATATTATTTTCCCTTATTACCATGTTATAAGGGAAAATAATAATAATCGGGTCTCCTAGCAACCGTGCGTAAAAATCGCATCCGCACTTGCTTGCGATTTTCACGCAACCCCATTCACTTCTATGGGGCCTGCGTTGCATGAAAAACACACAAAGAGGAGCATGCTGTGATTTTCACGCAATGCACAAGTGATGCGTGAAAATCACCGCTCATGTGAACAGCCCCATAGAAACGTATGGGTCAGGATTCAGTGCGGGTGCAATGCGTTCACTTCACGCATTGCACCCGCGCGGAATACTCGCTCGGGTGAAAGGGGCCTAATAGAGCTCTGTCAGGGTGAAGAGGACAAGGGATGAAAAGATCCCAGGTTCTAGCCCCTAAGAGAGGAGCTAGTTATTAAATAAAAAAAATAAAAAAACACACACCAAAGTAATATAAATCGCCCCTTTTCTAAATTTTACATATACAGGTGAAACTCTAAAAATTTGAATATCGTGCAAAAGGTTATTTATTTCAGTAATGCTAATTAAAATTAGAATATTGTGAAAAGGTTCAATATTCTAGGCTCAAAGTGTCGCACTCTAGTCAGCTAATTAATCCATACCCCCTGAGCAAAGGGTACCTGAGATTGTGACTTTGGGGTTTCATAAACTGCAAGCCATAATCATCCAAATAACATATCTCGCTTTGCATGTAATGAGTCTCTCATATATTAGTTTCACCTTTTAAGTTGCATTACTGAAATAAATGAACTTTGCACAATATTCTAATTTTTCGAGTTTCACCTGTATAATATATAAACAATATATAAATAAACATTACATATCGCCACGTCTGAAAAGTCAAAACTATTAAAATATTTAAGAAATCTCCTATGCGGTTAAAGCCGTAACAGAAAAATAAATTGTATACATGTGTATACATTTGTACATCAGGTAAACACAGTGCTTGGACATAAAATAGAACCGTGATACGATTGCATATTATAATACATTATCTAAATAAATGTAAAATTCATGTGTATAAAGTGCACTTGTGCAATGACCCAGAAACAATTGGTTAAAATAAGGAGCTGTTACCACACATTCATCATGGGGAGTGGTCAAGTCAGATGACTATGGACATGGATACATGCATACAATCAAACATCGATGTGACTCCATTACCAAATTCAGCGTCTGAGAATCTCGGATGCGCGTGCGCCCGTTGGACCAACACGTGTTCGATCAAGTGCGCATGCGCCAAGACCCGGAAGCATCCGCATCATCCGAAATACACAGTACGCGCATGGCTGGATAATCGCGTCACATCAGTGTCATCACAAAGCCTCGCGATCATTCGCAAGCACCCAGTACTCCTGCACAATCCACCATATTGGAAAAGTTAAAGCCAGTTCAGGCGCGAAAATAACCGCGTCATGACCTGTGCCGACCATTAACCAATATACTGTGCATACACAACACAAACAACTCGTTACTTTTTGGTCCATCGCGTCCAAATCCAAGCGCCGTCAGGCACCACAGTTTGACACATATACAGGGGACATCACATGGGCAAGTCGGCGGTAGCAGCTTCCCCATATGTTATCCATTCCATGGACCTCGTAACAATGAGGGATCTCCTTAACACATTCATACTCGGGAGACTAATTATGTAGCACTATAGGCAATGTATTGTTGACACTGGTGATAGACATGTAGTGGAGTTCGGGGATTTTAGTTAGAATGACTGCGCAAGTCCATGCCTGTCCTAAATTGAGATCAACATTGAGGCCACGTGGTTTCATGGAGTTTAAAGTGAAAATCCAATAGATTTCTTTCTTTTTGAGAAGTGCAATTCTGTTACCACCCCTCCTCGGCATTGGTACATAATCCACAATCCAACACTTGAGATCTCTTTCCTTGGGTTTGATATCCGTAAAGTGCTTGGAAACTGGATGGGAAAAACAGCCCCCTGTAGAAGGGTGGACAAAAGAGGAGGCCTTGCACATGTATCTGCAATTGACGCATCCAAGACACGGAAAACATCCGTGTCCGGGAAGCGTCAATGCAGATTGTCTGAGGACTTTTTTTGTCTGCACATCGGCCCGCACCAATAGGTCCCTTAGACTCTTGGACTTTCTATAAGAGAACAATGGTGGAATCCTCATTTGGACAGGCAATCAGGAACAACTTATTGAGTTCCACAGGTTCCTTAACAGTGTGAATATGTCCCTACAATTTACCTTGGTACATTCCACCAGTGAATTGCAATTTTTAGACACCAAGGTATTGTTCTCAAATGGCACTTTCTGTATACAATTATATGTTAAACCAACTGATAAAAATACAACTCTTTTGTACAGCAGCTGTCTTCCTAAAAAAAAAATGATACGTTCTCTTCCGTACTCACAAATGGTGCGAGCCAGATGATCTGGATTCCAGACACACGTTGGATGATATGCTACACAGGTTCAAAAAACATGGTTATCCCAATAAACTACTGGAAGAACACCGTAACACAGTGATGGGGATGGACAGGAAGAAAATCCTGCCCATCGATCAAAAGTGGGGTATCCAGGATCCCATTTGTGTCTACGTATACTGAGGCCAGTACTGATATCAGTCATATCATTAGACGACACTGGCCTGTTCTTGCGGGCTCCATCAGGGGTGTTCCTGAATTCTATTCCCCACCATTGTTCTCTTATAGAAAGTCCAAGAGTCTAAGGGACCAATTGGTGCGGGCCAATGTGGGGACAAAAAAAGTCCTCAGACAATCTGCCGTGGACCAAAAGGTTTACAAGTTGTTTGTGTTGTGTATGCACAGTATATTGGTTAATGGTCGGCACAGGTCATGACACGGTTATTTTCACGCCTGAACTGGCTTTAACTTTTCCAATATGGTGGATTGTGCAGGAGTACTGGGCGCTTGCGAATCATCGCGAGGCTTTGTGATGACACTGATGTGACGCGATTATCCAGCCATGCGCATACTGTGTATGTCATATTCTAGGTTCTTCAAAGTAGCCACTTTTTGCTTTGATTACTGCTTTGCACACTCTTGGCATTCTCTTGATGAGCTTCAAGAGGTAGTCATCTGAAATGGTCTTCCAACAGTCTTGAAAGAGTTCCCAGAGATGCTTAGCACTTGTTGGCCCTCTTGCCTTCACTCTGCGGTCCAGCTCACCCCAAACCATCTCGATTGGGTTCAGGTCCGGTGACAGTGGAGGCCAGGTCATCTGGCGCAGCACCCCATCACTCTCCTTCATGGTCAAATAGCCCTTACACAGCCTGGAGGTGTGTTTGGGGTCATTGTCCTGTTAAAAAATAAATGATGGTCCAACTAAACGCAAACCGGATGGAATAGCATGCCGCTGCGGTAGCCATGCTGGTTCAGTATGCCTTCAATTTTGAATAAATCCCCAACAGTGTCACCAGCAAAGCACCCCCACACCATCACACCTCCTCCTCCATGCTTCACAGTGGGAACCAGGCATGTAGAGTCCATCCGTTCACCTTTTCTGCGTCGCACAAAGACACGGTGGTTGGAACCAAAGATCTCAAATTTGGACTCATCAGACCAAAGCACAGATTTCCACTGGTCTAATGTCCATTCCTTGCGTTCTTTAGCCCAAACAAGTCTTTTCTGCTTGTTGCCTGTCCTTAGCAGTGGTTTCCTAGCAGATATTCTACCATGAAGGCCTGATTCACACAGTCTCCTCTTAACAGTTGTTCTAGAGATGTGTCTGCTGCTAGAACTCTGTGTGGCATTGACCTGGTCTCTGATCTGAGATGCTGTTAACCTGCGATTTCTGAGGCTGGCGACTCGGATGAACTTATCCTCCACAGCAGAGGGAACTCTTGGTCTTCCTTTCCTGGGGCGGTCCGCATGTGAGCCAGTTTCTTTGTAGCGCTTGATGGTTTTTGTGACTGCACTTGGGGACACTTTCAAAGTTTTCCCAATTTTTCAGACTGACTTTCATTTCTTAAAGTAATGATGTCCACTCGTTTACTTAGAATTTGCATTATGGCAAGAAAAAAGCAGCTAACAGTCTATTCAGTAGGACTATCAGCTGTGTATCCACCTGACTTCTCCACAACGCAACTGATGGTCCCAACCCCATTTTTGAGGCAAGAAATCCCACTTATTAAACCTGACAGGGCACACCTGTGAAGTGGAAACCATTTCAGGTGACTACCTCTTGAAGCTCATCAAGAGAATGCCAAGAGTGTGCAAAGCAGTAATCAAAGAAAAAGGTGGCTACTTTGAAGAACCTAGAATATGACATATTTTCAGTTGTTACACACTTTTTTGTTATGTATATAATTCCACATGTGTTAATTTATAGTTTTGATGCCTACTGTGTGAATCTAGAATTTTCTTAGTCATGAAAATAAAGAAAACTGTTTGAATGAGACGGTGTGTCCAAACTTTTGGTCTGTACACACCATATACATATATATACACACACATATATATACATATATATACACACACACACACACACACACACACACACACACACACACAGAGTTAAAGGGGTGCGGTGCTGTAGATGTCACTGTTATGGGGATACTATCGATATCTTTTAACGACGCACACAAACATTAAATGAAATAGATAAAATATTCTTGCGCGAAGCCGGATCCTTCTGCTAGTCTAATATATAAAGTTGAGTGTTTGTCTGCTAAAGGAATCCGCACCGTCGCATTTACAATAACGAAATTTGGCACACAGGTACGGTACATCAGGTGTCCGGGAATGCATTAGCCAATAGAAGCCTGGTCACATGACCCTTATCAGCCAACAGAAGCTCGCAGGCCCTTAGTCTCCACATACATACACTTTTACACCAGGTCTCCATAACCCAACTATTTTTCTTCACTGCTGTGTGTCAGCTTTAAAGGAGCAGGGTGCTGTACGGTAATTTGACATTGTGGAAGATGACGTATGCTATGATTTTCTAATAAAAAATTTGTGAAATAAAGGAGCAGGGTGCTGTGGAGGTCACAGTTAAGGAGGCAGGTAGGGTGGACATGCAGGCCATCCTCAAAAGACGGACTTAAAACCCCCCCGCACCAAGGTCCCACTAAGCTATGCCCCTGACAGGCCACTATGCAGCTGACGGGGATTGAAAAAATTAAGGTAAAAAAATCAACTTCTGTCAGCGGCAGGGGTGGGAGGGAGGGTGACTTTGTCCTGGCAGCTCACGCTCAGACAGCACAGTGCTGCTGTCTGAGAGTGAGCTGTTCAAAAGTTCATCCCTGTGTCCGTACAGGCCCTGCACCAGACTTAGGACAGGGAGTCTGAAAGCCGGACTGTCCGGCCTAAGACTGGACCTCTGGCCACCCGAGGGGCAGGCTGCTGTGGAGGTCACAGTTAAGGGGACAGTCCGCTATGGAGGTCAGTGTTAAGGGGCAGATTGCTGTAGAGGCCACTGTTAAGGGGACAGGGTGTTGTAGAAATCATTGTTAGGCCTCCCGCACATGAACGCATGTGTCCTGTTTCCATATTTCAGACCGTGTATACGGATAGACACCATTCCGCATCACGGATGCGGACCTATTCACTACGGAGTGCTTCTGTGGGGTTCCGTTCCGTACTCCCGTTCCGCAAACAGATAAAACTTGCTCTATCTTTTTGCGGAACGGGCGGATCACGGACCCATTCAAGTTCAATGTGTCTGGATCTGTCCCAGAGGCCGCACGAACGTTCTCAGTGCATTGGGGACCGCAAATTGCGGTCCCTAATGCACAGAACGGAACACATACGTGCGTGTGCAGGGGGCCTTAAGGAAATGGGGTACTGTGGAGGTCACTAATAAAGGGAAGAGCTCCTATGGAGGTCACTGTTAAGGGAGCGGGCACTGTGGAGGTCTCTGTTAAGGGGGCAGGGAAGAGTGGAGGTCACAGTTAAAGAGACTGTTCGCTATTGAGGTCAGTGTTAAGGGGCAGGTGCTGTAGATGTCATTGCTAAGGGGGCGAGTGTTGTGGAGGTCACATTTTAAGAGAACAGAGCTCTGGAGGTCACTGATAAAGGGGTGAGTTATTGTGGAAATCATTGTTAACGAGATGGGGTTACTGTGGAGGTCACTGTTAAAGGGGCGGGGTACTGTAGAGGTCACTGAAAATCCATCCGCGCTTCATCTATGAAGATAAAGAATCCGTGTTTGGTCCCTGTGTCCATATTTTGACCACCATGTATCATCCATATTCCAAGGACACTGCTCAACTGAAAATTAATTTCCTGAGCATCTACTACTACCAATGGTCCATGAAAAACCACCGACTGAACATGGATGCCATCACTGTTCTATCAGTGGTTTTTCAGGAACCCATAGACTTCAATGGATTAAACATCCAAAGTCGATTCACATAATACTTTGTTTGAATACTGTACGGAGCGAGCGCTCCGTACAGCATTAGAATGTCTTGGCTCCTATTAATAAATTAATTTCTACTGCGCTACAGCCAGGAGAGAAGGAGACGCCTACAGAGAAAGACTGCGTCTCCTCCCCATTGCTCTGATGCCCAGTATTAGCATACTGAAGCGCGAAACTTGCGGGGGCCATAACAGGACGCAGGAGTGCCATTTAAAAAAAAAAAAACAGGCACGGTGGAAGGATCAACAGGGGGTACCCCGCAGATACAGATATTTATCTCACTCACTACAAACCCATTATATGTCCTCTTTAAGTGGTAAAAAAATAAAATAAAAGTTAACTCTGAAAATACGCTTTCAAAGAAAAAAAAATAATCTTCCACACGTTTGTTCTTGCCACGTCCGTTATATGGTCTGTGATAGCGGAATCCATAACGGATTTCTTAGATAACCTGAACCTTGTACGCCGAAATTGAAACACAAAGGTCGCTCATCCCTATTTATAATGTAAAAACGCGGTGGCAGTATTGCTGTTTTTCCTATCTCCCTCCCAGAAAGAGTTAATAAAAGTTGATCAGAAAGTTATGTGTACCCCAAAATGGCGCCATTAAAAACTACAACTTGTCCCGCAAAAAAGAAGCCCTCATAAAGGTATATAGACTGAAAAGTTAAAAAGTTATAGCTCTGATGAACGTGATGATGAAAAAAGGAAGAAAAACGCTTGGTCAGTAAGGCCCAAAACAGGATGGTCACTAAGGGGAGGAAACGTTTCAGTTTTGTCCCCATCCATGGTCAATGGGGACAAAACTGATCAGAACGGAGTTGCATACCGTTCGGTTGCGTTCCCATCGTGGACACAAATGCGCTGCATGACACACAATGTAAGTCACTGGAGGCGGATCTTGTACAAAATAGAAAACTGATCCGGCACCCATTGACTTAGTGGTTTTAGAGACGGATCCGTCATGGCTATTTTAAAGATAATACAAGTGTGGAAGTAGCCTTAGACAACCCTTTTAAAAACTACAACTGAGGCCTATTGCACACGACCGTATGGCTTTTTCTGTGTTTTGCGGTCCGGAAAAACGCATCCGAAAAAATGACATCCGTGTGCATTCCGTATTTTGCGGAGCGGAACAGCTGGCCCCTGATAGAACAGTACTATCCTTGTCCATTATGGGGACAATAATAGGACATGTTCTATCTTTAAACTGAACGGAAATGCATACGGAGTACATTCAGTTTTTTTTTTTCGGATCCATTGAAATGAATGGTTCCATATACGGAACGCAAAAAACAGAACGTGAACGTGTGTATGAGGCCTTAGGCTACTTTCACACTAGCGTTTTTACTGGATCCGGCAGGGTTCAGCAAAAACTTTTCCGTTACTGACAATACAACTGTCTGCATCCGTTATGAACGGATCCGGTTGTATTACCTTTAACATAGCCAAGACAGATCCGTCATGAACTACATTGTTAGTCAATGGGGGACGGATCAGTTTCCTGTTGTGTCAGAGAGAAAACGGATCCGTCCCCATTGACTTGCATTGTGCGTCATGATGGATCCGTCTTGCTCCACATGCTCTCCGGTATGAGAACGCAACGCAATCTGGTGCACTCTGTTCTGTTAAGTTTTGTCCTCATTGACAATGAATGGGGACAAAACGGAAGAGTTTTTTTCCGGTATTGAGAACCTATGAATGATCTCCATAGAGGAAAATAGAAACGCTAGTGTAAAAGTAGCCTTAAAAGCAAGTCCTCAGACAGCTACATTGATGGAAAAAAATATAGCAAAACAGGCTGGTCACTTAGGGTACTTTCACACTAGCCGTTTTCTTTTCCGGCATCGAGTTCCGTCCTAGGGGCTCAATACCGGAAAAGAACAGACCAGTTTTATCCCCATGAATTCTGAATATTCTTGTATTACTGCCATCTTGGAAGCTGGATGACTTTCTTCTGCTGCTTTCGTCCACGCCTGGTTCCTGGCGTTTTTTTCTGTGCTTCCACTGGTGGTCACATGCATTCTGAATGGAAAGAAAGCCGTTCAGGATGTCTTCAGTTCAGTCTTTTTAGGATGGAGATAATACTGCAGCATGCTGCAGTTTTCTCTCCAGCCCAAAAAACTGAACACTTGCCTGAATGCCGGATCCGGCATTTTTTTTCCATGCGCAGACTGAAAAGGTGAAAAAAAATCCGGAGATGTCGAATGGTGCGGAACAGAAGCACGGAACATAACCCTACGGAAGCACTACAGAGTGCTTCCGTGGGGTTTCGGTCCGTACTTCCGTTCCCCGCAAAAAGATAACACATGTCCTATGGCGGACTCTTTAAAAGTGAATGATTACACAATCTTCTGCGGCTGCCCCACGGTCGGTGTTCGTGCATTGCGGGCTGCAGCAGGAGGCCTGTGCATTGCCTGTGTGCAGGAGGCCTTATAAATGCCATCAGTTGGCGACGGAACTGCTTGCTGGATCACTCTGTCGGAAAGTAGCCTAAAGCCGAATTTACATGGGCCGGCTGTCTACGAGCGCTGGTTCCTGATAATCGGCCTGAGAAATGACATCGTTCCCGGGCAGGAGACTGCACTGTGTAAACAGGGGGCAATGATTCTGGATGAGGACGAGCAACAGCGATCAAGACCTGAAGGCCGGGCTGAGATCACCAACCTGACAAAGCCTTCGTTCACACCTGCATTGGAGCCATCATTGCGGATTCCATTAGAAATAAAAAAACGTTTGCTGTCAGTGAATGGAAGCATTCATCCAGATGCTGTAAAACAGCCCAGCTGTCATTTTAGAAGGCCTAGGCGCCTGATTGGTGGCCATGGACAACTTCACTTTTCTCTTGAAGGTAATGAAATCAGTCAGTGAAAACGTGCAGTCCTATGTAAACTGTCATAGGAAATCATTAATAACAACATGACACACTCGTCTCTGCTACATACTAAGCGACACCAAAAGGGAAATACAACAATGACAAGAATAGGGGGAAAAGGAGAGGACACATTCGAGCTTATCGTTCCCCCATGCACACCTCACTACTGCTCCATTGCTCCCACTTCCTTACCCTGGTTGGCTGTGGCCCCCGTCGCACTTCCGAAGTTAAACGCCATGTTACAAGTGGGCCGCACAACCAGCCTACAAGAGAGCGAAAACCGCGCTTCACACAGCAACAAGACGTCGGCCAGGCATTGCGCACGCGCACGTCGGTCGCTCCGGAAATGCGACCACCTGACGTAGTCGCTCAACGTCACCGCACTTTTCCGCCATCTTGGGAACGGGCAAAGGAAATTTGACTGCTCCACTCCTTGGTTATTCGGCGCTTCAGGGTGAAGTGGTGCTGTATTAGCGAATGTATAAAACCAGTTCAAAGGCTAACTCATTGTGCTGCTCTTGTGCCTGACAAAAATGGCAACTGAGGCTCAGGTTAGGAAATCAGTCTCTAGAATAGATCCCATGCAATTGTTAGACAAATGGTGTGTACTTTTGGTTATTGTACTATTAAAAAATCTGGCCCTGCACGTTTATTTTAATTCATGCCCCCAAAAAAATGGTCTGAATTATTCCTGAAATCTACATGAGCCCAGAGTAGATTTTAGTTCTGGTGCATGAACTTGAGGAGTGCCAAAATTAGTAAGAGGTGTGTAGGATCCAATTCACATTGTTTGGCGGTGAAAGCTCTCACCTGAGGTAAGTAGTAAGCGTGTCACTACAGGTCGAGCACTGCCTGCTCCATACACAGTAGTCACATTACTGTCTATGACCACCAGCTAATATCCAGGTATGAGGTCTTGGTAGCTTGTCATATGTATCTGGAGCCATGACTCAGCACAACCCACAGCTGCTGGAGAAGTATCCATAGAGTGAACACAACGATCAAGGTGGTCCCACAGATATTCCATTGGGTTCATGTGTGGGGCATTAGGGGGCCAGAGTAGTACTTAGAAGTCTTGGTCTGTGTGACATGTCTGATTTTCCTGGTGGAAGACCCCATCCACCCCAAAGAAGATAATCGGCATGTATGGGAGTTCCATAGGCGTGCGCATGGGGTGTGCCCAGGCACACCCTAATCAAGCCTCAAAATTGAGGTTCTGTCACCTCTGGCAGCTGCCTCTTGAGCCCCACTGACCGGCGAATACTAATGAAGTGCTTCCATTTTGGAAGTGCTCATTAGTACCGGAGGACCAGGTAGCGATGAACACTCTGTACTTACTGCTTCCTGGTCCTCGGCTGTGCAGGGCTGCACACAGCGTAAGGCGCTTTGTGACGTCACGCTGTGCGCGCCAGTTCAGAGCGCACAGCCGAGAGCCGACATCGGGAGGAAGAAAATAGCGGGCGGCAGCATCCAGGAGCAGAGAAGTGTTGTTTTTTTTGTTTGTTTTTTATAAAAAAAATGAGGCACCTGGGGGCATAATGAGGGCTAATGAGAGGCATAAGGGCTGATAATGGGGGCTAATGGCATAAAGGCTATATATATATACACACACACACGCGGTGTGTGTTTGTGCTTTAGGGTGCACACGCCTATGGAGAGTACATAATCTGCAAGGATGGATTTATACCCAAATCAGTTGAAAACGCCTTCTACACGGATGAGTGGCCACAGAGAATGTCACAAAAACATTCCCCAGACCATAGCACTGCCACCACCAGCTTGTGTTCTTCCAGCAATGGTTACAGGGTGTTTGTTCTCTGATGTTTCTCGCCTAACGCCACACTCCATCTGTTTGAAGCAGAAAAAGTGATTTATCACAGAAGGCAACCCGTTGTCAATCAGCGGAGGTCCGATTCTGATACTGCTGTGAAAACTGAAGCCGTCTGCTTCAGAGGCACATTCACAGTAGGGTTCGCTGAACTGTTGTTTTAGGCCTCATGCACACGACCGTTGTGTGTTTTGTGGATCCGCAAATTGCGGATCCACAAAACACGGATGGTGTCCATGTGCGTTCTGCAATTTGCGGAACGACACGGACAGCCATTGATATAACTGCCTATTCTTGTCCGCAAAACGGACAAGAATAGGACAGGTTATATATTTTTTTGCGGACCACGGAACTAAGCAACGGATGCAGACAGTACACTGAGTGCTGTCCGCATCTTTTGCGGCTCCATTGAAGTGAAAAACTGCGGCTCGGATGCGGACCCGAAAAACGGTTGTGTGCATGAGGCCTTAAATGCATGTCTAGTAGCCTCTGGTTCAGTTGGTGTTGAGCTGCTCCATTGTAGTGTGTTGGTCTTCCTTCCTGTAGCCGACGTTCACTTCTCACATCAATGGCACGTTGTCCTCTCACAATACATGGTCACCACAGCAGCACGGGAACAGTTCAGTATCAGAAATACCGCCATCCTTGGTCTGAAAGCCAATAATCATCCCTTGTTGCAACTCTGATAAATCACCTCTTTTACTTGTGACGAGGGATATGTGAGCAGACAGCCCATCACCACCTTATGTACCCACCATGCCAGCTGACCACACGTGACTTCCTTCATGAGCTATTGTACTGCACACACTGCTGATGACAAAAGTAGGAAGTGGTCCTAATAATGTGGCTTACTGTGTTTGACAGAGCCGTGTAGTTCTGGTGCAGAGTGTTAGACTACCCCCCGATCCGTCAGGACAGAAGGTGGCATTTTTCTTATGCTGCATCTCTTTGCATTTTCACATCACCTGCTTTATAAATATGCCATGAAGAAAACACTAGGGGGCAAACACAAAGGGGCTCATTTATTTTGACCCCCGTTTTGTGACATTGTGAACGCTCATGCGTCTAAATTTAGGTGAACGCAGTGTTTCTATCAGGGCTTGATTAAATGAGATCTGCGCAAAACGCGTATCCCCCCTCCCCCCGAGGACACCATGGAGTTTTTTTATTCATGTGACTTAGGGTCCATTCACACATCCGAAATTCTGTTCCGATGTGCGGCCCGGATCCGGAACTGCGGACACGCACTTGCGGGTCCGCATTTCCGTTCCCGAAAAAAATAGAACATGCCCTATTCTTGTCTGCAACTGCGGACAAGAATAGGCATATTCTATTATTGCCGGCGATGTGCGGTCCGCAAAATGTGGAACGCACATTGCCGGTGTTCGTGATCCGCAAAACACACACGGATGTGTGAAAGGACCCTAAAAGTTACATTTTGTTTTTAATTCCAAGGCGCCGGACCTATTGAAAATTTGTTATTCATGACCCCAAATCCAGGGGATTCGTCCGTGCTGCCTTTTTCTTCATATTAGTGTATTCTTGCAGTACTTTTATACCACCCTCGCCACTGTGGAGGGGCATGCCAGAGGCCTGCCAAATCCGCAAAAATTTATGCCAGTCTTCTGCCATAAATGACAATTAAATTCTACTCCAGCTAGCGGCACATGGACTGCCAAATAAAACTACAAAAATGTGAATGTTGGCAAACAACTACTCCTGACAGGGGCTGAAGTAGTCTTTCTCTCCAGGCACACGGACTGCTGTAGATTCGCCTTATTTATGATAAGGTGCACGCCTTGTGAGAAATTTGCCAAATCTTACAGCAGCGCAAAAGCCAGTCTTAGTAAATCACCCTCATTCAGTTTTTACAATGCATTTTTTTGTCACAATTTTTTATTGCAACAAAAAAATAATAATGCACCGTGTAAACCCAGCCCCACCGTAACCAATTTAGACAATGTAAAGCAGCGCATCATGACAATAAGTGGCCGATGTAAATGGGTCTTTGTAGGTAAGTTACCACTAATGTGCGGGCCCCCCAGAGCATTTAGCTTGGGGGACACATGGGGGCAATGGCACCATATATGTCATATATATGTTTAGGTTGGTCCCCCCCCCCCCCTTTTTCCCGCTCTATCTTTTACAGATTTTACCTCAAGTTTGTGATAATTCAGTTATCAGCTGTTTTCTTCTGGTTAACCTGTGAGCTGTAGTGGATCACAGCTGATTGGTTGATGCTGTTGCTGAGGGTGATTTCAAGGCCTCTGGTTGGTGGCTGTACCTGTGGCGGAAACTTCTGGTCCTTAAATTGCGGGTTCGGCGGCGCTTCTGGGCCAGTGTTAAGAAGACCGGATCGTCGCCCCGCCCCCCTGCCCCCCTTTTTATTGCTTATGTTGCTTTGCTTTATTAGAGGGGCTGTGTCACTCAGCTATTTTTGAGTGGATTTCTTTAATTATTAGAGATTCCAATGGTTATTTCTTTAATGAAATTAATGGTTTTAATTATTTATTTATTAAAGTATGTTAATTTTTAATTGGTTACTGAAAGGATTTGGACCTTTCTGGACCTCTACGACAACCTCGGTTTGAGACACTGACGTCAGGAGAGATGTTTCTCAGTTGGCAATAATAGACACACACATCACTAAGAAATACTCTAACTTTATTATGCTATAGCTTGACCTTATATAGGCAGTAGAAAATCCTTTTATGGCATGTAATACGTCACATATAAGAATGTACACAGTTGTGCCGAATGACCCTGAATGAGACTAGAACTCACAGCGGGGGGGGGGATGTGAAACAGTACGTGGGTGAGATATTATAACAATTATGTGCATGTAAGAGAGGACAAGATGGAGTCACATTTCTCTTCAGTTACCCTTAATAAAGCACTGCGGCCATTTTTATTCCACAGTAAAGTGTTTGTCATCATTTCTTAGACGTTAAGGATGTTTTTATTAAAGTTGAAGGGTGTCATTTGCATCCATGTGTAAGTACAGGGATGAGGAAGGACGCGGTTGTAAATGACAACTGGTGGCCAACGTCCGGTTTTTAGACTCCTTGTCCTCCGTCCAGTGCAAGGCCAGGACGGATGACCAGAAGTCCTCCTTTTTGTTGTACAGGGTGACAGGATGGCGGATCCGCTCAGGCATGGTCACTTTACGTAAACTTCAGGAGGCAGGGCCTGGCAGCACGTTTGGATCACACTGCGCGCTTACGTGATGTCACGACACTTTCAGCGCTGCAGCTGCACCGGCCAATTCTGGTTTGTGCGGAAAGGAAGTCGGGAACAGAGGAGCGCTGCGCGGGACGTAACCTCACAGGTGCGGGCCACCTCCAGCCTGTGTATGGCCGGGCAGCCCGCAGAGAGCCGGCGGGTGCACTTGCAGCCAGGAGCAGAGCAGGTTTGTTCGGGAAGGATAGCGGAGGACGAGCTGCTGGGGGCTCCCTGTGTGAGAGTGTGGCACCTGCACAGTGTAAACTTTTCTACTTGGCATTGAGGGTTCGGCGCGGCTATGGGCACAGGTCTATAGCAGTAATTTGTATGTAGGAGATCCTGGCACAGATGCGGATCTGCAGTATTGTCTAAACGGATCACCTGCAGATTATCCCCAGTCTTGTAGAGGACATGTCTGCACCTGCAGTCCTTTCACAGTAGTTATTAACCCTTCAGCAGACCCCCCCTTCACTACATTCTGGTAATGGGGGCTGCAGCTGACTATGTGGGGGACCACTGGGGAATTGGGCTGGTCACTGGGGGGGCTCTGGAAATGGTGGGTCTGTGACTGACACAGGAAGAGGCCATGAAGAATCATGGCTGGTGAGGCAGTGGAAGAGACTGGTATCAGTGTGGCATTCTAGCTGGCAGTGCTGGGAACTCAATGACTTCTAATAACGTCCTCCTGAGCTGCTGTCTGCCAGTAACCGTGTGCAGCCTCCAAGCTTTACATCGGCTCCACATAGAAGCAGGCGTCATTGTCCTGCGCCCTGAGGGGGGAAAGAAGCTTCACAAAGCTGGGAATATGAAAGTGAAATAGGCCTGACACCATATTACACGGAGGCTGGGCGGACGCTGCTATTGGCGAGGCGTGACCTCAGCCTGTAAACAGCACAGTCCTGGCGAGTAGCATGTAGTGCTGTGCCCTCACAGGACTGAAGTCGCCTGCTGCTGTCACCGGGTGTCGCTCCTGCTGGGACCAGTGCTATGGCGCGCTGGGCCATGTACTCCTGCGGTGCGCTGTCTCTGCTGCTGCTTATTGTCAGTGTGGTGCTGCTGCTGGCGCACACCTTCATGGACACTGTGGAGGGAGAGGTGAAGAAGGTCGGTATCTGCCTCATACCCTGCATTCTACTGTGTCACTTCTCCCAAGCCCCTGTCAATTCCTTGACATTAGGGCAACTACAAGAAACCCCAAAATTCAAGGTCTTCCCCAGGCTAAGCTTGAGGGTAGCTGTACAGGGGTGCAGGTTTACTAACAGAAAATCTATACAGATTTCTGTGTGGTTTTCTGTGCGTTTCCGGACCTAAGCAGCGTGTTTTACTTGCGCTTTTTGGTGTGGATTTGCTGCAGGTCTCAAGATTTCTTCAGATTGTCAGTGCAGATTCTGTATCGAAAACCGGACCCAGTCTGTGCTGAAACCACCTCGCCAGTGTGCAGTTTATGTGGCCAAGGGTTTTTGTCATTCGGTTTTTAAAAACCGCGCCAAGAATGTGCAGGTCCATTCTTGGTGCTGATACCGTCACAACGCCATAGGAGGAGCCTGCTCTATTCAGTGGCGCATGCAGATCCGCTCTATTAGAGCGGGTCTGCATGAAAGCCCATGGCAGAAACCGCACCATGGCATGGGGCAGATTTTCAGATCCACAGCAAGCTGATTCCACGGATTTAACCCGTTCAGTGTCTAGGGGTGATGTGAGTGGTGAGGCCACACCACAGCTGTAGATTCACCACCGATCTGTGGCAAGATACACAGCAGACTATTCCTCTGCATCAGAACGTGCCATTATTTCATTTCCGAGGATACAATTATGGCGTACGGATACTTGGGGGCAGACTTGCGTCTGCAGACACACATTCAGGTTTTTCTGGACTTTAATCACTTCAGCCCCCCTAGCTTAAACCCCCTTAATGACCAGACCACTTTTTACAATTCTGCACTACACTACTTTCACCGTTTATTGCTCGGTCAGACACACATTCAGGTTTTTCTGGACTTTAATCACTTCAGCCCCCCTAGCTTAAACCCCCTTAATGACCAGACCACTTTTTACAATTCTGCACTACACTACTTTCACCGTTTATTGCTCGGTCATGCAACTTACCACCCAAATGAATTTTACCTCCTTTTCTTCTCACTAATAGAGCTTTCATTTGGTGGTATTTCATTGCTGCTGACATTTTTTGTTATTAATCAAAATTTAATGACATTTTTGCAAAATAAGGACATTTTTCACTTTCAGTTGTAAACTTTTTCAAAAAAATGACATCTATATATAAATTTTTCCCTAAATTTATTGTTTTACATTTCTTTGATTAAAAAAAAAAAATGTTTGGGTACAAAAAAATGGTTTGGGTAAAAGTTATAGCGTTTACAAACTAAGGTACAAAAATGTGAATTTACGCTTTTTGAAGCAGCTCTCAATTTCTGAGCACCTGTCATGTTTCCTGAGGTTCTACAATGCCCAGACAGTAGAAAAACCCCACAAATGACCCCATTTCGGAAAGTAGACACCCTAAGGTATTCGCTGATGGGCATAGTGAGTTCATAGAACTTTTTATTTTTTGTCACAAGTTAGCGGAAAATGATAAATTTTTTTATTTCCTTAAAAAGTCTCATATTCCACTAACTTGTGACAAAAAATAAAAACTTCCATGAACTCGCCATGCCCCTCATGAAATACCTTGGGGTGTCTTCTTTCCGAAATGGGGTCACTTGTGAGGTATTTATACTGCCCTGGCTTTTTAGGGGCCCTAAAGCGTGAGAAGAAGTCTGGGATCCAAATGTCTAAAAATGCCCTCCTAAAAGAAATTTGGGCCCCTTTGCGCATCTAGGCTGCAAAAAAGTGTCACACATCTGGTATCGCCGTACTCAGGAGAAGTTGGGGAATGTGTTTTGGGGTGTCATTTTACATATACCCATGCTGGGTGAGAGAAATATCTTGGTCAAATGCCAACTTTGTATAAAAAAAATGGGAAAAGTTTTCTTTTGCCAAGATATTTCTCTCACTCAGCATGGGTATATGTAAAATGACACCCCAAAACACGTGGTATCGCCGTACTCAGGAGAAGGTGGGGAATGTGTTTTGGGGTGTCATTTTACATATACCCATTCTGAGTGAGAGAAATATCTTGGCAAAAGAAAACTTTTCCCATTTTTTTTTTTTTTATACAAAGTTGGCATTTGACCAAGATATTTCTCTCACCCAGCATGGGTATATGTAAAATGACACCCCAAAACACATTCCCCAACTTCTCCTGAGTACAGCGATACCACATGTATGACATTTTTTTGCAGCCTAGATGGGCAAAGGGGCCCACATTCCAAAGAGCACCTTTCGGATTTCACAGGCCATTTTTTACACATTTTGATTTCAAACTACTTTGCATGCATTTGGGCCCCTAAAATGCCAGGGCAGTATAACTACCCCACAAGTGACCCCATTTCGGAAAGAAGACACCCCAAGGTATTTCATGATGGGCATAGTGAGTTCATGGAAGTTTTATTTTTTGTCACAAGTTAGTGGAATATGAGACTTTGTAAGAAAAAATTAAATTAAAAATAAATCATTTTCTGCTAACTTGTGACAAAAATTTAAAAATTATATGAACTCGCCATGCCCCTCACGGAATACCTGGGGGTGTCTTCTTTCCAAAATGGGGTCACTTGTGGGGTAGTTATACTGCCCTGGCATTTTAGGGGCCCAAATGCGTGAGAAGTAGTTTGAAATCAAAATTTGTAAAAAATGCCCTGTGAAATCCGAAAGGTGCTCTTTGGAATGTGGGCCCATTTGCCCACCTAGGCTGCAAAAAAGTGTCACACATGTGGTATCGCCATACTCAGAAAAAGTAGGGCAATGTGTTTTGGGGTGTCTTTTTACATATACCCATGCTGGGTGAGCGAAATCTCTCGGCAAAATACATCTTTTCCCATTTTCTTTTATACAAAGTTGGCATTTGACCAAGATTATTTATCTCACCTAGCATGGGTATATGTAAAATGACACCCCAAAACACATTCCCCAACTTCTCCTGAGTACGGCGATACCAGATGTGTGACACTTTTTTGCAGCCTAGATGCGCAAAGGGGCCCAAATTCCTTTTAGGAGGGCATTTTTAGACATTTGGATCCCAGACTTCTTCTCACGCTTTAGGGCCCCTAAAAAGCCAGGGCAGTATAAATACCCCACATGTGACCCCATTTTGGAAAGAAGACACCCCAAGGTATTCAATGAGGGGCATGGCGAGTTCATAGAAAAAAAAAATTTGGGGCACAAGTTAGCGGAAATTGATATTTTTTTTTTTCCTCACAAAGTCTCCCTTTCCGCTAACTTGGGACAAAAAATTAAATCTTTCATGGACTCAATATGCTTCTCACGGAATACCTTGGGGTGTCTTCTTTCCAAAATGGGGTCACATGTGGGGTATTTATACTGCCCTGGCATTTTAGGGGCCCTAAAGCGTGAGAAGAAGTCTGGAATATAAATGTTTAAAAAAATGTACGCATTTGGATTCCGTGAGGGGTATGGTGAGTTCATGTGAGATTTTATTTTTTGACACAAGTTAGTGGAATATGAGACTTTGTAAGAAAAAACAAAAAAAATCAATTTCCGCTAACTTGTGCCCAAAAAATGTCTGAATGGAGCCTTACAGGGGGGTGATCAATGACAGGGGGGTGATCAGGGAGTCTATATGAGTTGATCAGGGGTTAATAAGGGGTTAATAAGTGACTGGAGGGGGGGGGGGGGATGTAGTGTAGTGTAGTGTGGTGCTTGGTGCTACTTATTACAGAGCTGCCTGTGTCCTCTGGTGGTCGATCCAAGCAAAAGAGGACCACCAGAGGACCAGGTAGCAGGTATATTAGACACTGTTATCAAAACAGCGTCTAATGTACCTGTTAGGGGTTAAAAACATTGCATCTACAGCCTGCCAGCGAACGATCGCCGCTGGCAGGCTGAAGATCCACTCGCTTACCTTCCGTTCCTGTGAACGCGCGGGCCTGTGTGCGCGCGTTCACAGGAAATCTCGCCTCTCGTGAGAGGACGCGCCGGCGCGTCCACTCGGAATAACAGGGCCGACGCCAGGACGCAATCCTGCGTATGGCGGTCCTGAGGCGGTTAAAGAGGACCTTTCACTACAATAAAAAATCTAAACTAAGCATACAGACATGGAGAGCGGCGCCCTGGGATCTCCCTGCACTTACTATTATCCCTGGGCGCCACTCCGTTTTCCCGGTATAGGCTCCAGTATCTTCAGATTTTCGGCTCAACTGGGAGGAGCCTGCCAGCGTCTACTTCTCCCAGGCTGTAGCGCTGGCCAATCGCAGCACTCAGCTCATAGCCTGAGAGGTTTTTTTTTCGTGGGGCAGCCGCAGCGGATCGCGGGCCTATTCACTTTTATGGGTCCGTGATCCGGCCGTTCCACAAAAAGAGATAGGACATGTTCTATCTTTTTGCGGAACGGAAGTATGGAACGAAACCCCACGGAAGCATTCTGTAGTGCTCCCGTAGGGTTCCGTTCTGTGCTTCCATTCTGCATCTCTGGATTTGCTGACCCATTGAAGTGAATGGGTCCGCATCCGTGATGCGGAATGCCTGCGGAACGGTGCCCGTGTATTGCGGATCCGCAAATGTGGTCCGCAATACGGCTACGGAGCGCACACGTTTGTGTGCAATAAGCCTAAAAGTGTATAGACCTTCATCAAAGGACCAGTTTGGGTAAAATTGGTATCTTGTATTTCGATCAGGGCCTGAGGGGGCGATACATGGCACAGGGTTGCTAATTTGACCATACCTGTAGACCTGTGGCCTCACTGTCACCCTAGAGAAAGATCTGACGTGGCCTCTCCTGGTTTCAGTAGAACCTTTCACACCCCTGGACCATACAGCTGAACTGTATTTTCTACCAGTTTACCTGTTTGGTAATTCTATACATTTTATTCCAGGCTACAGTATTAAAGAATGGGACTGAGGTCTTCAATAACTGGGTGAACCCCCCTCCTCCAATCTACATGCAATTCTATTTTTTTAACGTAACTAACCCACTGGAGGTCCTGGATGGAGAGAAGCCTGTGGTAGATGAAATCGGCCCCTATACTTACCGGTAAGTGGAATTATATAAAATGTAGGGTTAATTTGATATGCTTGCTGCAACGCACAGACAATATACAGTTTATTGAATGGATGATTTTACCAGTTTACATGTCTTAAAGGCAATGGACACCTCTGGGGATATTTTTTTTAAAATTATTTCTTTTAACTCACTTTGGCCTAGAAATCATTATTTTTCAGTGGTCTTTATAAAAATCTTAATGTTTTCCCTCTGTAGCTTTCACTTTCAGTTCATCTGCAGAATGTTGCTTTCTGCTTCACAGTGAATCTGTCAGAAATCTGCTCTGATGGCTCGATCTGTAGTCCTTAGGCTACATGCACACGACCAAATGTATTTTGCAGTCCGCAAAATGCGGATCCGCCAAAAATACAGATGACGTCCATGTGACATCCGTGTTGCATTCTTTTTTTTTGCGGATCCATTGTAACAATGCCTATCCTTGTCCACAAAACAGACAAGAATACGACATGCATATATTTTTTGCAGGGGCTACGGAATGGACGTACGGATGTGGAGAGCACACGGTGTGCTGGCCACATTTTTTGCGGACCCATTGAAATAAATAGGTCCACATCCTATCCGCAAAAAAAAAAACTAAACGGAACAGACATGGAAACAAAGTACATTCGTGTGCATGAGGCCTTATATGTACTTTTCTAACAGCTTAGGCTACTTTCACACCTGCGTTAGTTGCGGATCCGTCTGGTATCTGCACAGACAGAGCCACACCTATAATGCAAACACTTGTATCCGTTCAGAACGGATCCGTTTGCATTTTTTTTTTTTCTTCATGATAATGCAAACGGATCCGTTTTGACTTACACTGAAAGTCAATGGGAGTCGGATCCGTTTTCAATTGCACCATATTGTGTCAGTGAAAACTGATCCGTCCCCATTGACTTACATTGTAAGTCAGGACGGATCTGTTTGGCTCCGCATCAGAGCTGAATAAAGGCTGAACGGAAGCAAACTGATGCATTCTGAACGGATCCTTATCCATTCAGAATGCATTGGGGCTAAACTGATCTGTTTTGGGCCCCATGTGAGAGCCCTGAACGGATCTCACAAGCGGACCCAGAAACACCAGTGTGAAAAGTAGCCTTATAAATGCTAAGAATGTAGCTTAAAGAGAAGGTGCCACCAATTATTATTTCTCGCCCATTTTCCTTGGGGGACACAGAAGACCTTGGGTATAGCTCAGCTCCCTAGGAGGCGTGACACTAAGTAAAACTGTTAAGCCCCTCCTCCATCAGCTATACCCTCAGCCTGGAGATAGAGGCTACCAGTTTTAGCTTAGTGTCCAAGGAGGCAAGACACTCCCTGCTACTGCAGGGCTGTTTTCTCCTTGTTATTTTTACTTTTTCTTCTAATTTTGTTATTTTATTTTTTCCTAGGGATACCAGAGACGCATTAGACCTCTCTGCTCTCCCGGGGTTGAGCTGCGCCAGTGCCAACTTATCTGCACTGCTGCCTCCCCCACAGAAGCAATAGGAGGATCTGGGCAGCAATGGCTCCCCTACATCCCGCCAGCTAGGGGGTCGCCCGCACGCCAAGCCCCTCTTCCAGCTTCCTGCCACTGCGGTGCCAGTGGCTGAAGGGGCGACCCTGCTGGAAAGGACTGAGGGTGAAGACGTCGGACGGTGAGATGGCTATTCCAGCCCATACCCCGTCCCTATCTGCAGCATCTACCCCTCTGGGTAAGGGGGGCACCCGTGGTCGCTCATTCTGAGCGCTCATCTGCAGGACAATGCAGCACAGCAGCATCCTCAGCACCCCCACGCCGTTCCCCCCCACGCTGCTATCTTTCTCCCCCCCTCCCCCTCATTCGGGGCTGACTCCATTTTTCTCTTCTCTCTCTCCCCCTTCCCGCCGAGAACGGGGGGCGGGGCTTAGCGGTCCCGGCAGGGGGCGGGGCTTACGCGCGCGTCATTTTGGGGGCGGAGCTACGTTCTCCTTCACAGGAGACATTTCAAGCGCTGGAGGGGGCGGAGCTTGTTCCCCGTGCTTTCTGCTGAGGTTTCCCGCGCTTCCTCACTCCTGACAGGAAGCTGGGACACGGTGGGGGACTCTAACCTCCTGTGTACATCGCTCGGCTTCTGTGGGCGCTCTCTGCTGCTCACTGCTGTTCACTGCTTCTCTGCTGCTGCTGATCTGGGCCATCTCCTGACGTTCTTCTGAGGCACTGGTAGGACAGTTAACCCTCTCCTAACCCTCCTGGTCATAGCTGCTATAACCCTTTGTGGTCTCTATATTAGAGTACAACCACACTTCAGCATGTCAGATCCCACAGGTGCCCCCAAACCCTGGTACCATGCCTGTACCGCCTGTAAGGACCTTTTTCCGCGGGGGCAATCTGAGCCGCATTGCCTTGCATGTCAGGCCCCAGTGCAGGGCCCGCTTCCCGCTGCGCCCCCCGGTGCCTCTGAACCCCCTGACTGGGCTAGGTCTCTGTCTCAGGCGGTGGAAAGCCTTACACACGTAGTGGGCCGTCTCGTGGATAGACCGCCTCTCCCGCAGGCTGCCACAATCCCTGTCGCACCCGCTGGGACTACCGTTTCTGCCGCCCCCACTGGTTCCCTGCCTCCCAGCGAATCTTCCAGGGCCCGGCATACTCAGAAACGTTCAAGGGTTGAGCGCACATCTTCTCCAGATGCTTCGCTCTCTCCGCCATGCGTGCGAGCTCAGTCAAGTCTATCCTCTCAAAGGGATACGCTTTCTGAGGGAGAACTGGCGGATTCGGACGTGGACATGGACTCAGAGCTTCCGTCCAAATTGGCGTCCGCGGTGGGGCATCTTGTCACTAGCATCCGTGATACCTTTCAGCTACACGATGACCCCCCCAGCTCTGAACAGGCCGGCGTGTCCTTTCTCCGCCCCAAACAGGCCTCCAAGGTTTTTCCCATACACGCTGATTTTTCTTCTGTGGTATCCAAGGCTTGGACTCGGCCTAACGTCCGCTTTATTACACCCAAAAAGCTGGACATTTGTTATCCCTTTCCAGCGGATTCTGTGACCACGTGGACATCCCCGCCTAAGGTTGATCCTCCCGTGGCTCGCCTGTCCAAAAGCACTACTATTCCTGTACAGGACGGATCTTCCCTCCAGTCTGTTGAGGACCGTCGTACGGAATCCCTCTCCAAGGCCATATTTACTGCCTCTGGTTCGGCCCTTAGACCGGTCTTTGCCTCCGCCTGGGTTGGCAAAGCGGTCTCTGAATGGGGTTTGCAACTGGAACGGGAGTTAGGGTCGGACGTCCCTGTTCAGGACCTCCGTTCCTTAGCCCAACTAATTGTTCAGGCCGGAAAATTCGTCTGTGAGGCCTCCCTTGATGCGGGTGCCCTCATTGCCCGTTCCTCTGCCCTGGCAGTTTCTGTCAGGAGGGAACTCTGGCTGAAGGTTTGGGCGGCGGACGCCGCTTCCAAACGCTCTTTGGCCGGCCTACCATTCACGGGTTCCCGCCTGTTCGGAACCCGTCTGGACGAACTTATATCAGAGGCCACGGGTGGGAAGAGTACTCACCTCCCCCAGTCCAGGCCAATGGGCGCCCCCCGTGGTCGCGCTGGTTCGTCCCATTTTCGGTCCTTTCGCAAGCCCACCGGGTCTAGACCCGCGGCCAGTTCTTCTTCCTCTGGCCCAGCCCAGGATAGACGCAAGAAGCCGTTTTTTCGGACGCAACCTACCTGGCGCAAGTCCCAGCTTGCACGGGCTCCCACAGGCCAGCAGCCCTCTGCCTGAAGGTGCGCCCCCACCCACCCGGGTGGGGGGCCGCCTTCTCCTATTCAGGAACGTATGGCGGGCCCACATCTCAGACGCATGGGCGCTCGAGATTGTATCTTGCGGATACAAAATCGAATTTGCGTCCATTCCGCCAGACCGTTTCTTCCGATCCCGTCCTCCGCGAGATCCCGTACGAGTGGCCGCCTTCTTCGCGGCCATTCACTCTCTAATGGACAAGGGTGTCGTCGCCCCCGTGCCTCCGACGGAAAGGTTCAGGGGGTTCTACTCGAACCTCTTTGTGGTTCCCAAGAAGGAAGGCTCAGTGCGTCCGATCTTGGACCTAAAACGCCTGAACCGTTTTCTCCGACTGCAGAGATTCCGGATGGAGTCTCTCAGGTCCGCAGTGGCCTCCCTGGAAAGAGGGGATTTCATGGCCTCAATCGACATTCAGGATGCATACCTCCACGTTCCGGTTGCTCCATGTCATCACCGCTTCCTGCGCTTCGCGGTGTGGGACGATCACTTCCAATTCGTCGCCCTTCCCTTTGGTCTGGCGACGGCTCCTCGAGTGTTCACCAAGGTCCTGGCCCCTGTCTTGGCCCTTCTACGTTCAAGAAGTGTTTTTCTTCTCCCATACTTGGACGACATCCTGGTCAAGGCACCCTCCTTCTCTCAGACATCCCGCAGTGTGGAACTCACTCTGGAGACCCTGACGCGGTTCGGTTGGATTATCAACCACCCCAAATCTTCCCTTACCCCCTCCAGACGGCTGATCTTCCTGGGGATGCTCCTGGATACAGAGTTGGCGGAGGTCCGCCTTCCGTCGGACAAGCGTCTGGCCCTTCGCGGGTCGGTTCGCAGTCTCCTCCGTCATCACCGCCCTTCCCTCAGATCCAGCATGCGGTTGTTGGGAAAGATGGTTGCCTGTTTCGAAGCGGTGCCGTTCGCACAATTCCGATCCCGCACCTTTCAGAGGGCAATTCTGTCGGCCTGGGACAAATCACCGAGGAGTCTGGACAGGACCTTTCTTCTGCCTCCCCTGGCTCGGGCTTCCCTCGGCTGGTGGTTGCATATCCCTCTAAGGGGGAAGTCCTTCCGTCCACTGAACTGGCTGGTGATTACCACAGATGCCAGCTTACGGGGGTGGGGGGGGGTTTTCCCTCCCCGGTCCGTCCAGGGCGTTTGGTCTCTATCGGAGTCCAGACTTCCAATCAATATTCTGGAACTGAGGGCGATTCTTCTGTCCCTCAGACACTGGACCCATCTGCTGAGGGGCCACCCTGTTCGGATCCAATCGGACAATGCCACGGCTGTGGCATACATAAACCATCAGGGAGGCACTCGCAGCGCTGCAGCGATGCAAGAGGTGACCCTCATTCTCCTCTGGGCGGAGACGCACGTGCCGGCCTTATCTGCGATTTACATCCCGGGGGTGGACAACTGGGCGGCGGATTTCCTCAGCCGGTCCACCATCGACCCGGGAGAATGGTCCCTGCACCCAGAGGTGTTCGAAGCCCTTTGTCTTCGCTGGGGTCGCCCCGACGTGGACCTCATGGCCTCCAAATTCAACCACAAGGTCCCCCTATACCTGGCCAGGGCACGGGACCCGAAGGCATACGGCGCCGACGCGCTCGTCCTTCCGTGGCGCGAATTCTCCCTTCTGTACGTCTTTCCTCCTTTTCCCCTCCTGCCACGGGTTCTTCGGAGGATCGCGGCAGAGGGCGTCCCCGCGATTCTAATCGCCCCGGATTGGCCCCGCCGGTCTTGGTACGCCGACCTAATGTTGCTGTTGGCAGACGCACCGTGGCCACTGCCCTCCAGGGAAGACCTTCTCTCTCAGGGACCGATCTTCCACGAGCATTTAGGCTCGCTACGTTTGACGGCGTGGCTATTGAGACCGCCGTCTTAACGCGACGGGGTTTCTCCGCGGACGTAGTCCGCACCATGATCCTAGAGCCCGTATCCTCTAGGATCTACTATCGGGTTTGGAGGTCCTATCTGGGGTTCTGTGAGTCCCGGAGCATCCCACCTCTCCGGTTTTCTCTTCCCACAATCCTGTCCTTCCTCCAGTCGGGTCTGGACCTGGGGCTGTGCCTCAGTTCTCTGAAGGGTCAGATTTCGGCGCTGTCTATTCTTCTCCAGCGTCCCCTGGCCCCTCTAGGGCCAATTAAGACCTTTTTACAAGGGGTGGCTCACTCTGTTCCGCCGTACCGCCCTCCAGTTCCTTCCTGGGACCTGAATGTGGTGCTCTCGGCGCTCCAATCAGCCCCCTTCGAGCCTTTACGGGAGGTCTCCCTTCGCCTTCTGTCCTGCAAGGTCATCTTTCTTGTGGCCGTCACGTCTCTCCGACGGGTGTCGGAGTTAGCGGCTCTTTCTTGCTCCGAACCTTTCCTGATCTTCCACCAGGATAAGGTTGTGCTTCGGCCTGTCCCGACTTTCCTGCCAAAGGTGGTCTCCGCCTTTCACATCAATGAGGACATCGTCCTTCCGTCGCTCTGTCCCTCTCCTTCCCACCCCAGAGAACGGGAACTGCACCGTCTGGATGTGGTCAGGGCGTTGAGGATTTACTTGGAGGTCACCGGGTCCTTTCGGCGCACGGACTCCCTGTTTGTGGTTCCGGAGGGTTCGCGCAAAGGGTTGGCGGTCTCCAAGGTGGCTATTGCCCGTTTCATTAAACTGGCGGTGTCTGAGGCTTATCGAGCCAAGGGCAGACCTCCGCCTTTCGGCGTCACTGCTCATTCCACCAGAGCAGTCGGAGCTTCCTGGGCGCAGAGGCATCGGGCCTCGGCTGAACAGTTGTGCAAAGCAGCCACTTGGTCCTCTCTGCACACTTTCACAAAGTTCTATAGGGTGCATACGCATGCATCAGCGGATGCTGCTTTGGGCCGCCTGGTTTTGCAGGCAGCGGTTTCCTGATGCTCTGGTGGTGTTCCGCCTTGGGTTTGTGGTCCCTCCCTTCTTGGACTGCTCTTGAACGTCCCAAGGTCTGTGTCCCCCAAGGAAAATGGGCGAGAAAAGGAGATTTTTGTATAACTTACCAGTTAAATCTCTTTCTCGCTCTTCCTTGGGGGACACAGCACCCACCCTTCTGTGTTTGGTTACAGGGTTATGGTCTGGCGCCCCGTTGGGTTGCTGGCTGGTTGTTTCCGTTATTGGTTGTTATCCTTTCACTACTTGGACACGCAACTGGTAGCCTCTATCTCCAGGCTGAGGGTATAGCTGATGGAGGAGGGGCTTAACAGTTTTACTTAGTGTCACGCCTCCTAGGGAGCTGAGCTATACCCAAGGTCTGTGTCCCCCAAGGAAGAGCGAGAAAGAGATTTAACTGGTAAGTTATACAAAAATCTCCTTTTTTTGCCAGTTAAAATTATATTTATTTTCTGATTGCATTTTTTTTAATTCTATTTCTTGAACATGATTATGGGGGCGACCATCTTGCCTGAGCTGTTCTTAACAGCATTTAGAGGGCATTTAGAAATATGCTTTACATCAGCCCCATGGTCCATAGACACAATGGACAGAAGCTGATTCTTTGAGGATATGCCCCCATTGTCTAAGATGGGATAACCCCTTTAAGCTAAGCCCCAGTAGAAGCGCTGCACAGCTCTCCTGTGCAGCAGAGAGTGGGGGCTCAGCTCTCACGTGAGACCTGGGCTCCTGCCCTAGCAGCCCAGATCAGAAGATGCAACGATCCAGGCTGTTTAACCCCTTAGATGCCCTGGTCAATAGCGACTGCGCTATCTAAGTAGTTTAGCGGAACGGGGCTCCCTCTGTGAACCATCGGCAATCCTGAAAATGAGATCATGGGTTGCCAAAGTCTCTGCATGACAGCCTGGGGCCTAATAAAGGCCCCAGACCTGCCTTCACAATATGTGTATTAGGAGTACCTGCTGGTGCCTGTCAGTATAGCACTGACAGTATAATACACTACTGCATAAGAATAAGATTGGCTAGCATATTCTTGTAAAAAAAATACAGATTGATAATGGAAAATGACATAAATCCAACCTTTGTATGTTTCTAACCATATGTATATGCAGTTAAACTGATAAGTCCATTTACGTTGTGCAGAATCATAAAATACCGACATAGGGTACATCATCTTTAGCTTATTGAATCTCTTTTTTGTTCCAGAAACAGCGATATTCTTGTCTGTAGGCTACTGGGGCTGAGCAGATGTAGCTCATGGACAGGAATGGAGCTGTTTCTGGATAAAAGAGCAGACCATTATATTGATTCCCGGAGAAAAGACAGGTAGGCCGTGCACACTATGAAACGACGTGAAGCTGTTTTACAGGAATCCAGTGCTGTCACGATTACTCGTGAGTGTGTGCAAGGAAAGGAAGTGGTTATTGAACCACCGCTTGTCACTGCATTGCTGACCTCACCAAGAAGTAGTTGCCGCTGTTGGACCTGGTAGACCATTCTCAGCATTCAGTATCTTACATTATTGCAGATACTTTAAGTTCCAGTATAGAAAATAGGAAAACTATCATATAATAAAGACAACTGTCAAGATTATTTTGCAACGTGTTTAATTTTTTTGTCATGACAAGACCAAGGAAACCTTCTAGACTGCACGGCTGTTACCTTGGAGAAGTTCACCTAGCTAGCCGCACTGGGCATACACACAGAGTTTCAAATTCTAAATTTCTTGCTTTTTATCAAGTTTAGTATAGAGCTAATTGTAATTATTAAAGGTATGGTTCAGCTTTAAAACAATTTTTGCCGGTCTCAGCCCCCGGGCCTGTGGTGGAAAGGATACTTACCTGCTTCCTGCTGCCAGGTTTCGGCTCATTCGGTTCGCTGCGCTCTGGTTTCCTGCTTGTCAGCTTCAGGAATGGATGGGTTCTTGTGTGCCGCTGCAGCCAATGACTGGCCACAGTTGTGTTGTGTCCCCCTAGAGGCATGCGATCCAGTGACACATGGCCACTCTGGCCAATTACTGGCTGCGCTGCTCGTGACCCTTCAGGACAAGCTGGGAGGCGGAGCGTGGTGAACCAAGGAAGCCAAAACTCAGCAACGTGGAGCATGTACGTATCCTTTCCTCTACAGGTCTGAAGGAGGGGGGTCTGGCGAAAATTGATTTAAAGCTGGACAACCCCTTAGAAATTTGTGCCTACCTTGTCAGCTATTTTTGGTAAATTGTCCATAAATGCCTGAAAGGGGTTGTCCGCTGTCTGCTAAAAATTACAGCAATGCCATACACTGACATAAAAGTAATGCTAAAACGCTTCAGGGTTTCTCTCACCGTGAAGTAACCACCATTGCTCATGGGTATTGTACTGTATGTAAGCAAATCATGGGTGCCCATGGTGTCCAAATATGTCGGCTGCATCATCTACTGCGCATATGCACAGGACACATTATATGTGTTACACATGGGAGTTTCTATGTGCATGCTCAGGTAAGCCCTGTAACGTCTTCGTCTTTCTTATTCCATTACCAGTCAGTGTATGGCATTTCTGAAATTAGAGTAGAAACCCTTTAAAAGGTTTTTTTCAGGAGTTTTACACTGATGACCTGTCCTCTGTATAGGTGACGTCACGTGGCCTAGGAGCAGCTCAGCCCCATAGAAGTTCCAATCCTAAGCACACCTGCTATATCTCTGTGCTTGGTGGGCAGGGACAAGGCTGCGGCGCTCACAGGAGTACAGTTGCCTTCTAAAACAGCTGATTGGTGGGGGTCCCAGGTGTTGCACCCCCACCAATCAGATACTGATGACGTATAAAGAGGATAGATCATCAGTGTAAAACACCCCAGAAAACCCCTTTAACTGATAAAAATGATGCAAGTTTTAATTAAAAATGTCCTATTGTTTGTTTCTATTCCTATAAAAGGTCTCGTTGTAACAGTCAACAACTGCTCCTTTTACACTTCATCTGTCCCTGAGATAATAGGGTGTATGACCGCAGGATCAGACTACACAGTGTGTTTGCTGTCTGTTACCACGGAGAAGCATAGGTCTGCATAGAAGCCGTAGAAATAAAATCATGGGATTTTTTTTATAAACCTTTTGCAGATTTGCTTAAAGGATCACTCCAGGTCCAAAGTCCTGGAGCTATACATGCTCCCAAAGTTTTAATAGTGCCATTACAAAGATTCTCTGCTCTGCTAGTCCGCAGATGAGGATTAGTGCTGTCCTGAGCCACTTCAGAGTCAGCGTTAGAAATCCTGTATATGTAGACAGCGTGACCACCCCCTGCAGGGTGCTAACAGGACACCAGAAAGGGAGCATTCACACGACCGTGTTTTTCTTCCGCGTCCGTTCTGCAATTTTTGCGGACAATGCACGGACACATTCATTTCTATGGGTCCGCAAAAATTGTGGAATGCCTTTCATTGTCATCCATGTGCTGTCCGTTCCGTATGTCTGTTCCTTTTATTTATGTCCTATACTTGGCCGCAAATTGCGGTCCGTGGCCCCATAGAAAGTCAATGGGTCCGTAAAAAATGGATAGCACACGGAAATGCATCCGTATGTCATCCGTTTTTTGCGGACCCCTGGACTGAAAACAATCTAGGAAACCCCTTTTCAGTTTTTTGCGGACCGTGAAAAACGGATGACACACGGAAGCACCACATCCGTATCATACGGACTTGCGGAACAGAAACAGAAAGATAACTGAAGACATACGGAAAACACGGATCCGTGATTTGCGGACTGCAAAACCAACACGGTCGTGTGAATGCTCCGTAATGATGAGAAAGTTGTCTGGGGTACAGATACAGGATAGGTTAGCAATATCTGTACCGGGCGGCTGCGGTGCTGGAAACTATACACTGTATCCGTACTGCAATTTTGCGGAATGGGTGCGGACCCATTTATTTGAATGACCTGTCCTGAGCATAGGTCTTCAATATCTGTACCGACAACACCTTTAAAATGAGGTTTATGTCTCTCGGTCTCAATTTTCATCACTGTGGGAGGGGCTTAGTTGTGTGCTCCGCCCACTGACATCTGTGTAATGAGAGGTAATTGCTATACAGCTCACTGGTGTCATGGAGATAGCAGCCACGTGATGCTGCAATGTGGGAAATATGTAGTAACCGAAACACACCTAAATACCAAGTGATGACTGATTTCTCATTCTTCACCAAAAATGTAATTTAATTTTTTTTTTTAGATGCATTGGTTGCAAAGGTGTACATTACTTTTACCTGACTATTGTAGGAATAATGGTTATGTCTATGGGATAGAAAACTCAGTATTAACCAGTGGAAAAGGGTTCCATAAGTCATATAATGGGATATATTTAAGATGTTTCATGGTGATTAGGGCACTTTATTTTCTGAAGTGTTTCTCAGCACCTTTCAGTCTATTTGTAACATGTTTCTGGTACACAGACAAAGCTAACACTGCGGCGCTCACCTGTGTAGTCTGGAGGCACCTGGACAAGGTCAGACAAATCCCCAAAAAGCAGCAGATCCAGCTTCCCATAAAAAGAATTCTTTATTTATAGCAGATCAGTGTAGTCTACGCGTTTCGGACCATAGACATGTTGTCCTTCATCGTGATATATTAAAACTAAAGCAAATCCACTTCTTATAGACCAGGGTATGATCACATATAATCAAATGATTCCCAACACCTGTTCCTTCAACAAAGGAAAAACCAGTGCTGAAAACAGGGGTGGAATAAAGATGCAATGATCCAGAAGGGATCCAAGTTTCATGAAAACAATCATTTATACTGAAGAACACGATCATATTTTCTATTCGGACCACCTTGAACACAAGTCCCTAATCTGAACATCCAGAAGGCTTCTCTACTTAGGAGCTTCTGTCTGTGGTTGCCCCTCTAATAGGTAAAGAAACCCTTTCAGACGCAGTAATACTACCTTTGTGAACAATGGAAAGTGTTTTGTAATGTGGGATGTCAGACAAGTGTTTCCTAATTCTGACCTTAAGCTGTTTAGTGGTACAACCTACATATTGCAGCAAGTAATGACATAAACGGCATACTCAGTGTTACAATTCATGTATTGTTGTATCCTATAACTGGTGCCATTTGCTGTAGGTAACAGTCTGGCAGACGTTCATGTAATTACAGCATCTATTGCTGCCACATTTAAAACTTCCCTTACAAGTCAGCCAAGTGGGTATATTCTCTGAACGATTATGAAATAGACTAGGGCTGACTTTCTGGCCTATGGTAGGGGCCCTCCTTGCTGCAAATTTCACTCCCGCTGAGACAATACTAGGGTACTTTCACACTAGCGTTTTCTTTTCCGGCATTGAGTTCTACGGACTCTATACCGGAAAAGAACTGATCAGTTTTATCCTAATGCATTCTCGATGGAGATCAATCCGTTCAGGATGTCTTCAGTTCAGTCTTTTTCACTTTTCAGGGCGGATATAATACTGCAGCATGCTGCGGTTTTATCTCCGTCCAAATTCCGGTACACTTGCCGGATCCGGCATTTTCTCCCATTGACATGCATTAATGCCGTAGCGTTCCGCCAAAATTGATCCGGCATTGCGGTCTGCGCATGCTCAGACAGCAAAAAATTTGAAAAAATAAATGCTGGATCTGTTTTTCTGGATGACATCGGAGAGACGGATCCGGCATTTCAATGCATTTGTAAGACAAATGCCATCAGTTTGCATGCGTTTTGACGGATCCGTCAGGCAGTTCCGGCGACGGAACTGCCTGCCGGAATCCTGCCGCAAGTGTGAAAGTAGCCTTAGCCTATTCTTTGTCATAGTTGAGCACAGGTAAATGTTGCCGAATAATGTTACAGATCTGTGTATATTCCCTGCTATAACCTGTAACAAAAGTAATGGGTGTGTTCTTTTGATTATTAGCTTTATTGGATTTATCTCTCCTTTTGCCACCCATCCTTTCTTTATCCGTATATGGAAATAGTAAAGCCTTTCTATCCCGCATAAGCGCCCATTGTTTTGCATGTGTAATACTCTGCTCTGTCTATTGTCTCGTCGCTAATCTCATGACAACCTTGTCTGCTTCAAGATCAAAAATATTGACATTCGAACAATGACGCCTAGTCCTGATCAGTTCTCCTTTCGGAATGTTTTTAATAACGTGGTGGATGACAGGACGTGGCCAGGAGAGTAGTATTCCCTGCAGTTTGTTTTCTGAAGGGGAATGTGCTGTTTTCTGAAGGGGAATGTTTTTTCCTTTGTTGAAGGAACAGGTGTTGGGAATCATTTGATTATATGTGATCATACCCTAGTCCAGTCATGGTGAACCTTTTTAAGACCGAGTGCCCAAACTGTAACCCAAAACCCACTTATTTATCGTAAAGTGCCAACACGGCAATTTGCCCTGAATACAACACTCCAATATAGTATATCCTCTATGTACTTTATCATTTAGCTACAACAGCCTCCCTACATTCAGTGCGCTGCCTGCGCTGTTCATAATGTGCCCTGTGCTGATGAATGGCAGGGAAAGGCTAAGGCATATTGGTACACCATAGACTTTTTCCATGGTGTGGGTGCCCACAGAGAGGGCTCTGAGTGCCACCTCTGGCACCCGTGCCATAGGTTCGCCAACACTGCCCTAGTCTATAAGAAGTGGATTTGCGTAGATTACACTGATGTTTGGATTTTATCTGCTATAAATAAATAATTATTTTTATGGGAAGCTGGATCTGCTGCTTTTTGGGATGTTTCTGGTACAGTATTTAAAATGACTGCATATAGGTGTTTTTGGGAAATGTAAATTAATCTTGAGTATAAAAGTTGTCTCTGCTCTCAGCAGTCCTTCACCCTAAACCCAATCGTGTCTCGAGTGCTTGGCAAGTAGAAACCTGCACTTTACCTGCTGTTGGCACTTGAACTGCAGAACATGTGTGAACAGGCCCATGTATCTATGATATCATCAGTATTTCCAGTTTGGTCAGTTGGGAAGCAGCCTGCTTGTCTCTAATTGTTATCATTGGAGTTATGTCTGAGCACCTTCTCTCCCTGCTCTCATGCCCAGCTATTCTTATAGAGGATGTATGGATATGGATTGTCCTGATGGAACAATCCTTTTTAACCGCCTCCGGACCGCCTAACGCAGATGTGCGGTCCGGAGGCGGCAGCCCTGCGCAGAGTGACGCATATACGCGTCATCTCGCGAGAGCCGAGATTTCCTGTGAACGCGCGCACACAGGCGCGCGCGTTCACAGGAACTGAAGGTAAGCGAGTGGATCTCCAGCCTGCCAGCGGCGATCGTTCGCTGGCAGGCTGGAGATGCAATTTTTTTTAACCCCTAACAGGTATATTAGACGCTGTTTTGATAACAGCATCTAATATACCTGCTACCTGGTCCTCTGGTGGTCCCTTTTGTTTGGATCGACCACTAGAGGACACAGGTAGCTGTGTAAAGTACCACAAAACACTACACTACACCCCCCCCGTCACTTATTAACCCCTTATGAACCCCTGATCACCCATGATCACCCCATATAGGCTCCCTGATCACCCCCCTGTCATTGATCACCCCCCTGTCAGGCTCCGTTCAGACATCCGTATGATTTTTACGGATCCACGGATACATGGATCGGATCCGCAAAACACATACGGACGTCTGAATGGAGCCTTACAGGGGGGTGATCACCCATATAGATTCCCTGATCACCCCCCTGTCATTGATCACCCCCCTGTCATTTATCACCCCCTGTAAGGCTCCATTCAGACATTTTTTTTGGCCCAAGTTAGCGGAAATTGTGTTTTTTTTTTTTTTTTTTGTATATTCTTACTAAGTCTCATATTCCACTAACTTGTGTCAAAAAATAAAATCTCACATGAACTCACCATACCCCTCACGGAATCCAAATGCGTAAAATTTTTTAGACATTTATATTCCAGACTTCTTCTCACGCTTTAGGGCCCCTAAAATGCCAGGGCAGTATAAATACCCCACATGTGACCCAATTTCGGAAAGAAGAGACACCAAGGTATTCCGTGAGGGGCATATTGAGTCCATGAAAGATTGAATTTTTTGTCCCAAGTTAGCGGAAAGGGAGACTTTGTGAGAAAATACCAAAAAATAATCTATTTCCGCTAACTTGTGCCAAAAAAAAATATTCTATGAACGCGCCATGCCCCTCATTGAATACCTTGGGGTGTCTTCTTTCCAAAATGGGGTCACATGTGGGGTATTTATACTGCCCTGGCTTTTTAGGGGCCCGAAAGCGTGAGAAGAAGTCTGGGATCCAAATGTCTAAAAATGCCCTCCTAAAAGGAATTTGGGCCGCTTTGCGCATCTAGGCTTCATTTTACATATACCCATGCTGGGTGAGATAAATATCTTGGTCAAATGCCAACTTTGTATAAAAAAATGGGAAAAGTTGTCTTTTGCCAAGATATTTCTCTCACCCAGCATGGGTATATGTAAAATGACACCCCAAAACACATTCCCCAACTTCTCCTGAGTACGGCGATACCACATGTGTGACACTTTTTTGCAGCCAAGGTGGGCAAAGGGGCACACATTCCAAAGTGCACCTTTCGGATTTCGCAGGCCATTTTTTACACATTTTGATTGCAAAGTACTTCTCACACATATGGGCCCCTAAATTGCCAGGGCAGTATAACTACGCCACAAGTGACCCCATTTTGGAAAGAAGACACCCCAAGGTATTCCGTGTTGGGCATGGCGAGTTCCTAGATTTTTTTATTTTCTGTCACAAGTTAGCGGAAAATGATGATATTTTTTATTTTTTATTTTTTTTCTTACAAATCCTCATATTCCACTAACTTGTGACAAAAAATAATAAATTCTAGGAACTCGCCATGCCCCTCACGGAATACCTTGGGGTGTCTTCTTTCCAAAATGGGGTCACTTGTGGCGTAGTTATACTGCCCTGGCAATTTAGGGGCCCATATGTGTGAGAAGTACTTTGCAATCAAAATGTGTAAAAAATGGCCTGCGAAATCCGAAAGGTGCACTTTGGAATGTGTGCCCCTTTGCCCACCTTGGCTGCAAAAAAGTGTCACACATGTGGTATCGCCGTACTCAGGAGAAGTTGGGCAATGTGTTTTGGGGTGTCATTTTACATATACCCATGCTGGGTGAGATAAATATCTTGGTTAAATGCCAACTTTGTATAAGAAAATTGGAAAAGTTGTCTTTTGCCAAGATATTTATCTCACCCAGATTCCAAAGTGCACCTTTCGGATTTCACCGGTCATTTTTTACAGATTTTGATTGCAAACTACTTCTCACACATCTGGGCTCCTAAATTGCCAGGGCAGTATAACTACCCCATTTTGGAAAGAAGACACCCCAAGGTATTCCGTGAGGGGCATGGCGAGTTCCTAGAATTTTTTATTTTTTGTCGCAAGTTAGTGGAATATGAGACTTTGTAAGAAAAATAAATAAATAAAAAAAATCATCATTTTCCGCTAACTTGTGACAAAAAATAAAAAGTTCTATGAACTCACTATGCCCATCAGCGAATACCTTAGGGTGTTTACTTTCCGAAATGGGGTCATTTGTGGGGGTTTTCTACTGTCTGGGCATTGTAGAACCTCAGGAATCATGACAGGTGCTCAGAAAGTCAGAGCTGCTTCAAAAAGCGGAAATTCACATTTTTGTACCATAGTTTGTAAACGCTATAACTTTTACCCAAACCATTTTTTTTTTTTTGCCCAAACATTTTTTTTTTTATCAAAGACCTGTAGAACAATAAATTTAGCGAAAAATTTATATATGGATGTCGTTTTTTTTACAAAATTTTACAGCTGAAAGTGAAAAATGTCATTTTTTGGCCAAAAAATCGTTAAATTTAGATTAATAACAAAAAAAGTAAAAATGTCAGCAGCAATGAAATACCACCAAATGAAAGCTCTATTAGTGAGAAGAAAAGGAGGTAAAATTCATTTGGGTGGTAAGTTGCATGACCGAGCAATAAACGGTGAAAGTAGTGTAGTGCAGAAGTGTAAAAAGTGGCCTGGTCATTAAGGGGGTTTCAGCTAGCGGGGCTGAAGTGGTTAAAGGGGTTGTTAGAAACATAGAATGTGTCGGCAGATAAGAACCATTTGGCCCATCTAGTCTGACCAATATACTGAATACTATGAATAGCCCCTGGCCCTATCTTATATGAAGCCTTATGCCTATCCCATGCATGCTTAAACTCCTTCACTGTATTTGTAGTTCAGCCATATATATATATATATATATATATATATATATATATAAAAAATAAAACACTATATGATGTCACAAAATAATAGTCAAACTCGCTTTACCCAACCCCTGCTGCTTCTAGTTCGATGCTTCCCGGGCCTCCACTAGATTCTGTTCTGACTACCCCATGGAGGACATCCTGACTGTTGCAGTCACCGGCTGTAGTGGTCACAAGTCATCACTACCGAGGTCAGCACTGTGGCTGCCCATGCCCATGGCGAGACATAATCTATGGAGCGGGAAGTAAATTGAACAGGAGTGATGTGGGGTTTGGAAAGGTGAGTATGACTTATTTTATTACTTTCTAAATAGTTAAAAAACGCATGGCTGGATATCCCCTATAATTACTTCAGATGGTTTTAGGAAATGTATTATGTATTTATATATGTTATTTATTTGTGTGGTGACCATCAAATTATGACGTTTGTGGTTTGCAATACTAGACTGCCAGGAGTTACTGGATATCTTAATAATGTAATTACATTGCATAGAAGAAAACAGTGTAATTAGAGGCTATGCAAAAATAGTTCCCCGCTAGAGTCAGTAGCTTGATGCTCAGGCTGTGAATCCCAAGGGTTCCCCATGTCACCTTTGGGTATAATAAGAATTAATGATATATTCCTTTGTCTACATACTAATTTCCATTACCGTGTGTGCTGATGAGATGCTCACCTTTACTAATCTAATAATGTTCAGCTATATCTAGTGCCAGAATATTCCGCAGGACTCGGGGTACATGTATGAAGAGAATGGGGACTACAGTGTAACAGACCAATGAACAATCCATGTGAATGCCCTGGGCCCCAGAGATTTAGAAAATAGGGGTTCCACAAGAGGTTAAAGTGCTTGTTTTGTGCAATAGTCCTGCCGTATTTTACAAAAGAGTACTCATGAGCCAGTCACCAGTCATTATCTGTGTGCGCATTAAGGGCATGGAGTGTGGAGAACTTGGTTGAATAAAAGGATCAAGGAATAAAGTAGATGGAGAAGAGTTCCATTAGGAAATGTGAAAGGCCTGTCCAGAATGATGTGTTTTAGAGCACATGTTGAAACTATGGATGTTGGGAACTGATGCAGCACAAGAAAAGTTGGAAGTAAGAGGTATGGGTGCTGGAAAATGTTAGTCTTAGATCATTGGGAGGATTGAGAGCTCAGGTAGGGTGGTAGAAAGAGATGAGGGAGTAGATAAAGGGGGTGCAGCCATGTGGAAAGCTTTCTAGGTGAGAGTGAGAAGTTTAAATTGTATTCTGTAGTGAATGGGCAACCAGCGACTTGCACTTGGTGGAGGCCTCGATGTAGCACTTGGATGGAAAGGGGAGGCTAACTGCTGCTTTCAGGATAGATTGGAGAGGGAAAGACCAATAAGTAAAATCAATAATCAAGATGAAAATTAATCAGAGTAGCAATAAGAGTTTTGTCAATTTTTTGTGGGAGAAATGCGCAGTTTCTGTAGATGTTTTTGAGGTACAAGTAACATGAGTATGCCAGTGGAATAAAGAATAAAACGAAGATCTGAGCTGAATATATCTCAAGACAGCGAGCATGCTGGAAAATATAAATCAGCCCTTTAATGTACATTACAATTTTTGTTCACTGCCCTAACTCACCAGGGACATTGCCATTCACCCCCTCATTACCTAGACCCCTAGGAAGTTGTCAGTAATCCTTTAACTACCTGTACTCTAGCGCACTAAGGATATTAGATAATTAGTTATTGTCCCTAAAATGACACCCCCTTTTATCAAGTCAGTATTTTTTGTCAGAAAAGATGGAAACCCTACAAAATGGCCTAGAATGCACTAAATGAGCTCCATCCAAGGGCCATTAATAGTAGGGAATATGGACAAAGGTTGTTTTAACGAAACAACCCTTTAAATGATTAACTTTTTATATCTGATGTCATAGTCTTACATATTTTTACAAGTGTTGCCAGATAAGGATAGAGATTAGATTGCATCCATAAAAACTGTGGTAAAATATGTCACTTGGGGCCATAACAACCTACCAGATTACTTCCAGGACAGGACTCAAATTGAAATACACAATTTGATTGTTTTGGGCAGCATTGATTGTATTTTTTGTTAGAATAGTTGAAATCATCCTCCAAAGAAAGGGAAAAAAAATCACATTTAACTGGAGAACAACAGAACACTTACCTGGTGACCTCTTTTTCATCTTTTCAACTCCAGATCTGCCAATTCCCAGACTACTCAGTCATCCAAGATGGCCACACCACTTCTCAGACCAAATGCACAGTGTGCATCAGGTAGTCTGAGAAGCAGTGCAGCCATCTTGGTTGACAGAAGACGAGCCTGGGAATTTGTGGATCTGCAGCTGAAAAGGAGATCAATAGGTATCTGTTCTGTTCATTGCACAGTAACCCTATCCGAAAATTCCCCCATACATGTACAGTGGATGTTGGATCTGTAAAGATGATGCCCACTTAGAAGCTGAGCGGGCTGCTCTTTTGCACAGTAGACACTGCATGGCAGAGTCTGTGATCAGCAACAACACCAATCATTGACTTTTAATCTCTCAGATGTCATTGTCAATTGTGACCCTGACATCTGAGCTCTCAATTAGTGGGGGTGCTGCACTTCTGGTGACCGAACGGCTTCCCTGTGATGCGATTGTGGAAGCCATTTAGTTGCTATGGCAGCCTTAGGCTTTTTAAAGGCCTGCCATAGCGAAGTTTCTTTCAAGCCCTTTAGTAATTGGGGTTGTGGCCTGGAGCTTATGGCGTAATGATGCACAAGCCCAGAGCTCCTGAGAAATCCTGCTTTTATACTGACCATCTGCCTGCCTAGCGCTGTCCCATCTTGGTGGGGATACTGTGTGCTCTGACCCTACTTGTTGTGATCCTGCTCCGAAATAGACTACCTGTCTTTGCAGTCCTGGTCAGAAATAAGAGATCCGCAATCTAAACTGCAGATGCGAAGCGGCGGCCTGCTGAAATCCAGCCGGATCGGTGGTGCTGGCGAATAGTGTAAAGCAAGGTGGAGAGCAATCTCAGCTGCAACAATCACTTATGCTCCTGAGCTGCCTATCACTGCTGACATGTGGAGGGTGCCATCTTGCCACATGTCGTGAAGTTTCAGAACACCGTGCTTGTTATCTATGGTATGGGTGAGTGGTCTTAACAGAATGCCCCCTTCACTGCCTGCCCTTTTGAGTATCCATCTTGCGGACTTCCTCTAGATTACACTGTGAAGGGTGCTCCATAGTTATTTGATATGTTCAAAGAACAGAAGTAGATTGAGACTTTGTTAACCCTTAACTGCCTGTCCTCTACAAACACCTATTCTGTGGGGTTGCTCTGGATTACACTCTAAAAAGTCATTGTTGTTTCCCTGCTAACAGAGTAGGACTTTCTTATCTGAAAGTCCTATAATAATTTACATCTTGCCAGCTTGCACTAGACTACATTCTGAGGTGTGTGCTATGGTAACTGCTGTGTTCAAAGGACTGGAGTAGCTTGAGATGCTGCTGCCCTTTTACTGCCAGTTCTATAAGGCCTCTTTCACACTACAGTTTTTTGCGTTCCGTATACGGTCCGTTTTTTGCGTTCCGTATACGGTCCGTATACGGAACCATTCATTTCAATGGTTCCGCAAAAAAACGGAATGTGTTCCGTATGCATTCCGTTTCCGTATTTCCGTTTTTCCGTTCCGTTGAAAAGATAGAACATGTCCTATATTTGGCCGCAAATCACAGTCCGTGGCTCCATTCAAGTCAATGGGTCCGCAAAAAAAACGGAACACATACGGAAATGCATCCGTATGTCTTCCGTTTCCGTTCCGTTTTTTGCGGAACCATCTATTGAAAATGTTATGCCCAGCCCAATTTTTAATATGAAATTACTGTATACTGTATTTGCCATACGGAAAAACGGAACGGAACGGAAACGGAACCACAACAGAAGCAAAAAACGGAACAACGGATCCGTGAAAAACGGAACGCAAAACACTGAATTCAACATACTGTAGTGTGAAAGAGGCCTAAAGCTACATGCCCTATTAACTTAAATCAGGAGCTGAATCATCTTTACTATTTCTTGACATTGTCCTTTGGATATCCCTGGAGCATAAGTCCTGTTTTACGGGCTGCAAAACTAGTTCAGCCCACATGCCTGTTGGTGTTAAATCCTTGGTACACAATATGAGCCAAATGGAGGAGGCCACGCCGATAACGCATATGCTGCGGATACTGCAAAAATAGCATCCTTTCAGGCAGTTTTAACTGCCAACCAACCATTTGCAACTAAATTGGGCATAGATTGAGTGGTGTGGAGGATGTGGAGCACGCAGGGGAAAATGTTACCCACATACAGAAAATTGTAACCGGTGGAATAATGTCCATGTCTTGGTGCTACCTGCAAGGGTGGAGGGCTCTGACCTCGGGCTGTTTGCTGAGCAATTGTTGCCACTCTCCTTGTTCTCGTGTTTTGTGATGGAGAGAGCACACCGAATACCGTCCAAACCTGTGCTGACAGGTGACCCTGCACGCCCTTTCATTAAGAAAGTCCTGAACTATAGGGATAATACGGGAGAGATCAAGTTTGAAAATATGAGGCTTTCCTTTAACCCAGATTTTACCTCTAAGGTAAGGCAGCAGAGGAGGCAATTTACCCAGGTGTGAGCTTGTCTCAGAGAGAAAGCCATTAAATATGAAGCGCTCTAGTTTACAAGATTGAGGGTACAGGATGGTGAGATGATGCTCTTCTTCAGTACTCTAGAGGAGACATTGGACTGGCTAAACAAGAGGACCCCAGCCTGTGTTGAATTCCACCACTCTGGATCATATATGACTGTCTGGAGACCACTAGACTTTAATGTTTGATACTGCACCATGAAAGCTTTGGCTATGTTTTGTTTCTATTGTCTTTTTTTCTCTGGACAGGTTGGGACTTATGTTCTCTTAATGTTCAGATGGTACTGAGATCTCTGGAGCTCTTGAGAAAGGTGATAACCTAGATCTCACTGGAAGAATCTCCTGTTTCCGTCTGAATGCACTGCTGTTGACACACACATCTTTTTGCGGTACAAAGACTTCCTTGACCACTGGTTTGGGATGCCATTCTCATACAAGTTGGGATGGTTTGGAAAAGGAGGGGGGGCACAGATTGCTGAGTCTCCCAGCAGGCAGACATGTCTCTTAGGGCAGCACTTGTATTCACTCCCTTATCAGTGTCATTATACAGCTGGGACTTGTAGTCCTGGACATACAACATGCTGCAGAGTCTCCCAGCAGGCAGACATGTCTCTCAGGGCAGCACTTGTATTCACTCCCTTAGCAGTGTCATTATACAGCTTGGACTTGTAGTCCTACACATACAACATGCTGCAGAGTCTCCCAGCAGGCAGACATGTCACTCAGGGCAGCTCTTGTATTCACTCCCTTAGCAGTGTCATTATACAGCTGGGACTTGTAGTCCTATACATATAACATGCTGCTGAGTCTCCCAGCAGGCAGACATGTCTCTCAGGGCAGCACTTGTATTCACTCCCTTAGCAGTGTCATTGTACAGCTAGGACTTGTAGTCCTATACATATAATATGCTGCTGAGTCTCCCAGCAGGCAGACATGTCACTCAGGGCAGCTCTTGTATTCACTCCCTTAGCAGTGTCATTGTACAGCTGGGACTTGTAGTTCTATACATACAACATGCTGCTGAGTCTCTCAGGGCAGCACTTGTATTCACTCCCTTAGCAGTGCAGGGGGAGGGGCAGAGATAGTTTTTATTGCAAGTAAACCAGGCCAGAAGATAACCAGGGAAATAAGTAAATAGATATTTTTTTGCCTAGAACTTGCTTAGCTTAGTTATATATTGCTGACCATCATATTTAGGCCTGTTGCACACGACCGTATGGCTTTTTCAGTGTTTTGCGGTCTGCAAAAAAATACGGATGACATCCGTGTGCATTCCATTTTTTGCGGAACGGAACATCTGCCCCCTAATAGAACAGTACTATCCTTGTCCATTATGGGGACAATAATAGGACATTTTCTATCTTTGAACTGACATACAGAAACTGAATGCATACGGAGTACATTCCTTTTTTTTTTTTTTTTTGCAGACCAATTGAAATGAATGGTTCCGTATACGGAACGCAAAAAACGGAACGTAAACGGGAAAAAAAAGAAAACGGATCCGTCCTGTTTCCGCTATGCAGGGGAATTCTCTCCTGCATAACGAAAACGGGACGGAGCCGTTATGCAGGCCATAGACTTCTATTATGATGGAATGAATAACGGAATGCCTCTAAAGGCATTCCATTATGCATTCCGTCATAGAATTGCGTTATGGTCCGTGGTAGCGGAATCCATAACACAATTCTGCTTTTACCACCAAAGAAAGCGTGACCGAATTTCATACTTGCCTTCCTTTTATAGGAGAATTCTGGATGAGCTCATGGGGAAATTAGCACTATTCCTGGCCGTTCCTCTTATTTTTTTTAGGAGACTTTAATGCTGAACCCTAGAGGCTGGAGGCGATTACATACTGACTTGCAGCATTACTCCTGCCACTCGGCTTCATTCAGCTCATTCCTTGCCGAGGATTGACCTAAATACCGTTAAGTCCATATATATTTGAACAGAGATGACATTTTTCAAATTTTTGTTCTGTACATTACCACAATGGATTTTGAACAAAACAATTCAGATGCAGTTGAAGTTCAGACTTTCAGATTTAATTCAGTGGGTTGAACAAAATGATTGCATAAAAATGTGAGGAACTAAAGCATTTTTTAAACTCAATCCCTTCATTTCAGGGGCTCAAATGTAATTGGATAAATTAAGTAATTGTAAATGAAATGTTAATTTCTAATACTTGGTTGAAAGCCATTTGTTGGCAATGACTGCCTGAAGTCTTGAACTCATGGACATCACCAGATGCTGTTTTTCCTCCTTTTTAATGCTCTGCCAGGCCTTTACTGCAGTGGTTTTCAGTTGCTGTTTGTTTGTGGGCCTTTCTGTCTGAGGTTTAGTCTTGAACAAGTGAAATGCATGCTCTATTGGGCTCAGATCAGGTGACTGACTTGGCCATTCAAGAATATTCCACCTCTTTTCTTTAATAAACTCCTGGGTTGCTTTGGCTTATGTTTTGGGTCATTGTCCATCTGTATTATGAAACGCCAACCAATCAGTTTGGCTGGATTTGAGCACACAGTATGTCTCTGAAAACCCTAGAATTCATCCGGCTGCTGCTGTCCTTTGTCACATCATCAATAAACACTAGGGACCCAGTGCTACTGGCAGCCATGCATGCCCAAGCCATCACACTGCCTCCGCCGTGTTTTACAGATGACGTGGTATGCTTTGGATCATGAGCTGTACCATGGGGACGTTAGAAGGCTTAGAAGTTTAGAAGCAAATCTTGAGATTTTTCAGAAAATTTCCAAAACCCCCCTCTCAAGGTATTCAAAACTGATTTTACAAACTTTGTTAACCCTTTAGGTGTTCCACAAGAATTAATGGAAAATGGAGATGACATATTTAGAATTTCACTTTTTTGGCAGATTTTCCATTTTAATAAAAATGTTTCCACTAACAAAGCAAGGGTTAACAGCCAAAGAAAACTCAATATTTATTGCCCTGATTCTGTAATTTACAGAAACACCCCATATGTGGTCGTAAACTGCTGTACGGGCACACGGCATTGCGCAGAAGGAAAGGAACGCCATATGGTTTTTGGAAAGCAGATTTCACTGGGATAATTTTAATCTGCCATGTCACATTTGAAGACCCGCTGATGCACGCCTTGAGTAGAAACTCCAAAAAAATGACCCAATGACTATGGGAAAAGGTGGCTGTTTTGTTGGTACTATTTTAGGGTACATATGATTTTTGGTTGCTCTATATTACACTTTGTGAGGCAAGATAACAAAAAATAGCTGTTTTGGCACCGTTGTTATTTACAATGTTCATCAGACAAGTTAGATGATTTGGTATTTTTATAGAGCAGGTTGTTACGGACGCGGCGATACCTAATATGTATACTTTTATTTATTTATTTATTATTTATGTTTTACACAATAACAGCATTTTTGTATTAAAAATGTTTGTGTCTCCATATTCTGAGAGCCCTAGTTTTAGTATTTTTTGGGCGATTGTCTTAGGTAGTGTCTAATTTTTTGCGGGATGAGATTACAGTTTGATTGGTACTATTTTGGGGTGCTTATAACTTTTTGATTGCTTGGTATTACACTTTTTGTGATGTAAGGTGACAAAAAATTGCTTTCTTGACACCGTTTTTTATTTAATTTATTTTTTACGGTGTTCACCTGAGGGGTTAGGTCATGTGATATTTTTATAGATAGCTGGTTCTTACACTGCCCTGAAAATGTGGGCTTAGGTAAGTCCAAGAGAGGCGGTATATTAGTGTTAGGTACCCATCTGCGGAAGCCACCTTGACGCCTGGTAGATGGGCCCGACACACATTTGATCAAAAATGTGCGCTAAGAGCTTCCATTTTTCCATTTATAGTAGGTATAATACCACTTTAGGGCACACCAGCACTTGGATTACACACAGAGAGTTTGGATATAACAATATATGTTTATTGTAACACATAAAACTATCTATTCCGACATATTATAATGCATAGCTAAAATCTATAAAATACATAGATACAGTGGGTATATAAAAATATAATATAAAATTTTATATTATATTTTTATATACCCACTGTATCTATGTATTTTATAGATTTTAGCTATGCATTATAATATGTCGGAATAGATAGTTTTATGTGTTACAATAAACATATATTGTTATATCCAAACTCTCCGTGTGTAATCCAAGTGCTGGTGTGCCCTACTACTTTATATTTCTTGTCATAAATTTTAGAGGAGTGGGTGAATCCTCTTGTAGGAGCACCCATACCATTTTTGACTAGTAGGTGAGCCCTCTCTAACCTATACTTTTTGAATAATACCACTTTAATTTAGAATGATCCCCATTTCTAAGCTCTATTGATTGTATGTGTAAAGTTGTGCAGCCGTTTTTTTATCAATCATGTTTGCTTGATGGATATGCACCTGTGACTATGTATACGAATGTGCTAGTCTAAATTTTCTTGTAGTGTATTACAGACTGCAGCCATGCAGGGGTTAATGCGCCGGCATCGGTGATTTCACCGGTGCCGGTGCATACAGCAGGGGGCCGGCTATTAGTGATTGCCGGACCCCTGCCGTGGATCGGGCGGGTGCAGAAGGTACATGTACGACGCTGGACGTTAAGGGGTTAATTAGCTTGTCATATCTTATAACACCTGCTTTGTGGATGATGTGTGATGCATGCCAGTGTCTGTTTTTGCCACTGTGTGACTTATTTTTCACCTTTTGTTTACATAGTCATAAGCCTCAATAAAGATAAAATGTATATTCTGATACACATTGGTCTTGTGCACTCCCATTATTGTAGGCATCTTGTTGTAGTAATTTGAATCTGTCCTATAAAAGGCTCATAGGCATAGTAGCCCACATTTGCTAATGTGAGTGCACCTAGATTTTGACATAAATGTGGAGCAATTTTGCACAGTTAGGCTTAGAGAAGTGCACCTGGCCTGAAATCCGGACATGGCTTATGGAAATATGGGACTTTGCTTAACTGGAATATTCTGTGGCATAAGATCAGCATTTTGCAGCAAAACTGCATATTAATTCTAGCATAAAATTCTGTCTCCAAGTAACACAAGAAATAGTTTGTATAGAGTCAGACAAAAGTGTCTAGCAATGCACCACATTTATCACAGTGGTCCTCCACAGCTACCCACAAAAAGGGACCCACACTGGACCTTATTTTGACCCAACTCTGCTCCCTATCTAATCTTTTAAACTCTCCTCTCCTCTCATCTTTTCTGACCACAATCTTCTACTTACATTGTCAACCATTCTCTCTTCAACTGTCCTCCAGCCCACAAATAAGTGCACCCTCAAACGTTCCGATATTCACACACTCTCTGACTCTTTTTTACCACTCTCAATCATATCTTCCCTTCACGGCACAGAAGCAGCTACTATTTTCTATAACCACAATTACTTCAGCTCACAACTCAGTCACCCCTTAAACACAAAAAAGCTTGTTGAATCAATAGACCAGGCATGCTCAACCTGCGGCCCTCCAGCTGTTGCAAAACTACAACTCCCATCATTCCCGGACAGCCTACAGCTTTCAGCCTACAGAAGGGCATGGTGGGAGTTGTATTTTTACAACAGCTGGAGGGCCGCAGATTGAGCATCCTTGCAATAGACAATCCTCGAACACAAATCAGACAAAAAATTGAGGCAAGCTGCCAGAGTTTCAGAAAGACGCTTGAAGAAAACACACACCAACCAAGACTACATGACATACAAACAAGCAGTTCTTAACTTTAAGTCCGCACTGACCTCTTCAAAACAGAACTACTTCACTACTCTTATATCTTCTCTGTCTCACAAGCCCAAACAGATGTTTATTCCTTAGTCTGTCCCCCAGTGCCCCCTTCTGACGCCCGTCATCTCAGCTGAGGACTTTGCCTCATAACACAACATCAGAGGAAGCTTCAACGAACAGTCCCCACAACCCCTCTACACAACTGTTCAGTGCTCTTCCCACATGACCCTCTTTACCATTATCACTGAAGAAAAGCTTTCCACCATACTCCAACTTTCACCTCACCACCTGTGCTCTTGACCCAATTCTATTCCACTTCATCCCTAACCTTATCACCATGCTTATCACGGTTCTAAAACGTCTCTTCAACCTATCACTAACCACTGGTGTCTTGCCATTTTCTTTTAGACCGGCCAAGACACTCGTAGCATAAATTAACTGTGGTAATGTCAGATAATTACTTCTGGTCCTGAGGAGGGCTCGGACAGGCCCCTGTGCATCAGCCACAAGAAAGTTTTCCTGTAGTTTCTATGATCAGTGCGCCCCTGCCCATGGAGTCATAAGTCAGAATTCTGGAGTAAATGGTACCTTTTTGGTGCAAATTAGTTTAGACAAACTTATTGATTTGCATCCGAAAGAACCGATGCTTGTACCTTACAGACAATTACTGGCTGCAGTAATCACTTGCTCGGCACATCAGACCAGAAAGTAGGGCGCGGTGGGGACCAGCTTTGTCAGTACATGAGCACAAAGCGATCCACGAGTGAATTATTATTATTTATTTTTTTCACAGCATGAAGATCAGTTTAACAAATATTTTTTTTCCTGGAAAACCAATTTAATGATTTCTTAAAGAGGCGGCCGGGCTTCTGGAAACCACCAAGCGGGCCGACACTCCACTGTTTGCTTAACTCCCATTGATTGTGGGAGGTTGGAGCCACGCTGACAGTGTAGCAGAACAGGGAGGTAAATGGATAAATTGCAAGTTTTGCTGAATTATTTGGGTGTTTTTTCTTGATAGCCTTTTCTGTGTAAATGCATAGATAGCTGTCAATCACTGAAAAGATGGCCCACTTGGCTACTGAGCTCAGAAAGAACAAAGATATAAATCTATAAAATACAAGTCATGCTGCCTGCACACTGCATTTTTATGGTGACAGGTTCCCTTTAACACATTTCTAACAAACAGATGAGCAGAGCAGACTCATTCATGACCTCAAGGCCTGTTTACAGACTAATCTTATAAAACTCCATAAAAGTGGGCTTTCCCTTTTAAATGATTTAGTCACTGAAATTGATGCAAACGCCCAAAGTATAGATGGATAAATCCATGGAGTCTAAAAATGAAACAAAGAAGAAGTAGTTCTCTACTCTGAGCAAATGCCAGGAAGAATCACCAACGCCTGTATTCAAAATCATCAGCATCCCTTCATTACTCATTTCCACACAGTACAGTTTGGGTCACATTTGTCTGATGTGGTGCAGTCATGGATGTAGTGAAGATTGTAAGGACACACAGATAGAGGGGAATTTATAATGAGGAGTCAGTTTGGTGCAGTTTTATGCATTGCCATAACTTGTACCACGTTGTTTGATACTATGACAAATTTAACACTATTTTCTAGAGATGATATTCCAACTTCTGCGTCTCCCCGCTACTGCAATGAGATTGTGCCATTTTTTGCAACTTTTTGAAAAAAAGAAGCTAACCATGCCCACTTTGCCAGACATTTTTCAAAGATGTCAAGATCACAAAAAGTCACACATTTTGGTTTCAGCTTATTTTTACACCAGAAAACCAGTGTGCAGAGCTTGATAAATACCCCCAATAAGGTGAGATTGCAGTAAATCTTTTTCAGCAGAGTAAAATCGGATGAAACATGTTGTCTGTTGCAGAGTGTGGCTGCTCCCTTGACTCGATGAATCTTCGGTGCAGCAAAAATCCCAGTCGGGGGCATTTAGGGGGGACTGGAGTCAAGTCTGAGCAAGGACTCCTGCGTTGATATTGTTTAAGTGATGTCTCTTGGGATCTCGCAGCTCTGTGCCCACACTGCCATATCTGCAGGGGAAAAAATGACATTTGTATTTTTGGAAAATCCTTATTGTGAACCAGACCAGATGTGGGTCAAAAGCACAGAACAGGTGCAAGTCTTCCCATTGTACCTTATCTGTGTGTAGGCTCCACTCCTGATTTTGGCTGGAAATCACTGATTAAACACTGACCAAATCACTGAAGTGTGAACTAGGGCTTAAAGCCCCTTTACACTGGTCAAGCATCAGCTAGATAATCGCTAACGAGTGTTTGCTTGTTAGCGATTATCTGCCGGTGTAAAAGTGCCACCAATTACCCGATGAACGAGCGAAAATTGTATGATTTTCCTAAGTTATGACGTAAAGTCATGATTTTATTAAAGACACGGAGGCGAGTATTGCTTTCTCTTCCTTTACTATTTCCATAGCAGCAAGAAGAGTAACCATGGTAACAACAAAAGAAACACCCCTAAGGGTAACTCCTCCCTCCCATCAGTCCATAAATAGCTCCTCCACAGGGACCACTTCCTCTTTCTTTGATCAACTGCAACGACCCAAACATCCAGACGGTCGGGATCTATTAAACCGGATCACTCCAACGGGAGACGACCAAAACTGCAAACCAGACCGGAAACGCACAGCACGGATCCGAACCCAGATCAGGAGATTCAACCTAGGAGAATACAGAAACAAAATAGTATGGTAATCTCAGAGCAATGAAAAAATCTCACTAGAACAACGTCACAGCCGAACTGAATTGACAGACACAATGAATAAATAACATAATGACAAATGTAAAATCACAGATACAAAACGGTAAAACTACTCGGCAATACATAAGGCAACAAAATCCCCCAACTAAAGGGAGGGAAACGGGAGGGCAATACTCGCCTCCGTGTCTTTAACCACTTCAGCCCCGCTAGGTGAAACCCCCTTCATGACCAGGCCACTTTTTACACTTCGGCACTACACTACTTTCACCGTTTATCGCTCGGTCATGCAACTTACCACCCAAATGAATTTTACCTCCTTTTCTTCTCACTAATGGAGCTTTCATTTGGTGGTATTTTATTGCTGCTGACATTTTTACTTTTTTTGTTATTAATCAAAATGTAACGATTTTTTTGCAAAAAAATGACATTTTTCACTTTCAGCTGTGAAATTTTGCAAAAAAAACGACATCCATATATAAATTTTTCGCTAAATTTATAGTTCTACATGTCTTTGATAAAAAAAAAAATGTTTGGGCAAAAAAAAAAATGGTTTGGGTAAAAGTTATAGCATTTACAAACTATGGTACAAAAATGTGAATTTCCGCTTTTTGAAACGGCTCTGATTTTCTGAGCACCTGTCATGTTTCCTGAGGTTCTACAATGCCCAAACAGTAGAAAAACCCCACAAATGACCCCATTTCGGAAAGTAGACACCCTAAGGTATTCGCTGATGGGCATAGTGAGTTCATAGAACTTTTAATTCTTTGTCACAAGTTAGCGGAAAATGATGATGATTTTTATTTTATTTTTTTTCTTACAAAGTCTCATATTCCACTAACTTGCGACAAAAAATAAAAAATTCTAGGAACTCACCATGCCCCTCACAGAATACCTTGGGGTGTCTTCTTTCCAAAATGGGGTCACTTGTGGGGTAGTTATACTGCCCTGGCAATTTAGGGGCCCAAATGTGTGAGAAGAACTTTGCAATCAAAATGTTTAAGAAATGACCGGTGAAATCCGAAAGGTGCACTTTGGAATATGCGCCCCTTTGCCCACCTTGGCAGCAAAAAAGTGTCACACATGTGGTATCGCCGTACTCAGGAGAAGTTGGGGAATGTGTTTTGGGGTGTCATTTTACATATACCCATGCTGGGTGAGAGAAATATCTTGGCAAAAGACAACTTTTCCCATTTTTTTATACAAAGTTGGCATTTGACCAAGATATTTTTCTCACCCAGCATGGGTATATGTAAAATGACACCCCAAAACACATTGCCCAACTTCTCCTGAGTACGGCGATACCAGATGTGTCACACTTTTTTGCTGCCAAGGTGGGCAAAGGGGCACATATTCCAAAGTGCACCTTTCGGATTTTGCAGGGCATTTTTTACACATTTTGATTGCAAGGTACTTCTCACACATTTGGGCCCCTAAATTGCCAGGGCAGTATAACTACCCCACAAGTGACCCCATTTTGGAAAGAAGACACCCCAAGGTATTCCGTGAGGGGCATGGCGAGTTCCTAGAATTTTTTATTTTTTGTCGCAAGTTAGTGGAATATGAGACTTTGTAAGGAAAAAAGAAAAAAAAAGAAAAATCATCATTTTCCGCTAAATTGTGACAAAAAATAAAAAATTCTAGGAACTCGCCGTGCCCCTCACGGAATACCTTGGGGTGTCTTCTTTCCAAAATGGGGTCACTTGTGGCGTAGTTATACTGCCCTGGCAATTTAGGGGCCCAAATGTGTAAGAAGTACCTTGAAATCAAAATGTGTAAAAAATGGCCTGCGAAATCCGAAAGGTGCCCCTTTGCCCACCTTGGCTGCAAAAAAGTGTCACACATCTGGTATCGCCGTACTCAGGAGAAGTTGGGCAATGTGTTTTGGGGGGTCATTTTACATATACCCATGCTGGGTGAGAGAAATATCTTGGCAAAAGACAACTTTTCCCATTTTTTTATACAAAGTTGGCATTTGACCAAGATATTTTTCTCACCCAGCATGGGTATATGTAAAATGACACCCCAAAACACATTCCCCAACTTCTCCTGAGTACGGCGATACCACATGTGTGACACTTTTTTGCAGCCTAGATGCGCAAAGGGGCCCAAATTCCTTTTAGGAGGGCATTTTTAGACATTTGGATCCCAGACTTCTTCTCACACTTTCGGGCCCCTAAAAAGCCAGGGCAGTATAAATACCCCACATGTGACCCCATTTTGGAAAGAAGACACCCCGAGGTATTCAATGAGGGGCATGGCGAGTTCCTAGAATTTTTTTTTTTTTTGCATAAGTTAGCGGATATTGATTTTTTTTGTTTTTTTTCTCACAAAGTCTCACTTTCCGCTAACTTAGGACAAAAATTTCAATCTTTCATGGACTCAATATGCCCCTCACGGAATACCTTGGGGTGTCTTCTTTCCGAAATGGGGTCACATGTGGGGTATTTATACTGCCCTGGCTTTTTAGGGGGCCTAAAGCGTGAGAAGTCTGGATTATAAATGTCTAAAAATGTTTACGCATTTGGATTCCGTGAGGGGTATGGTGCGTCCATGTGAGATTTTATTTTTTGACACAAGTTAGTGGAATATGAGACTTTGTAAGAAAAAACAAAAACAAACAAAAAATTTCCGCTAACTTGTGCCAAACAAAATGGCTGAATGGAGCCTTACCAGGGGGGGAGTGATCAATGACAGGGGGGTGATCAATGACAGGGGGGTGATCACCCATATAGACTCCCTGATCACCCCCCTGTCATTGATCACCCCCCCTGTAAGGCTCCATTCAGACGTCCGCATGATTTTTACGGATCCATGGATACATGGATCGGATCCACAGAACGCATGCGGACGTCTGAATGGAGCCTTACAGGGGGGTTATCAATGACAGGGGGTGATCAGGGTAATCAGTGTGATCACCCCCCTGTCACTGATCACCCCCCCTGTAAGGCTCCATTCAGACGTCCGCATGATTTTTACGGATCCATGGATACATGGATCGGATCCACAGAACGCATGCGGACGTCTGAATGGAGCCTTACAGGGGGGTTATCAATGACAGGGGGTGATCAGGGTGATCACCCCCCTGTCACTGATCACCCCCCCTGTAAGGCTCCATTCAGACATCCGCATGATTTTTTACGGATCCATGGATCGGATCCACAAAACGCATGCGGACGTCTGAATGGAGCCTTACAGGGGGGTTATCAATGACAGGGGGTGATCAGGGTAATCACCCCCCTGTCACTGATCACCCCCCCTGTAAGGCTCCATTCAGACATCCGCATGATTTTTTACGGATCCATGGATACATGGATCGGATCCACAGAACGCATGCGGACGTCTGAATGGAGCCTTACAGGGGGGTTATCAATGACAGGGGGTGATCAGGGTAATCAGGGTGATCACCCCCCTGTCACTGATCACCCCCCCTGTAAGGCTCCATTCAGACATCCGCATGATTTTTTACGGATCCATGGATACATGGATCGGATCCACAGAACGCATGCGGACGTCTGAATGGAGCCTTACAGGGGGGTTATCAATGACAGGGGGTGATCAGGGTAATCAGGGTGATCACCCCCCTGTCACTGATCACCCCCCCTGTAAGGCTCCATTCAGACATCCGCATGATTTTTTACGGATCCATGGATACATGGATCGGATCCACAGAACGCATGCGGACGTCTGAATGGAGCCTTACAGGGGGGTTATCAATGAAAGGGGGTGATCAGGGTAATCAGGGTGATCACCCCCCTGTCACTGATCACCCCCCCTGTAAGGCTTCATTCAGACGTCCGCATGATTTTTACGGATCCATGGATACATGGATCGGATCCGTAAAAATCATGCGGACGTCTGAATGGAGCCTGACAGGGGGGTGATCAATGACAGGGGGTGATCAATGACAGGGGGTGATCAGGGAGTGTATATGGGTGATCACCCGCCTGTCATTGATCACCCCCCTGTAAGGCTCCATTCAGACGTCCGCATGATTTTTACGGATCCATGGATACATGGATCGGATCCGTAAAAATCATGCGGACGTCTGAATGGAGCCTGACAGGGCGGTGATCAATGACAGGGGGTGATCAGGGAGTGTATATGGGTGATCACCCGCCTGTCATTGATCACCCCCCTGTAAGGCTCCATTCAGACGTCCGCATGATTTTTACGGATCCATGGATACATGGATCGGATCCGTAAAAATCATGCGGACGTCTGAACGGAGCCTGACAGGGGGGTGATCAATGACAGGGGGGTGATCAGGGAGTTTATATGGGGTGATCAGGGGTTTATAAGGGGTTAATAAGTGACGGGGGGGGGGGTGTAGTGTAGTGTAGTGTAGTGTGGTGTTTGGTGGGACTGTACTGACCTACCTGAGTCCTCTGGTGGTCGATCCTAACAAAAGGGACCACCAGAGGACCAGGTAGGAGGTATATTAGACGCTGTTATGAAAACAGCGTCTAATATACCTGTTAGGGGTTAAAAAATTCGGATCTCCAGCCTGCCAGCGAGCGATCGCCGCTGGCAGGCTGGAGATCCACTCGCTTACCTTCTGTTCCTGTGAGCGCGCGCGCCTGTGCGCGCGCGTTCACAGGAAATCTCGCGTCTCGCGAGAAGACGCGTATATGCGTCCAGGAGGAATAAAGCAACCACCTCCCGGACGCATATACGCGTACGGCGGTCGGGAGGTGGTTAATAAAATCATGACTTTACGTCATAACTTAGGAAAATCATACAATTTTATCACAAGACACAGAGGCTCATATTGCTAGTTCAAAGTGAAGAAATAACAGAGGAGAAGGCGTGAGGTTCAGGACGAAAATACAAATCCCTGAACGTAGAGGCTCTGGACCAGTCCGCTAGTCGCAACACATCCTCCAAATGGGCTCCAGAAACTGCCATAGACGTAGCGGAAGCCCCCCGAATCGAATGCACCGTAAAGATGGAAGTATCGACCCCCGAGAGCGAGAGTACCCACTTGACCCAGCGAGAAAGGGTAACACTAGCGACGGGGGCAAACGGCCTACGAAAAGACACAAAAAGATGCGGCGACTCCCCAGACCGCAGGGACGCCGTCCGCGAGAGATATTCCCTAAAACAGGAAACCGGACAAACCGCGGGGCACTCAGAAAAAGCCGGGTAGGCAACTGAAGAAATGCCCGTCTTGGTACGACGAGAGATACTGAAAGAAATCCCTTCCGGCGTGAAAGAGACCGCATTAAAGTCCAAAGCACGGACATCTGAGACGCGCTTACAAGAAACTAAGCAGAATAGAGTCACCAGCTTCGCCGAGAGCTGACGCAGCGAAAGATCCGCATTAGAAGGCCAGCGAGATAAAAAATCAATGACCAGGGAAACATCCCACAAAGAGGAGAACCGAGGCAGAGGCGGTCTAGAGAGACGAGAACCCCGAAGTAAACGGCATACCAGAGGATGTTGGCCTGCCGGAAGACCCGAGAAACCCTGATGACGGGAAGAAATGGCTGACCTGTACAAATTAATGGTACGATAGGCCTTGCCATCCTCGAAGAGGGAGGACAAAAACCGCAATACCTCCTCTACGGGAGCCGAAACGGGATCCAGGTCCCGTCCCAAGCACCAACGAGACCAAACTCCCCAGGCTGCTCTGTACGCCCGAATCGTACCGGGGACCCACGCATTTTCCAGAAGGAATCTAGTTGTTTCCGATATTCCCTCGATGTCCCAGCGACCCCTGAAATCCTGCAAGCCAGAAGACGGAGAGCGTTGTCCAATAGCAGGGGATGGCGTTGACCCCGCGGGCCTAGAAGGAGATCCAGATGGGCCGGGAGAAGGATCGGGTCCGCAATCAAAAGCTCCATCAGCTGTGGGAACCAAGTCTGTGGCCGCCAGAACGGAACTACCAGAACCAACTCCGCTTGCTGGCGACGTACCTGAGACAGTACCTGTCACGGCTGGCGGTGGGGGAAACCCCCAGCCGTGCGGTACCCGTAGATGTTGGGTCGCTGCAAGGCCAGGACCACAGGATCAGGGAGCAGGTCACCTCCTAAAGTCTCCCTGATCTGACCCTAACTCCTAACCTGCATGGGCCGACCTTTAGGGTAGGAGGACCCATGCGCTGGAACCTCGGGTCCCTACTATCCCTCCGCAGGTCCCTAGGCTAGGAGCTGGATAGACTACCTGTTCCTCCAGAACACGGAGGAACAGGAGCCTAGAAAGGCCAAGCTGGTAAATAAGGGGAAACCAATACACCTTATGGCAGTGGCAGGTATGTGGAACTACTACCTCACCTACCTGCCATAAACACACAGCCCGGAACCCATGCAAAAGTGCTGTCTGTCTAACAACCACAGAAAAGACAACAGCACACAACATACATCACACGGGGAACCAGGGAACCATAAGGTGCAACAAACCAGCAACCACATACACATAAACATAACATCAGACAAGGTAACAAAGGTTTTACTAACAAGGTTTTATGACCAGAAGGATGGTCCTCACCAGGCAGATGGAGGAGACAGGAGGCTGCTCCAGCCAGCATGGCTGAGAGCAACCTACTGAAGCCTGCAAGAGACTCAGGCTATATAGGCCAAAAGGCCACACCCAGTGACAACACACACACTGGGAAGGGAGTTAACCCTTCCTACACCACAGAAGGGAAAACACCAACTAAAAGGGGAATAGCACACACACTCACTCACCTGTCACCGCTGGCAACAGCATGCGTGGCCACCGTGTCCTGCAGAACAACCAGCAGGCAGAGACCCTGCCACCACATGCACAACACCAGACGTTGCCGCGGACAACCACAGGTGAAGGGAGGTGTCCAAGTGCATACAACCTCGTGCACAACAAACAGACCAGGAAGTGCACACAAACACAGACGAAGGACGTGCACACCAAAACACGATGCCAAGGGCAACCGCACGCATGCCTGTTATTCGCGGCAACCGCACCTGAGGCAAACCACTAAGTGCCCCCAGCTGCGGTTGCGACAACACCAGACCGCGGATAACCGCATGCGGCTCCCAAGGAGTCACGACCATGACCAGGGGTCGTGACAGTACCCTGGGAATCAAGGCGAAGGGTGGAAAAGCGTATAAGAGAGCGCCCGACCAATCCTGGAGCAATGCATCCACTGCCTCCGAGTGAGGATCCGGCCTCCAACTGTAGTACCTGGGCAGCTGGGCGTTCCAACGAGAAGTAAAAAGGTCCACGGAGAACGGGCCCCAGATGGAATCGATGGAGGAGAACACCGCTGAATCCAACCTCCAGTCGCTGAAGTCTGAGATGTAGCGTGAACTCCAATCCGCATGAACGTTGAGGAGACCAGGAATGTACTCCGCCACAACTGTTATCCCCCTGTCCAGACAATAGGACCAGAACTCCTTCGCCAGATGAGTCAACATCGCCGACCGAGTGCCGCCCATGGAGTTCACATACCGGACCGCCGACACATTGTCCATCCTGAGACGTATGCAAGCGCTGACCTTGCCGTCGACGAAGCTCCGAATCGCGAAGGACCCCGCCAGCAGCTCCAACGCGTTGATGTGCAGAGACGACTCCGACGTGGACCAAGGACCTCTGGTGGAAACGCCCTCGCAGCGGGCCCCCCATCCCTGCAGACTGGCATCCGATTCTATCACCACGTCCGGTTGAGGACCCACGATAGCCTTGCCGTTCCATGCGTCGAGATTGTGAATCCACCACGTCAACTCGTCCCTGGTGTCCTGATCCAGGACCACCAATTCCCCGTAGGTGGCGCCCGCCCGAAGGTGGGCAATCTTGAGCCGTTGAAGCGCCCGGTAATGGAGGGGAGCCGGGAAGACCGCCTGAATCGAGGAAGAAAGGAGACCCAAGACACGGGCTAAGTGACGGAGGGACACGTGAGGCAACCGAAGGGAGTGTCGTAATTCCCTCCGGATGGCTCGAACCTTGGACATCGGTAGACAGAGAGTGCGGGTGGAGGAGTCCACTCTGAATCCCAGGAATTCCATGGACCTGGAAGGTTGGAGACAAGACTTCTCGTGATTGATAACGAATCCCAGACCGGTGAGCAGAGAAACGGACAGATGCAGATGGGTAAGGAGCGTAGAGGGATCCCGAGCAATCAGCAGCATGTCGTCCAGATAAATTATCAGACGGACACCCTGCCCCCGAAGCCAGGAAACCACCGGCTTCATGAGTTTGGTGAAACACCAAGGGGCCGAAGAGAGGCCAAACGGGAGGCAAGTGAACCGCCAAATCTGATCCCCCCACCGGAAACGCAACAGATCCCTGGACTGTTGAGCGATAGGAACCGTGAGATAGGCGTCCTTCAAGTCGAGTTTGACCATCCACTCGTCCGGGAGGAGAAGATCCCTGAGAAGATGAATGCCCTCCATTTTGAAATGGCGGTACCGGACATACACGTTCAGACTCTTCAGATTGATCACCGGGCGGAACTGCCCTCCCTTCTTTTCCACAAGGAAAATATCGGTGACCACTCCCCCGCGAGGGTCTGGGGCTCTTTCTATGGCGCCCTTTTCCACAAGGGACCAGAGTTCCGTGTCTATGAGTCTGCGAGACTCTGGGGAGAACTCTCGCGGTCTGCAGGGGGGCAGACAAGTCGGGGTGTCTATAAGTTCGATCCGAAAACCCCTGACCGTGGCAAGGACCCACGGATCGGAGGTGATGCGATCCCAGGCATGCAAAAAATGTCGGAGCCTGCCCCCTATGCATAGGGAAGAAGACAGAGGACACACAAGGGGACTTACCAAATGGACGTCGGGAACCCGGAGCTCCCCTGAACCCTCTGGACCTTCCGAAGGTGCCTCTGGACGGGAAGAAAGGCGTTTGTTGACGCTGGTCTTGGAACGACTGGCGCTGATGAAAGGAGCCTCGACCGGTGGTACGGGCCTGGAAATGTGAACGTCCGGACAGGCGGCCCCTTGAGCTGCCGGCCCTGGTAGAGACCCGATTCTGAAAGACCTTGCGCATGTTGGACTGCGCTTTATCCAGTGCTGTGAAGGCACCAACAAACTTGCCAAGCTCCTTAATAAAAGGATCGCCAAACAGGAGCCCTTGAGCATCTCTGCCAGACTCGGATAAGGCCATATTGGTGAGTTTAGGCTCAATTTTCATGAGGATTGCTTTCCTCCTCTCAATCGCCAGGGAAGTATTAACATTCCCGGTCACACATATGGCACGCTGCACCCAGCCTCTGAGCTCTTCCGGGTCAATCTGAGTGCCATCCGCCTTGGCTGACTCAGCCAGCTCAAAGATTTTTGTGAGGGGACCTAGGATATCCAGGAGTTTGTCCTGGCAAGCTCGCAGGGCCAAATCAAGGCCCCTGCGAGGGTGAAAACCCGTTTTGGCCAGAAACTGGACCATTTTAGGGTCCACGTTAGGAGTCTCACCGACCTTATTAGGGATAATGGGGCGTGGACATTCAGCCCTTAGCTTGTTGCAGGTGTCCTTGCCCAAGGGAGTTCTAATCCTGGACTCCAGGTAGCTAGCCACATGGGGAGCGGGGACCCACTCGGCGGACCTGGGGTGGTGAAGGTTATCCGGATCAAACAGAGGTTCACCCGACGGGTCAGTAAGGGGGGCGGTAGAATTGATAGCCCCCAAGGTCCCACTAGTAGAAGGCCGAGATACTGGGACGTAATCGTCCACATCAGGGTCCACCATAACTCCTTCAATATCATCGTCCGAACCATCTGGACGGAAACTCAAAGCCTCCTCATCTGACTCGATTTCAGAGTGATCACTAGGCTCGCGCTGAGCGCGAGCAGACTTCCACCGACGCGACTTTTCTGCCTGGCGCGGACAGGCTCGTTTGCGTGTGCCAGGCACGCTCTCATGCGATAGAACCATGCTATCAGTGGTAGGGTTTCTGGAGGCAGTGGCTACAGGAGGTGGTATGCTGGGAGGAGCTCTTGACATAAGGGCCTGAGAGATGGACTGGCTGATGACCGAAGACATGGATCCCATAGCGGCAGCAACTGCCTGGGATATGGACTGCTGCAGAGCCAGAGCCTGGGCATCAGCAGGGGACATAGTAAACGACCCATGAGCCGTAGAAGGTCCCTGGGGTATGGGAGTCAGGGAGCTGGGGACAGGGGTGGCGGAATCCTGAGACATATCCGTGGAGTTAGTCACTCACACAGAAGGGACCTAGTGTGTGGGCAGAGATCGCACAAGAAACCTGCTGAGAAGCTGCCGCACAAGTGAGATGCAGGGCCGGAATGTCGCTGGAGCGGAAGACACGGATGCAGGGCCGGAAGGAGCAGAGGCAATATGGGAACGCCCCCCCCCCCCCCGCTCCAAAACCCAATAGGAGCGGGAGGAAAAAAGCGCCGCCCTGCGAAAGACCACCCCAAGAAGGAGGAGTGTCCCGAGAGCGGACGGGGACACCAAGATGGCGGAAGAGAGCCGGCGCCCGAATTCCAAGATGGCGCCCGAAGTCTCGAGAATCGCGAGAGTTCGGGCGCAGGGAGAACCTGCGGAGCTGTAGAAAGGGGACGACAATATGGCGCCCGCACGGAGGGCCCCGAACGGAACCCCGAAGCGGGATAGGGAAAAAAGGCGCCCCCCGGCAGCGAAAAAACCCCCGGAGAGGTAACTGAACAGCAGAAGCAGAGAGAGGGCAAGGTGGGACGCAGGCAGCCACAATCACATATATATAAGATATAAATACCCAGGGAAATAAACGCCCACAGACTACCTAACGCAATAGTGGTTGACAAAACACCTCCCCAGACAGTGGGGAAATTGTAAGGCCAATACAGCTATAAAAGACAATATAAAACAGACGTTATGATAAGACAAATTAGACCACTTATCTGCTATGGAGCAGCAAAGAAAGAGGAAGTGGTCCCTGTGGAGGAGCTATTTATGGACTGATGGGAGGGAGGAGTTACCCTTAGGGGTGTTTCTTTTGTTGTTACCATGGTTACTCTTCTTGCTGCTATGGAAATAGTAAAGGAAGAGAAAGCAATACTCGCCTCCGTGTCTTGTGATAAAATCTTATTTATCGGGTAATATGATTGTTTGTGCGGACACCAAAATGTTGGCAGCAGATCCGGGATGAGCAATGGCTTCAGCGATCGCTCTGTGTAAATCCTTCACTAACAAGCAGGCAATTGTCGGGAAGGTATACTGCCTTCCTAACAATCGTCTGCTAAATTTAGCAGCGTAAAGGGACCTTTAGGCCACTTTCACACAGTCAGTGTTTGATCAGTGATTTCCATCAGTGATTGTGAGCCAAAACTAGGAGTGGAGCCTACACAGACATAAGGTAGAAGGGAAAGATCTGCACCTGTTCTGTTTTGACCTGCACCTCGTTTTGGCTCATAATCACTGATGCAGATCACTGATCGAAAACTGTGCCAAAATTTTGGAGCAAGTTAAAGGGGTTGGCCACTTTCTGGTTACTGTTGATCAAGGTGTTTGTAAGATGTCTACGAGGCACTTACTAATATAGCCTTTGATGATATTCTTCTTCTTTTTTCTATATTTCATAAAGCATGCTACCTTCTTGGCCAAGTCTTTTGTGCTGTCCATACAAAGGTTCTGTCCATAAAATGGCTGCTGATGGAGGGTCATGTGACCGGACATATCACTTGGTCTCCTCCATTCAAATACACCACACCTGCCGTCTGCACTTCACTGTTAGGAGTTTAGTGAAGTTTGTTTGACTGGTAGAGATTGAGTGATGTGTCTGGTCACATGACCCTCCATCAGCGGCCATCTTATGGACATCACAGAACAAGGGGACAGCACTGAATATCAACAAAAGTTATGTTACTAAGTGCTGTATAGTCATCTTACAAGTAGCCAGAAAGGGGCCAACTAACAGTCTAAAGTTAGTTAGTCTAGCCATGCAGTATTACGATACATTTGAGGCATTTTTGGACTGTCTGTCCCAGTTAGCACTGACTAGCTTTTAGACAGGATTTGTAAATTTGCCCCATGTGATCACATGCAATTCCACAATCAAGGAGTCATTGAAGCATTTGTAGGACTGGGCCCAGTGATATTGACTATAAACAGTAGACCTACATGTGACCGTCTGTTTAATCCTATCTGTCATTCAGGAGTTTATTGTATTATGTTTTATGTAATATGTAACATTCACATATGTGTATAATGATGACGTGTTCATGTTTGTGGAGTTTACCTTGGGATTAATTGATTGAATTGCTTGTTTTATTTGTAGGGAGTATCGACCTAAAGAGGATATAGAATTTCTTGAGAATGGTACTGAAGTGTCTGCGGTTAATCCCAAGACTTACATTTTTGAACCTAATAAGTCTGTGGGGAACCCAGAGGTGGACTTAATACGAACAGTTAATATTCCTATTGTGGTAAGTATAGTAACATTCCAGTTGAGTCTTTTACTTGCTATCTATTTTCCTGTTGGCTGCTTTTTAGTTCTGTTCCATTAGGGCAGAGTTATAATCAGTGGTGGTACCTTACATGATAGTCTGAGCTGCAAAGGAGGCCTAAGGTCAGAACCACAGACTGGTCTTCTATACCTCCATGCTTTACACTGCAGTTCTGTGTGCTCAGAGTGATTGTTGTGTATACTGTAAGCATAGGCCAGCACAAGACGAGTAGAAAGGCAGAGCAGGTTGAGTTGATTTCCTTTGCAGCAAGGATAGAATAATTCAAAACTATTAAGTAACCAAGCTAAGGCCCAGTACATATTAGAGTACTGTCAGCAGCACCGACTGACAACTCAAAGGGAACCTGTCATAAACTTTATGCTGACCTCACTGAGGGCAGCATAAAATAGTGACAGAATTGCTGATGTCAGCGGTGTGTCACTCATGAGCTAAAAGTAAGTGATTGCAGAGAACCAGCATCATAATCACTGCAGCCCAGGCCTGGAAAAGAGTCAGATCTACCTGAGAAGAGTCATGGTTATCCATAATCTCCTGCTCTCCTGACCCATCTGCTGATGATTGGCAGTTCTCTACTAGAGAGAAAGGGAGAAAACTAGGTAGAAGCCTGTCAGTCATCAGCAGGTGGGCAGGAGAGCAGGAATTCATGAATAACCATGACTCTTCCCAGGTGGCCGTGACTCTTTTCCAGGCCCAGTCTGCAATGATTGTGATGTTGGTTCACAGGAACCACTTACTTTTAACTTATAAATGACAGAGTGCTGAAATCAACTTACCTGTCTCTACTTTATTCTGCCGTTAGTATGGGCAGCATAAAGGTGATGACAGGTTCCCTTTAAAGGAGTTGTCCCACTAAAAATATTCTACAGTTTTCAAACCAGCACCTGGATCTGAATACTTTTCTAATTGCACGTAATTAAAGACTTAGCATAGCTATGGAGCTATTCAATAAAATGCTTTTTTCTTATTTGTTTGACCTGCTCACTGAGATGGCCGCACATGCTCAGTTTCATCCTTCAACTGGCTCCTGAGCTGGGATAGGGAGAGCATGGACATGCCCCCTTAGCTGCAGCAGAGAAGACACGCCCTTTAAGCTGCCAGCTTGACATCAATCTAGCAGAGCAATGAATGGGGAGATCTCTGGATCCATGTGAGGTACTGCAGGCCCAGTGACATCACGACTAGTATGACTGGCCTGGGCGCGACTAAGCTTCTTTCAAGTGAACAGAGCTTAGCTGCGGCCCAGGCCAGTGATACTAGTCTTGACGTCACTGGGCCTGTGGTAAACAGCGAGAAGGCCGCGGCACTACTGCCAGCACCGCTGCTTTCTCAAACAGCTGATTGGCGGGGGTCCTGGGTGTCTGACCCCACCAATAAGATGCTGATGATCTATCCAGAGGATTGATCATCAGTTTAAAAAAACTGCAGAACCCCTTTAAGACGTACAGTCGAAATGCGTAGACCTTGCCTTTCTGGTCAGCCTATGGATTTTATAATGAAGAAATAAAGAAATTGGATTTTATCCTGAGCCGGCTGCTGGATTTTTTCTACTGTTTTGATTGATTCCTGGTTCGGGATCCGTGCACGGCAAAGGAGGACGGTGGGTGAGCTGAAATCCCCTTTTTTTCTTATATTTTGTGAAAGAGGTTGTCATGTACCATATGATGTCTGATTTTTCATTTTTTACATTAGTCATGGGACGCATCCTCTGGCAGTCGTGAACCTAAACTGGAAAATCTATAACAGCTCAGAGCTGTCATAGATTTCTGGCTTCATTTACACCAGAAAACTGGCATAAATTAGTCTTGGCTGTTGACTACACCCCTTTCCCACCCTTGCCATGCCCCCTTTTGGAAAAGTGGCGAGAGCAGTGTAAAAAGAAGCAAATGCAACTCTTGTAGGGTACAGATAGGAATAGGTTCAAAGTCTGTGGCGGTTTCCCTTTGCGGGGTGCCCCACGGAGATAGGGGTCTAGGTGGCGCATAGGATGAGGAGAGCCCCCGTTTGAAATCCTTAATAGCAATAATGTTTATCTAGTACCCTCTTCCATCTGCACTCCATTAATATGATGCTATTTTATTTATATACCGCTACTATGGCTTTTTGTGCTTCTTAAAATGTGCATTTTTGCTTGTAACTCAGTCTGCTGAAAAAATGGATTCATTGTATTGAAGTTGTTCACCAAATGTGGGAAGACTTGTAGTTATCTGCTTTGTAATCTTCTATATTTCAGACACTGCTGCAAATTACCAGAAATAATAAGTATTTTAAATACATAAAACCAATAATTGATGGAGTTTTGAAGACTTACAACGAAGGAGTGTTTCTTACACGATCGGTCCATGAACTGCTTTGGGGTTACAAGGACCCTGTTCTTTCTATGGTACACGCTGTAGTACCAGACATTAGTGCCATGTTTGGCTTGTTCTACCAGGTAAGTGTGGAAAGTGCCTGTCAGATTTCTGAGGGAAATAATCCAAAAACACCACTCATTTTTTAGGAAACTTAGGTAAAGAGTTTCCTTATTAAAGGGGTTGTGCCACAAAAATATTCAGCATTTCTCAAACCAGCACTTGGATCTGAATACTTTTTGATTTTTCATGTAATTAAAAATGTTGTAAAGCCAGTGAGTTATTTAATAAAATGTATCTGTATAGAGCCACGTGCTGTTCTTTTCCTTATATCTCTGACCACCATGCTGAGGTGGACGCATATGCTAAGTTCCATCCTTCAACTGCCACCTGTTCTGTCTTCCATTAGAAGCTGTGACAGTTACAAGGAGACAGCTGCAACAGAAGGGACACATCTCCTGATCTGTGATAGGGAAAGAGCTGGTGCAGAAATGACATGCCCCCTTAGCTGCAGCAGCAAGGACACTCCCGCTGAGCTGTGATAGGTAGAGCATGGACACGCCCCCTAGCTGCAGCAGAATAGACACTCCCGCTGAGCTGGGATAGGGAGAGCATGGACACGTCCCCTTAGCTGCAGCAGAAAGGAGAACTCCCACTGAGCTGGGATAGGGAGTGATGGACACGTCCCCTTAGCTGCAGCAGAAAGGAGAACTCCCACTGAGCTGGGATAGGGAGTGATGGACACGTCCCCTTAGCTGCAGCAGAAAGGACACTCCCACTGAGCTGGGATAGGGAGAGCATGGACACACCCCCTTAGCGGCAGCAGAAAAGACACTCCCTTTGAGCTGCCAGCTTGATATCAATCTAGCAGAGCATTGAATGGGGAGATCTCTGGATCCATGTGAGGTACAGGGCTGGTTCTAGCCTTGTTAGAAAGAGGTTGTCATGTACTATATGATGTCTGATTTTAGTTTTTTACATTAGTCATGGGATAACCCCTTTAATACATTCCCCATGTTAATGAGCCACCAAGACTCTGCCATGAGGGAGGGGGTGAGGCTAATATTTATTTTCCAGGTGTTTGATGTTCTTTTTTTCCAGTCTGTCTACCCTTAGGGTTCGTTCACATGACCGTGCTGTTTTTTGCGGTCCGCAAAACACGGATGGCGCTCATGTGCCTTCCGCAATTTGCGGAACGGAACAGGAGGCTTATTATAAAAATGCCTATTCTTGTTCGCAAAACGGACAGGACTCATCATTTTGGCGGAGCCACGGAACGGAGCAATGGCGGAACGCAAAATACGTTTGTGTGAACAAGCCCTTAGTCTGGATGGGTTGCCTCCATAAAAGCATGTAAAATGCACGGCCGCAGATTTGCCTAATGAAATATGTTATTGGATTTGCTTTCTCTTCATTTATTGTGTTTTCATATAGTTTATTGAAAGGGTGGAACTTTGCATACACAACACACCTTGTTTCCCATTAACTAGACCTTAGTCTGCCTTTTATTCAGTTAGCTGTGGTATATGTCAATTGGTGTCTAGGGGCAGTCATTTTCAGCTGAGGGGTTTCTGAATTGGATTAGTTATTAGAACTCCAGACAAACGCCTGCTTCCAGAATATATCAGGTTACTTCCGTATAAATAATTGTAGTTGCTAACTCTAAAAGTGGGTATGCCAGCCCAGAGAGATTATCGCCTATCCAGTGGATTGGTGATGCCTGCTAAATCGTTAGGGGTCTGACTGCTGGAAACCACCACCGATCACCAAAATGGGGGACCCAGAAACCCCATTCCCTCTGGCTGCACTACCATAGCTAGTTTGAATGTAGCAGCGGTCAAGCATGAGCATATGCCCTGCTCCTCCATTCAAAGTCAATGGCAAAACTCTTTGCGACACTTAGGCCTCATGCACACAACAGTTTATTTTCACGGTCCGCAAAAACGGGGTCCGTAGGTCCGTGATCCGTGACCGTTTTTTCGTCCGTGGGTCTTCCTTGATTTTTGGAGGATCCACGGACATGAAAAAAAAGTCGTTTTGGTGTCCGCCTGGCCGTGCGGAGCCAAACGGATCCGTTCTGAATTACAATGCAAGTCAATGGGGACGGATCCGTTTGACGTTGACACAATATGGTGCCATTTCAAACGGATCCGTCCCCATTGACTTTCAATGTAAAGTCTAGAGTCCCTTTTATACCATCGGATCGGAGTTTTCTCCAATCCGATGGTATATTTTAACTTGAAGCGTCCCCATCACCATGGGAACGCCTCTATGTTAGAATATACTGTCGGATATGAGCTACTTCGTGAAACTCAGATCCGACAGTATATTCTAACACAGAGGCGTTCCCATGGTGATGGGGACGCTTCTAGTTAGAATACACTACAAACTTTGTACAAGACTGCCCCCTGCTGCCTGGCAGCACCCGATCTCTTACAGGGGGCCGTGATCAGCACAATTAACTCCTCAGGTGCCGCACCTGAAGGGGTTAATTGTACTATCATATCCCCCTGTAAGAGATCAGGGCTGCCAGGCAGCAGGGGGCAGACCGCCCCCCCCCCCTTCCCAGTTTGAATATCGTTGGTGGCACAGTGTGCGCCCACCATCGGGCCCCCCCCTTCCTCCCTCTAGTGTAATAAATAGTTGGTGGCACAGTGTGCGCCCCCCATCGGCCCCCCTCCCTCTATAGCAGTAACAACATTGGTGGCAGTGTGCAGCCTCCCATCTCCCCCCCCCCCCCCCCCCCCGATCATTGGTGGCAGCGGAGTCCCGATCGGAGTCCCAGTTTAATCGCTGGGGCTCCGATCGGTAACCATGGCAACCAGGACGCTACTGCAGTCCTGGTTGCCATGGTTACTTAGCAATAGTACAATAGTAGAAGATTCATAGTTACCTGCTTGCTGCTGCGATGTCTGTGTCCGGCCTGGAGCTCCACCTACTGGTAAGTGAAAGGTCTGTGCGGCGCATTGCTAAAGAACTGTCACTTACCAGTAGGAGGAGCTCCCGGCCGGTCACAGACATCGCAGCATCAAGCAGGTAAGTATGAATCTTCTACTGTTGTACTATTGCTAAGTAACCATGGCAACCAGGGCTGCAGTAGCTTCCTGGTTGCCATGGTTACCGATCGGAGCCCCAGCGATTAAACTGGGACTCCGATCGGAACTCCGCTGCCACCAATGATGGGGGAGGGGGAATGGGAGGCCGCACACTGCCACCAATGTTGTTACTGCTATAGAGGGAGGGGGTCCGATGGGGGGCGCACACTGTGCCACCAACGATTTATTACAATAGAGGGAGGAAGCGGGGGGGCGCACACTGTGCCACCGACGATTTATAACAATAGAGGGAGGAAGGGCGGGCTCGATGGGGGGCGCACACTGTGCCACCAACGATTTATAACAATAGAGGGAGGAAGGGGGGGCCGGATGGGGGGCGCACACTGTGCCACCAACGATTTATTACACTAGAGGGAGGAAGGGGGGCCCGATGGGGGGCGCACACTGTGCCACCAACGATATTCAAACTGGGGAGGGGGGGGGGGGGGGGGTCTGCTGCCTGGCAGCCCTGAGCTCTTACAGGGGGATATGATAGTACAATTAACCCATTCAGGTGCCGCACCTGACGGGGTTAATTGTGCTATCATATCCCCCTGTAAAAGATCGGGTGCTGCCAGGCAGCAGGGGGCAGTCTTGTACAAAGTTTGTAGTGTATTCTAACTAGAAGTGTCCCCTTCACCATGGGAACGCCTCTGTGTTAGAATATACTGTCGGATATGAGTTTTCACGAAGTGAAAACTTAGATCTGAAAAAGCTTTTATGACAGACATATTTTTTTGACAGACAGGATACACGGATCACGGCCTCGGCTGCAAAACGGTGCATTTTCCGATTTTTCCACGGACCCATTGAAAGTCAATGGGTCAGCGAAAAAAAAACGGAAAACGGCACAACGGCCACGGATGCACACAACGGTCGTGTGCATGAGGCCTTAGAGTATGTTTACATGGCAGAAAATACACACTAGAAAAATCTTGCTTCAGAAATCCAAGGCTGATCCTCAAATTTCTGCCATAGATTTGTAGTCTGAATGCTGTGTGGACACCCACCACGGTTTAAAAATCCATGGCTATATAAATAGCAGTGCATATTCCTATTGAGGAAGAATGGGAGGTAGAATAGAAGCAGTCGGTGGAATGGATCAAAATCCGTGTAAAAAAAAACAAAAACCTTTGTGAACATGCCCTTAGAATACAAAAAAACGGTTCTGTGTCAGTTGTAGCTACAAATTGAGAATTTACCACCCCTACATAGAATGTCTGTTTTATAGCGAATGTATTGTTGTATCCAATGTGCACTGCTGATTTGAAGAATATAAATTAGTTTCAGGGGCATAATTATGGGTCCCATAGCAAAATAGCAGCATTAGGCCTCTTGCACACGACCGTATGGCTTTTTCTGTATTTTGCGGCCCGCAAAAAATACAGATGATGTCCGTGTGCATTCTGTATTTTGCGGAAAGGAACAGCTGGCCCCGGATAGACATCTTTGAACGGAAAAATGGAAATACGGAAACGTAAGGCTAAGGCATACGTACCTTCAGTTTTTTTTTTTTTTTTTGCGGATGCATTGAAATGAATGGTTCCGTATATGGAAAGCAAAAAAACGGAACGCAAGCGGCAAAAAAAACGTTTGTTTGCAAGTCCTCCAATGGAACCATTCATTTCAATGGACCTGCAAAAAAAAAACGGAAGGTACTTCATATGCCTTCCGTTTCTATATTTCCGTTCAAAGATAGAACATGTCCTATTATTGCCTGCTAATCACGTTCCGTGGCTCTATTCAAGTCAATGGTTCCGCCAAAAAAACTGAATGACTCCGGATGTCTTCCGTATCCGTTTTGTTTTTGCGGAACCATCTATTGAAAATGTTATGTCTAGCTCAATTTTTTTATGTACTTACTGTTTAAACATTATTGTATGCTTCCGTTTCCGATCCGCAAAAAATGGATCACAAACGGAAACACTACTGAAACAAAAAATCTGAAAAACTGATCTGTTTAAAATGGACCGCAAAACCATACGGTCCTGTGCAGGAGGCCTTAGGCTACTTTCACACTTGCGGTAGCCTTTTCTGGCAGGTTTTTCCGGCGGAGGAACAGCCTGCCAGATCCGGCAGGTTTTTCCCCCTGCCAGAAAAGGCTACCGCAAGTGTGAAAGTAGCCTTATACCAAAAGGCCACCATATTGTAATTTCCCACAAAACAGTACAATGTTCTTGCGCCAGCTTGGACCTCCAACCTCTGGGCCCTATAGCAAGTGCTATGGCTATTGTTAAGTCCATGATTTGTTCAGCTGGCACCTTGCTTCTTTTTGGCAAATTGATGCCCTCTTAGCACTTGTGACTTAGGCCTCATGCACATGAAAGTATATTCTTTCAGTGTCTGTTCCTTTTTTTTTGCGGACCGTATACGGAACCATTCATTTAAAAAAACTGACGTTTTTCCATCCGCATTACGGACAAGGATAGTACAGTTCTATCAAGGGACAGCTGTTCCGTTCTGCAAAATACGGAATGCACACGGGCGTAATCCGTATTTTTGGCGGATCCGTTTTTTGCGGATCGCAAAATACATACTGTGGTGTGCATGAGGCCTAACCTAGTGAGAGTTGCCATGTGTCATGTATATACTGTATACATATATTCTATATTTTGTTTCCAAATCAGTGCGTTCTGGCTGATTAGTGATAACAAAGAAATGGCTTATTTAAAGTGGTTTTTGAGGTGCGCATTAGTGTTCGAAAGGCTACTAATAGTAGAGCCCAGTAGGATATGCAGTATACTCCCCATTGGCGCTCAGTGGCTCTGCCACTTGTCTGTCCACACTTAGAGATAGCCGATCATGGAGCACAACTGCTGCACTGCTATGTTTGGCACAGCACATGACTCAGATTATAATGTGAGTGTACTGCAAAATATTTATCTAACCACTGTTATGGGCTTTTCTATATGTTTTTGGAATCTCAGAAAACCCCTTTAAAGTGGTCTTTGTAGACCTCACATATAATGCAAGTACCTTTGTTTTTGCACTTCATATCTTTACAGATGAATGCAACCAATGATGGGACCTACGTGTTTCTTAGTGGTTCCAAAGGATACATGGATTTTACCAAGATTGTGGAATGGAAAGGCGAAAGGTAGGGTTATCTTCTATAACAGGCATGCTCCACCTGCGGCCCTCCAGCTGTTGTAAAACTACAACTCCCACAATGCCCTGCTGTAGGCTGATAGCTGTAGTCTGTTCGGGCATGCTGGGAGTTGTAGTTTTGCAACAGCTGGAGGGCCGCAGGTTGAGCATGGCTGTTCTATAATAATATTTACATATACATATATACTAAGGTTCACACCTTTCATAAAGTGCCCTCAGAACATATTCCACAGTAAAGGGGATTCTTTACAGTAAGAGCAGTGAGACTATGGAACTCTCTGCCCGAGGAGGTGGTGATGGTGAGTACAATAAAGGAATTCAAGAGGGGCCTGGATGTATTTCTGGAGTATAATAATATTACAGGCAAATAGTTACTAGAGGGGGGTCGTTGATCCAGGGAGTTATTCTGATTGCCTTATTGGAGTCGGGAAGGAATTTTTCCACCATGATATGGAGACTTGGCTTCTATTGTTATTCTGCCTTCCTCTGGATGAACATTGCAGGATAATAGGTTTGACTAGATAGACTTGGGTCTTTTTTCCACCTTAATAACTATGGGGGTCATTTATCAAATTGGTGTAAAGTTGCCCATAGCAACCAATGAGATTCCTCCTTTCATCTCCCAAAGGAGCTGGCCATAATGAAAGGAGGAAGCTGATTGGTTGCTATGGGTAACTAAGCCAGTTCTACCAGTTTGATAAATGACCCCCTATGTTTCTGTGAATGACTTCTTCAAGAAATGGAAATCCTTTTAAAAGTTGTGCCGGTTTTAAGTTGTGTAATAAACCCTGAACTTTGTCAGACTGACCTGTTTGTTCAGTGACATGATATGGTATCTGATCTCCCGCCAATAAAATATATATATTTTTTTGTTTCCCAAGAAATCTCATGTGGTGGACATCAGACACATGCAATATGATTAATGGAACGGATGGAACGTCCTTTCACCCATTAATAGATAAAGATGATATCATTTACATGTTTTCATCAGACCTATGTAGGTAAGAAAAAAAATAACTTATAAGGCCCCCTACACAAATGAATTTGGTCTGGCCTGTTTTTGTTTATGGAAATTTTTTTGTACAGCATTCAGTATTTTATGTTCTTTTAGTGGAGTTTGTGAATGTTTTTTTTCTGGTGTTTTATTCTTTATAGAGAAATAGGTGTCAAAATGTCAGAACTTCAGAGCTTTGATATGTTTTTGTTTTTGTGTTTTTCACTTGTTTCATATTCCCATGGACTTTCAGCTAACGTGGAAAAAAAAATACAAAAAAAACACAGTTAGGCCTCCTCCACACGAACGTGTGCGCCCCGTGCAAATTGCGGGCCACAATGCACGAACACCGTCCGTGGGGCAGCCGCAGAGGATCGCGGACCCATTTACTTTATTGGCTCCGTGATCCGGCTGTTCTGCAAAAGATAGGACATGTTCTATCTTTTTGCGGAATGGAAGTACGGGCCGAAACCCCACGGAAGCATTCTGTTGTGCTTCCGTAGGGTTTCATCCTTGCTTACGTCGCACACCATTCCGCATCTCCGGATTTGCGGACCTATTAAAGTGAATGGGTCCGCATCCGTGATGCGGAATGCCCACGGAACAGCACCTTTGTATTGCGGATCCGCAAATATGGTCTGCAATACGGCAACAGGAAGCACACGTTGTTGTTCAAGAGGCCTTACAAAAAAATAATCACTAAGTCCATTAAAGTACACAAAAACACCACTGAAAATCTCTATGTGAACTGGCCACATGCCACAAAGCCACATGGACATGACCATATTCGTTTTGCGGTCCTCAAACTGCGGATCCACAAAATACGGATACCAGCTGTGTGCATTCCACAGTTTTCTCACACCCATTAGTAGCAATGGCTTTTCTGGTCTGCAAAAGAACAAGAATAGAGCATGTTCTATAATTTGCGGAATGGCCACATGGATGTGGACAGCAGACACATGACATCCGTGTGCTGTCCACATTTTTTGCAGACCCATAGAAATGAATGGGTCTGAGTGCAATCTGCAAAAATGTTGATGCAGACCAAAACTACTGTCGTGTGCATGAGGCCTAAATATACAATGCCAACAATACTATATGAGGTGCAGCTAGTCATTAACAGGCTTTTGTGTTTGCTGCAAGGTGTGGCTCTTTCTAAACAAAATTCATGATAGCATGGTTAGGAGGTTATTATTATTTTTTTATTAAAGAAGAACTCCCACAAAAATGTTTATGGTCTGACGTGTTAAAGGTTCATGATGTAATCTGTAGTGAAAGGTAATCTTATTACCAGTGACAGTGGGTGCCCTCAAACAATGCAGTGGTAGTCCTGTATAGACATTGCAGATGCAAGGCAACCTAACAAGATTGGGATATAGAGAGAAATGGATTATTATTATACAACTATATGGTATATGTACATGTGTTTCAGGGCTCCTGTCCACTTCTTCAGTAGCTTACAATATATACCGTATATATAAAAATGCTATATAGTTGCCAAGGACTTTACACACCCCTTCTTTTCCCTAGGTCTGTTTATGCGGTTTATGAAGCATCAGACAGTGTAAAGGGCATTCCCGTCTTCCGTTTTACCCCGCCAGCCAAGGTTTTTGCCAATGTTACTGTCAATCCAGACAATGCAGGATTTTGTGTGCCAGAGGGAAATTGCCTTCCATCGGGCCTACTCAATGTCAGTGCATGCAAGCAAGGTATGTAAAGCAGGTTGCTGATAGAAAGGCCTCTTTCACACAGGCGTCACGTGTGAGAGCCGGACAAGATGCGGGTGCGTTGCGGGAAAATGCACAATTTTTCAGCGCGAGTGTAAAGCGCTTTAATGCATTTTGCACGCGCATGAGAAAAATCGACATGTTTGGTACCCAGCCCCGAACCCGGACTTCTTCACAGAAGTTTGGATTTGGGATCGGTGTGGTGTAGCTTTTAATATTTTCCCTTATAACATGGTTATAAGGGAAAATAATAGCATTCTTAATACAGACTGCTTAGTAAACTGTCCATTGAGGGGTTAAAAATATTAAAAAATTGAACTCACCCCATCCACTTGATCGCGTAGCAGATCTCCTCTTCTTTCTACTTTCTTCAGGACCTGGCTAAAGGACCTTTGATGATGTCACTGCGCTCATTACATTGTCCTTCACCTGATCCTTCACCATGGTGATAAACCATGTGATGAGCGCAGTGACGTCACCACAGGTCCTTTAAAAAAAAAAAAAAAAAAAAAAAGAAGACATGCCAGGCTGAGCGTTCACGTGGATTAAGGTGAGTTTATTAATTGTTTTTTATTTTTTAGTTTCAAAAATCATTTATTTGAAGTTTTGTGATTCGAGAAAAAAATTACAGTAGATTAGTACAATACATATCAATACCACATTAGGAAGCATTAGCAGTATGTTTTGTCAGAAAAAAACTAACAATAAACACAACTCGGATCAATCATTACTAGAGAAAGACAAGTACAGTTTTGCAATCATCATGTTATAGCGTGAAGGTGTATCTAAGGTCCACAGAAAAAGTGGATGACAGCCACGGTTCCCAAACCTTCTCAAAAATAGTTATCGTATCCGACCTTATTGCTGTGAGTCTCTCACAAAGGAGCAACTTGTTAACCCTATCTGTAACCGCTTGCCTGCTAAGTGAGGGTGTGCGCCATTTGAAAGCAACGTGAATTCTCGCAGCTAGCAATATAAATTGCGACATTTTGAATTTGGGCGTGGATAACCCTGAAGGCTTGTCACCTGGTAGGCAATGGGGGATTGTAGCAGAATAGCTACAGCCTAAGGCAGTGGCGATTAGTGAGCAGATCTGATCCCAGAAGCGCTTCACCACAGGGCAGCTCCACCAAATGTGTAGCATCATACCATCCGCATCACACCCTCTAAAACATTTCGGAGAAACCTCAGGATACATAAGATGTAGCCTGGACGGTACCATGTATGTCCTATGTAGGATTTTTATAGAGGTTTCTGCCAGCGTAACTTGCCAGGAACCCTTCGTAAGCGTTTGTGACCGCTGAAACCATGTGGGGACAGAGGATTCTAATCCCATGTCATTTTCCCAAGCCAACATATAAGGAAGTTTTACCCCTTCTGGATAAACATCAATAAATCCATATATTCTAGATAGTAGACCCTGCTTATATAAGGAGTATGTGATCATTCTTTCAAAAGGGGCAAAATCTAGCTTTTGGGTTGGTCCAACCAATGACCTTAGAAAGGAGAAAATCCTGTTAACATTAAAATGTTCTCCTACAGGAGGAGAGTGTTTCCCCAAAAAGTCACCCTTGGATTCTAGAATACCCCTACGAAGGAATTTATGTAGAGAGCATAGGTGCTTGCTAATCCACCGGTGGAAGGACAGGAGATGCAAACCCGGGCGAAACAATGGATTACCAAAAATAGAGGTCAGCGGAGATGGCAAGGATTGTAGCTTATATTTGAAGCGCACTGACCTCCAAAGTATCAATAAGTAATGCGATAGGAGGGATGTGGTGCGGATGGTCGACGGCAGTGAGGGAACCATCCATATCAAGGCTGTCCAAGTATAAGGTGCCATGTTAGACGTCTCTAGAGAGACCCATAGTGGCTGTTTTTTCTTATCTAAGTGTGTTAAAAATAGTTGGGCCAGTCTTGCTGCTCTGTAATATTTCAAGAAGTCTGGGACAGATAAACCCCCCTGGGACTTTTTATATTTTTTAACCCCTCATCACTATTTTACTTTGCATTTTGTATTAAGAATGCTATTATTTTCCCTTATAACCATGTTATAAGGTAAAATAATAAAGATCGGGTCCCGATCGTCTCCTAGCAACCATGCGTGAAAATCGCACTGCATCCGCACTTGCTTGCGGATGCTTGCGATTTTCATGCAGCCCTAGCCACTTCTATGGGGACTGCGTTGAGTGAAAAATGCACAATATAGAGCTTGCTGCGATTTTCACACAATGCACCAGTGATGCGTGAGAATCACCGCTCATGTGCACAGCCCCATTGAAGTGAATGGGTCAGGATTCAGTGCGAGTGCAATACGTTCACCTCACGCATTGCACCCGCATGGAATTCTTGCCCGTGTGAAAGGGGCCAAAGGCATCACGTTTTTGGACAATTGAACCACATAAGGTCCATAGCTTGTATATTCCATTTCATATTGTACAAATGTTATACTGATGCGTCATGTCTCAAGGCATTTCCTCAGGCTAGAAGGCACACGGGGCAGTTTGCTGCTGTTTTTGATGCATTTTTTAGGCCTAGCCAGTCAGACATGTTCTTCTCTTTTTATATCCTTTCCTTGCTTTGGTGGACAGGCACTCAGTGGTCTCTGTTTCTGGATATCCATCAGGCCTTTTTTCTGTGTTTCTTTTGACAGGTGCTCCTATTATATTGTCCTCTCCCCATTTCTACCAAGCTGAAGAATCCGTCATTGCCAATGTAGTAGGAATGAATCCCAAGAAAGAATATCATGAAACATTTTTGGACATCAGTCCGGTATGGTAGCTACATAAGTAATCCAGTATTGACATGTTAAATGTGGTTCTCTCAGAAACCTTGTTGATAGCCTGTTCTTGAAATACACTGAAATCCGTGTGACATTTACCATGTTAGCATCCCCAAAATTGTTTTGATAAATTGGACCCTTTGGGAGTTTTAATAGATTAGCCCCATTGGGGCATATTTACTAATCCTGTCTAAAATGCAGACAACATAAACTTAGACAATTCCCTACAAAAAGACACCAGAGTCTCTATAGCTCAAAATATCTTTATTAAATGATTATATATAATGTAACATGATTAGCAGAGATGAAAAGCTACAATAAAAAGAAGGGCGGTCCCCCTGAGGGATGATATGACAATATAGGAGTAACTGCATACCCATCAGAGCACAGTACCCTCAGGAGAACCGCACACCCCAACGCACGTGATCACAACGCATTTCCGGCCAGACGCAGGCAGTGCATGGTGCGGAAAAAAGCTCAGGTGCATCTCATGACACCAGTACACATCGGTAGGCAATTTTCTTATTAGGCTGACAACGCTCTGATTGGTGAGCTACTTGTTTAAATACACACATTTCCAAGGAGAACCGCGCCCGCTGAGGAAGGCTTTGCCGAAACGTGCGTTGGGGTGTGTGGTTCTCCTGAGGGTACTGTGCTCTGATGGGTATGTAGTTACTCCATTACGTATTGGTTACTTGTTTGTGTAGGAGTTAGCCTCAGATATGGGAGATTATGTTTATATGTCCTGGCACCTGCCTTTTATTGCAATTTAGCAACTATTTGCTCATGTTACACTGGACTTATTGACTTATACTGCTCACAGCTACTCCTATAGATAATTAACTATTATATTGTCATACCATCCCTCAGGGGGACCACACTTCTTTTTATTGTGGCTTTTCATGCTAATCATTTTACATTATATATAATCATTTAATAAAGATATTTTTAATATTTTGAGCTATAGAGGCTCTGGAGTCTTTTTGTAGAGAATTGTTTTAGTATAGAGTTGGCTCTATTTTATGGGGTTTGCAAGGAAGTTTTTTTTATTTATGTTTTCATGTATAACCTTTATACATAAACTTAGACAAGCAGTCTAAAGATGCACCAGATTTATCTGACTATACAACGCCTATTGGATGGCTTACGTTGCACCAAATTTACGATAACAATAAGTCACACCGCAGTTCTGGGAAGCCAGGTCCCATTGCTGAACTGGAAAACTAGGTACAGTAGATTAGTCTTTTTCAGTTTATTTGCTTCATAAATGGGTCTAAAACTAGATGCGCCAGAATTGCCTCAGACTCCTACTACAAGGTTTAGGCGCACTCACATTAGCGTGTTGGCTCCACTTTGTTTGTTCCAAAATGGCTTAAAATGTGTATGATCTAAAATACCAAAATTACCTATTTTCATGGGACTGTCCTGCAAACTGGAACATAAAAGGTTGGAGCTTACATTAATTTGCCCAAAAACGTGGGCTTAAAATATCCCGTGATTTGGTTTTTACATGTTAGTAAGGCCATTCTAACTTCTTATCTTGGTATCAGGGAAGAAGCTTCAGGGATTGAACTTTTATAGGATATATTGCTGATATGTTGACAGACACGGTCACTTTCTGGTTGTACTTTGCCTTGTGTTCTAAGCAATAATGTGTACTAAGCAATACAAGAAAGATGTGTCACATTGTGTTATCCGTCACATGCTCATCCAGATACTTGTTTTTAAGCAGTTGAAACTAACAGAGGAAATGAATTATGGTAGGATTTATTCTCTTACTTAGTAACATAGTTTATAAGGCTGAAAAAAGACATCTGTCCATCCAGTTCAGCCTGTTATCCTGCAAGTTGATCCAGAGGAAGGCTCTTGTTCATCCTCTTAAAGGGGTTGTCCGGATTCAGAGCTGAACCCGGACATACCCATAATTTCACCCAGGCAGCCCCCCTGATGTTAGCATAGGAGCATTTCATGTTCCGATGCTCTCCCTTGCCCTGCGCAATCCAGCGATCTTTTATTTACAATAACACACTGCTGGGCGGAGGCTTCCGCCCAGCAGTGTGTTTGGTGATTTCACCGGCTCTGATGGGTGGGCTTTAGCGCTGCCCTAGCCTGTAAAACGGCTATAGTCTTCTACACCTTCTTTAGGTTTCACAATTCCCTGGGCAGCTGCTATTTTTACACCAATAGGTTGTCAGGCAGTGGGAAAAAAAAAAGTGCAGATTGACTTAGATTTAAAAAAACAACAACTGTACCTTCCAATCCCTTGCTGCTACTGTTTTAACACTTTCCAGGGCTTTCTCTCAACATAGGAAATGTGACTACCAAGCCAAACCCTGGCTGCAGCAGTTACCTGGCTTAACCACCTCCGGACCGCCTAACGCACATGTGCGTTCCGGAGGTGGCAGGGCTGCGCACAGTCACGCATATACGCGTCATCTCGCGATACGCGAGATTTCCTGTGAACGCGCGCACACAGGCGCGCGCGCTCACAGGAACGGAAGGTAAGCGAGTGGATCTCCAGCCTGCCAGCGGCGATCGCTCGCTGGCAGGCTGGAGATCCGAATTTTTTAACCCCTAACAGGTATATTAGACGCTGTTTTCATAACAGCGTCTAATATACCTCCTACCTGGTCCTCTGGTGGTCCCCTTTGTTAGGATCGACCACCAGAGGACTCAGGTAGGTCAGTACAGTCGCACCAAACACCACACTACACTACACCCCCCCCCCCCCCCCCGTCACTTATTAACCCCTTATAAACCCCTGATCACCCATGATCACCCCATATAAACTCCCTGATCACCCCCCTGTCATTGATCACCCCCCTGTCATTGATCACCGCCCTGTCAGGCTCCGTTCAGACGTCCGCATGATTTTTACGGATCCGATCCATGTATCCATGGATCCGTAAAAATCATGCGGAAGTCTGAATGGAGCCTTACAGGGGGGTGATCAATGACAGGCGGGTGATCACCCATATACACTCCCTGATCACCCCCTGTCATTGATCACCCCCCTGTCAGGCTCCATTCAGACGTCCGCATGATTTTTACGGATCCGATCCATGTATCCATGGATCCGTAAAAATCATGCGGACGTCTGAATGGAGCCTTACAGGGGGGGTGATCAGTGACAGGGGGGTGATCACCCTGATTACCCTGATCACCCCCTGTCATTGATAACCCCCCTGTAAGGCTCCATTCAGACGTCCGCATGCGTTCTGTGGATCCGATCCATGTATCCATGGATCCGTAAAAAATCATGCGGATGTCTGAATGGAGCCTTACAGGGGGGGGTGATCAGTGACAGGGGGGTGATCACCCTGATTACCCTGATCACCCCCTGTCATTGATAACCCCCCTGTAAGGCTCCATTCAGACGTCCGCATGCGTTCTGTGGATCCGATCCATGTATCCATGGATCTGTAAAAAATCATGCGGATGTCTGAATGGAGCCTTACAGGGGGGGTGATCAGTGACAGGGGGGTGATCACCCTGATTACCCTGATCACCCCCTGTCATTGATAACCCCCCTGTAAGGCTCCATTCAGATGTCCGCATGCGTTCTGTGGATCCGATACATGTATCCATGGATCCGTAAAAAATCATGCGGATGTCTGAATGGAGCCTTACAGGGGGGGTGATCAGTGACAGGGGGGTGATCACCCTGATTACCCTGATCACCCCCTGTCATTGATAACCCCCCTGTAAGGCTCCATTCAGACGTCCGCATGCGTTCTGTGGATCCGATCCATGTATCCATGGATCCGTAAAAAATCATGCGGATGTCTGAATGGAGCCTTACAGGGGGGGGTGATCAGTGACAGGGGGGTGATCACCCTGATTACCCTGATCACCCCCTGTCATTGATAACCCCCCTGTAAGGCTCCATTCAGACGTCCGCATGCGTTCTGTGGATCCGATCCATGTATCCATGGATCCGTAAAAAATCATGCGGATGTCTGAATGGAGCCTTACAGGGGGGGTGATCAGTGACAGGGGGGTGATCACCCTGATTACCCTGATCACCCCCTGTCATTGATAACCCCCCTGTAAGGCTCCATTCAGACGTCCGCATGCGTTCTGTGGATCCGATCCATGTATCCATGGATCCGTAAAAAATCATGCGGATGTCTGAATGGAGCCTTACAGGGGGGGGTGATCAGTGACAGGGGGGTGATCACCCTGATTACCCTGATCACCCCCTGTCATTGATAACCCCCCTGTAAGGCTCCATTCAGACGTCCGCATGCGTTCTGTGGATCCGATCCATGTATCCATGGATCCGTAAAAAATCATGCGGATGTCTGAATGGAGCCTTACAGGGGGGGTGATCAGTGACAGGGGGGTGATCACCCTGATTACCCTGATCACCCCCTGTCATTGATAACCCCCCTGTAAGGCTCCATTCAGACGTCCGCATGCGTTCTGTGGATCCGATACATGTATCCATGGATCCGTAAAAAATCATGCGGATGTCTGAATGGAGCCTTACAGGGGGGGTGATCAATGACAGGGGGGTGATCAGGGAGTCTATATGGGTGATCACCCCCCTGTCATTGATCACTCCCCCCCTGGTAAGGCTCCATTCAGCCATTTTTTTTGGCACAAGTTAGTGGAAATTTTTTGTCTGTTTTTGTTTTCGTTTTTTTCTTACTAAGTCTCATATTCCACTAACTTGTGTCAAAAAATAAAATCTCACATGGACGCACCATACCCCTCACGGAATCCAAATGCGTAAACATTTTTAGACATTTATATTCCAGACTTCTTCTCACGCTTTAGGGCCCCTAAAAAGCCAGGGCAGTATAAATACCCCACATGTGACCCCATTTCGGAAAGAAGACACCCCAAGGTATTCCGTGAGGGGCATATTGAGTCCATGAAAGATTGAAATTTTTGTCCTAAGTTAGCGGAAAGTGAGACTTTGTGAGAAAAAAAACAAAAAAAATCAATATCCGCTAACTTATGCAAAAAAAAAAAAAATTCTAGGAACTCGCCATGCCCCTCATTGAATACCTCGGGGTGTCTTCTTTCCAAAGTGGGGTCACATGTGGGGTATTTATACTGCCCTGGATTTTTAGGGGCCCTAAAGCATGAGAAGAAGTCTGGGATCCAAATGTCTAAAAATGCCCTCCTAAAAGGAATTTGGGCCCCTTTGCGCATCTAGGCTGCAAAAAAGTGTGACACATCTGGTATCGCCGTACTCAGGAGAAGTTGGGGAATGTGTTTTGGGGTGTCATTTTACATATACCCATGCTGGGTGAGAAAAATATCTTGGTCAAATGCCAACTTTGTATAAAAAAATGGGAAAAGTTGTCTTTTGCCAAGATATTTCTCTCACCCAGCATGGTTATATGTAAAATGACCCCCCAAAACACATTCCCCAACTTCTCCTGAGTACGGCGATACCAGATGTGTCACACTTTTTTGCAGCCAAGGTGGGCAAAGGGGCACCTTTCAGATTTCGCAGGCCATTTTTTACACATTTTGATTTCAAGGTACTTCTTACACATTTGGGCCCCTAAATTGCCAGGGCAGTATAACTATGCCACAAGTGACCCCATTTTGGAAAGAAGACACCCCAAGGTATTCCGTGGGGGGCACGGCGAGTTCCTAGAATTTTTTATTTTTTGTCACAATTTAGCGGAAAATGCTGATTTTTCTTTTTTTTTTCTTTTTTCCTTACAAAGTCTCATATTCCACTAACTTGCGACAAAAAATAAAAAATTCTAGGAACTCGCCATGCCCCTCACGGAATACCTTGGGGTGTCTTCTTTCCAAAATGGGGTCACTTGTGGGGTAGTTATACTGCCCTGGCAATTTAGGGGCCCAAATGTGTGAGAAGAACTTTGCAATCAAAATGTGTAAAAAATGCCCTGCAAAATCCGAAAGGTGCACTTTGGAATATGTGCCCCTTTGCCCACCTTGGCAGCAAAAAAGTGTGACACCTCTGGTATCGCCGTACTCAGGAGAAGTTGGGCAATGTGTTTTGGGGTGTCATTTTACATATACCCATGCTGGGTGAGAAAAATATCTTGGTCAAATGCCAACTTTGTATAAAAAAATTTGAAAAGTTGTCTTTTGCCAAGATATTTCTCTCACCCAGCATGGGTATATGTAAAATGACAGCCCAAAACACATTCCCCAACTTCTCCTGAGTACGGCGATACCAGATGTGTGACACTTTTTTGATGCCAAGGTGGGCAAAGGGGCACATATTCCAAAGTGCACCTTTCGGATTTCACCGGTCATTTTTTACAGATTTTGATTGCAAAGTACTTCTCACACATTTGGGCCCCTAAATTGCCAGGGCAGTATAACTACGCCACAAGTGACCCCATTTTGGAAAGAAGACACCCCAAGGTATTCCGTGAGGGGCATGGCGAGTTCCTAGAATTTTTTATTTTTTGTCGCAAGTTAGTGGAATATGAGACTTTGTAAGGAAAAAAGAGAAAAAAAAAAAATCATCATTTTCCGCTAACTTGTGACAAAAAATAAAAAATTCTAGGAACTCGCCATGCCCCTCACGGAATACCTTAGGGTGTCTTCTTTCCAAAATGGGGTCACTTGTGGCGTAGTTATACTGCCCTGGCAATTTAGGGGCCCAAATGTGTGAGAAGAACTTTGCAATCAAAATGTGTAAAAAATGCCCTGCAAAATCCGAAAGGTGCACTTTGGAATATGTGCCCCTTTGCCCACCTTGGCAGCAAAAAAGTGTGACACATCTGGTATCGCCGTACTCAGGAGAAGTTGGGCAATGTGTTTTGGGGTGTCATTTTACATATACCCATGCTGGGTGAGAAAAATATCTTGGTCAAATGCCAACTTTGTATAAAAAAATGGGAAAAGTTGTCTTTTGCCAAGATATTTCTCTCACCCAGCATGGGTATATGTAAAATGACACCCCAAAACACATTCCCCAACTTCTCCTGAGTACGGCGATACCAGATGTGTGACACTTTTTTGCAGCCAAGGTGGGCAAAGGGGCGCATATTCCAAAGTGCACCTTTCGGATTTCACCGGTCATTTCTTACACATTTTGATTGCAAAGTTCTTCTCACACATTTGGGCCCCTAAATTGCCAGGGCAGTATAACTACGCCACAAGTGACCCCATTTTGGAAAGAAGACACCCCAAGGTATTCTGTGAGGGGCATGGTGAGTTCCTAGAATTTTTTATTTTTTGTCGCAAGTTAGTGGAATATGAGACTTTGTAAGAAAAAAATAAAAATAAAAATCATCATCATTTTCCGCTAACTTGTGACAAAAAATAAAAAGTTCTATGAACTCACTATGCCCATCAGCGAATACCTTAGGGTGTCTACTTTCCGAAATGGGGTCATTTGTGGGGTTTTTCTACTGTTTGGGCATTGTAGAACCTCAGGAAACATGACAGGTGCTCAGAAAATCAGAGCCGTTTCAAAAAGCGGAAATTCACATTTTTGTACCATAGTTTGTAAATGCTATAACTTTTACCCAAACCATTTTTTTTTTGTCCAAACATTTTTTTTTTATCAAAGACATGTAGAACTATAAATTTAGCGAAAAATTATATATGGATGTCGTTTTTTTTGCAAAATTTCACAGCTGAAAGTGAAAAATGTCATTTTTTTGCAAAAAAAATCGTTACATTTTGATTAATAACAAAAAAAGTAAAAATGTCAGCAGCAATAAAATACCACCAAATGAAAGCTCCATTAGTGAGAAGAAAAGGAGGTAAAATTCATTTGGGTGGTAAGTTGCATGACCGAGCGATAAACGGTGAAAGTAGTGTAGTGCCGAAGTGTAAAAAGTGGCCTGGTCATGAAGGGGGTTTCACCTAGCGGGGCTGAAGTGGTTAACCAGTGATTGGCTGAGCAGTCACATTTTAGTATCGAGAGAAACCAAGAAGTAAAAAATGGTGCAGGACTAGAAAGCGGTTTTTCCTAACCCTTTTAACCTTTTAAGTAAGGACGCAACCTAGTCTGATACTAGTTATTCACTGTTCTTAACAAATGTCCCCCTAAATGTATGAATATATATATTTTTTTATTTATATATATATATATATATATATATATATATATATATAATGAAAAACAGGGTGGCACAACCTCAAGACAATGATGGGTGTACGGCCTGCTGGGACTAGTCAATCTCTTAACAATAGATAGAAAAAAGGCAGCACTCCAAAAAAATAAAAAAAAATAATAAATACTTTATTCACCTCAGTGGCAATGGCGACGTATCAGCTCTGTATCCAAGCTTGAGAAAGGCTCGGATACAGAGCCGAAACGTCGCCATTCCCACTGAGGTGAATAAAGTATTTTTTTTATTTTATTTTTGGAGTGCTGCCTTTTTTCTATATATATATACACACACACACACACACACACATTACTACATACATGACTATGGCATGCCTTTGGAACTGCTGACGCTCCCACTTATACACAGATGCTGAACACCCATGTTTATAGCCTGTGTGCTGGGAACTTCCTCTGTCATGTGCAACATTTGCACTTTGCCCAGCATTGGCATTGCAACACTGTGAGCAAGGGTCACCGGGATCTCAGGATGTAAGCCGAGTCACATGGACTGGTGACTACCTCACCACTCTTTCAGTTCCCTAAGAAGCAAATCTTACTCTGGCTACAGTTTCATCATTTAAAAACTTTATATTATGTCTTTGTCGCCCATAGCAAGCAATAACAGTACAGCTGTTACAAGCACACAATGAGACATAAAAGCTGTGCTGTGATCATTTTTCTTTTAGACAATTTACATAAATCTGGCCCTCTTCTCTTCGTAAATCTCCCCTATGTTTTTTTCTAGTCTTAATTGTTTTGCAATGTAGATTTGCATCGTGAAACATGTAAATTAGTTATTGTTTCAAACCAGTGGTGGGGGTTGAATTTCCATATAATCCTATTGATATTAATTAGTACTAATATTTCTATGATTCACATTCTGAAATATTAGCTGCATCACTCCACAATGTAAGTTATGTGCACATTACTCCAGCCAGTCCCTGGGTGTCTCTGTTTCCTGACTGCAGCAGTATAAGGTACACATGACACAGGGGGATACTAAGGACTGCTTTTCTATATTGCTGTGGTGATCCTTCTAAAAAGAAACCAAAAATTGGCCACTTTTCAAGCTGGCAAAATGTTATCACTCAGAATTAACTTCACTTGTTATCTTCATATAGGCACACCAAAGTTAAAGGGAACCTGTCATGTTAACCACGGTGTCTGAGCTGCAGGCAGCATGTTATAGAGCAGGAGGAGCTGAGCAGATTGTTATATAGATTTATGGGAAACGATTCAGTGTAACTTGTAACTTCCTTAAAGGGAACCTGTCACCTGGATTTTGTGTATAGAGCTGAGGACATGGGTTGCTAGATGGCCGCTAGCACAGCCGCGATATCCAGTCCCATAGCTCTGTGTGCTTTTATTGTGTAAAAAAAACGATTTGATACGTATGCAAATTAACCTGAGATGAGTCCTGTATGTGAGATGAGTCAGGGACAGGACTCATCTCAGGTTAATTTGCATACGTATCAAATCGTTTTTTTTACACAATAAAAGCACACAGAGCTATGGGGACTGGATATTGTGGATGTGCTAGCGGCCATCTAGCAACCCATGTCCTCAGCTCTATACACAAAATCCCGGTGACAGGTTCCCTTTAAAGGGGTTATCTCATGATTAATGTAAAAATGAAAATCCAATATCATGTAGTACATGACAATCTATTTGTAACAAAGCTAGAACCAGCCCTGCACCTCACATGGCTCCAGAGATCTCCCCATTTATTGCTCCGATTTATTTCAAGCTGGGCATGCACATTTTTAGGGGGCGTGTACTTTCTACTGCAGCTGGTGGCAGTTGAAGGATGGAACTGAGCATGTGCTTCCATCTCAGTGAGCAGGACAGAGAAAGTAGAAAAAGAGAAAACAGCAGGTGGCGCTATACAGATATGTTTTATTGAATAACTCAGTGGCTATGCAAAATTAAATAACATGCCATTAGAAAAGTATTCAGATCCAGGTGCATAGTTGCCCATAGCAAACAATCAGATTCCACCTTTTATTTTCCAAAGGAGCTGATTGGTTGCCTTGGACAACTAAGCCAGTTCTACTTTACACCAGTTTGATAAATCTCCCCCATAATATTTTTCGTGGAACAATCCCTTTAAATTCCTGGTTTTCCCACAAAACTACATATTCATCTGCTCAGCTCCTCTTGCTCTATAACATGCTGCCTGCAGATTGCACTGACTTTTCATGGTGTTAGGATCCCTTGAAGAATGGAGAACACGGTTCTTGAAAATAGAGAAGGTGGTTGTTTTGACTTGCTGAGCTAAAATGTATGATGCGGATATGTTGACACGCAGCAGTAATAGTGGTGCAGATTAGTACACAGTAGATACTATATGGATGTACATCTGTAAATACATGCTTCCAAAACCATGGCCACAATTGTATGTGAGTCCAAGAAAAGCCTGTAATATTGTAAAAGACAATAGGGGAGATTTATCAAAACTGGTGTAAAGGAAAATTGACTTAGTTGCTCATGAAAATAACAGGTGGGATCCGCTTGGTTCCTGGGGGCAACTAAGCCAGTTTTCTTTTACACCAGTTTAGATACCAGTGACTCTCCCCTAATGTGAATAGCTTTTTGACAGTTACATTATTCCACTTTTTTTTTTCAGCTCACTGGAATGGTAATTCGAGCCGCTAAGCGCATGCAGATCAATGTCTATGTCACAAAAATTCCTGAGTACGAGTAAGTATTCTGAATTATACTTTACCACAGCCATCAAACATCGGACTACACACATATAATAAATGTACACTGTATAACACAGGCTGATGCAGTGAAGTCACTACTGATGTAGGTTCGACAGCAGTACTGTAGGCCTCTGTATATACAGTACAGACCAAAAGTTTGGACACACCTTCTCATTCAAAGAGTTTTCTTTATTTTCATGACTATGAAAATTGTAGATTCACACTGAAGGCATCAAAACTATAAATTAACACATGTGGAATTATATACATAACAAAAAAGTGTGAAACAAAAGAAAATATGTCATATTCTAGGTTCTTCAAAGTAGCCACCTTTTGCTTTGATTACTGCTTTGCACACTCTTGGCATTCTCTTGATGAGCTTCAAGAGGTAGTCACCTGAAATGGTCTTCCAACAGTCTTGAAGGAGTTCCCAGAGATGCTTAGCACTTGTTGGCCCTTTTGCCTTCACTCTGCGGTCCAGCTCACCCCAAACCATCTCGATTGGGTTCAGGTCCGGTGACTGTGGAGGCCAGCCAGGTCATCTGGCGCAGCACCCCATCACTCTCCTTCATGGTCAAATAGCCCTTACACAGCCTGGAGGTGTGTTTGGGGTCATTGTCCTGTTGAAAAATAAATGATGGTCCAACTAAACGCAAACCGGATGGAATAGCATGCCACTGCAAGATGCTGTGGTAGCCTTGCTGGTTCAGTATGTCTTAAAATTTGAATAAATCCCCAACAGTGTCACCAGCAAAGCACCCCCACACCATCACACCTCCTCCTCCATGCTTCACGGTGGGAACCAGGCATGTAGAGTCCATCCGTTCACCTTTTCTGCGTCGCACAAAGACACGGTGGTTGGAACCAAAGATCTCAAATTTTGACTTATCAGACCAAAGCACAGATTTCTACTGGTCTAATGTCCATTCCTTGTGTTCTTTAGCCCAAACAAGTCTCTTCTGCTTGTTGCCTGTCCTTAGCAGTGGTTTCCTAGTAGATATTCTACCATGAAGGCCAGATTCACACAGTCTCCTGTTCTAGAGATGTGTCTGCTGCTAGAACTCTGTGTGGCATTGACCTGGTCCCTAATCTGAGCTGCTGTTAACCTGCGGTCCGCATGTGAGCCAGTTTCTTTGTAGCGCTTGATTGTTTTTGTGACTGCACTTGGGGACACTTTCAAAGTTTTCCCAATTTTTCGGACTGACTGACCTTCATTTCTTAAAGTAATGATGGCCACTCGTTTTTCTTTACTTAGCTGCTCTTTTCTTGCCATAATACAAATTCTAACAGTCTATTCAGTAGGACTATCAGCTGTGTATCCACCTGACTTCTCCACAACGCAACTGATGGTCCCAACCCCATTTATAAGGCAAGAAATCCCACTTATTAAACCTGGCAGGGCACACCTGTGAAGTGAAAACCATTTCAGGTGACTACCTCTTAAAGCTCATCAAGAGAATGCCAAGAGTGTGCAAACCTAGAATATGACATATTTTCAGTTGTTTCACACTTTTTTGTTATGTATATAATTCCACATATGTTAATTCATAGTTTTGATGCCTTCAGTGTGAATCTACAATTTTCATAGTCATGAAAATAAAGAAAACTCTTTGAATGAGAAGGTGTGTCCAAACTTTTGGTCTGTACTGTACATATTTGCCATGTTGGGGTAGAGTATGTAGGCCTATATACTTAGGAAATACTGACTCAGAGGACCTGTCTCCTCAGAAGATATCCCAACCATTGCAGGTGGTAGTAATTTACTCACTAATACGGCATTGGACTATAAGACGCACTCTAACAAAATATTTAGGGCAAAGGACACTGTTTAGAAAGGTACATTATGTAACTTATAATGTAATTTTCTTACTGGTGACTATATTGGTGAGGTTTTTTCTCCCTTCTGGCCTCAGCTGTGTCATGTGACTGGCACTTTGACTCTCCAACACCATGGACCACATTTATCATACAGATAAGCTACTTGGCACTTACACAAGTTGCGTTACTCAGCTGGCCAGGCCATACCACTTTCCAAAAAAGGGGACATGGCGAGGGAGGGGATGGGGCAACTGGCGCAGAAGAAAACTGAAATCTACTCCAGCCCCTGGCGCACGGACTGCCAGATGCTGCGTCTAATTTACCATTAGGCGTACACCGCATCATAAATCAGGTGCAGCATCTGGCAGCACAACTGGCAGATGCTGTGGGGCTATGATAAACCTATCCCTGTGTCTTATGTGTGGACAGGAAGTCCGTTTTTGTGTATTCATTCCTATGAAAATTACATTGAGGTTTCCATAGGAAAGAACAGAGAAACTGACTTCCTGTCCTCACATAAGACTCTGTGTTGGTCACATGACACAGCTCAGAACCAGAAGTGAGTGATAAACTCACAACTACAATCACCGGTAAGAAGACCCCAACTACATTTTATATCATACTAGCAGAAGGATCCGGCTTCGCACGGGTGTATTTAATCTATTTCATTTCATGTTTGTGTGTGTCTTTAAAAGATATCGACAGTATCCACTATAACAGTGACATCTACAGCACCCTGCCCCTTGACACTGACTCCCCCCCCTTCCCCCACACAGCCCCATCTTCTTAAAATGAGACCTCCACAGCAGCCCATCTCCTTAACTTTGACCTTCACAGAAGCCTGACTCTTTAACAGTGAGTTCCACAGCACCCCACCCCCTTGACTGACCTCAAAGGGAATTTGTAATCAGGATTACCCCTATAGAACCAGTTACATGTTATTGGAGGTCTCCCACAGCATGTCAGAAATATACCAGTGTGTAAGGCCTCTTTCACACTTGCGTTGTCCGGATCCGGCGTGTACTCCACTTGCCGGAATTACACGCCGGATCTGGAAAAACGCAAGTGTACTGAAAGCATTTGAAGACGGATCCGTCTTCAAAATGCGTTCAGTGTTACTATGGCAGCCAGGACGCTATTAAAGTCCTGGTTGCCATAGTAGGAGCGGGGAGCAGGGGAGCGGTATACTTACAGTCCGCGCGGCTCCCGGGGCGCTCCAGAGTGACGTCAGAGCGCCCCATGCGCATGGATGACGTGCCATGCGATCACGTCATCCATGTGCGTGGGGCGCCCTGACGTCACTCTGGAGCGCCCCGGGAGCCGCACGGACGGTCAGTATGCTTCTCCCCCGCTACACTTTACCATGGCTGCCAGTAGGGGTGGGCGGTATAGGCGATATAGGCGATATGCGATATGAATTTGGGCCACGATATGGATTTTCGCTATATCGCCGGACCGCGATATGATCGCGCGCACCATGTTCTGAGCCGGCCGGCACAGCGGAGGGAGGAGGAGGGAGTCTCTCCCTCCCCACTGTGCGCGGCTGCCGCTGAACACCAATGAGGACAGAGTAGGAGGAGGAGGGGAGGGACTGTGGCCACTGCACTACCAATGAATGTGCCGGCCATATCCCTCAGGGTCCCCCTCCTCCCCCCCATCATTGGTGGCAGTTTGCAGTTCCGATCGGAGCCCCAGCAGTGTAATGCTGGGGCTCCGATCGGTTACCATGGCAGCCAGGAGTCACGCTGCTGAAGTCCTGGCTGCCATGGTATGTTAGTGAGCAGAGAGCAGCGCATTATACTCACGTGCGCTGTGGCCGGCGGTCGCTCCTTCTTCTGTCTGTGCGGCGGATAGCTAATGCTTACAGCATTAGCAATGCGCCGCACAGACCTATGAGAAGAAGGAGCGACCGGCGGCCACAGCGCACGTGAGTATAATGCGCTGCTCTCTGCTCACTAACATACCATGGCAGCCAGGACTTCAGCAGCGTGACTCCTGGCTGCCATGGTAACCGATCGGAGCCCCAGCATTACACTGCGGGGGCTCCGATCGGAACTGCAAACTGCCACCAATGATGGGGGGGAGGAGGGGGACCCTGTGGCCACTGCCACCAATGATTAATACTGGGGAGGGGGGGTTTGCGTTACCAGAGGGGGCAGATCAGAGGCTGGGGAAGGGAGGCAGATCAGAGGCTGGGGAGAAGATCAGAGGCTGGGGAGAAGATCAGAGGCTGGGGAGAAGATCAGAGGCTGGGGAAGGGGGGCAGATCAGAGGCTGGGGAGAAGATCAGAGGCTGGGGAAGGGGGGCAGAGGAGAGGCTGGGGAAGGGGGGCAGAGGAGAGGCTGGGGAAGGGGGGCAGATCAGAGGCTGGGGAAGGGGGGCAGATCAGAGGCTGGGGAAGGGGGGCAGATCAGAGGCTGGGGAAGGGGGGCAGATCAGAGGCTGGGGAAGGGGGGCAGATCAGAGGCTGGGGAAGGGGGGCAGATCAGAGGCTGGGGGGGGGGGGCAGATCAGAGGCTGCGGGGGGCAGATCAGAGGCTGCCGCCATGGTCAGCTCCCTGCTGTTGTGTGCACTATGCACAGGGCAGCAGGGAGAGTGTAAAGTCCTATTCACCCTAATAGAGCTCTATTAGGGTGAATATGACAAGGGTTCTAGCCCTTAAGGAGGCCAATAGTTAATAAATAAAAAGTAAAAAATAAATAAAATTTAAACCCCCCCCCCCCCCCCCCAATATAGAAAACAATATATCGCAATATATATCGCATATCGCACATGCTTAAAATTATATCGCAATATAGATTTTAGGCCATATCGCCCACCCCTAGCTGCCAGGACTTTAGCATCCCGGCAGCCATGGTAACCATTCAGAAAAAGCTAAACGTCGGATCCGGCAATGCGCCGAAACGACGTTTAGCTTAAGGCCGGATCCGGATCAATGCCTTTCAATGGGCATTAATTCCGGATCCGGCCTTGCGGCAAGTCTTCAGGATTTTTGGCCGGAGCAAAAAGCGTAGCATGCTGCGGTATTTTCTCCGGCCAAAAAACTTTCCGTTCCGGAACTGAAGACATCCTGATGCATCCTGAACGGATTTCACTCCATTCAGAATGCATTAGGATAAAACTGATCAGGATTCTGAACGCAGGTGTGAAAGAGCCCTAAATTGACTGCTGTAGTTTTGCAGAAAAAAAGATTGCAGAAAAAAACTGACTGGTAGGACCGCCCCTTGGGCTCTTCACAGTTCATTTGCATACATATATCAATAATTTTTTTCTGCAATACTACAGCAGTCATAATTTACATACTGGTATATTTCTGACATGCTGTGGGATACCTCCAACAACATGTAATTGGCTCTATAGGGGTAATCCTGGTGACTGAATCCCTTTAAATGTTGTCATCAGATGGCATGTATCTGGAAAGGAATACATTAGGTAGAGAACCTAATAAAATAGTTTTGTGTTTACCGAGCAACTTGCTTAGGGGTTCGCCAAAAGACAGCAATAGCAAAACCTTTTATAGTAGGAATGAGGTAGCTGTAGAGACATTTGGAGGGGTTACCCACTGGTAACAATGTTGGACTTAGGCTACTTTCACACTTGCGCTAGCAGAGTCTGGCAGAGGAACAGCCTGCCTGATCCGTACTAACGCTAGCCTATGTGTTGGGCCGGGGGTCTGGCCGCAGCACGGCAAACATGCCGAGAGCAAGCTGTGGTTTTTGTCTGGCCACCTCTCGGCATATTTGGGACCCCCGTCCCGTCCCCATTATAGTGAGTGGGGCCGGAGCGGACTTCTGGCTGCACACATGGGCTAGCGTAAGTATAGATCAGGCAGGCTGTTCCCCTGCCGGACCCTGCTAGTGCTAATGTGAAAGTAGCTTTACTCATCTAAGTTTTTTAATTTACCAAACGATCTGCCATAAAATCATGTTCCTATGGTTCCAAATCTGTCTTTTTCACAAATACTTTTTTTTTTTATGTTTACTTTCAGAATCACTCAGAAAATACAAACTCTGTATTTCCCAGTAATGTATCTGAATGAGGTAAGAACGTTTGATCCCTGTGAGGACTCTAAGTAGTAGGACCCTGGCAAAGAGTACATTCATGCTTTATCCAGTTTACTTTTTTGTATACCTCTGGAGACAAACTGAATAGACATCTATAAGGTTCTGTACTGAACAGATGTAAAAAAATAAATCAGGAGTTATGACAGTAATGACTCTACATGTCATGTTCTAAGGGTCGACAGAACCCCTGAACATATCACAAGCATGCAAAAACCAGGCAAATGGATCAGAGAAGACAAACGAGACTTTATTAAACATGGGCATTGTTTCTTATGGGAAATACTGATTAATTTGGTGATAGTATCCATATACCAAGTCATCTAAATTACAATATACATTGGCGAATGCCTGCAATTTTACCACACATTTCTATCTACATCTACTACAGAAAAGGTCTGGGTTTTACGAAATAATTTATGTAACATTTCACCCCCCAGAGTGTCTTGATTGATGACGAGTCTGCTGGAAAACTCAAGTCTGTTCTTCTGGAAGCCAGAGTGCTAGCTAATGTTCCTTTTATCATCATGGCACTTGGGATTATATTTGGCATAGTATTTGTTGTACTTGTTTGCCGTCCATCCAGAACACGGGAGGAGGTGAGTTTCCAATAATATATATAACATGTACTGTAAAGAAGCATTAAATGGTCAGAAATACAGTGCACATTGTTACATTGATTCTGACTCAAAAATGGTGACAGATACTCTTTAAGGCTAGAGCTACACGGAGACATGTGCCACGTGAAAAAAAGTGTACATTGCGACAAGTGTTGCGTGACATTCATTGTAATGAGTCTGTTGTGTCGCACTGCGACTGCAAAGCAACAATCGCCCAAAAATTCAACTTGGATGGATTTTTTTTTGACTGTCGTGTCGCAGTCGCAGCATGTCACAGTGTGACACTATGGACTATCATTATAAAAAAGGTTGCATGACTTCTCTGCGACAAGAAGTCACGTAACACATGTCGTTGTGCAGCCCTGGCCTTAACAGGGGCTGGCCAAATTTCAAGAGCTAGGTGGCCAGTGCACATGCATATTTGCTGCTGGTGTCCATCTTTTTTTTCTGTTGAAACTAGTGAAGAGCGAAGCGAGCTTTGGATGCTACATCCGAAGACGCTTCATTCAAAACTTCGGATTAATACAGTATGGAGGTACAGTATTAAAGTGTATGGGGTCCGATGAGCTGAAGTCAGTTATTCGCGAAGTTACGCTAGGCTTCGTTGGATAACTTGGGTAGTTTATTTTTACAGTGGAAAACCACTTTAAAACTTGGAACCGAACTCGGCTTCGGTTCCAACTAGTACCTCGGAACCGAAGCAGAGTTTGGCAGACTAACATTTTATGTTATAAGAGGGGCTCATTAGTATGTTGGCGATTTGTAGTATTTTATCTTCTTACCTTCATTTTACAACACAACGTCAGCCAAAATGATAGTTCAGTTTTTTAAAATTTAACAAGGAACTATCATTTTGGCGACAAAAGACAGGCAGTCATCTAAAAAGAAGTTGGCCATGAGTATGGCAACCATTAACACCACGCTTGTGAAGTCTCTTTTATGTGAGAGATGAACCAGTAGGTCTTACTGTAGATATAAGAAGATATTGTTTCATGAGTATAACTGTAATCATGTCTCACCTTGTGTTATTTAGAGCACAGAAGAAGAGAGAGGACCACTTATAAGAACATCTTAATTTAATGTAGAAATACTAAAAAATGAACTATGCAAGATCATTGATATCTGCCTGGACTAGAAAATGGAGATTTTTTGAGGGGCTTAGACAGAGACCCCAGCTAGAAGATGCCTTGTACCCGAGTGATGTCTATTGGAGATCTTGGTGACATACCCATATCCTCTACCTTACCACTATAAAATACTAAGCACATGTTAATATACACATTTACTAAGCGTTGATCTGACTCATTTGATGAAAAGTAACAATTCACTGTGATACCAGAGTGGTGAAACCATGCTCTCCTTAAAGTTCACTGTATACAGTTTGGCACAAAGTCGGACTACCGATTTGGCACACTGCATGCAGGATTTGACTACAAGATGATTCCTATCTAGCTGCAAAATAGTGATTGTCTGCTATGCTGTTCTACCCAGTAACTAAAACGGAAAAACTTACGGTACATTAAGATTCATGACTAGGTTGTTGAGACTGTAACCGATCTGAGACCACATCTTGAGAAATCTACATGACTTGTGAAATAATATTCTTCATAATTGTGATCTTCAAGGGGTTTTCCAGTGAAATAAAAAGAGTTGGGTAAGAGACCTAAAAACATAAAAGAAGTGATACTCCCCTCCACCAGTTCCACCACCACAGCAGTTCCAAAGCTGCCTGGATCCTTGATGTCCTCTACTTCCATTTCATGTCCAAACATGCAGGAAATGCCCCGTATAGCTCTCTCAGCCAAACACTGGCTGCACAGGTGACCCACCACACCCAGTGACTGGCAGAGAGGGCATTTGGAGGCATTTCCTGTGGGTCAACACTGGGTCAAGTAGAAGGGACCTGAGCTGTGGCAGGGAGGTATGGCTTCTTTTATGTTAAGTCATGCAGACCTCTTTGACAACTATTTTTGTTTCACTGGACAACTCCTTTAAATGAAACGCATCAACAGAAGTTTTTATTTTTTGTGTTTTTTAATATTCAAATTTTCACTTTGGACAGTAGAGCAATCGCTTCTTAAGCTGACAATTATTTTTTTCTGCAGCTCACTGTCAGCTTTAGGCCTCATGCACACGGCGTAGTTATGGTCCGCATTCGAGCCGCAGTATTTGCGGCTTGAATGCAGACCCATTCACTTCAATGGGGCCGCAAAAGATAAGGACAGCACTCCGTGTGCTTTCCGCATCTGTTGCTCCGTTCCGTGGTCCGCAAAAAAAATATAACCTGTCCTATTCTTGTCCCTTTTGCGGACAAGAATAGGCAGTTATATTAATGGCTGTCCGCGCCGTTCTGCAAATTGCGGAACGCACACAGACGCCATCCGTGTTTTGCGGATCCGCAATTTGCGGACAGCAAAACACACAACGGCCGTGTGCATGAGGCCTTACTATGTAGACTGGGGCAGGGTCAGTGGAGGACAGTAGATTCCATTTATTTTATTCTTTTACATAGCACATATTCTGCAGCGCTGTACAGAGATTGGTATCACTCCGGTCCCTATTGGGACTTACAATGTAAATTTGAACCCAGGATGCCAGCAACCATGGAGCCACACTGCTGCTTCAACTTCAAACTACAACTTTTATTAGCACCACTATATGCACAGGCTGTGCATTCATTTCCCCCTTTGCTCCCAGATCCATTTGCTGCTTTATTTCTCTTGTACATACCGTACGTAAAAAAGGGTGCCCACTTAATTTTTTTATGTTGTGGGAATATAATTATGTGCAACTTTCTAATATATAGTGATCAGTGCGGTTTTCTTCCTTTGTGATGCACTGCCCACTTGTCAGTACAGCCCAAGTATTCCTGTCCTGAACATGGCTGCTGATAGAGTCACCAGACATGCCCATCGGCTTCTAACATTGACAAACGCTACACATGGGAAACTAGCACATGCAATGTTTTTCTATAGAGATGGCTGTACCGACAAGCCACTGCGTTTCACAAAGACAGAAGAGAAAATCAACACTAATCTTCTAATAGCTATATAGTACGTTCCACATAATCTTCTGTTAAAATCAATATGAAATGCATGACTCATTCAGAAAAATTGGGAGAGTTTATGCAAATTAGACATATCCATGTACAGCACATCTCTGTATTCTGTCGTCCTGTCCTGATTCCAGATTATGGAGCTCTATTAGAGTCAGTGTAGTCACAACATGGAAGACACATACACTGCTTTCATGCAGTTTCTATCTTCCTAATCTGCGGTTCCCACCACTTTTTGGTATGTAATATCTTGGTACATAGCACATTTGCAAATTCTTCTGTCCAAATTGTCCTCCCCACTGCTGACCATCATTATGTAGGTCCTGTGCCATCATTGTATGGGCACAGTCTGCTGGGAGCTAATTTTGGTTGTGTGACACTAGTAAAAGGGATGAGACATTGGAAACATTTACTGTGGCACGAGCTTCAATGTTTCCATGATGGGGGCTATTGAATGACAACTAACTATTTTAGTTTTTTCCCAAAAGGCACCCCCTATAGATATAGGCTTTAGGCTAGGGCTACATGGCGACGTACGAAAAAGGGTACAACTACACTGCGACATGTGCTGCACAACACTTTTTTATAATGATAGTCAATGGTGTCGCACTGCAACATACTGCAACCTGAGGGTGGCACAGAAATCGAACTTGGATGGATTTTTGGCGACTGTCGTGTCGCAGTGCAACACCATAGATTATCATTATAAAAAATGTTGTGCAACTTTTCTGCGACACGTCGCCATGTAGCTCTAGCCTAATGGGGTTATCCAAGACTTAAGAAACTCCCCACAATACCCAGACCCGCAGTGCTTACCATACTGAACTGGTCCCCGCTGCCGGTTTCCTTCCCGATTCATGGCCGTCTCCACATCTTGTCACATGTGATCTATTGACTGCAGCAGAGAGAGGAGATGGCTGTGGCAGGATCGGGAATGAAACTGGCAGAGGGGACCAGGTAAGTGTAGTCAGAACAGTGGGTCTGGGCATTGTAGGGGGGTTGCTAAGTCTTGGATAACCCCTTTAATATTCAGTTCTTCTAAGGAGTACATGTCACCTCTCCTGCCATGTTCGTTTTAGTAACTACTTACATTCCCCAAGTAATAACAATCCTGGAGCATCTATTCTTATGAATCTATGTCGCACCATTCATGTTATTTCTTCGAGAAGTTGTGAATGAATTGCTAACAGTTTGCAATAAAGGTCCAGATGGATGTTACGAGTTAGGGGGGTGTTCCCTGCACAGTCTGATGCTGGCAGCACTGACTGGATAGTGTGCAGGGACATACCTCCACCTGATAACACCCATCTGGACCTTCACTGCAAACTGCTAGCAATTCACTTATAACCTAGCTGGAATAATAAAGGAATGGTACAACAAAAAGTCATAAGAATCAAAAAAACAGGAGTGGTATAAAAGATGGGGACTGCGATCATTGTTTTTTCCACACTGAAAGAGAGTGTTCTGCTTGCTAGGGACTACAAGGTCACCTCTTCCTGATATGAAGCTGTTTACTTGTCTACAGACAATATATGTTTATGTTCTGCATGACGCTTACATACAGCATTAACAGTCATATGTCTACAATGTGTTTTTTTTTTTTGCTATGGTTCTCAAGGTAAGGCTATATTGACACGATTGTGTACGTTTGGAGGTCTGCAAAACGCAGATACCGGGTGTGTGCGCATCCCGCACTTTTCATGGGCCCTATTGAGGAAATGCCTATTCTTCTCTGCAAAACGGTTTTCTATCATTTGCAGACATCCATGTGCTCTCCGTGTTGTTTGCAGCCTGATAGAAATGAATAGGTCTGTGTGCGATTCCCAAAAGAATGGGGATCAGACACGGACCGAAAATACGGTTGCGTGCATGTAGCCTAAAGCATATGATTACAATAACACAATTACAATTTAGTCTAATGTAAAAATCTCAATAAAATGTAACATTTCTCATGCAAATAAAGACAATTTATAGAGATTGTGTTTCAATTTTTTATTTTTAACTTCTTCTGTTGATCACATGAACAAAGCCTTGGTAAATTGCAGTGGTCCCCAACTGCTTAAGGGCCACAGTTCTTGAGCCCCACATTTGTGCTTCCATAGCTGTTCCATCTGCCAATATTCATCAGGAATTACTAAACCTGGCTTCAAGGCTGGCGCCATAGAATTGATGCCAGGTCACACACAATGCCATCAGCACACATTCAGTACTGTAGAAGTGGACTAACATTTTCTGTTAGGCCTCTTTCACACTTGCGTTGTCCGGATCCGGCGTGTACTCCACTTGCCGGAATTACACGCCGGATCCGGAAAAACGCAAGTGTACTGAAAGCATTTGAAGACGGATCCGTCTTCAAAATGCTTTCAGTGTTACTATGGCACCCAGGACTCTATTAAAGTCCTGGTTGCCATGCGGGGAGCGGGGGAGCGGCATACTTACAGTCCGCGCTCCAGAATGACGTCAGAGCGCCCCATGCGCATGGATGACGTGCCATGCGATCACGTCATCCGTGCGCCTTGACGTCACTCTGGAGCGCCCCGGGAGCCGCACGGACGGTAAGTATGCTGCTCCCTCGCTCCCCACTACACTTTACCATGGCTGCCAGGACTTTAGCGTCCCGGCAGCCATGGTAACCACTCTAAAAAAGCTAAACGTCGGATCCGGCAATGCCGAAACAACGTTTAGCTTAAGGCCGGATCCGGATCAATGCCTTTCAATGGGCATTCATTCCGGATCCGGCCTTGCGGCAAGTCTTCAGGATTTTTGGCCGGAGCAAAAAGCGCAGCATGCTGCGGTATTTTCTCCGGCCCAAAAAACGTTCCGGTCCTGAACTGAAGACATCCTGATGCATCCTGAACGGATTTCACTCCATTCAGAATGCATTAGGATAAAACTGATCAGGATTCTGCCGGCATAGAGCCCCGACGACGGAACTCTATGCCGGAAGAAAAGAACGCAAGTGTGAAAGAGCCCTTAGTTATTACGCTTGTTGTTATTGGTGATAGGCTGTACACTGTTAATACAATTACCATTACATCTTGCTATAATACACCTTCCAAGGTGAGAAAACAGGTTGTCAATGTATATCCTTGCATAAGTAAATGCTTATTTTGTTTTGTGCTTGCTGTATAACATATAAATGGCTTTTCAAGGCTCACTAAGACAACACATTCTTAAAACAAAGTCATCACGGTGGTCAACTGATCAATGCCGGTCCTGCTTCTCTAATCCCTGGCGATCAGCTGGCATGTCAGGGGCACCTGCGCCTAGCCAATTACACTGACTGACTTATTATTAAATAACGCACCAAGAAGAAGTTGTAATCAGATGAAACCTAAACGTAATAGAGAACACTATACAAGTCTATAGTACACTATTGGGCTGCCTCTAGCCTGGATACAAGATGAGATATAGTTGGGCATGGACAGGTTCTGTATGGTATCCTGCGGCACATTTGCCCACAGATGTTACAGCTGGGCCTGTAGGTCCTGAAGCTGGCGTCCCAACTGGTCCTATAAATATTTGACTGGCGACCAGCCAGGCAAGAAAGTGTTGCAATCTGGTGGACACATTCCTGGGAAACCTTAGCTGGGTGTGGGTGAGCATTATCCTGCTGAAAAATGCCAGTTGGAAGCCCTGCCATGAGAGGCAACACATGTGGTCGCAGGGGACTGTTTGCTGTGTGTGCATGCCTAGATGGAGGGTAGTTTGCTAAAATGACGATCCTGCTTCTCTCAGTCCAAAGATGCACAACTTTTCAAAGTCTGTCAACTGGCAAAATCCCAACACGTACATTAAATGTATCCATAGGCCAAAAGAGGGCTCAATCAGGTTGGTATATGGTGTGCTGTTCCATACAGAGGCATCCGGTAAAAAATGTATACCGTGCAGCATACTTTTTTTTTTTTTTTTAAACATGGGAGCCTGTTGGTGATGGAAGTCACCATATGACTATTCAGCCACTACAAGGAAAATCTATAGGAGGGCAGAGCTTCCAACAACAATTACAGCCTCACATGTGCCCACAAAGGTACCAGAACTGATGGTGGGGGCATGGCAGGCGCTGACATCATAATGGATGTTGGGCATATCAACTTAACGCTAAGACCCATGAGGTTGCTGCCATAGGGACTGACATCATGTCTTGAGTACATCAGTGTCTGATAAAGTCATCTGGAGCGTTGTCAGGTACATTTCTATGTTCACACTGTATGGGCTTTGTATGGTGCTATGAAATAATGGAGGGGTGGTAGTGGAACGCTGCAAATGACACCAGAAAGAAAGATGACAACCTGTTACTGTCGTCTCTGCTCCTGTACTGCCTCCAGTGACGCCAGGTTAGATACAGAGGCTTTTCTTCATGTTATAACCCCACCTACCAATCAGCGATGATATGTTGGTCCTGGCACCTTACCAGGACATTTTTCAACTCTGACTCAAATGCTTACTGCCATCTGAATTGCAAAGCGGTTTAGTCTGGTGAATATGAGATGACAATGATGTGCGTGTAGACAGAAGTGGTTCTGTACAGCCTGATCTTTTATAATTAGTAGTGATTTGTGCATATAAAGATCTGCTTGGGTCTGACCTCACCACACATGATTTTATATGCATTTATTACGAAGCGTTAGGCTTCAAGGAAAACGGGGTGCTCTCCTAGAATACTAAAAGTAGCACCACTATAATCTCCAACTATCAGAAGAAATAATACATTGTGACAAGAAATAAATCAATGGCCGTAGATAGCATGCCCCCAAACCTCCCTTCTACAGTGCTGGCACAGCATGTGTTAGGCTACTATCATATTAGCGGCAGCCTTCTCCGGCACACTGTTCCAGCGGGTGAACAGCTTGTTGGATCCGGGCTGCCGCTAGTGCACTGTGCCGCTGGAAGTCCGCTCCAATCACTATAATGGGGGCAGGCCGCAGCACGGCAAACATGCCAGGAGGCAGCCGGAATAAAACTACGACATAGTGCACTAGCGGCAGCACGGATCCGGCAGGCTGTTTACCCGCCAGAATAACCTGCCGGAGAAAGCTGCAACTAGTGTGAAAGTAGCCTTAGTCTTGCACTGGGAATAATGCTGCTGTCAGTGGGGAGGAGAAGGGTTAGTGCTGCTGTCAGTAGGGGAGGGGAAGGGCTAGTGCTGCTGCCAGTAGGGGGAGTAGAAGGGGTAGTAGAGGAAGTGGGACGGTTGCTGCCAGTTGGGAAGGAGGGGAAGTTCTGCTACTAGTTGGGGAGTTAGGAAGGGGAACAATGCTGCTGCCAGTGGAACTACATTATGGTAATTGACATTGTAGTATTTTGTTGGCACTGCTGGGGAGATATTTTGAGCTGCATTTTGGTATGTGGTATGTGGTACTTTTGGGGGTGGGGGTGGGGGGGTATTTAGTGCTGCACCGTGGCATTTGTTTGCCACTGCTGGAGAGGTATTTTGTGCTGCACTGTGGTACTCAGCATTGCTGGGAAGGTATGTTATGCTGCACTATAGTATATGTTGCTGCCATGTAGGTAATTTGTGCTGCACCGTGCTATTTAGCTGGTGCTGCTAGAAAGATATTTTCTGGTGTACTGTGGTATATGACACTGTTGGGTTGGTATTTTGTCCTGCACTTTGGTATCTGGTGCTGCTAGGGTATTTGGTGTGGAGGTTTTTGTGGTGCTACATTGTGGATTTTGCCCCTGTTGGGGAGGCCTTTTATGCTGCACTGTGGTATTTGTGCTGCACTGTGATAGTTGTCACTGCTGCATACTTACCAACATTTAGTTAGTACATTTGGGGCATTTAAGTCCCGCTCCATTTGGGAACAATTGGTTTACATACACATCACCTGTTTTCAAGACAGGAAAAGTCGACTGTCTCTGAAAATTTGAGACAATCTGGCAAATTCATGATTTTTCTGCTGTGCCTCACTGTTATTTGGCGTTGCTAGGGATTTATTTTGTGCTGCACTGTGGTATTTGGTGCTGCTGGGGAGGTATTTTGTGCTGCACTGTGGTATTTGGTGCTGCTGGGGAGGTATTTTGTGCTGCACTGTGGTATTTGGTGCTGCTGGGGAGGTACTTTGTACTGCACTGTGGTATTTGGTGCTGCTGGGGAGGTATTTTGTGCTGCACTGTGGTATTTGGTGCTGCTAGGAAGGTACTTTGTGCTGCACTGTGGTATTTGGTGCTGCTAGGAAGGTACTTTGTACTGCACTGTGGTATTTGGTGCTGCTGGGGAGGTCATTTGTGCTGCACTGTGGTATTTGGTGCTGCTGGGGAGGTACTTTGTGCTGCACTGTGGTATTTGGTGCTGCTAGGAAGGTACTTTGTACTGCACTGTGGTATTTGGTGCTGCTGGGGAGGTATTTTGTCCTGCACTGTGGTACTTGGTGCTGCTGGGGAGGTCATTTGTGCTGCACTACGGTATTTGGTGCTGCTGGGGAGGTACTTTGTGCTGCACTGTGGTATTTGGTGCTGCTAGGAAGGTACTTTGTGCTGCACTGTGGTATTTGGTGCTGCTAGGAAGGTACTTTGTACTGCACTGTGGTATTTGGTGCTGCTAGGGAGGTCATTTGTGCTGCACTGTGGTATTTGGTGCTGCTGGGGAGGTCATTTGTGCGCACTGTGGTATTTGGTGCTGCTGGGGAGGTCATTTGTGCTGCACTGTGGTATTTGGTGCTGCTGGGAAGGTCATTTGTGCTGTACTGTGGTATTTGGTGCTGCTGGGGAGGTACTTTGTACTGCACTGTGGTATTTGGTGCTGCTGGGAAGGTCATTTGTGCGCACTGTGGTATTTGGTGCTGCTAGGAAGGTACTTTGTACTGCACTGTGGTATTTGGTGCTGCTGGGAAGGTCATTTGTGCGCACTGTGGTATTTGGTGCTGCTGCGGAGGTCATTTGTGCTGCACTGTGGTATTTGGTGCTGCTGGGGAGGTACTTTGTGCTGCACTGTGGTATTTGGTGCTGCTGGGGAGGTACTTTGTGCTGCACTGTGGTATTTGGTGCTGCTGGGCTGGTACTTTGTGCTGCACTGTGGTATTTGGTGCTGCTGGGGAGGTACTTTGTGCTGCACTGTGGTATTTGGTGCTGCTGGGGAGGTCATTTGTGCTGCACTGTGGTATTTGGTGCTGCTGGGGAGGTCATTTGTGCTGCACTGTGGTATTTGGTGCTGCTGGGGAGGTACTTTGTGCTGCACTGTGGTATTTGGTGCTGCTGGGCTGGTACTTTGTGCTGCACTGTGGTATTTGGTGCTGCTGGGGAGGTCATTTGTGCTGCACTGTGGTATTTGGTGCTGCTGGGGAGGTACTTTGTGCTGCACTGTGGTATTTGGTGCTGCTGGGGAGGTACTTTGTGCTGCACTGTGGTATTTGGTGCTGCTGGGCTGGTACTTTGTGCTGCACTGTGGTATTTGGTGCTGCTGGGGAGGTACTTTGTGCTGCACTGTGGTATTTGGTGCTGCTGGGGAGGTCATTTGTGCTGCACTGTGGTATTTGGTGCTGCTGGGGAGGTACTTTGTGCTGCACTGTGGTATTTGGTGCTGCTGGGGAGGTCATTTGTGCTGCACTGTGGTATTTGGTGCTGCTGGGGAGGTACTTTGTGCTGCACTGTGGTATTTGGTGCTGCTGGGGAGGTCATTTGTGCTGCACTGTGGTATTTGGTGCTGCTGGGGAGGTACTTTGTGCTGCACTGTGGTATTTGGTGCTGCTGGGCAGGTACTTTGTGCTGCACTGTGGTATTTGGTGCTGCTGGGGAGGTACTTTGTGCTGCACTGTGGTATTTGGTGCTGCTGGGGAGGTACTTTGTGCTGCACTGTGGTATTTGGTGCTGCTGGGGAGGTCATTTGTGCTGCACTGTGGTATTTGGTGCTGCTGGGGAGGTCATTTGTGCTGCACTGTGGTATTTGGTGCTGCTGGGGAGGTACTTTGTGCTGCACTGTGGTATTTGGTGCTGCTGGGGAGGTCATTTGTGCTGCACTGTGGTATTTGGTATTTGGTGCTGCTGGGGAGGTACTTTGTGCTGCACTGTGGTATTTGGTGCTGCTGGGGAGGTCATTTGTGCTGCACTGTGGTATTTGGTGCTGCTGGGGAGGTACTTTGTGCTGCACTGTGGTATTTGGTGCTGCTGGGGAGGTACTTTGTGCTGCACTGTGGTATTTGGTGCTGCTGGGGAGGTACTTTGTGCTGCACTGTGGTATTTGCTGCTGCTGGGGAGGTACTTTGTGCTGCACTGTGGTATTTGGTGCTGCTGGGGAGGTCATTTGTGCTGCACTGTGGTATTTGGTGCTGCTGGGGAGGTACTTTGTGCTGCACTGTGGTATTTGGTGCTGCTGGGGAGGTACTTTGTGCTGCACTGTGGTATTTGGTGCTGCTGGAGAGGTACTTTGTGCTGCACTGTGGTATTTGGTGCTGCTGGGGAGGTACTTTGTGCTGCACTGTGGTATTTGGTGCTGCTGGGGAGGTACTTTGTGCTGCACTGTGGTATTTGGTGCTGCTGGGGAGGTACTTTGTGCTGCACTGTGGTATTTGGTGCTGCTGGGGAGGTACTTTGTGCTGCACTGTGGTATTTGGTGCTGCTGGGGAGGTACTTTGTGCTGCACTGTGGTATTTGGTGCTGCTGGGGAGGTACTTTGTGCTGCACTGTGGTATTTGGTGCTGCTGGGGAGGTACTTTGTGCTGCACTGTGATATTTGGTGCTGCTGGGGAGGTACTTTGTGCTGCACTGTGGTATTTGGTGCTGCTGGGGAGGTACTTTGTGCTGCACTGTGGTATTTGGTGCTGCTGGGGAGGTACTTTGTGCTGCACTGTGGTATTTGGTGCTGCTGGGGAGGTACTTTGTGCTGCACTGTGGTATTTGGTGCTGCTGGGGAGGTACTTTGTGCTGCACTGTGGTATTTGGTGCTGCTGGGGAGGTCATTTGTCCTGCACTGTGGTATTTGGTGCTGCTGGGGAGGTACTTTATGCTGCACTGTGGTATTTGGTGCTGCTGCGGAGGTCATTTGTACTGCACTGTGGTATTTGGTGCTGCTGGGGAGGTCATTTGTCCTGCACTGTGGTATTTGGTGCTGCTGGGGAGGTACTTTGTACTGCACTGTGGTATTTGGTGCTGCTGGGGAGGTACTTTGTGCTGCACTGTGGTATTTGGTGCTGCTGGAGAGGTACTTTGTGCTGCACTGTGGTATTTGGTGCTGCTGGGGAGGTACTTTGTGCTGCACTGTGGTATTTGGTGCTGCTGGGGAGGTACTTTGTGCTGCACTGTGGTATTTGGTGCTGCTGGGGAGGTACTTTGTGCTGCACTGTGGTATTTGGTGCTGCTGGGGAGGTACTTTGTGCTGCACTGTGGTATTTGGTGCTGCTGCGGAGGTCATTTGTGCTGCACTGTGGTATTTGGTGCTGCTGGGGAGGTACTTTGTGCTGCACTGTGGTATTTGGTGCTGCTGCGGAGGTCATTTGTGCTGCACTGTGGTATTTGGTGCTGCTGGGGAGGTACTTTGTGCTGCACTGTGGTATTTGGTGCTGCTGGGCAGGTACTTTGTGCTGCACTGTGGTATTTGGTGCTGCTGCGGAGGTCATTTGTGCTGCACTGTGGTATTTGGTGCTGCTGGGGAGGTACTTTGTACTGCACTGTGGTATTTGGTGCTGCTGGGGAGGTACTTTGTGCTGCACTGTGGTATTTGGTGCTGCTGGAGAGGTACTTTGTGCTGCACTGTGGCATGTGCTTCTGTTGGGAGTTGACCTCTGTTCTTTGTGATGTGAGGTGTTTCCGTGTCCACTTTTATTTTCCTTCTTGAGGATGGTGCGGTTTACATAATTTGGGCGTGGTGACCAAACACACTGTGAGGCAAAATGTCCTGCAGCTTGCATTGCGCACCGCTATTTCTCTGTTATGAAGGCAGGTGGTCATATTGTAGATGGGCTATTGCGGTTAGTGTGCTATTTCATTTGGAGAGGCCAGGATATCGCCAATTAGGGATCCGCTTAAAGGGGTTTTCCGGGAATAATTTTACCTAATGCTGGAAGCCTGACTCCATAAACAGAAATATCATACTTATCCACTTCCCGCTCTGGCTTCACTGGGTCCATGCAGTGTTTACATCTGGCACGACATGGGCATGGTCACATGCTCTGTTGCACCCAATAACTGGTTTCAGTCGTAACTCTGCTGCACATCGCATACCACCACTGAAGCCAGTTACTGGCTGCAGCAGAGCATGTGACCATGCCCACGGTGCACCAGATGTAAACAGCGCAAATAACGGGGAGCAGGTAAGTATGATTTTTCTGTTTGCTGATTAGCAATTATTTCCAAACACCCCTTTGAGGCAGCAGCAAACATAGAAATACTTCTGATGCGAGTTGAGCCTGGAGAGACCTTATTTCTGTTATATATTTTACTCACTTCTCTGACCTGAATATTACTTTCTTGTGCTATTCTGCAAGCGTCCAGCAGGAGGAGCCCATCACACAACTAAGACAAATTGAACTCTAGGCGATCCGTAGCTCCGAATGACGACATCTTACAGCGTCCGGAAAGCAGTAGTCGCCGGGAGCGGCGCAATCTCATGACGTCACACCGCCGTCAACCAGCTAAGAAACATCAAGATGGCCGCGTCTGTGAGACAGGATCTCACCCAGCTGATGAGCTCCAGCGGTTCTCACAAGGACCTGGCTGGGAAGTGAGTGGGGCATGACGGGGCTCCTGTCTCCATTCTTCTGTTTGTGGCTATAGCCCATAATGGGGGGTAGTGTAGCGCCCCCACGCGTCGGCTTATAGGGAGCGATCTTTCGTCGATTTTACAGGAGGCCTGTGCTTTATTCGCCCTGTGTGTGTGACATTGCAGCTTATCTGCACTTTTTGTATTTCCTCCATCTACTGCATTAAATATTACACTCAAGCCTGATGGGTGTGTACATCATTGTTAGCATCTCTGCTTGCTGTCATTGTATGATACTTGTTACAGTATGGCAAAAACAGGGGCCAGCAACCGCTAGTGTGAAACTACAACTCCCAGCATGTTCCATTCCATACTATGAGAGTTCCAAGAACAGCCGAGCAAGTATGCATGGTGGGAGTTGTAGTCTGAGCACAGCTGGAGGTTGTTGATCCCTGCTCTGTCGTACTGGCCCAGCGACTGTGTTAGATGCACTTTTTTTAAGCAAGAATCTCTCCACTCATTGACAGCAAGCAGACGTCTTGAACATGGCAAGGAACTGAAAACCAAATTATGGCTGCTTTAAACTGAACATAGCAGATCCTTGAAGTGTGGCGCAAATGTACGGATATTCAAGTGCATCCTGCATTAAAAAGATGCATTTCTTTTCATTTTTATCCCCTAAAGCGAGCTGTTAAAGGGTGTGACTCCTGGAGACAGCCTTTTTACAAAGCTGGCATGTGCACAGTAATGTCATGGTGAGACCTTGGATTTGGCCCGAAACATCAGTTCTGTTTGGTTTCTTGCAGCCATTTAATATTACTTTTATGGGGTCATTTATCAAACTGGTGTAAAGTAGAACTGGTTTTGTTGCCCATAGCGACCAATCAGATTCCTCATTTCATTTTTCAAAGGAGCTGTCCAAAATGAAAGGTGGGATCTGATTGGTTGCTATGGGTAACTAAGGCATTTCTCCTTTACATCAGTATGATAAATGACCCCATTCGTTTTTATTGTATTTTTTAGGTAATATTTAATAACCGATTATTTTTATAATATATAAAGCGTCGCTTTGACGTGACAAGGAGTGTTGTAGTACAGCATGGAAGGGTCGAAAAACCAGCAGCGCCATAACCTGCAGTATTATTAGGGGGCCTTCACACCATGCAGATGTTTCTGCAGCTGAAAATAAGTTCCATTCATTTAAATGAGGTTTCCAGAAATCCATGTTTTTGCCACCAAAACAACCCCATTCAGAGAAATGAAACAGATTTCTGGTGGCAAGAAATTTCTGAAGGCAGTCTTGCAGAAGGTGAAAATGGTCGTCCTATATCCACCCAGATATATAGATCGTCTGTTCGAAAGCAGCTTGCCACAGACTGGAGCAAGGATATTAATTATTAGGGGGACGCTGGCTGGAAGTTTTATTGTATTCACAAGGAAAAGCAGTATGGACGTGCCTCGTATTGTGAGAGGACTGGCCACCACAAACACGCTGATACACATGTCATACATGTGCGTACAATGGGCCAGATTTATCATGACTGACGGCTCACTCCACTTTCACATATGGCTAAAGTCAGTTTTAGCCAAGTCAGATTTATGATCGGCCCTTTAAGACTGTAATAAATGTGGTTTGACGGTAGCAGTTTATCCGTCAGTAAGCGGCTTTACAAAAGTCGCACATCTTTACGAAAAAGTCGCATGTTCTATTAAAAAGTCTCATAAGATAAGCATGGTCCTCACTGGAGTGAAATTGCGACTTTTAAAATAGTCCCAATAGTAAATCTGTCTAGAGATTCATTTACATAAGAAAACACGCCCACTTTCAGAAAACTGGCGAGCATAGTGCAGAGCAGAAAAAAGTCGCAAATTTGTGCGCAGTTTTAGCGTTTGGGACTTTTTCACTCCATTATTCTGACCTGAGCTAATGATAAATCTGGCCCAATGTGTATATGTTGCATGATGTAGTTGATTAAGGCAGAGTTCACGTTCCAGTGATTTCCATTGGTGATGGTGAACCCTACTCAGAGATCAGATAATGGGAATATTTTCGCCTCTATTGTGCTTTTGACCCGCATACGGTTATAACTCACAATAACCGATGGAAATAACTGAGGTGTGAACTTGGCCTAACGGGTATAATTTCCAGCTTTTCTATCACAATTAGAGTTGAGCCAAGCAAGCTTCAGATGCTTAATCCAAAGTCTCTTCATTCAAAACTTCAGAATAATACTGTACAGAGAGTCGTCTCCGTACAGTATTAGAATGTATGGGCTCCTATGAGCTGTAGTTCGTTATTCGCGAAGTCGCGTGTGACTTCATTGAATAACTTCGGTAGTTGATTTTTTTTTTTTTAAAGTGGAAAAAACTCTTTAAAACTTGAAACTGAACTCCGCTTTGGTTCCGACAAGTACCTCGAGTTTGGTCTCAAGTTTTAAAGTAGCTCTGTATTGTGTCGTTCCTCTGTTTTTCCTACTAAGGGCTTATGATTTAAGGTACAACTGGGTGTTACTAGTTGGGTGTGTCCCTTTACGGTCTGGCACTGGTGGCACTGATTGGATGGTGTCGGATTATGCAGAAAAAAGCCATGAAATGGAACACTTAGTTGGCAATTCATTTATAAACTTCTAGCAGGAATAATAAAGGAATAGCACAACATAATGTTTAGGGATGAGCGAATCAACTTCGGATGAAACATGAGGCCTGTACAGTATTAGAATGTATTGGCTCCAATGAGCCGAAGTTATTGCTTCGCAAAGCCTCGTGAGACTTTGCGCATTAACTTAAATTAAATTAATTTGTACTGTAAAAAAACATTTCCCGAACTTGGCTCATCTGAGCCAATACATTCTAAGGCTACTTTCACACTTGCGGCAGTGTGATCCGGCGGGCAGTTCCGTCGTCGGAACTGGACGCCCGATCTGCCGCTGACTCAAAGCATTTGTGAGACGGATCCGCATGCGGATCCGTCTCACAAATGCATTGCAAGGACGGATCCGTCTCTCCGCTTGTCATGCGGACAGACGGATCCGTCTTGTACATTTTTTCACATTTTTACCGGTCTGCGCAGGCCGGAAGGACGGATCCGGCATTCCGGTATTCTGAATGCCGGATCCGGCGCTAATACATTCCTATGGGAAAAAATGCCGGATACGGCATTCAGGCATGTCTTCAGTTTTTTTCGCTGGAGAGAAAACCGTAGCATGCTGCAGTTTTATCTTTTGCCTGATCAGTCAAAATGACTGAACTGAAGACATCCTGATGCAAACTGAACGGATTACTCTCCATTCAGAATGCATGGGGATAAAACTGATCCGTTCTTTTCCGGTATAGAGCCTCTGTGACGGAACTCTATGCCGGAAAAGAAAAACGCAAGTGTGAAAGTACCCTAATACTGTACGGAGCTCCTGCTCCGTACAATATTGGAACAAGGTTTTATGTGATTCGACTTCGGATGTTTTATCCGAGGTCGATTCGCTAAGCCCTAATAATGTTATAAGAATAGATGCTTCAGAATTGGTATTACATGGGGAATGCAAGTAGTTACTAAAACGGACATGTCAGGAGAGGTCACAGGTTCTGCAAAGACTGCAAAATATCCATCTATCTCTGGGGAGATCAGGTTAGTATTTGCCCACATGCTCAATGCTGTATGTCACATCCCCAGAACATTCTCTATTCTTTTGGGTGAATGATATTTATAGTTATTCTTTCTTGTTTTACAGATATCGTCAAATTTTAGAGAAAGCCCTTCAGCTTGTTGGACAAGAGCAGCTTGAAGCTCTCAAGGCCTTTGTAGAAGCAAGTAAGATTTATGGAGGAACTGGCCTCAAGCTACATGTACAGCACTGGAGCGATGGGCAAACATGACGCCCGCTTGCGCGTGCAGCGGGTGTTAAAGCCGGCAGGTCCTAGCTGTTTCAAACAGCAGAGACCTGCGGCTAATTACCGCGCCTGGCAATAATGCCGATCGCGGTAAATAAAACCTTTAGATTACGTGATCAAGTGAGATCACTGCATCTAAATGCGCAAAAACCTGGACACTCGAGCTTCCGGGGTGTTACCAGCATCCTCTGTGGCCAGTGAGGATGCCGGTAATTGATTTGAAAACGCTCAGCCTCACTAAAGAGGCTGAGAGCCTTCAAACTTCAATTCTCAGCAATAGACAGTAATAGTCATTTAAAAAATACATGGTTGTTCAAAATTTAAAATTAAAAAATTGATTTTGTAGGCTCAAATACGAGTTTCGAAATCATAAAAAACAAAAAAATACTTACCGTACATAAAAAAAAAACTGTTTAAATCACCCCCCTTTCCTTATAACAAAAAATAAATACATAAATAACAAAAAATATAAACATCATGGGTATCACCGTGACTGAAAATGCCTGTACTATTAAAATATAAAAATATTTTTACAGCGAATGACCGAACAGAAAAAAAGGGTCAAAATGGGTAAATTTTTTCGTTGCTGCTCTTACCCAATTTATTTATTTTTTTTATAAAATGTTATCAAAAAGTCACACACACTCTGAAATGGTATCAATAAAAACTACAGATTGTCCCACAAAAAATTTGCCCCCAGCTAAGTAGATATAACTATAAAAAAAAGTTATGGGGGTCAGAATACGGTTGTGTAAAAAAAAAAAAAAAAAAAAATTATAGATTTTAGACATAAAAAAAAAAACTATACATATCTGGTATCGTTGTAATCATACTGACCCAGAGAATGAAGGTCATGGGTCAGTTTTGCCGCAAACGGAACGCCGTGGGAACAAAACCCGTGGAAATATTTTATTTTTTCCAGTTCCACCCCATTTGGTATTTTTTTTTTTACCGCTTCCTAGTACATTGTAAAGGGGTTATCAAATTTCTCAAACAGCCCCACATGTTCTGGGCCCCTCACAGGTAATATACTTAGGCTACTTTCACACTCGCGTTTTGGGGCGGATCCGTTACAGTAATACAACCGCATGCATCCGTCATGAACGGATCCGTTTGTAGTATCTGTAACATAGCCAAGACGGATCAGTTTTCTATTGTGCCAGAGAAAACTGATTCGTTCCCATAGACTTACATTCTTACATTGTGTGTCAGGATGGATCCGCTACAGGCAGCGTTTTGGTGTCCGCCTCCAGAGCGGAATGGAGACTGATCGGAGGCAAACTGATGCATTGTGAGCAGATCCTTTTCCATTCAGAAGGTATTAGGGCAAAACTGATCCGTTTTGACGGATCTCACAAATGGAAAGCCAAAACGCAAGTGTGAAGGTAGCCTTAACCCGCACCGCCGCTGCTACTTCTCCCTGTACTTGAATGAAAACATCCGGTGGTCTTGGGGGATGGGGGGGGGGGGGGGGGGAGGAACAGCCAATGACAGACGGGGGACGAGCCTCCCTAGCATCACCCGTGATCCTAGGGAGGTTTGTCCCAGGCTGCAATTGGCTGCTTCCCCCCGAAACTGGATGTTTTTATCCATGTAGAGGGAGAAGCAGCGGCGGTGCGGGGTAAGTATATTACCTGTGAGGGGCCCGGCACATGGAGGAAAGTTGAGAAATTTGATAACCCCTTTAATGGTGGCATTAGAAAGTACAACATGTCCCGCAAAAAATAAGCCCTCATACAGCTATGTGAAATAAAAAAAGTTATGGCTCAAGGAAGATGGGGAAGAAAAATGAAAATGCAAAAAAGCTAAAAAAAAACTCTGGTATTCTAAGGATTAATGAAAAGTGAATATCGACTTTATTGTTTAGCACTGAATGTTTTCCCCAACATAGGGATTGAAACGTGTAGACACCCGCGTCCGTTTTTTTTACGTCCCTTATGCTTTGATGTTTATCAGTAAAACTGTATAGTATGAATGCCTGTCTAATGGGGTCTCGCCCACTTTCCAGTGGTGAATGAGAATGTCAGCCTGGTCATTTCACGTCAGCTGCTCACAGACTTTTGCAGCCATCTTCCGAGTTTGCCTGATGGTATTGCCAAAGAGATTTATCATTTCACCCTTGAAAAGATCCAGCCACGAGTCATTTCTTTTGAGGAACAGGTGAGAGGTCACACCGCACATACTGCATTGTGTCCAGCCGAAGTACACAGTGTGTAGATGGTTAATTTGATGGCATCGTTTTCCTGTAGGTCGCATCTATTAGGCAGCACTTGGCATCCATTTATGAGAAGGAAGAAGACTGGAGGAACGCAGCACAAGTATTAGTTGGGATACCGTTGGAAACAGGACAGAAGTGAGACTATTATCAGTTTTATTTCATTTAAACTTGTCTCTAAGGGGCTGTTCACATCACATTTTTAACTCTCCACTGATCTTTCCACCGCGGTGATATATCTGACTACCCGAAAAAGCTATGTGCATCTAAAGGCTGGTCTCTGTTTTGCAGGACACAACACTGTAACTAGACTGCTAAGTTCACTCTACTAAATGGGGTTTCCAGGGGACCTATTTTGTTTTAGAATAGATGGAAAGGGTTAAAAATAATCAGTATTCACATTCGCAATCCGCTGCTCTGGTGGTGAGGATGAGTAATAATTATTTTTTATTTTTGACCTATTCCACTCATAAAAAAAAAAAAATGTCTGTATACATTTGTCCCGAGGTGTATGTTTGAGTGCCATTTTCGGTTATTCAAACGTACGTTTACTCCCAAAGGCAGGAACTTCAGAGGGGAGCTAAAACCTGATGAGAACGGCCCCTAAGCATGTACCTTGTTGTCTGAATGTTCTTTTTTTTTTTTTTTTTTTTTTTTTTTTTTTTGTGAAGACAATACAATGTTGACTATAAACTGGAAACCTACCTGAAGATCGCCCGGCTATACCTGGAGGATGATGACCCAGTACAAGCTGAAGCATACATAAACCGGGCCTCCTTGCTACAGAATGAGTCCACCAATGAGCAGCTGCAAATCCACTACAAGGTAAAGGATTGGCGTCTGCCTCAGTTGCCTAGAAGGAAACGATTCCTTATATACTGCACCTCTGGTGGGGCAGATTTATGAATCCTGTCGGAAATGCAGTGTAAACTTTAGGCAAGTAGTCAAAAAATGCGCCAGATTTATCACAGTGATTTATGCTGTATGATAAATTTAGTGTAGGGATAGACACTTTTGTCTGATTTTATACCAGCTGCTGGCTGGCTTACTTTGCTGCAAAATTTTGCCACATATTGTTGCATCTTAAAGGGGTTGTCCTGCCGATAAGCGGACAGAGTTGGTAACTGCAACGTTATTCCCATTCACTTAAATGGGAGCAGTGCTGTAGTAACCAGCTCCGTCCTTTACACTCAGTGGATGGAGATATGTTGTTGTTCCTTTGCCGGAGCTACAAGGTAACAGTTGATCAAAGGGAGTGAGGACGGTCGTTTCCTTTGTCTGACATTGAGTATTGATCAGTTTCAGATTTCTGGACAACCCCTTTAAGCCATACACCATTAATGCAAATTTTGCCACATTTTATGACAAGGTCGAGGTGCAAGCACATTAATACATTTGCCTAATCCTCTCTATATATAGGTGTATAGGCCAGACACACTCCATATGGAAAGTCATGCATAAAAGGCTAGTTGGCCACACTCCCCTACCAGTCATTAGCTCGGTTAAATGTAATATCTACCGTAAATACCACCCGGGATACCGAGCAGAGCATAAATATATGGCCCCTTTGAGCTGAAAGAGTAATGTTGCAGTGTCATCAGAAAAATAGCAGGTATAATACACAATCCACCCCAAAAAATAAAAATATCAAACAATATCTAGTAAACCGGGCAATCTCTACAAGTATCCGCTGGTGTGACTCTGCAGCATATAATAACATGTAAGGCAGGAACAAATAGTGAAAAAATCTATTGCCCACTGGCTTTGTAGGAGAGTGTGGCCAACTAGACTTTTATGCGTGACTTTCCATATTGATTGTGCCTGGCCTATACACCTGTGCGGTTTCCGCACTGCAGGGCGACAGTGGGGGGCTTTTACTTTTTGTCCCCTTATGTCTTTCACCTTTTATTATATTTTGTGTATTTATGTTTCAATAAATTATTTTGATATATATTATACGGTATTTTCTATTTATTTGACTTTGGGCTATTGGCTTCTCTGTATAAGTGTTACTTTGAGCTATATTGCTAGGCCCACTATTTGTTATTTGGCTGAGGTACTGGTTGGTTTAACCCTTTGACCCCCAGAGTTTTTTTTGCGTTTTTTTTTTTGCGTTTTCTTTTTGCACTCCCTGCCTTCCCAGAGCCATAACTTTATTTGTCTGTTCACCATAGCCATATGAGGGCTTAATTTCTGCGGGACAAGTTGTACTTTCAAATGCCACAATTTAATATTGCATATGATGTAGTGGGAAGCAGAAAAAAAATTCCAAATGGGGTGAAATTGCAAAAAAAAAGCAATTCCACCACAGTTTTATGTTTTTTGTTTTTTTTATTTACGGCGTTTGATGTACGATAAAACTGACTGGTTACTTTTATTCTACAGGTCATTACGAATCTGGCGATAACTTACCTTACATGTATAGTTTCTCTTGCGTTTTGATAGTGATGAAAAAAAAATCTGTTTTTTTTTTTTTCTTCACTATATTTTGACCCCTATAACTTTTTTGTAATTATGTTTATGGAGCTGTATGGGAGCTAATTTTTTGCGGGGTGATCTGAACTTTTCATTGATACCATTCTGGGGTGTGTATGCCTTTTTGATCACTTTTTTTATTAAATGTTTTGCTATTTGCCGTATGGGAAATATATTTTTACAGGCAAGGGCTCCATAGGAAATACTATACAGCAGCCTCCTATCATTCACAAAGACAGGGGCTGCTGCACACAAGTTCCGGCTCCTCCGATCACCGCACGGGGGTGCCGGAGCACCACCCGAAGCAAGCCCTTTCGGTTTTCAGCACGCTCAGATGCCATGGTCATCAATCATCTGAGGGGGTTAAATGTCCGCGATCGGCATTATTGCCGGCTGCAGACATGAGCCGTGGGTCTCTTCTATAAGAAGCTCCAGAGCGCGCGCCATCTTTAAAGACCCAGCCAGCTCCGCACTATTACAGCGCTGGTCGGGAAGGGGTGAATAAAGTATGGCTTCCCTTGACAGGCCCAGTGGGTGGGGGGTTTATTTAAAACGCACTTGAAGTTAGCCAACCTCTTTAATCTAGTTTGGGGAAATCATAACCTATTCAATTGCATTGTAGAATTATGAATTCCATGTTTGAGTTGAGGAATCTGCAGCGTGCCTAAAATTGTTGCAGATTTTTAAAGCTGCTTGAAATTGGCTTTCTTCAAACACATTTTACCTGCATTGTACTTTGTTTTGGAATTTTGGGGAGATCTCCACAACTGAAATTCTGCAAAACATATACATATATTAATTATTCAGAACATATTGTGTCGTGGCGTTAATAAATTTCTTCTGTCTAGGTTTGCTATGCCCGGGTTCTAGACTATAGGAGAAAGTTCATAGAAGCTGCCCAGAGATACAATGAATTGTCCTACAAAACCATAGTGCATGAAAACGAGCGGATGGAAGCACTTAAGCATGCACTGCATTGTACCATCCTTGCTTCTGCAGGTAAGGCATAGGAAAATGATGATATGGATATAAAAGCTTTATACCTGGAGTGCTGGACAGAAACATCTGATCGTCTGCCTGTGCGATCAGCTATGTTTCTGATAGGGATCGACCGATATTGATTTTTTAGGGCCGATACCGATACCGATAATTTGTGAACTTTCAGGCCGATAGCCGATAATTTATACCGATATTCTGGGAATTTTCATTTTTGAAAAAAAAATTAAAATTCCCACAAATCTGCTGAAAATTAATGTTTATTGTTAATGTGTATTTTTATTTTTTTTGTAAATCTTTCTTTTTCATTTATATTTAATATTTTGGTGTTTTTATTTTTATTACTTTCTTTTTTTTTTTAAACTAACTTTTAGCCCCCTTAGGGACTAGAACCCTTGTCCTATTCACCCTGATAGAGCTCTATCAGGGTGAATAGGAGCTCACACTGTCCCTGCTGCTGTGTGCTTTGTGCACACAGTAGCATGGAGCTTATCATGGCAGCCAGGGCTTCAATAGCGTCCTGGCTGCCATGGTAACCGATCGGAGCCCCAGCATTACACTGCTGGGGCTCCGATCGGAGGAGCAGGGGAGAGGGAATCCTGTGGGGGGCGCACTGCGACTGGGGTGGGGTGGGGCGCACCACTGTTTAATACTGGGGGGGAGGGGGGGCGCACTGCGCCACCAATGCTTAATACTCTGGGGGCTTGGGGGGGAGGCGCACTGCGCCACCAATGCCTAATATTGGGGGGGCGCACTGCGCCACCAATGTCTGATACTGGGGGGCTTGGGGGGGGGCACTGCGCCACCAATGAAGCTTAATCTCTAATTTATTCATATACAGGAGGCGGGAGCTGGCTGCAGAATCACATAGCCGGCTCCCGACCTCTATGAGCAGTAGCTGCGATCCGCGGCACCTGAGGAGTTAACTACCGCAGATCGCAGCTACAGCTCATAGAGGCCGGGAGCCGGCTATGTGATTCTGCAGCTCCCGCCTCCTGTATATGAATTAATGTGAGATTAAGCTTCATTGGTGGCGCAGTGGCCATAGCTCCTCCCCTCCTCTTGTCCCCTGTCCTCCCATTGGCTGGAGCGGCAGCAGCAGCACAGGGGGAGGAGACACTGCTCCTTCTCCCCTGTGCTGCTGCTGAGGGAACACTGAGAGCGCTGTCAGCAGCGGGATCTGTGTTCCCAGGACGTTATCGGAATATCGGCAAAATAAATGCCGATACCGATAACGTTCAAAATCCTGAATATCGGCCGATAATATCGGTAAATCCGATAATCGGTCGATCCCTAGTTTCTGACTGCAACGCCATACGGCACAGGATAAAAGGGGACTTTTCACCGGTTCTGACTTTACAATATCAATACCTGGCACTGTAGGGCATGTTCGCTAGACATATCACTAATTATTTTTTACTGATAGCCTGCTCCGTTGGGGTGCTGTGCCCCCATTCTGTTTTGCCGCCCTGTATGCTAATCAGTACAGAGAGGAGGAGACGACTGCTGTGTTTCTCAAGGGGCGTCTCCTTCTTGGCCGTGAGCTGTCCAATCACAGCGGACCACGTCAGTCGGGGAGAAGATAATCTGTTTTTTCTCAATGGCTGCGAAGTAGTCCGCTGTGATTGGACAGCTCACAGCCAGGAAGAAGAAGACGCCCACTGAGAAACGCAGCCGTCTCCTCCTCCCTGTACCCATGCTACTGATTAGCATACAGGGTGCGAAAACAGAATTGGGGGCACACCCCATCCCCCCCCCCCCCCCAATGGAGCAGAGTATCAGTAAAAAAAAAATTGCAATATGACATCTAGTAGACCTGCCCTACAGTGCCAGGTATTGATATTGTAATGTCAGAACCCGTGAAAGGTCCTCTTTAAAGCTCCTGCACTCTAGCAGAATCAGGTCAGGTCCCGAGCTTTCAGTGACAACTGGGGACCCCGCGAAGAAGACCGAAGCACTTTACAAGCGCTTCTGGTTTCTCCTTTCCTTGGTACTTGGCACTCAATGCACTCTAGGCAGTAAATAAAGTACGTGGCTTTGCTGCTCCCTCTATTGGACCTAGTAATTACTGTGACCGCCTGGTATCTTGGGCATAGGAGAGCTGCAAGGTTTTAGCAGACCCTGATCAGCTCTCCCTGCATACATTGCCTCCACAGGGGGTTGTTTTCCTCTGTAACTGGGACTTTTTTGAATGCCCCAGTTACAGTGGAAAAAGGGTAAAAACAAAAACAAAGCCTTGAGTGTACTTCAGAGGTCTTTTAATAACCCCTTGGGGGAATATTAAAAAACATATGTAGGCTACTTTCACACTAGCGTTCGATCGGATCCGTTCTGAACGGATCCGCTCATATTAATGCAGACGGTGGCTCCGTTCAGAACGGATCCGTTTGCATTACCATGAACAAAAAAAAATTTTTTTTTTTTTTTTGTTCATGATAGTGCAAACGGATCCGTTTTGACTTTACATTGAAAGTCAATGGGGGACGGATCCATTTGAAAATTGAGCCATACTGTGTCAACTTCAAACGGATCCGTCCCCATTGACTTACATTGCAAGTCTGGACGGATCCGTTTGCCTCCGCACAGCCAGGCGGACACCCGAACACTGCAAGCAGCGTTCAGGTGTCCGCCTGCTGAGCGGAGCGGAGGACAAACGGTGCCAGACTGATGCATTCTGAGCGGATCCGCTCAGGCTACTTTCACACTTAGAATTTTTTCTAAGTTATTAATGCAGACGGATCCGTACTGAACGGAGCCTCCGTCTGCATTAATATGATCGGATCCGTTCAGAACGGATCCGATCGAACGCTAGTGTGAAAGTAGCCTTAGGCTACTTTCACACTTGCGTTCAGGGCGGATCCGTCTGGTGTCTGCACAGACGGATCCGCACCTATAATGCAAACGCTTAGATCCGTTCAGAACGGATCCGTTTGCATTACCATGATAGTGCATGATAGTGTTCATGATAGTGCAAACAGATCCGTTTTGACTTTACATTGAAAGTCAATGGGGGACGGATCCGTTTGAAAATTGAGCCATACTGTGTCAACTTCAAACGGATCCGTCCCCATTGACTTACATTGTAAGTCTGGACGGATCCGTTTGCCTCCGCACGGCCAGGCGGACACCCGAACGCTGCAAGCAGCGTTCAGGTGTCCGCCTGCTGAGCGGAGGACAGACGGAGCCAGACTGATGCATTCTGAGCGGATCCGCATCCACTCAGAATGCATTAGGGCTGGACGGATCAGTTCAGGGCCGCTTGTGAGAGCCTTCAAACGAAACTCACAAGCGGAGCCCCGAACGCAAGTGTGAAAGTAGCCTAAACCTAATATACAAATAAAAATGCCAACTGAAACTGTAGAAGTTATTGTTCCATTTACACATTTAAAGAATAAGGAGCTATAGTTTTTAAAAATATATATATTTTTTTCTCAACTAAAACAGAAAAATGCTAAAAAATGTAAAAAGTTCTGTGTGTCATGTAAAAAAAAAAAAAAAAAAAAACATTGCAAAACTTATTTTGGTAGTCCAGCTAATAAAAGTTACAACTGTTAAACCACCATGTGTGCTAAATCGTAAAAGTGTCTGGTCATTATAGAGCCTCTGTCAGTATGATCAACCCTATTAAACCAGGCATATTGCCTCGTAGGGTTGATCATGCTGATTAAAATGATACCAAATTAGGAAGTTCGATCACCGAGGGACCAGCGAGGGGGACCGCTACTGCTACCCCCAGTACACTCGCCTTTGATTGACAGGGCTAGACAGGGGCAGACAGGGGCCTGTGCGGTGTCTCACTTAGTCATTGCTTGAACTGCCTAATTTGCATAAATATAAAGCTCCACATAGCTCTGCAGCAGTGCAATCTAAAAAGAAAAGAAGGTTGTTGTTTTAATCAGTATGACCCACCCTACCAGGCAATATGCCTGGTTTAATAGGTTTGATCATGCTAACAGAGGCTCTGAGGCCTTTTCCGACTTGGTCTTTAAAGGGTTATCCAATGAGTGCTTATACTAATAAGCAAATTGCTTACTGGTTATTGCAGGGCACCAGTCACATAGATATAACCTATAACTGGGGGAGGCAGCAGTCGGTGATAACCAATGAGAGCTGTCCTCTGCAGTGAAGGAAAGTGCTAATTTATGAATAGGAGGCAGGATGGAAGGAAATGTCACCACTGCCCAGATTACACTGCATTATTTTTGGGACAATTACTGGAAACAAGTTCATAGGAACGCTCTTTTCTGATAATTTGCATGTATAATGGTGCCGTCGATCAGCCAATAATTTAGAAATCGCTCGTTTGTTGGCTGATTTGCATATTTCATTAGGACGAAAGATGGACGATTATCGGCAGTAAATCTTCCTGTTTGATCAAGGATGTACTGCTGATATTCAATGCAACTGAATGTGGGAGGACTGACTATGGTAGCGATCATTCCTCCCCATTCACTTTGCATTGGCCTGTGTGATAGGCCAATGCCAAACAAGTGCTGATCAACTTTTTTATTTTTATTATGCCCCTTGAAATAGAGAAATATGGCCCCCAGACAAAAAAAATAAGTTTGTGCACCCCTGCTTTATAACCTATCAAATGGAATATGTCCATTTTATGTCACATTCATTTTAGAACTTTTCATATTTTTTTAAAATGAATTCCATGTAACTATCTACATAAAAAAAATAAGTATACAGTCCTGCAATTTTCACACTGGCCACTAGGTCTACTAATAGGTCATGGATTCCTTTTCTGTACAAATAACTTTTCAGTAGCTATTATCATTATCGCCACAGGCAGAATTACATTGAATAGTAACACCTCTATATAGATAACACAGCATCCACCATTCACATTAGGTGATCTCACAGCTTATCTACTCCCTTCCGACCTCTGTACAGATCACACAGCTCCCTAGAAAACTCTCCCATAGAAGTCAATGAGTCCGCTCCTGTCCATTGTATCTGTGGCTCATGTAGCTGCTCCTCAAAAGTTAGGAAGTCTTTACATATTGTAGGCCCAGTGGCCAGTGTGAAAACTGTAGGATTATTTTTTTTTTTTAAATATGGTAAATAAAAATATGTTTAACATAAAAATGTGATTTTAAAAAATAGGCCATTGTCTGATAGCACATTCCCTTCATGAGCTCCGCCTGTATTAGTTGAGGTGATTTGTCCCTTTTAAAAAAAAAAATTTTTTTGTGACTCTCCTGTAAAATCCTTTTCTCGCTCCAATCCTTGGTGGACACAGGAGACCGTGGGGCATAGCTGCTGCTTCCAGGAAGTGACCCGAGGTGAAAAGACTGTTAGCTAAAACTGATCAGCCCAGTGCCTGCAGGAAGGCTATAGCTGGTAGGAGCAGCCAAGTGTCTGAAGGGGTGCAGACCTACCTCACCAGGCAGGTCTTCTTTTAACATTTTCATTTCACTTTACACTCAGATAGCCAGGCAGCCTAACCCCCCCCTGCCTTCACTGCGGCTTCTGCTCTGGAAAACTCATGGTTGCCATTTGAACGGGCACGGGTTGGTGATTTTCCCTGCAGTGTTTCTGTGGATTGGCCAGCTGCCCTCTATCCCCTGCTGAGAATAATCGCTCATTGTCAGGGGTTCTTGTCCCTGGACAACACTATTTAGTTACTGGAATATCTATTAGACCAATATTTTGAGGTATTCTCATCACCATGAAACCGCCAGTTTTGTACAGAAGCTTATCATGCCATATTTATTATTCATAGGACAGCAACGTTCCCGAATGTTGGCAACGCTGTTTAAGGATGAACGATGCCAACAGCTTGCCGCCTATGGGATTCTGGAGAAGATGTACCTTGACAGAATCATCCGAGGAAACCAACTGCAAGAGTTTGCCGCTATGCTTATGCCACATCAGAAAGCAACTACTGGGGATGGTAAGATTACTATTCTACAGAATATTATTGTTCTTGTCCTGGATGACCTGTCAGCTGTATTAGATCAGGAATGACGTCGAGAGGATAACTGTCCTAATGCATGGGGTCAAATAGAGCAACAATTCCATAAACAATTTGCTTTTCTTCTTATTGAAGGTTCAAGTATCCTGGATAGAGCAGTAATAGAGCATAATTTGCTGTCAGCAAGCAAACTGTACAACAATATAACATTTGAGGAGCTTGGAGCATTACTAGAAATTCCTGCTGCCAAGGTAAGAGGCGTTACATTATTTATTCTGACATCTTATAAGTCTAAAAGTCCCAAAATATTCATGACTGCCTGACATGCAATATGTTGTGTATTATGCAGGCAGAGAAGATTGCGTCTCAGATGATCACAGAGGGAAGAATGAATGGATTCATTGATCAGATTGATGGCATTGTTCACTTTGAGAGTAAGTCAGTTGTTATAAATCGCCTGGCAATGTCTGCACAACATTAAGGTGTAAAAAAACAGCATGTAAAGAGTCTCCTTAGTAGCACTCTAAGGGCTGTTTCACACGAGTGGATGCCGTGCGTGGCATCCGCTCCATGAAAGAGTGCCAAGACCCGATGCAGACTGCAGAGGCACGGAGCAGTAACATGACTGATAATGCTCTGTGCTTCTCTGTGATCTCTTTACTACGAAATCACAGTGAGATAAAGTTGTTACTGTGATTTCGTAGTAAAGAGATCACAGAGAGGCACGGAGCATTATCAGTCATGTTAATGCTCCGTGCCTCTGCAGTCTGCATCGGGTCTTGGCACTCTTTCACAGAGCGGATGCCACGCACGGCATCCGCTCGTGTGAAACAGCCCTAAGGGCCCCTTCACATACTTTCGGCGATCTGGGTCAGTTTTCCTCCAGTGTGGTGCAGAATATGCCGGAGGGAAACTGAAGAGAGAACCGATCCCATTGTTTTCTATGGGATCATTTAGGTACATCGGGTATATCGGTTGTGATACCAGAAGTGAAATGGCATGGCAGCATTTTTCTGTGTGGCGCTATCATTCTATACACACTGGACATGTCCACTAGAGGTTGTGCCTGTCTCTACAAAAAATAAAATAAAAATAAACTAGCCGGACACAACCGATGTATGTGTACCCAGTCTAACGGAATGTTGCTAAGAAGAGTCCATCTTGAGTGCTTTTCTTAACACTGAAGATGGGTGTGGAACATACAGAGGCGGGCTTTATGTTATTTTTTGCCTGCCTCTTATCTCCCTCTATGTGTCCTAACAATCTCTGCCTGTATCTGTGCCTATCTGATTTCCTGCTAGCGCTGCTACTTTGTATTCACTGTGTTTCTCTGTTAGTTACTAAGCGCCGGGAAGGGAGAAGTGAACAGGGCTGCCAGCACTTAGCACGGACTATAAGCATACTATGTTTCTGTATAAGTACTGTCTTTATTTCATGTGCTCACTACCTAACAGAGAAGCGTAGAGAATAGAGATACAAGTCCAGAGCTACCAGCGCTCAGCACTGGCATCAAGTTAGTTAGGCTGGGGCACAGGCAGAGCTCATTAGAACACATGTAGATAGTGAGATAAGAGGCAGGCTGAGAAGGCTTTCCATTCCCCAGAGTTGAAGACGTTGAAAATAAATTCTCCTTTGCACCAGTTGGATCAGTTTAGTGTTGTAAGGAGGCTCTTTAAATCTTGTTTTCTAGTAAATATAAACGCATTTCCCTAATGAAGTATATTACAAAAATGCTCACCATCACTGTCCCTACACTATAATAAAACTAAACTGAAATAGCAGTTACACTTAGAATTTTACTAGTTTGTACACTTTTCCCGTATGCTAGATCTGCAGCTCAATTCAATTGATCCGATTGGAATAATGGCTGCAGTTGTACTTGAATATTTCTCATCCTTTGCCTGACTGCTATTTGTACTTTCAAGCATCAGTCTCTGCTTGGTGCGTGGCCACTCCTGCAGGGAGAGATGGAATTGGATGTGGTTGCCGATGGCATAGTCTTATGAATTCCACAGCGGATGAAAGCACCCAGCTGTCAGATGCATGAATGTCATGATAGCCAGTCTCTAGGACTGATTTTCCATTGTCCACCCTTGAGCTAGTGTAATAAAATATCATCTTCAACTGCTGAACATTATGCTGAATTGACCTATTTTGGGTTTGCTTTCTCAGCTCGTGAAGCTTTACCTACATGGGACAAACAGATCCAGTCATTGTGTTTTCAAGTCAATAACCTTCTAGAAAAGATAAGTCAGACGGCACCAGAGTGGACCGCACAGGCCATGGAGGCTCAGATGGCTCAGTGAAAACTATACCTATGTGTGTTGTTTTTTTCCCTTTAGGATCATACATAATACCTGTGTGGTAACTATGCACTTAGCAGACTTTTTTTTTTTAAGAATTTTGTTTTTCATGCAACATCTATTGGATGCTGGAAGCAGCAGTGTTTATGTGGCATGCACCTCAAATAAAGGTCATTTCTTTGTCTAGCTTGTCTAAAAAATTATTGTAAATGTCTGTTCTATTTGAAAGCCCCTGCACGTGCTATTAATGTCTGATGTGGGCCCTCTTCATTTTACAAACCAATGCAGTTGCATAGTAGGAGTTAACATGTAGAGGTGGCTGCCCATTCTTATCAGTTTCGGTAACTCCTATAGATTTTAACGGAGAGACCACATTAGGGGACCCCCCCCCCCCCCCACACACACACACACACACACTTATTAGGCCTCATGCCTTTAAAATAGCACACACTGACCCAAATAAAGTCAATGGAGCCATGAAACTTTTTTTTTTTTTATACAGATCTGAGAATCTCACTGCAGGTCTTATTTTTGAGGATAAAATAGTTTTTTTTGTGGATGGAAAATCAAACGCGGCTGTTTTGCATGAAATCTTGTGTAGCAGAACTTGCTATTAGTTCTAACTCCATGATATTTTTCAGATCCCCAATTTGCCTCCTTCTCTTAGAGGCGCATACAGTCTTTCATAGACAAACTAAGGGATTACAGCCACTATTTTAGTACTAGGGAGGCCATAAATCATCTGAACTGCTTAGAGGATGGTCCCAGCCTTGGATCAGTGGGGAGGAGACACAGAACAACCCTTTTCCATTAACCATATATCTTTACCATTCATGAGCTAGCAGGTTGTGCCTGTCTCCACAAAAAAAAAATATATAAACTAGCCAGGCACAACCGATGTATGCAGTGTGGATTCCAGAATGCTTTGTTATATGTGTAACTTATACTAATAATCACTGACAAATATTATCTGCCATTGCTCATGATAAACATGTGGTTTGAAGTAGAATGAATTGGGCAGGGCTGGTGTTCATCTATTGATTGCTGCAATGGGGCTGAGAAATACCTCAGTTTTTTTTGCTCCCAGTGAGTAGCATTCTGATATTTTCTCTTATAGGATGAATGATCATTAAATATACGAAAAAACCTAGCCAAAAGTTGTACACCTAAGGCCCCTTTCACACGAGCGAGTTTTCGCATAGAAGTGAATGGGGCTGCGTGAAAAACGCATTGCATCAGCAAGCAAGTGCTGGTGCGATGCGTTTTTCACTGATGGTTGCTAAGAGATGTTTGTAAACCTTCAGTTTTTTATCACGCGCGTGAAAAGCGCATAAAAACGCATTGCACCCGCATGGGAAAAACTGAACAACTAAACGCAATCGCAGACAAAACTGACCGAACTTTCTTGCAAAATAGTGCGAGTTTCACCGAACGCATCCGGACCTAATCCTTCACGCTCGTGTGAACCCAGCCTAAGTCTACTTTCACACTCTCATTTTGGCTTTCCGTTTGTGAGATCCATTCAGGTCTCTCACAAGCGGTCCAAAACTGATCAGTTTTGCCCTAATGCATTTTTAATGGAAAAGGATCTGCTTAGAATGCCTCCGCTTGACGAAACTGAGCCAAACGTTTTCTCTGACACAATTGAAAACGGATCTGTCTTAGCTATGTTACAGATAATACAAACGGATCCGTTCATGAGGGATGCATGCAGTTGTATTATTGTAACGGATCCATTTTCCACCTAAAATGTGAGTGTGAAAGTAACCTAAACTGTCTTTTAGAAATGTGCTTCATGTTCTATCATTCAGAACCAATTGTATTAGTCTTGCAGACATATTTTGTTTGCCAAGTTGTTAAATGTCATTATCTCTTCAGTATATCCTGGTTAAATTGGTATTTGAGATATTCAAGTAAGATTTAGTAAGCCTGTAGAAGGTGTAAGCTGAAGGCTCCTTTACACTGCCCGAGCATTGGGCAGATCATTGCTAACAAGCATTTGTAGGAATGCTAGTTATCGGTGATCTGCCTGTGTAAAGGTGCCACTTCATTTACAGCAATTGTCTGCAGTGTAAAGCTGCTTTCCAGGACGTCCTCCATGACCGCACCCATGGAGGATGTCCTATTGGCCTCTCTTGGGACAGGAAGAGAGAGAGACTATGGGGGTTGACTCTTCCTAGGGATGAGTCCCTCTGGAAAGAAAAGAAGGTGGAGCCAAGCGAATACGGGAGGGGGTGCGATTAATCCTGATCAAAAGTTTAAGACCACTTGAAAAATGGCAAAAAATCATTTAGCATGGCTGGTTCCAAGTAGAGCTTCAACATGCAACAAGAAGAAATGGGAGACAGAACATTTTTTGAGCATTCAATTTAATGAAAACAATGAATAAACTGAAACAGGCTGTTTTTCAGCTGATGAAAAGTTTAGGACCACACCTCCAAAAAAAAAAAAAAAAATCCCCCCAAATAAGAAATCCAACTTCCAAACATGAACTCAGTAATGAGTAGCTCCGTTGTTTATCACTTCAAAAATTTGTTTCGCCATGCTTGATGCAAGCATTTCCATGAGGTGAGTGGGAAAATGTCTCCAAGCGGTGAAGACGGCCGCACGAAGGCCATCTACTGTCTGGAACTGTAGCCCATTTTTGTAAACTTCCCTTGCCATCCATCCCCAAAGGTTCTCAATTGGATTTAGATCAGGGGAACACGCAGGATGGGCCAAAAGAGTGATGTTATTCTCCTGGAAGAAGTCCCTTGTCCTGCGGGCTGTTGTGCTTTTTCATAAGTGTAAACAGTTATATCTACTTATTTTAGTTATAATGGGTATTCATTGCCTTTAAGAGCAATGTTGATTTATATTCACTGTTTTGTATGAAGTTTCATGTAGGCCAAAGTAAGTCCATGAGAAGATTACTGTGCTGTTGAAAAGCTAGTGTTATTGTAACAATATATTATACATTTAGAAAGTTAGAAGATACACCGCACCCGCAGATTCTGAGGCTTCATTGTTTTTCCTATCAACATGAATTCCACAGTGTGAGAATTGTCTAGATGTTCCTCAAAGTATATATTCATGTATCAAAGTTTGTCCCTCAGCCCTGAGACAAGCCCTCTAGATGTCAGAGGTGTGAAGTATTGAAAATATTAGCCATGTATGAGTTAACCCTTAATGGTATGATGCTTATTGCTTATACAACAGTGCCACCTAGATATAAGCAGTTAATACTACTTCAGTAGCAAAAGTGCATTCTGGGTAGTATTATGAAGTCATGCTCCTTATCAATGCACACACCCATCCAACAATGATTGGAAAGTTCCAAACTCGGAGGGCGTGTTCATCTGATAAGTTTTGGGTTAAGAAACCAGTTGAGTAGTGTTTTGTTGGTATCATATAGTGGTGAATTCTGGGTACTGCATATCATTGTATATTACTGAAATTTATGTTGATTAATTTTTGATTGTATTTTAAACTATTGTATAATCCATTTATATTTTTGCATAGACGCTTGTACCCTGTTTTACTGATTGCACAAAATAATCAGGTTCTCGATTGAACTCTGAGATGTTTATGTCCATCTCACGGGTCAATATAGTTTGCATAATTTTTCTTTTGACCCGATAATTTTTATTTTTTTTATATTTATATAAAGCATTTTCTTTATATACCCGACATAAAATGGAGGCCCCAGTAGCGAGATCGAGTTAATTCTTTGATTATTTGTGCAAATAGTAAACCGTTCCATACATTTCTTGGCTAACCAGATTATTCATAGATCTGTGTATAACTTTATTGTAAGAAAATGAGTGCAGCCGGTTGTGATGTTGCAACAGGAGATTGTCCATCAAGCCTGGAGCAGTTAATCCATAACGTTGTTGAATATGTAAATTCACATTTAGATTTGGATCATGATGTGGCTGCATGGATAAGTGAGTTGCAGGCAGAAGCCAAGAGAGAATGTGTGGATGTATGGACGCCACTTGGCACAGTCAGGAGACAACTAACTTAGGCTACTTTCACACTAGCGTTCGGGTGTCCGCTTGTGAGCTCCGTTTGAAGGGGCTCACAAGCGGCCCCGAACGCATCCGTCTAGCCCTAATGCATTCTGAGTGGACGCGGATCCGCTCAGAATGCATCAGTCTGGCAGCGTTCAGCCTCCGCTCCGCTCAGCAAGCGGACACCTGAACTTGCAGCGTTCGGGTGTCCGCCTGGCCGTGCGGAGGCAAGCGGATTCGTCCAGACTTACAATGTAAGTCAATGGGGACGGATCCGTTTGAAGATGACACAATATGGCTCAATCTTCAAACTGATCCGTCCCCCATTGACTTTCAATGTAAAGTCTGGACGGATCCGTTCAGGCTACTTTCACACTTAGAATTTTTTTTACAATATAATGCAGACAGATCCGTTCTGAACGGATCCACCGTCTGCATTATATGAGCGGATCCGCTCTGAACGCAAGTGTGAAAGTAGCCTTATCTTGATGTGCTTAAAAATACCGCCGGTAAAAACCAACACCTCTTAAAGATGTTGCCATCAATTGTGTATGCATTATTCGAGGTCAGCATTTTCTCAGAAAGTAGACATATGCATATAACGAAAATGAAAGCATATATATCCCATATGGAAGAAAAATTAGAATCTGCAAAGGCATCGGATCAAGGACTTAAAATGTAAGCTCGATCACAGCCATGCTGCCTATCACAAATTAAAAAGAGAGGCAGAGGAGCTGCACATCCGTTATAGCAGTCTGCAGCAAACAAATGAACTAAGCCAGACTGTAGCTAATGTTCAAGGTGATCTGTCTGATCATGAGGGATCTCCAGACCCTCCAATTCTCACACCCCAAAATGTAGATATGTCATCATCACATGCTCTTAAAGCGCAATCCATCCAAGACCTTAAGCCCCCTGAGGGTGATGGCATGATTACACAGGAGGCCTTAACCCATTTAGGTCAGGCGTGTCAAGCTGTAACCGCCTTGCTAGGCGCTAGCGACGCAAAAGGCCGCAGAAGTGCCCCTCCACGTCCTCCTCTAGAGAGGAATGTTAGGGTTAAGTCACCTGTGCCAAGTGGGTCTGGAAGTGAGCAGAGCATGAGTGATTGTGATAGTGATGTGGGAAAGCGTGTGATCCATTCCCTACCACGCAGGCATAAGATTGCCCATCAGGGGGATGAGAGTTTCAGACGACCAACATATGCTGAGGTGGTCTCTAGAAAGAAAAATACTCAGTGTTCAGAAAAGGATCAGAACTCCTCGAGTATTATTAAGTTTTTAAATGTCACTGTGCCCAAATTCTCTAAAAAGGGTTCTCCTGAAATTGCCAATCACTTAGAACTGTACCAGTCCACCATGGATTCTTTAAAATTGTATTCTGATGCAGACAGGATCAGATTCCTACCATGGGCATTTGATGGTAAATATCGCCACTACTTTATTTCATTTAGGGAGAGGGGAATTCGGGATTGGCAGGATGTTTTGCATGAGGTCAAATTAGAATTTGGACCTTACCGTACTGTGACTGCTGCAAAACTTGATATCTATAAACTCACATGTAGACCCAATCAGAGTCCCCGGGAATTCCTCCCCATCCTTAAAAATGCCTATGGGTTGGCGTACAGATCCCCAAACTGGGAGTCTGAGGCGTTCAAACAGCTGTTTTATGATGCAATGCCCATGCAAACTAAACTTAGCTTGGCTAGAGATCTTGATCTCAAAGCTCCCTTGGACAGGGTGGTGACGGCTGCCACCTCACTGTATAACATCAGTGAATGCCATGCTACAGGTGAGAGGAGATATAAAAAGTCCCCAGAACAAAGCATAGCAGAAGCTAAGGTAAACCCTAGCTTCAAATTTGAAACGCAGCCACGTAAGTACCCTCAGTCTACAGGACCTGTCCAACAAACCTAGCGACAACAGGTAGGACCCAAGCAAACAAGACCTCAGAGCCCCAATGGGCCAGAGGGGGATAACTCCAGTGCTGGAAGGTCTAACTACCGTCCCCAATATTACAATAGGGGTCCCCAGGGATACAGGCGCTGGAACAACAGGCCCAGACAACAGAAGGAAAATAGGCCTGAATCCCCTACCTCACCTAGAAGTCGGTCACCCACTTCTAATAAGGGCACACCAGAAATCCAAACTGTGCGCAAACCAATCGTTTGGATCAGTTGGCAGATCAAGTGGCCAAATTACAGGAGATCATTAGTAAAATGTCCCAGGTGTCAACTGGAAAACAGCCTGAGTCTTTTTTAGGGGCAACTGCAGGACCCAGCTCAGCCCCATAATGCAGGCAGGGCAGGGTCAGAGCCCAGGCCGGTGCAAGGCTACTCAGATGATTGTAAAAGAATCTAATGTGATTTCTAATCCTACTTTGCCTTGCAGTGTTCCTGTCCCTAAAATTGAGGCCAAAGAGGAGATGTCTAACATGTTATCTATATTACAGTCTAATCATGATGATTCCTGCACTAATGTGTCTTCTCCAGTGAGTGATCCTATAATCTCAGCGTCAACCTGCGAGCTGCCATCTGTAAGCTGTGATGTGATCCAGTGTTCTCCGAAGGTGGGGGCAGCTTCTGCTGCTGCCACCACGAGCAGCAGGAATTCCAAGAATTCATCAGAGGTCGCGAAATGTTCAAATAAGTGATCACCCTAATTTTTTGTGATTTGTTTCAGATAGAAGGCCGATATTTTCTTGATTCCTATCTCCAAGATGAACTTATCGGACCAATCAGGGGTTTACTTGACACAGGATCACAAGTCACTATATTGTCATATAGTTATTTCCAACAGGTATTGGAGGTGACAGCAAAGAAGCCGAAACTGAAATCGTTTGATGGCTCTTTGATAAGTGTCGGCGGAGACGCTTTGCAGGTAAAAGGTACATCATGGTTAAAATTCAAAATTGGCAAGAAGATAATTAGACATCCCACACTGATCGTGGACCTTCCCTATGATCGGCTGATCATAGGAATTGACCTCCTGAGAAGATTGAGTTCCATAGTAGACTTCATCAATGAAAAGGTAACCCTGGATGGGGATGCATTAACTATTTCTCTTAAAGGGAGAAATTACAAAGTTGCAGACCTGACCAGGCATACTCAATCCATGGTACGGATTGAGAAGGTTAATGATAACTTATTGATTCCCGTACAGGTGAACAATATGGCCCGGGTGAAATACGCCAAGATGGATCTGAAATCCGAAGCCAGTTACATAAGCCTAAGTCTATTGAAACAGATCGCTAATCCTAAAATGATTAAAGTTTCCTCTCCACAGGACCAATGGGTTCATGATCTGGATAGAGATTCCCAGAGTCATAATGTGATTGCAAGATGTCTTTTGTCTATTTCCATAGGAGATAAAACCACAGAACATTTATTCATTGTGTTGAATGAACCACGGTACCAGCTGTACATAGGTAATGACCTTTTACACCGATTTGCCGTGCAGATTGATCTGGTCAACAATACTCTATGGTCCAGATTACCTGGGAACCCGGAGGGATTCCACTATGAAGAGCAAGCCTTGAGATGGGGACAACAGATGCCCTATGCCGTGAGTATCATGGTTGCAGACGAGGTTAAAATCCCTGAAGGATGTAAACCATTTCTTCTTCCCATTCAAATATAGAAGGGACAAAAACTGAAGAATGCAGATGCTTTGATCTGTTTGTCCAACCGGATGCAGCAACTCGGCCTGAAGGTAAAGCCAACTCCTATGATAAACATTCATCAGGATCCATTGCATATGGTAATTCATAACATGGCTCCCCATAGTATATCATTGCAAAAATACACTATCATTGGTCTGGCTATGGATTCGGAGTATTACACTTTTTCCAAAATGATGTTATTGGACTGATTCCTGATGAATACCTGACAGAAGAACAGGTAGTGGAGCAACATTTTTCCTCAACACCTGAGGGGTTATTTAATATCCACTCTGTTTATCCTTTCAGCTGTGAAGAAGGTACATGCCACATTGAAGAATCATCATTGATCAACCATGAAATCGATGAGAAGAAGTACGAGTCATGCCAACCAGGAAAGGATAGGGTACGCAATACTCAAAACGATTTAACTAGTGAGCTTGAAGAAGCTTATGAGTTGAGTCAACCTGAAATCTTTCCAGAATTTCAGGAACGGGTGAAAGAGCAAATCTCTGTGGCTGATGCATGTTCTGAGGAGTCGGAGCGTCAACAGCTAAAGGGGCTCTTCGCCGAATTCCAAGACATGTTTGCTAAGGATTCTTACGACTGTGGGGAAACTAACCTACACGTTGCAAGAATCCAAACGGATCCCAATGCACCCCTGTATATGTTAAACAGTACCGACTTCCGCTGGCGGCATATGAGTCGCTATCGGAAATCGTCAAAAACTTGGAGAAGCGGGGGATCATCCGTCCAGTGCACAGCTCGTTCAACCATCCTGTGCTTGGGATTCTCAAACCCAATGGTCAATTCCGTCTCTGTTCGGACCTAAGGCAGTTAAACAAACGTGTATACATGTCCAGATGGCCCGTGCCGTATATTGACCAGAGTTTGGCGCAAATACAGGGATCCAAAATTTTTACTGCTCTGGATTGTGTGCAAGGATATTGGACAATTAAAGTGGACGAGAGGGATCAATACAAACTGGCCTTTACATTTGGAAAGCAACAATATGCATGGACCCGATTACCTTTCGGGTACATAAATGCGGGTCATGAATTTGCTGTGTTCATGCATAAGGCAATGCCTGATGCCACTGAACGAGGTACCTTATCCTATGTGGATGACATCCTAATCAAAAGCACAACTTTTGAGGAGCATATTGCGGAACTGAGGCATGTACTAACCCAACTAAGAAACGCTGGTGTAAAACTTTCTTTACAGAAGGCTCAATGGTGTCGTACCAAAGTCAATTTTTTAGGTCACAAAATCACTGCCTATGGAATTAACCCACAAAAGAAGAAAGTGGAAGCAGTGATCAACACAAAGTCACCTACAAATACCAAGGAGTTGAGATCCTTCCTGGGCATGATGAACTATTCACGTAAGTTCATATATAATTATGCCGAGATTACAAAACCTCTTTTGCAGTTGCTGAAGAAAAGAGTAGCATGGGAATGGAGTGAACGTCACGAGCAAGCTGTGAATGAGCTCAAAACCAGACTTATCCAGGCCCCATGCCTTGCCTATCCAGAAGGTGGAAAAGCCTTTTACATTGAAACAGGCTTCACCGACAAAAGCGTGAGTGCAGTCCTTTTCCAAAAACAGGACAACCTAAACAAGATCATCGCCTATGCCAGCAAGTCCTTATCACCGGTTGAGGTAAAGTTCAATGACTGTGAAAAAGCATTACTGTCAACTGTGTGGGCTTTGCAATATTTCAGGAGTTTTATCCAGGGCGAAAAGATCATTGTGGAAACTGCACACCAACCCCTGCAATATTTGCAGAGTGATAGAATCAAGGATGGGAATTTATCAAACAGCAGGATAACCGCCTGGACGATGTCCTTAATGGGATGGCCATTGGAAATCAGGTACAAACAAAATAATAAGAATCCAGTTGCTGAAGGATTAGCCGAACTGCATGATTGTTCCAATTCAGGACATAAAGGTGAATCACCTCAAAATGATTTCCTGGAAGAGCAATCTTCATCTCCATACAAGTCTTATGAAGAAGAATACTGCAAATCCTTACCATGTGTATATGTTGATGGCTGTTCTTTCCATACCGATATAGTAACTGAACGCACATTGGTTGCAGGTATCGGAATCGTATGGAATAACACATTCCCAGACATGTCCATCGGATACAAAATTGGTTCCAAAAGTAGCCAGTTCGCGGAGCTCACCGCTGTGTATAAAGCTGTACAAATGGCTATTGATTCTGGTCTTAAAGAGTTTGTTACAATCACAGATTCTAATTATGTTCGCAGTAGCTTTGTGGAGTACTTCCCTGGATGGAAAAGGTCTAATATGGCAAGAAGTAACAATAAGCCTGTCAAGCATGGTAAAATGTTTTGTAAGATCGACGAGATGGTTACCACCCATGGTCTCGCCATTTACTGGAAAAAGGTAAGAGGTCACTCAAAATCTCCAGGTATGGATAAGGAAGGGAATGATTTGGCAGATTCCCTCGCTAAACAAGCAGCCATTAATGGAGAAGTCTTGGACGTTGATGACCTCATAGGAACTATCCAAGTGGGTGCAATGACAAGAAGACAGGCCCAAAAGGAAACCGAAGCCAATGTGGCACAATGGAGCCAAGATTCCCCTAGTGAGGACCTTATCGCGAGTCAAAAGGGGGATCCAGTTATCGGTATGTTTTACAACCACATTGAAGATCCACAGAATTGTCCCGTCACTATGGAAGACTGTGCAGGCAAAGAAGAGTTACGAATTTTGATGAAAGGTAAGTCCCAATTCTTGTTACAGGATGGATTGTTGGTAAGAACCTCAAAGAATGGTATCTCACAATGGGTAGTACCCACAGCATACCGAGGTTTGATGTTACAACACGCCCATGACGCCCCAACGGCTGGTCATCTAGGTGAGAAGTTAACGTATGAATTATTACGGGATTACGCTTATTGGCCTCATATGTTGCAAGACGTTCGCACATATTGTCAAGGATGTTTAATATGCCCTCAATTCCAACCGCAAGCACCCACTCATCGGGCACCACTGATGAAAAGGGGGATGTCCATGCCATGGTCAGATATCCAGATTGACTTTATTGGACCAGTAACAACTTCATCAAAAGGCAACAGATATATGTTAACCGTGACTTGTCTATTCACAAAATGGGTAGAATGTTTGCCTTGCAAGACTTACAGTTCAAGTGTGTGTGCGTCTCTACTCATTAACCACGTGTTTTCCAGGTTCGGTCTTCCCCAACGCATCGAGTCCGATCGCGGAAGTCATTTCACTAGTGAGGTGATGACAAAAACGTGGGAGAAAGAAAGTTACATATAGCTTACCGGCCAGCCTCTAGTGGTGGAGTGGAACGCTACAACCAAACAATTGTCAACATTCTAAAGAAATTTGTTAATGAATCCGGTAAGGACTGGGATGTAAAGTTGCCTCTGGTTCTCAACGCCATCAGGGCCACTCCAAGCGCAGCAACCAAACTTTCTCCCTTCGAAATGATCACAGGAAGGAAGATGGTGTTACCCCAGTATTTGCTCTACCGGACAACAGACCAAAATTTGATAAATGCTTCAACCGCCCATCAATACATAGAGAATCTACGTAAGCACCTTCAACATGCTTTTGCATTTGCCCAGAAGAATCTGGAGAAAGCAGCCATAAGCGCCAAAACCTACTATGATCTGAAGACTACTCAAAAGGAGTACCAAATTTCCGATCAGGTTTATCTCTATAACTTTGCCCGGGATCAGGTGAAGGAAAGGAAGTTCCTGCCATCCTGGAAGGGACCCTATGTCGTCACTGACAAATTGTCACCTGTGGTCTACAAGATCAAAATTCCTAAGGGGGATGAATTTATAGAGAAATGGGTGCACATTAATCAATTATGTGTTTGTCATCCTAGGTCACAACTTCGCCAAATGGAAGGATTGCCGGATGATGAAGAGTAAAGAGATAACAAGGTTCCAGCTAAAGACGGAAACCCAGGATTGGTATAGTATGAACATACAAATGTACTAACCTATCCTCATGTATTTTCCCTTGTAACTAATTATCTCTTGACTCACTTTTGTATCGAGAACTTGCTCTGTCCAAGAAAAGAAATGTTACCAAATCAAAGATATATGGTAGTATTAACTCTTTTCTTGCAGTAGTGATAAAAAGTGGAAGATGTATGTACTTATATTTGTCATACAATATATTACAGGCGCAAAATGGCACTGAGGGTTGTTGCCGTTATCTAAATCGTCCTGATCTTGGGGAAGGAGTTCCAGGCCTAGCCGATTGCTGTACCAGGCCCTTCATCTGGGATCATGCTACAGGATACCACGGGATTCATCTTGACGAATAAGAGGGTTCTATCCCAAAAGATCTACGTCAGTTTGGATTCACGTGTCTTCGTCGAGAGACAGTTCAACATTTCTGAGATTTCGTCTCCGGAGATAAAGATTTGTTATCAAATGCACATCGGCTATTCCCAGGAAAGGATAACACATATCCTGGAACAGACAAGGAAAACCATGACCAGAGAACAGTTTTCAACAAGTCGACAACCAAAGCGGTTCATTTCAACAATTACAGCCGCCATAATCTTTGCCATAGTGCCACCGGTGTATCAGCTGTTAATTCCATCTCTATTAAGACATTGGAACTTGAGATCGGTTCACTGAAAAGGAACCTAATGAGTATTCATGCAGAGATGGAGAACCAGAAAAACCATTTATCGGACTTATATTCCGTTGTAGAGGATACTGAGTCACCAACTTACACTCAAAGTTATTGACTCATTCAATAAATCTTCATGAGAGTCACGAACAGTTTAAACAAGAACTAATGTCTCTGAAGACTCCGAATGAAAAGCCCTTTGTGACATTCCAATGTAGTCCAACTTCTCTATTGGATTACATTGTAATGAAGGGGGATTTGTTGTGCTTTTTCATAAGTGTAAACAGTTATATCTACTTATTTTAGTTATAATGGGTATTCATTGCCTTTAAGAGCAATGTTGATTTATATTCACTGTTTTGTATAAAGTTTCATGTAGGCCAAAATAAGTCCATGAGAAGATTACTGTTTCGTCTGCGCATGCGCGTGCTTCCGGCACAGGGGGCGGGGCTTGGACCCGGAAGTAGGAGAAGCGCCGGAGTGGCCTAGGCGCGTCTTTTAAAATATAAATGTGGCAGGGGGGGAAATCCAGCCAGCTGATGTAGCACACAGTGTTGTGCTGAGGAGGCTCGTTTTCCTGCAAGATGTCAGAGCCGGTAGATGGACACGCCGAACCCCTGGAACCCTCAAGGCCCGCTAGTCCGGTACCAGTCCTGAGGAGTGGGGGCTAAGATCATTGGTGAGATGGATCTTTTTCTTTATTAATGGGGTGTTGTTTGCTTGGTTTGTTTAGGTGGCAAAGACCCCCAAAAAAGCGACCTCAAAAACGAAACATAAGGAGTGTGCGGGATGTAAAGTCGCCCTGGCATCCTCCTATTCTAAACCGTTATGCACCCCGTGTATTGATAAATTGGTGGCGGAGGAATCCCAAAGCCTCTCCAAAAATATGAGGTCCTTAAGATCTGAGGTCAAGGCCTCCTTAAAATCTTTTGAGTAAAAGCCGCCCTAGGTCTCCGGATGTTAGGGATTCGGATGTAGACCGCTCTGACGTGGAGGAAAGAGAAGCAGGCCAGTTACTCTCTAATGACGCCACATCGTCAGCGGAGGAGGAAGCGGGGGGTTCCTTTTTTTTTTTTTGCCCGAAGACACCCAAAACCTTCTTAAAGCTGTCAGAGCTACCATGCAACTGGAAGATGTGAAACAGGCTAAGTCTACAGCAGATATAGCTTTTCAGGGGTTAGGCCCCAGGAAGCAGAGAGTTTTCACCATTCACAAGAATGTTCAAGCATTAATTAAGAAGGAATGGAAAAATCCTGATAGGAAGTTTTTTATTCCAAGCTCGGTTAAAAGAAAATATCCCTTTGACGAGAAAGTAGCAGCTAGTTGGGACAAGGCCCCTACAGTAGACGCTCCGGTTGCAAAGATCGCCAAGAAGTCTGCTCTACCGTTTGATGACTTGGGTAGCCTGTCTGATCCTCTTGACAAGAAAGCAGATTTTTATTTAAAGAAGGCGTGGGAATCGTCCTCTACCTGCTTGAGACCTGCTGTTGCGGTGTCATGGGTTTCTAGATCACTGCATATCTGGCTGGAACAGTTAGAACAGCATCTCAGTGAGAAAAAGCCAAGAGAAGAAGTTTTGGCCTCCCTTCCTACCTTTTTTAAGGCCGCCGATTTTTTAGCAGATGCCTCCACGGATATAATTAGGTTCTCAGCCAGATCATCCGCCATGTCCAATGTGGCTAGGAGAGCTATTTGGCTGAAATCCTGGAAAGCAGATCAGGGCTCAAAGGCTAGACTGTGCTCCATCCCCTGTGAGGGTGACAGGCTTTTTGGGTCGTCCCTTGATGACATACTTGAAAAAGCCTCAGACAAGAAAAAGGGCTTTCCAGTTCCCCAACGCCCCCCTTTTTTCGTAGATACCAAAATAAAAAACCAAAGGGTAGGCAGTATGACAGAAGGGAAAAGGATAAATTTCCTAAGAAATCCGGCGGCTTCCTTTTTAAGCCCCAAAGACCTATGGATAAGCAATGACACCGAATCCCAGGTAGGGGGAAGATTATCTCTCTTTCTCCCAGCCTGGAATACGATAACCAAAAACGGCTGGATCCTGGGAGGGATTGGAGAGGGGTTCCGGCTAGAGTATCTGACCCGTCCCCAGGATTCATTCATACAGACAGACTGCCCCAAGGACCAAATCAAAAGACAGGCCTTAGAGTCAGAAGTGTTGCTTCTCCTACGGAAAGGGGTGGTTGTCCCGGTTCCACAGGCAGAGAGGGGCAGGGGTTTTTACTCCCCCCTTTTTTTAGTGAAAAAACCCAATGGCTCCTTCCGGGTAATCCTCGGAGGTGGCTTCCTTTCTAAGATTGTCAGGGGTTCCGTTGCTGCCATATCTAGACGACTTCCTGTTTATTTCCCAGACCAAAGAAAAGTTGATTCAAAACATCAGTGTTTCCTGCGCCCTGTTAAAGAGCCTGGGCTGGAAAATAAATTGGAAAAAGTCTTGCCTGACACCATCTTAGACTTGTGTTTTTTTAGGCATCCTTTTAGACTCCCGAGTAGAGAAGACCTTCCTCCCGTCCGCCAAGATAATCTCCATCAGGGAGCATGTTTGGGATCTTTTCAGGTCCTACCTCTGCTCGTTCAGAAGGGCAATGGCAGTACTGGGCCACCAGACAGCAACAATTCCGGCGGTCCTATACGCGCAGGCCCATACAAGGAAGCTACAGTCATGCATCCTGCACCAATGGGACGGCTGCAAACAGTCGTTAGACCGGCCCTTTCATTTATCCGCGGAAGCAAGAATGTCTCTTCTTTGGTGGACTGTGGCAGAGAATCTTTCAGCAGGGGTACCCTGGTCTTTTCAGGATCCGATAATAATGACAGATGCCAGCCCCTGGGGATGGGGGGGCTCACTCGGAGAACAAAGGTTGGCAAGGGAGGGGGGATTTGAATACCAGGAAAGCCACCTCAAACTTCAAAGAACTAAAGGCAGTAGAAATGGCATTAAAAGCGATAGTTCCGGACATATCCTACAAGAAGATAATTCTATACTCGGACAACTTGACAACAGTGGCATACATCAACCATCAAGGTGGAACAAGAGTACCTTCTCTGGCAACACTCTGTCACCAGATCTTTCAGCTAGCAGAACAGAAACCTCTATCCCTGTTGGCAGTCCACATAAAGGGGAAGAAGAACATAGTAGCCGATTTTCTGAGTTGCACCCAGCTAAAACAGGGAGACTGGTGCCTAAACCCAGAGGTTTTCTCCCAGTTAACACAAAAATTCGGCCTCCCCACGGTAGACCTATTTGCCTCCAGGAAGAACAGGAAAGTGGAAAGATTCTTCTCCCTAAATCGTTTGGACGATCCAACAGCTCTAGACTGATTGGCACAGAACTGGTCTCAGGAGGAGGGTTACGCCTTTCCTCCTTTTTCCCTAATTCCGCAGGTCCTAAAGAAAGTCCAGAGGGAGAAAGCGACAATTACCCTAGTTGCCCCAGTATGGCCAAAAAGGTCCTGGTACTCCTTCTTCCTAGACCTAGGGATAGCCCCCCCATGGATTCTACCTCACCGGGAGGATCTATTGTTTTAAGGCCCAATCCTGCATCCCAATCCAAAAATCTTGCACCTGGCAGTGTGGAGACTGAGAGGGGGATTTGGTTAGGTCGGGGTCTGTCCCAATCAGTAGTGACCACCATTCTGGGAAGTAGGAAAGCTACTAAAGCTAGGAAATATAAGATCTGGGAGGTCTTCTCCTCCTTTTTAGGGATCAAGCCTGACCCCTTCTCTCCTCCAAATGTCTTTAGGGTCCTATACTTTCTACAAGCTGGCCTGGATAAGGGGGCTTAGGGCTTCCACCCTGAGAGTACATGTGGCAGCTTTAAGTTACTTTTTTGATATGCAGCTGGCCCTTCATCCTTGGGTTAAAAGGTTTCTGTCAGCAGCCTCCAGGATCCACCCTTCGATAAGACCTTTGTCCCCTCCTTGGGACTTAAACACGGTATTGACGACCCTGTCACAGAAACCTTTTGAGCCCCCGTCAGAGATCCCCATAGATATGCTCTCCTTTAAGATGTCCTTTTTACTGGCCATTACTTCAGCTAGAAGGATTTCAGAGATTCAAGCCTTCTCGGCTTTTCCTCCTTATACCCAGATCTTAGACGACAAAGTTATTATTAGGCCTCTCCCGTCCTTCCAGCCAAAGGTGGTTACGGACTTCCACAGAGGTCAGGATGTTGTCCTTCCATCCTTTTGCTCAAATCCTTCCAATGATTTAGAAAGGGAGTATCATTGCCTGGACGTCAAAAGGTGTTTGTTAGCTTATTTGGAGTCTACCTCGGCCTGGAGGTTGGAAGAAAACCTCCTTATTCAGTTTTGGGGTAGAAATAAGGGGCGGAAAGTGTCCACGGCAGTCATTGCTAGATGGGTCAAAAGGGCTATTTCCGAAGCCTATTTAGCACAGGGTCTCTCGCCCCCTTCAGGGTTTGGAGCTCACGCCACCCGAGCGGTGGCTACGTCCTGGGCCGAGAAGGCGGATGCCTCTCTGGCTCAAATTTGTAGAGCAGCAACGTGGAGCTCTCAACATACCTTTTTAAAGCATTACAGGCTGCAACTTCACGCGGATTCCGCCTTTCGTAGGAAGGTGCTTCAGGCGGTTGTGTCCCCCCTAGTTTCCTCATTAATAGTCTATCTCGCATGGGGTGCCGTTATGGGTGAGGGGAAAACAACATTGCTTACCGGTAATTGTTTTTCTCGATACCCATGACGGCACCCCCACAATTTTTCCCTCCCAAAAAAAAAAAAAAAAAGAGTCCTTATAGGTGTTATAGTTATCTTAATAGGTTATATGCGGAGTAGCCTGCTACTCCTTGATAAGTTTCTTAGAGAAACTCTCTTGAGTTTAGAAGAGATATAATGTACCGTATTGGATCTCTCTCTCTTTTTCTTACGTGTATTCACCTCCGGAGTACTGTTTATTACTATCACTGGTGCTTGGTGGGGGTGTGAACCTTTTATCTTCTCAGGTTTCCTGTCCCGGAGGAGAGGTTTTTGGTCGCATGGGGTGCCGTCATGGGTATCGAGAAAAACAATTACCGGTAAGCAATGTTGTTTTCTCCTCAGAGAATAAAACTTTCTTCCACCTTTTGAATGTCCCATGTTTGGTGCTTTCTTGCAAAGTCCAAACGAGCAGTTCTGTGGCGTTCAAGGGGACAAGGTCTTTGAAGACGTTTTTTGTTTTTAAAGCCCTTCAGTCTCAGATGCCGTCTGATGGTTATGGGGCTGCAGTCAGCACCAGTAAGGGCCTTAATTTGGGTCGAAGATCATCCAGTGTCTTGACGGACAGCCAACTTGATCCTCCTGCTCAGTGCTGATGACATTTTTTTGGGTCTTCCACTTGACTTTTTTGTTCCATAACCCTCAGGATCATTTAAGAAATTCCAAATGACTGTCTTACTGCGTCCCACCTCAGCAGCGATGCCACACTGTGAGAGACCCTGCTTATGCAGTTCAACAACCCGACCACGTTCAAAAAGGGAGAGTTTTTTTGGCTTTGCCATCACAACATGACTACCTGACAGAAAATGACAATGAATCCACATGTTTGCACAGATTTGGCCTTTTAAAGGCATGTGGTCCTAAAATTTGGATCAGCTGAAAAACAGCCTGTTTCAGTTTAATCGTTATTTTCAAATAATTGAATGCTCAAAAAATGTTTTGTCTCACTCCCATTTCTTCTTGTTGCATGTTGAAGCTCTACTTGGAACCTTGTTAAGATCCAGCCATGCTAAGTATGATTTTTTGCCATTTTTCAAGTGGTCTTAAACTTTTGATCAGGACTGTATGTGGTACCCAAAATGTGAGTCTGTTTCTATGTTTTCCCTTAGACCGGAAAGGAGACAGGTAACAAGTCTCATGGAGACCAGAAAAAGAAGGGGGAAAAAAGTGTGCAACTTGTCCAATAAAGCTTCTGGATTCATACAAAAAAATCTTTATGCCCAGAATGCTTGTCAAAAATTATTAGAGGAATGGTCGTCCCTACTTTCTGAATTAAGAGCTATAGTAAGAGAAGAGGTGTAAGTGGCGGGTTCAGGCCAGACCCCAGATCCGGTTCCATCTCTCCCCCCGCCCTCCAAGCGGCCCAGAATTCAGCTAGACTCTGACTGAGGAGGAAGGTTTATATTGCTCTGATGAAATAGAAGAAGAGGTCTCAGCTTCCCATCCTTTGGAGGAACATAAAAGATGTTTTTTTTCGTCTGAAGACGACCATGGCTATTGAGGAGGAGGAACAGGCACGCTCTGTCGAAGGCGCAATGTTTGGTGGCCTGAATCTTAGGAAAAGGTTTTCCCTGTAAATAAAAACCTAAAAGACCTGATAGATGAATGGGCTGAAGCAGAGAGAAAGCTCTATATGTCAAGGGAGTTTAAAAGCAGACTCCTGTTTGATCCTGCAGATTTGGTAAGAGATCCCAAAAGTGGACGTTCAGGTCAGGGCTGTGGAGTCTGAGTCGGAGGCAATTTTGGGTACCTGGAGTCGGCAAAAAATGAACCGACTCCTACTAGATTTAAATTGGAATAAAAAAAAAAAAGCAAGTTTAAATATCCCAATTCACAAAAAGTTATAATTAATAACCGTATTTTTCGCCCTATAAGACGCACCTAGGTTTTTGAGGAGGAAAATAAGAAAAAAAATATTTTGAACCAAAAGGTGTGCTTTTGGTGGGTTTTGAACTAATGGTGGTCTGTGGATGGCACTATTATGGGGGATCATTGTGGGGGCATCTGTGGATGACACATATATAGCATCTTATCTTATGTGTCATCCACAGATCCCCCCCCCCATAACAGTGTCCCTGTGTAGTGAATGGGGGCCGGCGTTTGTTTCTGTAATGGCAGCAGGGCCTGATGCCTGCTTCATTCATAAAGTGGGCGGAGTAGGCGCGTGACGTAGTGAGCTACGCTACAAGCGCCCACCCGGCCTTCTGACTGCCAAGAAGTTAGTAGTAAGTAGTACAGCACTAGATTTAAGATGATTGGACTACTTTAACAATACCCACAAGTTAGATATGATTACCGTATACTACAGTGAGTGGGGACCGGTGTAGTAGAATACAGTGACTGCACCGGGCCCCGCTGCCATTACAGAAACAGATGCCGGCCCCAAGCCCCTCCTCCCTCTCAGCCTATTCACCGGACGGTCGCAGCATTCAGCCCCATAAGACGCACTGCTATTTTTCCCCCACTTTTGCGAAAAATACGGTACTTCTCTACTGTAAGAATAAAGGCCAATGCATGTAGTGCGTCACGTTACAGCAAAACAAACACGTTAAGTGACCATGAAAAAGCATGCTTTTCATATGCTTCACTATATGGCATGCAACGCACAGTTAAGGAGCGGCATTACTTATACTTTCCATTGTGTTGTGTTCCGCTGTTACAGGGAACGTAACGCCCATGGTTAACCTAGCCTCTCACTGATAACTGATTAAGTAAATAGGTTTTTTGCAGGACTAGACACTTGTATAAGTGAAGGAAATGGATAGTCAATAGTTCAAGACTGAAGCTGTAAACCGTTTGAAAAACAGCTGTCATTCAGCTAAGGCTATAAAAACTTGTAAACTCAGATTGTTAGCTTAAACTTTAAACATAAACTAGGGAAATAATGTTTTAAAATAAATGCCCCTTCCTGGATCCTCCCACTGCCCTATCTTCAGCAGAAGATCAGCACACAAAGGAGAAGGCAGCAGCTTCCTAGCCAGTACTTCTGTGGTAATGACATGCATGTTGCCTTTCTTTCCATCAAGGAATGTATAAAATACTAGGGATCGACCGATATTGATTTTTTAGGGCCGATACCGATAATTTGTGGACTTTCAGGCCGATAGCCGATAATTTATACCGATATTCTGGGAATTTTCATTTTTGAAAAAAAAAAAAAAAAATTCCCACAAATCTGCTGAAAATTAATGTTTATTGTTAATGTGTATTTTTTTTTGTAAATCTTTCTTTTTCATTTATATTTAATATTTTGGTGTTTTTATTATTTTTTTTTTGTAACTTTTTTTTTTTAACTAACTTTTAGCCCCCTTAGGGACTAGAACCCTTGTCCTATTCACCCTGATAGAGATCTATCAGGGTGAATAGGATCTCACACTGTCCCTGCTGCTCTGTGCTTTGTGCACACAGCAGCATGGAGCTTATCATGGCAGCCAGGGCTTCAATAGCGTCCTGGCTGCCATGGTAACCGATCGGAACCCCAGCATTACACTGCTGGGGCTCCGATCGGAGGAGCAGGGGAGAGGGGATCCTGTGGGGGGGCGCACTGCGACTGGGGTGGGGGGGAGGGGGGGCGCACCACTGCTTAATACTGGGGGGGAGGGGGGGCGCACTGCGCCACCAATGTCTGATACTGGGGGGGAGGGGGGGCGCACTGCGCCACCAATGTCTGATACTGGGGGGCTTGGGGGGGCGCACTGCGCCACCAATGAAGCTTAATCTCTAATTTATTAATATACAGGAGGCGGGAGCTGGCTGCAGGATCACATAGCCGGCTCCCGGCCTCTATGAGCTGTAGCTGCGATCCGCGGCACCTGAGGAGTTAACTACCGCAGATCGCAGCTACAGCTCATAGAGGTCGGGAGCCGGCTATGTGATCCTGCAGCTCCCGCCTCCTGTATATGAATGAATGATAGATTAATCTTCATTGGTGGAGCAGTGGACATAGCTCCTCCCCTCCTCCTGTCCCCTGTACTTTCATTGGCGGCAGCAGCAGCAGCACAGGGGGGAGGAGACACTGCTCCTTCTCCCCTGTGCTGCTGCTGAGGGAACACGGAGAGCGCTGTCAGCAGCGCGATCTGTGTTCCCATACACTATCGGAATATCGGCAAAATAGATGCCGATACCGATAGCGTTCAAAATCCTGAATATCGGCCGATAATATCGGTAAATCCGATAATCGGTCGATCCCTATAAAATACATTCGCAAATTAAATACAGAGGAGTCGGAGTCGGAAGTACCAAAAACTGAGGAGAAGGAGGACCATTTATCTACCAACTCCACAGCCCTGGTTCAGGTGGCAAAAGTGGTGAAAAAAAAACACAATACCGTTTGAGGATTCCCATGGATAGAAAAATAGACTGCTTACTAAAAAAAATCCTGGGAGTCAGCGGCGGCTACAATCAATACAAATATTGCAGCTACCTCTGTAGCTAGGGCCTTAGTACTATGGATTAATCAGCTGGAAAATCATCTCAAAGCTAAAAACCCCCAGAGAATAAATCCTGGAGTCGCTTCCCCTATTACAGATGGCTCCAGGGTTTATGGCAGACGCCTCAGCGGAATCAATAAGATTCGCAGCTAAGACATAATCCCTAACGAACACGGCCAGACGTGCCCTCTGGCTGAAATCTTGGTCTAGGAATATAGCATCTAAGAATAGACTCTCTGCGATACCTTTCTCAGGTTCCTTTGTGTTTAGCCCAGTTCTGGACTCCATCTTGGAAAAGGGGGGGGTTTCCTGAGGAGAAAAAGAAACAGCAGCCCTTTCGTAAAACCTCTAGTCAGAATCAGAACAGGTCTTATAGAGGGAAAGGAAAAAGTCTGGTAGATGGAGCTACCCAAAAGGGGGGAGGTCCTCTTCAACCCCAATACGACTGTCTACTCATCGCAAATTCAGAACAGAAGTTGGAAGGGGACATTCATCAAACCTTGTCTCTATTCAAAGATCTGGGGTGGGTCATAAACGAGGTCATACAGGCAGTGGTCCCCCCCTAAAATTTCGCTCTAAGTTGTTAGTTCTCCATGGGTGCCGTCATATAGAAACATATATTTAATTTACTGGTAAATTGTTTTCCAGGAGTCCGGAATGACAGCACCCAGTATTACCCCCCCCCCCCCCCCTTTTTTGTTTGAATTTGGTTGATCTAACTCTATACAATATGAAATTAACATTGACGTTCAAAATAGTAAGTTGTAAGAACACTGGAGAGAGGGGGTTGGGAGGGCCCTTTTAATCTCTCTCTCTCTCCCTGTCCCAACAGAGGTCAATAGGACATCCTCCATGGGTGCTGTCATTCCGGACTCCTGGAAAACAATTTACCGGACTCGCAGCGCAGCACCCGTCCTGAACTTCCAGGGTTGCATAGCATTATAGTGATTTATGATGCTATGTAACCCTTACAGTTCTGAAATGTATTGTATAACACTGTCAGCATTATTTCAGTATTATCCAGTACATTTTACACCTCTAAGGGTTACATAGCATCATAAATCAATATAACGCTATGCAACCCCGGCAGAGCTGGATGTGGACGGGAGCTGCGCTGAGAGTCTGGAGCATAACACTGGCTTGTCTGAAAGCGGCCTAAAGGGGCTTTTAGAAAGGCTGTCGGTCTAGGCCTACTCCACATTTATCACAGGGGTGGATGATATATGCTTTGCAGAGTTACCAGTAGACACTTTTCTCTGACTTTATACCAACTATTAGTTGGCTTACTTTGAGACAGAATGTTGGTGCAATTTATGCCAATATTTAGGTTCACGCACATTACTAAATGTAGGCCAGTGTTCTTAACATTTTAGAAATAAATCTACTTGATCATGAAATAGTAATGGTGTAATTAACTCTTAAGCTGCCCATACACAAAATAATTGTCATCCGAGAGTCCTGATTTTGGCCACTAAAATCGATGGCCACCGACAGACTACAGTCTTTTTGCTTTGACTGTAGTCAGCTGAAAATACCAGTGTATGGCATGAATGGTCGAAAATTGTCCCCCACTGATTAAGTGCTTCTTCTCTATCCCCTGTGGGTAGGGGATACGTTTGTATCTTGGCACAACCCCTTACAGAGCTTACAGCTTTACTGTTTACACACTGAGCATAATGAAATGAGTTAGCACCTTCAAGTGGTGGCTTCAGGAATATGTCTATGCAGAAATGTGCGGCTTTGACAAATATCAGACCACTAGTAAAATTTTAAAAATTATGCTCAGTATACAGCTTTGGATAAAAAAAAAAACAAACATGATAAAAATGAAAGATTCACTGTAAGCAAATATGATGTTAAGTAACTCCAAAGAGATAACCCACTGGTCTTGTATGCAGCCGCATGGAAATTAAGGTGGTTTGAAGGCCTTTCTTACAAGAATTATGAAGGACATTTTTCTTTCTATTACTAACAAGTTCATCGGAGAGTTCCTCACAAAACTTTTAGCATACTAGTACCAGAAAAGGCTCAACATCGTTGATATTGTCCACAACTGGATGGGCAGGCTGAAGATAAGCTGACACCCTTAGGATTTTTTATGAGTTGTGGCATGAAATGTCCTTGACTTTGTTTGTTTCTTGAGATTTCCACAAATTGCCCAGCACAATCCCTAGGAAAAGTAAAAATCCGACTGTGCGATTTGATGTAAACTTCTTCCAGCAATCTTCTGCATTGTTGATATCCAAGGTATAGATCTAAATAATGAAGTAGACAGGACTGAGTTACTTGAAAGTACTGAATAATATGACATTAGATCATAATTTTAACAATTAAACAATAGATGTATTGTGGGACATTGTAAATCCAGAGACAAGAGGTCCCAGTTAGAAAAAGAAAGGTCCAACAAAATGAATTTTTCCATCAAAGTTTTTACTGTTTCTGCTGGAGATAAGTAGCTCCAGTGTTTTCTGGTACCCACTTGTTTCCCTGAAAAAATGCACCAAGAGAAATATTTTTTCTCACTCTTGCACACGACCGTATGCCCTCCGAAATATACGCTCCGTGAGAGGGCCATATGTCCCAAAGCGGCATTGATCGTGCATACGGGAGTACACAGCATCATAGATTACAATGATGCTGTGCACGTCGGGCCACCCGTGGGACTATTGTCCTGCACTCATATGATCTTATCAGTGCAGGACAATAGTCCCGCGGGCGGCCCGACGTGCACAGCATCATTGTGATCTATGATGCTGTGAGCTCCCGTGTGCACGATCAATGCCGCTCTGGGACATAAGGCCCGCTCACGGACCGTATATTTCGGAGGGCATACGGTCATGTGCAAAAGGCCTAAAGGAGGATTAAATTAGCTGATCCAGACTTATCCCTCATTGCAGACAGCTCTGTAACGTTGCAGTGTTTCAGAAATAACAGTTTACATGGAAAAGACGCAGCTCCATGATGACTTCTCCTTGCCCAGCTAGGTCTAATTGACAGGTCTCTATTTGTGTATAGGAAGTGACCTGTCAATCAAGCTGAGCATTTCAGAGTAAAACATTGTTGTCAGAAACTAGGGAATCTGTGGAGATTTGATTACAGCTTCCGTTTAATTCTATTCCAATGAACCAGATACACCAATAAATGTGGAGCTGAACACAGATGACTGGTACATTTTTCTCATATATTGCACAATGCTCACAATAGACCATTATTGAAAATCAAGCTGGCACAAAACAGCCGTCATTTCTTCGCTACCAGAGAGCAATAGCACACAATGTCAAGCAAAATCTTAGTATCAGATACTGTCTGCTCAAACCTATTCCCTCTGAGATGGGAAGACATAAAGGCAAGTTAACAAGATAGCGAATGGTGACATTATTATGTGGCACTTGAAGGTTCTTGGTGCTCAAACTGATTGAGACCTGTCCTAATATCCACATATTTTGGGATAAAGTATTTTCCCTATTTAATTCTGCCACCTCGGGAGGGATTACTGGTGCTCCTGCTCTTGCACTCTCATCCCAGGACCAGCTCTACACTTAAGAAAGGTCTTCTTACAGGTCTTTGCCCCACTACTGGAAGTTTGCAGGCACCTTCCCATACTGAACAGTTGAATTACAACCTGTGCATGGAGGAGTTGATGGATCTTCAAAAAAGTGCTCAAACATCCTTCTATGCCACTCTATCGCTATGTAGTAGGGCTATGTAAGTGCATAAAATAAATAAATAAATATTTGCTTGCTTCTTCTAATTCAGACATATACAGTATTTTACTAAAAATGGCTACCTGATAGACAAGGTGACCTCCAATGAGTGCAACAGCAGCATAATAAGGCACAGTCTGGTCACAGCTTAGTCCCGTAGCCGTCAGTCCTGCAAGCATGGCTACACTGAAGCCGCTAAGCCAAGGCTTTGTCTTCTCATTAAAGCGCAGAGCTGTTGACTTCACTCCAACCAACGTATCATCGGCTTTGTCCTAAATATACAGAAAATAGAATTACTGGTTCATTATAAAGGTAGTAAAACACATGGTTTCAGACCCGGTAGTTTATTTTACAGCTATGTACACTCTTCCACACTGAAACTGCAATACCAAGAAAGACAAGCTGTAAGGTTATCCAAATTGAAGATTAGCAGGTGTCTCTGCAGATGATCATTTTCAAGCTCCTAGCTTCAATCTGGGGTATATAAGCCAGATCAAAGCAAAGTTGTTTTTTTTGCCATGTTAAACGTCAAAAATGTGGGATGAGAAACCTTGGTTTGTCACTCTGACAAGATCACCAGACACCTAGGCCGAGATGTCAGCACTGTTAAATGTTGCACGTTCCAGTGGTTGGGAGAACAAAGACTAACTAGAATGACAGCAAGAGATCCACAGAGGAGAAAGTCTGCACGGACAGATCGTCCGATTGTAAGAATGGCTCATAGTGATCCATTCTGTACTGCAAGTGATATTAGACGTAACATCCCAAGCTTAGGGAGGCAAACAGTGTCTACACAACCCATCAGAAGGTGTTTGCATGGCATTGGGCTAGAAGCCAGAAGTCTAGCTAAAGGTGTTCCACTGATCTCATGCAACCTCTCTCAAAAGCTATCATGGTGCACAGCAAGATGGCAATGGGGACTGGAATGGAGGTCTTTCCTCTTCAGAGATGAGTTCCAATTTTGTCTTGGATGCAATGATAGCTGGAAATTGGTCAGGAGACCTCATGGGCGACACAATGAAGAGGCCTTGACAAGGGAACATCACGCTGGTCCTACTTCTGGGATTATGGTATAGGTTGGCATAATGTACGGTAGCTGGACTCTCTAGTCTTCATTTAAAGGGAACCTGTCACCTGGATTTTGTGTATAGAGTTGAGGACATGGGCTGCTAGATGGCCGCTAGCACATCCGCAATACCCAGGCCCCATAGCTCTGTGTGCTTTTATTGTGTAAAAAAAACGATTTGATACATATGCAAATTAACCTGAGATGAGTCCTGTCCCTGACTCATCTCACATACAGGACTCATCTCAGGGTAATTTGCATATGTATCAAATCGGTTTTTTTTACACAATAAAAGCACACAGAGCTATGGGGACTGGATATTGCGGATGTGCTAGCGGCCATCTAGCAACCCATGTCCTCAGCTCTATACCCAAAATCCAGGTGACAGGTTCCCTTTAAGGTACACTAACAGCTTGTTACATTGATTTGATCGTGGAACCAGTGGTGTTTCCATTTACCCAAAGTGTCCCAGGAGCCGTCTTTCAACATGACAACTCCAGGCCGCATGTTTCTCATGCTACTCTGAGCATCCCACATGTCCTAAATGTGCTACCATGGCCTGCAGCATCTCCGGACTTGCCTCCCATCGAGCACATCTGGAATGTCATCGGTTGACAAGAGAGATGCCAGCAGCGAATCTTGATTTGCGTGCCCAAGTGAATTCAGCATGGTAGAACATTCCTCAGATTAACAACCATTAACCTCACTGATAGCATGCTAAAGTGTGTATGTGGGTGTTTCTTTGTGCATGGCTCTCATACGCAAAACTGAATGAATCAGTCTATTGATTCTGTGTTTCCATGATTTCTCAACTTTTCCTTCTGGGTTTTGCAATTTTGTTGAGGAGTGTATATAGTGTGTGTGTGTATATATATATATATATATATATATATATATACACATATACACACACACACACACACACACACATACATACACAAACACATACATACATACATATTATATACACTCCTGAACAGTTAAATTGCAAGACCAAGAAGGAAAAAAAACTAATAAATATATATATCCACAAATATAATAAATGCATTGGCTAGACTCACCTGATGAGCATAGATGGTATCATATATTAGTGTCCACATAACTCCAGAGGCATACAAAGGAAGGCAAACTGACCAATCACAGGATCCTTTAATAGCAGACCAGCCCAATAAGGCTCCCCAGTTAAATGTTAGTCCTGTATAGTAAACATATAAAATAATGATGCAATCATTTAATATGGTTTTCAATTCACAACATACCAGATTTTGAATATATGTTTGCTCATAAAACACTTTTTATAATGTGGGCAAAGGAGGGAGGACAGATAATTTACTATTATTGGGTATATCTGGGATTAAAAATAATGATTTATTTTTTTTTGGGACATCGAGAAATAGCGCCACTGTTGTCCATAGGTTGTGTCTGGCATCGCATTGGAGGCCAATTCATTTGGGATCAATCTGGATGATGATTTATAAGGGGTAGAATAGTCTATCAGTTCAGTAGGGTTTTCGACACACTTAGTTCTGCCAATTAGCGTTACACTGTAGCTCCGGAAGTCGATGCCGAAACTACACAGCTTTGTCAATTGTATAGTGGACAGATCTGGTAACTGCAGCCTTGCAACCACCTAAAGGGAATCTGTTACCCTGATTTTGGACCATTATCTACAGTAATATATGAGTAGTGCTGCAGATATGGATTCCAGGTAACTATGTTTTATTTTCCTACTGCTCCCTATTCCCCACTGTCAGTACTCCGTTGCGCTGAAATACATTGTCAGGACTAGCATGCATCCACACGAGTCCTCTCCATTATGTTACAACAGCACAGCAGTCCAGACTGTGTATTTCAGTTGAGCTTTGAGTGCTCAGAGTGGGGGAACAGGAGGCAGCAGGAAAAAATAAATAATTGTGATCTGGACTTATCTGCAGTACTATGCATGTATTACTACAGCTAATATTCCAAAATTGGGGTGACAGACTCCCTTTGAAGTTGCTCCAGCACATACCAACATGTCCTAATATTCATGAGTGTCTGGCTTTTTCCACCCGTCTACCACTAATTAACTGTTTTTTCCAACTGAATTAGCAGAGGGGCAGAGAAATATTCAGGACACACCAATATGCGCTGGGGCTGTTCAATACAAAATTTTAGAGAAACTGTTGAGCCAATTAAAGAGAGTGACCAAGAACATTGAGGACAGATTTCCTATTAGCATGTACATGTCATATACACTACTTACTGTAGCCTTACCACAGTGAGAAAGCTAATACATATATTACTGCTTTATTCATAAGCACAATACCTGTATATGATTATAAAAACACTAGTTAATATGTCTAAGCATAGACAAAACATTTTTCTCTATGTGATGATGTTATACCTTCGTGATAAGTGGTCACCCTTGCATGTAGAGATCCTATATTCAAGTCCCAGAAAAGACTTATATATGTTTTTTCCTCTCCCATTTAACCCATAATAAATGTATATATTATAATAAATAATTTATAATAATACAAGGCCTTACTATATTGAGAATAGTGTTTAATACTTAGAAACCTAAAACCTATTACTGGTTTATTCACAGTTATAATATATGATTATAAAGAAACCAGCAATACAAATTAACTTTCTAAAAAACATTATTCTCAATATGATAAGGATATAGAATTTTATTATGAGTTAAATAAGGGAGAAAAAATTATCAAAAAATAAATAAAAAATATGAAAGTCGCTCCCACGATTTAAACATTTCTACATGCAAGACTGACCATTTACTACTAAGCTATCTCATTACCACATAGTGAAAATACATAACAATTGAGAAAAAAAAGCTGCTCTCACCTGCTCCTTCTCTGCTGTGAGCACCTGGATGAGGGCAACTTGAAGTCCAAACGAAAAGCAAAATCCAACTCAGTCTCGCAGAGAGACTGAGCTGAATTTTGCTTTTCGTTTGGACACATAGTGGAAAAAAAAAAAAATTATACTTAGAAAGCTAATACAGATTACTGGTGTCTTTATTATCATATATTGTGTTAGTTACTAAAGCAGTAATATGTATATTATCTTTCTAAGCATATCTCAATGTGGTAAGGCTACAGTAAGCAATGTATATGATATGTTCATGCTTGTGAGTGCAACAATGTTAAAAGTGCATTATATTGCATGTTGTGTCGACATCAGCATGCTGATGTCTAGCCCTGTCAATCAAGGGGAGGGGGGAGTGTGCAGAGCACTAGGGGTGTTACAAAGCAGGGCTCCAAGGATTTAGCACAGCCCCTGGTGCTCCAACCTACTCATTTGCATATGAATAAAAGCACAGATATCTCTTCAGCTGTTTAGTATACAGACAAAAGAAATGTATCATTTTAATCAGCATGATGACCCTACCAGGCAGTGTGCCTGGTTTAATAGGATTGACTATGCTGACAGAGTATTTTTAAGTGAATGCGGCATTGCTGCAATAACCAGCTTCATGGGCTACACAATGGAAAAAGCTATGCAATTCCAGCATTGGAGCTACAAGGTAACACCTGGTCAGCAGAAGTGTGGAGGGTTGGACTCCCACTGACCTGATGTCGATGTCCTATTCTGAGAATAGGCTATCAATATCAAAATCCTTGGCAACCTCTTTAATTCACAATTAAACTCAATCTCTACTATGCATTTCCTAGTTACCTAAAACAAGTTGGGGCCAGTAAGTTATCCTCTTCATTAATGGATAGGTGAGTACCAGCGTCAAAGAAGCAGCTCCTAAAGCAATACTAAAGAAAATGTTACAAAGTAAATATAAAAAAGTGCACCCCAAGTAGTGCTCGTCAGTGACTACAAGGTCATGCACTTAAAATTAGATGATTCATTAGTGTGTGACTCTGCTTATTGTGTCAGTCTATAAAAATACAAATGCTGTAAAATAACAAGAGAGTACTCATCTTTTCATCCCCTCACCAATTCACCACAAACACTACGGTGGCCCCCCCCTGATCAATCAGCGGCCACAGCAATCGCGTTCTGTACAACTGGAATCATGACAGCTATCACTGAGTGGTAATGCCAGTACATGACCACTGATTGGCTTTATTTCTTATTTTTTTTATTTTAGAGCATTTGTTGCATGTTTTTTTTTTTTTACTGGTTAAGCCCTTTAAAGAGATTACAAAAGGTGTGTATGCTTTTCCCCAGTAACAGCACCATTCTTGTATATCAGAAATATGCCAGGTATTACATTCACTTAAATGGGGCTGACACATACCAGACACAGCCCATGGACAAAGTGGTGCTGTATCTGTAAGAAAAAAATAACTAATACAAACCCTGTAATAAGTACAGACAGCTACAATTAATTATTATTCTACACATAAATCCAGATGTCGCAAAAGCCTCCCCCATCGTTCTGTATACAATGCTCAAAGAGTGCATGCATAGAGATCTGGAGGTGGCAATGCCGCTTCCTGCTCCAGTACCGGTGGTCATGTGATGGCTAGGGACTGGGTGTCTGTGAGAGCTGCTGCAGGGAGGTTATACAGCCCTATACAACCTCTCTGGGGACTGTTTTCACCCTGTAACTGGGGCTAATATGTCAGCCACAGTTACAGAAGAAATCAGCAATGAAAAAATGTAACATTAAATGCCCTCCAAAGGTCTTGTATGACCTTATGGGGGACACAAAGTGTAAAATACAAAAATAAAGACAAAATTAAAAAAAGATGTAAACCACCACCACCACAGCTTCTACGCCTGCCACCAGGTGACTATAACCCATACATCCCACATATCAAAAAGACTGTTATGGAAAGGCAACATCATTTAAAAAAAATACTTTGGTTGTACATTGTGCCATTAACAAAAAAGTAAAAAATGTGAAAAACAATATTTTTCCTTTTTATAAAATTTTCTTGCTATTAAACTAAAATTATTTACATAAGCGAACAGGAAAAAAAGATGGTTTTCCTAAACACATTTACTCAAAAAACAGAATATGTGCCTGGTCAGGAAGGGGGGATAAATAGTCTTGAAGTGGTTAAGTGAAAAGCTCACCTGTAATTATTAAGGCACAGAAGCACGCCCAGTGCCAAACTAAGCTGTCCTCCCAGGAAAAGCAAAGACTGAAACTGGGTGATGTCTCCCGCAGCAAGTGGGCGATTAGCTGTTCTTGTCACCTTTCCAAAAAAAGATGGTGGATCGATGGTCAGAACTTAAACAGTGATGATCTCGCTAACATGCAATGATTGCTCATGTGCCAATTACTGCCGCTGGATTTATCTAGACTAATTTAGACACAAACCATTAGCAAGAGTTGAAATGGAATCAACACATGACATAGTTACATAGGTAATACAGCTGAAAAAAAGATTTAAGTCCATCAAGTTCAACCAAGGGATAAGAGGAGGTGAATTTTAGAAAAAGGGGAGTGAGACCCAGATTTCTACACATTTCCATAAGCATTAATGTCATTTACCTTTAAGAATTTATCTAAGCCCTTTTTAAAACCGTCCACTGTTCCTGCTGTGACCACGTCCTGGAGGTAGACTATCTACAGAATCACTGTTTTTAAACGTTTTTATTAACTATTAGGCCCCTTAGGGGGCTAGAACCCTTGTCTAGGGTGAATAGGACTTTACACTGTCCCTGCTGCCCTGTGCTTTGTGCACACAGCAGCAGGGAGATTACTATGACAGCCATGGATGGCTTCAGTTGCTAACATTTCACTGCTGGGGCTCCGATCGGTAGCTGCCACTGCCACCGCCACCAATGAAAATACTGAGGGGGAGGGGGGGTCTTTTGGCCACTGCTTCACCAATGAATATAATCAACATTATTATAGTACTGAGGAGGGTGAGCTGTGCCCACTGTGCCACCAATGCCGGAACCTGGTCTCAATGACAGAGCACGGCGATCCGCCAAACCACGTCAATTAACCCCACAGGTGTGGCAACTGAGGGGTTATTTGATGGGGTTCCGAGCAATGGCCGTTCCCAATCAGAGGCTGGGTGCCCTCTGTGTGATACGGCCGGCACCCGCAGCGTACATTTGTATTTAAGGGTTAATTATATGCATTGGTGGTGCAGTGGACACAGCCCCTCCTCCTCAGTATTATCTTCTCAGTGATGGCCAGCGGCAGCCACGTCACAGTGGGGAAGGTTGGAGGGACTCTCTCCTTCTCTGCTGTGCCGGTTTATGAGAACATGGTTCACTCTAAGGGCGGCGCGCATCATGTTCTCTAAAAGATACTAGGCTGCACTACTGCGGAAAATAGCAAAAAGTATCGATTTGGTATCGAAAGTTCGATACCCGGTGCAACCCTACCACACGACCTGCTGTCCAGAAGCCATGACCGAAGGGGCCTTCATGAACGACAGGATCACGCGATGAATGAACATTTCGCTCATTCATGGGGTGATCAGCAGCACATTTACATGGCAAGATTGTCGGGAGCGACCTTTGCAGGAACGGTTGTTCCCAATAATCTGCTTGATTCTCAGTCCGTGTAAATTCTAAGTAGTAGTAAATGCTATAAAATGCTGCACTCTTCTGTCCATTAGCCATGGCATGGGATATCACAAATATCTGGCTAAAAGCAATGTGGATATACTATATTACGGTACTATATTTTTTTGCTATAATACCTTTTTATCAAAGTCTTGATCCCACATATCATTAATAGTACATCCAGCACCACGCATTAGTACCGCACCAGTGCCAAATAGAGCAAGCATATAAAAGTCTGGAAGGCCTCCTGGCTGTGCTGCAAGGGCAATACTCCAAGTGCATGGCAGATATAACAACCACGTTCCTAAAAAGCACACACAAAAAAGAAGAAGAAAAATTAAAGGACCTTATAAAAGGTGTATAGCGAGTACTAGATGTCTAAGAAAAGATATGAGAACAAGATGATGAGATTTCAAACAGACCTACAATCTTACACATCCATGAGAATAAGCTTAGTCCTCCAGATCCTTTTGGGGAAGAATGTATTAAAAATGGAAAAGAGGGACAACACCCACCCGCCCCCTGTGAGTGTAGGAGGTGCCGCTAGGAAACCTTATATCTGTACACACAATGTTTGGGTCATTTTTTGATGAATCCAGTCCTGGGAATAAGTCACAGCTTCCCTCTAAAGTACGTGCCCCTCATAGTGCCTTCCACAAGTGGCACCAAGACTGCTGCTTACAGACGGATGTGCCTCATAATCCAGCACACACTTACCTCCTGCATAGGGTGGCTTTCTCCCTTTGCCTGATGGTCACACATCAGACTGATTTTTTTCACATGAGCTTCATTGCAGAAAATCCCAAAAAGCAATACTGTGATTTTTGGCAGTACAGACAGAAGACGATTAGTACTATACACTGGAGGGGATGTGGTAGGTGACATGTTCTTCTTACCTATAGGTTTATCCAGCCTCATGAGCCTTAGATAAGGCTGAACATTCTTTGGCATAGCTTCTACCACTCCAGCTGCAGAAAACCTAGGCCTTGTCCACATACTAGGTGAGGTTCTTAGATGGGCACTTTGACACACAATGGGGCACACACATTTGGAAAGTAGGCTGGGTACATGGTTGGTGTAGTGCCATTTTGATCCCAGAAATGTCTTCTCATTGTAGTCATTTTTATGGAAATGGGTCATAGAAGAGGACATATTATGGGTACATGCTCTGTATACGGCTTCGCTGGCAGGCAGGCATGATCGGAGCATCTTCAGAGTCAAGGCCATCAGTTATCCTATGAAGTCAAAGGGCAAAGTTAATATCATGTTCGTCTGTTCTCTTTACTCTGTGCTCCATACAGTATCACAATGTATTCACCATTCCAGTTGCGACCTCTGCTCCACCATAACATCCTCCTCTCTACCACTCTAATATGTGATGAGTGGGGTTGAGCGAACTTTGTGTTTCAAGTTCGGCTTACAAGGTTTGGGTTATCTAAGAAATCCGTTATGTATTCCGCTACCAAGGACCATAAGTTATGGTCCGCGGTAGCAGAATCCAAAGTTCGCTCAACACTAGTGATGAGGGAATGGACTCCAACCAACAAGCTGTTGGGCCACAGCACATAGATAGCAACACAGTTTAGGGCTCCCTGTGTTCCAGGGTCATAAGTTGAAGAAAATGGTGCTGTCATTCCAGGTTGTCGAACTGGGAGGGGGTGAGGTATTGTCCTCATTAGGGACAATGATAAACTGGGGGCAGTAAGGCAGTAAATAGTGAAGGTGTTCACTGCTTAGGTAAGTAACGAGGAGCAGGATAAAAGAGGTGGTCTGGGAAGATTTCAGAATAACAATATCCCACCCACTCGACCCTGCTGTAGGTGGCATACAATTCTGGCCAAGACAGCCATGGAAGCCGGTCAAAGGGCCACCGGCTGCCTGGGAGTTTGGCATGCATGAAGGTAGGCATCCAAAGTAGGTGGACTTGGCCACAATAGGGAATGGCAAGTTGGGGACAGGTGGGACCCACCTCTGGGAGTGCAGGGCCACAGTGAGGTTGTCTCCTCTTAGTGCCTAGTCTACTCTACACCGCAAAATGTTCTGCCACAGAAATGTCATCTGGTGTTTTATTGCTCAGTGGTTGAAATGCAGTTGTCTAGCACAGGGGTCAGCAACTTCTAGACCTCCAGTTTTTGGGAAACTACAACTCCTAGCATGCTCCATTCACTTCTACAGAAGTTCTGAAAACAGCTGAGCAATTGTGCTTGCTGGGAGTTGTAGTTTTACAGCATCTGGTGTGCAGGAGGTTGCTGACCCCTGGTCTAGAAGGTGCACTGTCGCATATTCTAGTGACGGTAATATGGCTGAATGCTAGTCAGTCTAATGGGCCGAGCTCACATCACCATAGAACCCATGGTACAACCTCAATTAGATGCCACATTATTGGATAGAACCTCACAGCACCTGTGACAAGCTCTGCTGCCCATACAAAACTACAAGAACCCAACTTTCCAGACAGGCACTGGTTATCAAGCCACGCTGGGATTAGTAGTCCCTCAGGCTGAGTATTGTATTGGAGACTCACAGCAGCGCATCACCGGTGACACACACACATCATAGAAGAAAGCGTAGAACGAATAAGAAATCACATGTGCCAGGGACTGACCCGAGAATGACAGCCGACCCGGTCCCGTGGTGATGACGTCACGGCCTCCACAGAAGCACGCTGGGATGTGTAGTTTGTACGTTACGGGTGTAATGTACTAGGTCTGTAGCAAATATAATCACACTGGAGACAGCAGCCCCGGTCCCATGGTGATGACGTCACGGTCTCCACAGAGGCACGCTGGGATGTATAGTTTGTACGGTACTAGGTCTGTAGCAAACATAATCACACTGGAGACAGCCGACCCGGTCCCATGGTGATGACGTCACGGTCTCGATAATGGCATGCTGGGATGTGTAGTGTGAGCAGTATGGGACCGGGTGTAATAATGTAGGTCAGGTGACCGACCCGGGGTACGAAGCGGCCTACATACCAGAGCTGTCAGCCAGCAGCAGGATACAATGACTACACTGTGTCAGGAGGTGATACCTGTCTTTACAAACAGGGTGACCTGTGGGAGCTGTGTGTTTTAGGGTTGTATGAGACCCCCTCCCATGAGACTGCAGTGGAACGCATCAGTGACATAACTAGCATGTGATACCACCTCAAAGATACTAAAATAATACCGCCACATTGTGCTTATATAGCATTTTAGTAAGGATACTTTCTCACTAGTGTTTTTCTTTTCCGTCCTAATGGCTCATTACCGGAAAAGAACAGTTTTATCCCCATGCATTCTGAATGGAGAGCAATCCGTTCAGGATGCATCAGGACGTCTTCAGTTCAGTCTTTTTGACTTTTCAGGACTGAGATAATACCGCAGCATGCTGCGGTTTTATCTCCGTCCAAAATTCCAGAACATTTGCCAGAATGCCGGATACGGCATTAATTTATATTGAAATGTATTAGTGCCGAATCCGGCATAAAAAATACTGCAATGCCGGATCCGAAAAAAATGTGAATAAAATAAATGTCAGATCTGTTTTTCCGGATGACAGACGGATCCGTTCTTGCAATGCATTTATGAGAAGGATCCGTCTACAAATGCTGTCTATTTGCATGCAGATTGCCTGATCCGGCAGGCAGTTCCGGCAACGGAAGTGCTTGCTGGATTACTGTGCCGCAAGTGTGAAAGTAGCCTAAGGCCGGTCTCCCAAATCCATAGTATCGCTGCGTTTTAGCATGTGAAATACACACATAACTCCCAAGACCCGCGTGGATCCACTGAACCAAACATGGATCACCGTCAGGTTCTCTGGACTGGTACAGTTGTGAGGCAGTAACGTTTAATGTTAAAAGAAATGTAGAAAATACCGCTTCAGTTACCTGACATCCGTGATGGTGTCATGTATTAATGAAGAAAACACAGCAGGTGCACAGTGCGCTCTCCTTCAATTCAGGGGGCCTGTTCTGGAGCTAGGAATGGGTCCCAGAGGTAGGACTTACACCTATCTAATATTTGTGGCATATCCTGCCGATATACCATAAATGTTGAGATGGGACAACCCCTTATGAGGTTAAAGGGGGTTGTCTGGAATTTACAAAAAATACCAAATATCAAAATAAAATCCTGTGTTCTTGTTTAGCCCAAGGGTGCCCCTTTAAAGACGTTGGTCTATCTCACACATTGTAGTATATCGCTAGGATATGCCACCAATGTCTGATAGATGTGGGTCCCACCTCTGGGACCTGTACCTATCTCTAGAACGGAGTCAGCAAAGTGAAGGAGAGTAGACCACGCAAGAAAGAAAATAGAAATTAATGGGAAGTGCAACATGCAAGTGTGACTACCGCTCTGTTCACTTCTATGGGACCGATGGAAGTAACTAAGCCAGTACTCAGCTATTTTTGGCAATCAGAAATTAATGGAGGGTGGCTAAGCATGTGCTGTCTGCTCTCCTTCACTTTGCAGGCTCCATTCTAGAATTGTGAGTCGAGTTGAGACCCGCAGCTATTAGACATTGGTGGCATATTCTAGCAATATGCACTAATGTGTGAGATGGACCAACCTCTTTAAGGATTTCGTACTTTAGGGCTTCTCACCTTTCCTTGTTTTTCCACCTCTGCCTTACAAAAACTTTTTTACCTTTACGTTGTTGTAGGGCTGCCTTCTACTGGGTTTGTTGTATTTTTAATGGCACCATGTTATGGTACTGTTGAAAACGTCAGCTTTGAGTTGCTGCTGTGATGTTAAACCCATACGGTGGTCTGGACCCACCTCCTGCTCTCATCTTCTGATCTCATCCCTCCTTTGGCCTGTTTGCTGGTAAGGCCTCTCCTCTCTTCCAGTAGCATGTATCCATTGATACAAAGGGGATATAAAGGGCTAGTGAGCGCACTATACGTAGTGCACTACTCGTTTAAAAAGATGGGGGGGTCTGAACAGACGCGTTTCGGGGTTGGAGTATCCCCTTCTTCAGTGGCCACATATAGGACCAAGACCGGTGCCGAACGTCTGCTGAAGATCCGTGTGGAAAGCAGCATTACATCGGGTCCGAAGCCAAACCGGCAGACTCACGTGCGCTGATCTACCACGCGGCAAACCAAACCCTGTGGGGTGAAAGGAAAACTCCATAGAACACTGCAGGACGTTCGGGGTCGTACCAAGTGGGTAAGACCGTTCCGACACTGAGGTCGGTGTGCCCAAGCCTATTATACAGTTATATTAGCGGGACGCCGCTGAGATCTACATGCAGCGGGACGCCGCTGTATATTAGTTTGTTTCAGTATTTGAACAGCTTCATTGTGTGCGCTATAAAGGAGGTACAAAGTTGCCCATTAGCGATACGAACTTACAGCTATCTTGCATTCGGATTTGTTGCTGAACTAGTGCTGTTGACTTCCATTAACTGTGGTCGATTACTTCTGCTACTTTGATCGAGCTACCCAAGTTCATCTGCGCTGCTGCGCATTTTTACCTAACATTTGGAATAATAAATAGTGCAATTTTATTAATGAACTAGTATATTCGCTGCTATTTAGGACTATAGGTGATTTTAATTGATTGTACCATCATATTTATTTATTATTTATTTTACAGATATTGGTGTATGACTGTTTTAACAAATAAATGTATGGCTTAATATCTTGAGGTGTGCCCAGTCTTCCATATATTGCTATTATATTTCCTTGAGTAGTGGGGTGTTACTACTCGACTGCGGGCACCCCGTTTTGGTGGTCTCACAAACCTGTGCGTCTGACTACCTTTGACTAAAAAACTATATAAACTTGGTTATGTTTTACTACTTGAATCAAGGAGACGGTCTTATCGGCTATCTGAGTATGTACACCCATAGAGAAAAGCTGTCAATCACTGATAGACCACCTCCTTGACTACAAGCCAAATGAGCAGGAATTTAAATGGATGAAATATACGTTTTACTGAATCTTTTCCCATAAAACTACATACCAATCTGCTCAGCTCCCCCTGCTCTATGACATGCAGCTCAGACAATGTGTTCAATGTGACAAATTTCCATTATGTTTTAATAATCTTTATTTTTTATTATTTTTGTCCCCATAGAGTCCCCCTAGATGTCATTGCTAGGGCTGCTCCATATTCCACTGTATCGTTGTCCGAAGGATATAGTTGAATACTGCAGCGGGGAACGGGAGTTAATGTCTCCCTGCGTATCAGAGGAGGGCACATCCTATACAATAATGTCATCATTATCGCAGCTGACTGTGCCAGGATGCAAGTAAAGCTACTTTCACACTCGCGTTTGGTGCAAATCCGTCATGGATCTGCACAAGCACATCCGTTCAGATAATACAGCCGTCTGCGTCCGTTCAGAACAGATCAGTTTGTATTATCTGTAACATAGCCAAAACTGATCCGTCTTAAACACCGTTGAAAGTCAATGGGGGACGGATCCGTTTTCTATTGTGTTAGATTGTGCCAGTGAAAACGGATCCGTCCCCATTGACTTACATTGTGTTTCAGGACGGATCCGTTTGGCTCAGTTTCATCAGACGGACACCAAAGCAGAATGGTGACTGAACGGCGGCAAACTGATGCATTCTGGGCGGATCTTTTTCCATTCAGAATGCATTAAGGGCAAAACTGATCCGTTTTGGACCGCTTGCTAGAGCCCTGAACGGATCTCACAAACGGAAACCAAAAGAGCCAGTAGGCTGGATGAGACCTGTGTCTTGAACCGAATTGCAGACAGGGGAATGGAACAGAAGTGAGTTGAGTATTTTATTTTCTTGGAGGGCACCAGGATGGGGAATTTTCATTGACAAGGGGAGGATTATGAAAAAGTGAGTAACCTAAGGTTTCTGTGTGGCTAATTTTTCAGAGACTTGGCTGGAAGAAGTGTTCATGGTGGTCTGGGCCAAGTGGAGATGAGGAAAAGAGAATTTTTATGAGCAGTGTAGACGTCACTGTATTAAATAGGTATGTAGTACTGTGTAAACTTATATGTTTGCTGGCGCTGAATGTAATTTAAGAAGTAATAGCCATCCATCATGGGTCCAAATGTGGCTAACATTTATAACTGATCTCTTAGGAGAACTTGGTTGGAACTTGCCACTAGCGGGTACTTGATGTGAAAAATTAGAGACGCACTACCCTAGGGCACTTGAACCCCACTGTCGATTGATTGTACATTATACTGCAATTCTTCTTTAACCCCTTAGTGATCACCAATATGTATTTTTCTGGTGGTCAATAAGCGGCCTTAGGCTGCCTTTTTATGGTGACCTAGTCTAAGCGCTGCACGGGTCTCCCATGCAACGGAGAACCTGGACTTGGCTCTGACATTTCAGCCCCGCTCCTGCTCTAACAGCCCAGACCACCAAGAGTGCTGATCCTGGCCGTTTAACCCTTACATGCCGATGGCAATGGCACCCACAGCATGTAAGCGGTTATACAGGGAGCAGACTCCCTCTGTCTCCCATTGGTATCCCGCAAATGAGATTGCTGGGTGCGGATGCCATTGCAGGCAGACCTGTCTACAGCGTTTCCTAGCGGCTTCCAATCTGTTATTATAACTACATTATAAGATGATGTAGAATTAGCTGCTGTGTGTGTAAATGAGAAGTAATACAATTTCTGCCTATTGTATCACTTGTATTCTGCATTTTTAGCAGTTACCCCTCCGTAGTCTCCATCTCTAATTCTCAGTTCTTCCAGAGTTAGTGGGTGCAGACTAGCTGCTTTGATGTCTGCCCATAGACTACACATAGAAGCAGGAGAATTTGTTCCCTATTTCCCATTCCCTGAGAAGCACTATATAGGACATTATAGAGAAGCAGTGCGCAGTAGTGATGTGAATAAGGCCTCATGCACACGACCGTTGTTGTGTCCGTTGTTACATTTTCCATGATTTTCTACGGACCCATTGACTTTCAATGGGTCCGTGGAAAACTTGGCTAATGCACCGTTTGTCATCCGCGTCCGTAATCCGTGTTTCCAGTCTGTGAAAAAAATATGACCTGTCCTATTTTTTTCACGGACAACGGTTCGCGGACCCATTCAAGTCAATAGATCCGTGAAAAAACACGGAGGCACACAAGATTGCCATCCGCGCGTTCGTTTTTTTCCTATCATTTGCATGGCAAACTTGACTTAGATATTTTTTTACTTTCCTTCATGTCTGGAGATCCTCCAAAAATAAAGGAAGACACAAGGAAACAAAAACTGACACGGATCACGGAACAAAGGAACCCCTTTATGCGGACCGCAAAAAAATACTGTCGTGTGCATGAGGCCTAAAGCAATTGGGGTGAGATATAACACATACTACCGGTATTTGTCTGACCTGGTAAGGTGGATCCACTGAGACTCTTGTCAGGATGCGCAAATATTATGCAGCACTGACAGGTGGCAAAGGTGCAGCAAGGCAGAAATATAGATTTAGCAGAGTCAGTTACATAGCAAAACTGAAGATGTAGCAGAATAATAGCTGTAGCAGATGATGTAGCCTGAAGTGATTCAGAGTAAGTGGCATAGCAGGGCTGAAGATATTGTGGATTTGGTTGAGTAGCAGAGCCAAAGAGGTTGCAGAGTTAGTTGAGTAGCAAAGCTGAAGAATTTGTGAAGTCAGTGATGTAGGAGGGCTGAAGCTGTTACTGAGTTGATGTTGTAGGGACCTGAAGTGGTTAAAGAGATGGTGATGTAGCAGGGCTGAAGTTGTGGCTAAATTGAGGGTATAGCAGGGCAGAGGCTGTGGCTGAGCCGTGGCAGACGGAATCAAGATAGAAGAACCAACTAGAGGTGAGTAGGGTTGCCAAACTACCTGAATAGTTAGGTGGTGTCCCGCTGCCTAAACCAGGCTTAAAGGGAACCTGTCACCTGGATTTTAGGAATAGAGCTGAGGATATAGGTTGCTAGATGGCCGCTAGCACATCCGCAATACCCAGTCCCCATAGCTCTGTGTGCTTTTATTGTTTAAAAAAACAAACGATTTGATAGATATGCAAAGGAGGAGATTCGGAGGATGCAGGGCGGTGCTGGGCTCCTTCACGCTGGACTCATCTCAGGGACAGGACTCAAATCGTTTTTTTGACACAATAAAAGCACACAGAGCTATGAGGACTAGGTATTTCGGATGAGCTAGTGGCGATCTCGCAGCCCATGTCCTCAGCTCTATTCCCAAAATCCAGGTGACAGGTTCCCTTTAAATAACTTGTCAGACAGACACCAATGGTGCGATCAATATTTTGATTGTTTGTCATTTGGACACAAATGATTGTACTAACGATCTTAAGATGTGAACAATCATTTGTACTAAAGTTCATTGCCAATAATTGTTCAGTGGAAAAGACATTTGCTTTGATATATTTATGTCTCTATCTCTGACTTAGTTTGGACAATTTTTTGGCCTGTTTAAAAGGACCGTAGCAATATTAATGTAGCTATACTTCTAGGGTACATAGGAGGGGTCACTTTATACTACCTATAGTATTCAGTCCTATGGCTAAGGTGTTTATTATATACAGTATCAACAACTTGTATGTTGTTTAAAAAATGCATCACCTTATGAATACATTTTTTGTTACACAGCCATGTAAATAAATGGCAATACCGTTTTTAGTGATACAGTTTAACCCCTTCTACCCCGGGCCAGTTTTCACGTTCACCAGGCCATATTTTGCAAATCCGACATGTGTCGCTTTATGTGGTAATAACTTTAAAACGCTTTTACTTATCCAGGCAATTACATTCCCCATATGTCTACTTCATGTTTAGATCATTTTGTGAATGCCATTTTACTTTTTGGGGATGTTAGATGGCTTAGAAATGTAGACATTTAGAAGCAAATCTTGAAAATTTTCCGAAAATCTCCAAAACCCACTTTTTAAGGGCCAGTTCAGGTCTGAAGTCACTTTGTGAGGCTTACATAATATAAACCACCCAAAAATGACCCCATTTTAGAAACTACACCCTTCAAGGTGTTCCACCAGAATTAATGGAAAATGGAGATGAAATTTCAGAATTTCACTTTTTGGGCAGATTTTCCATTTTAATAAATTTTTTCCAGTAACAAAGCAAGGGTTAACAGCCAAACAAAACTCTAAATTTATTGCCTTGATTCTGTAGTTTACAGAAACACCCCATGTGTGGTCTTAAACTGCTGTACGGGCACATGGAAGGGCGCAGAAGGAAAGGAACGCAGATTTCACTATGATAATTTTAAGCTGCCATGTCACATTTGAAGACCCCCTGATGCACCCCTAGAGTAGAAACTCCATAAAAATGACCCCATTTTGGAAACTACGGGATAAGGTGGCAGTTTTGTTGGTACTATTTTAGGGTACATATGATTTTTGGTTGCTCTATATTACACTTTTTGTGAGGCAAGATAACAAAAAATTGTTGTTTTGGCACCATTTTTATTTTTTGTTATTTACAGGGTTCATCTGACAGGTTAGATCATGTGGTATTTTTATAGAGCAGGTTGTTATGGACGCGACAATACCAAATATTTTTTGGGTTGTTTGTTTCAGTTTTACATAGTAAAGCATTTTTGAAACAAATTATTTTTTAATGTCTCCATATTCTGAAAGCCATAGTTTTTTTTACATTTTGGAAGACTGTCTTATGTAGGGGCTCATTTTTTTTGGTATGGGATGACAGTCTGTTTGGTACTATTGTAGGGTGCATATGACTTTTTTTTGGGATGTAACGTGAACTCTTTGTTCACCTGAGGGGTTAGGTCATGTGATATTTTTTTACAGCAGGTTCTTCCGGACGCGGCGATACCTGATATGTATACTTTTTTTATTTATTTAAGTTTTACACAATAAAAGCATTTAAAAAAAAATAAAAAAAATGTTTTAGTGTCTCCATATTCTGAGAGCCATAGCTCTTTTATTGTTGGGTAATTGTCTTAGGTAGGTTATCATTTTTGCGGGATGAGATGATGGTTTGATTGGCACTATTTTGGGGTGCATATGACTTTTTGATCGCTTGCTGTTACACTTTTTGTGATGTAAGGTGACAAAAAATTGCTTTTTTGACACAGTTTTTATTTTATCTTTTTTACGGTGTTCACCTGAGGGGTTAGGTCATGTGGTATTTTTTATAGAGCAGGTCGTTATGGACGCAGCAATACCTACAATAAAGCATTTTTGAAACATGTCTCCATAGTCTGAGAGCCATAGTTTTTTTGGCGGGGTCCGGCAGTCACACCGATGCAGGCGCAATAACCTTTTATGTGCCGCGGTCAGGACTTCAGTAGCATCCTGACTGCCATGGTAACCGATCGGAGCCCCAGCATTACACTGCTGGAACTCCGATCGGAACTGCCGCTGCCACCAATGATGGGGGAAGGGGGCCCACTGCCCACCCACCTATTATTTTAATACTGGGGGGAGGGCTCACTGCCCACCAATGATTTTAATACTTGGGGGAGGGCTCACTGCCCACCAATGATTTTAATACCGGGGAGGGGGGGAGGGGGGGGCGCACTGTTCACCAATGATTTTAATACTTGGGAGGGGAAGGGGGAGGTTGCACTGCCCACCAATGATTTTAATACTGGGAGGGGCGAGGGCTCACTTCCCAACAATGATTTTAATACCAGGGAGGGGGGGAGGATGCACTGCCCACCAATGATTTTAATACCGGGGAGGGGGGGAGGGCGCACTGCCCACCAATGATTTTATTACTTGGGAGGGGGAGGGCGCACTGCCCACCAATGATTTTAATACCGGGGAGGGTGTACTGGGGGCTGATGGAGAGGGCACTGGGGGCTGATGGAGAGACACTGGGGGGCTGCTGGTGAGAGGCACTGGGAGCTGATGGAGAGGCACTGGGGGCTGATGGAGAGGCACTGGGGGGCCGCTGGTGAGAGGCATTGGGAGCTGATGGAGAGGCACTGGGGGCCGATGGAGAGGCACTGGGGGCCGATGGAGAGGCACTGGGGGCCGATGGAGAGGCAATGGGGACCAATGGAGAAGCACTGGGGGCTGATGGAGAGGCACTGGGGACTGACTGATGGAGAGGCATTGGGGGCTGGTGAGAGGCACTGGGGGCTGATGGAGAGGCTACTGGGGGCTGTTATGAGGCATGGGGCTCTTATCTGACGTCTGATTGGGGGTCATTCATATTGGGGTCTGAGCTGAGGTGTTTTCTGAGGTCTTATTGTGGTCTTATTAACATTAAGGATCTTATTGGGGCTGTTAGCTGAGGTCTGATTAACATTGGGGGTCTGATTGGTGGTCTGACCTGAGGTGTAATGAAAAATATTTTTTTTCCGGAGCAGCTTGGAGAAAAAAGGCCTCATAGTCTCCCACACTCCTTCTGCCCGGCCAATCGAGCCAGCACCCCTAAGGCCAAGCCAGCCAGCACCCCTAAGGCCAAGCCTGTCAGCACCCCTCAGGCCAAGCCTGTCAGCACCCCTCAGGCCAAGCCAGCCAGCACCCCTAAGGCCAAGCCAGCCAGCACCCCTGAGGCCAAGCCAGCTAGCACCCCTGAGGCCAAGCCAGCTAGCACCCCTGAGGCCAAGCCAGCCAGCACCCCTGAGTCCAAGCCTGTCAGCACCCCTGAGTCTTCAGAACTGTAAGTAAATGATATATAACGGGAGCTTATAATATGAAAGAGACAAATTATGTCTAAACAGACATATAGCGCAAATTCCAGTTTTTGTTTACGTTTTATGTTGTACTGAATTTTCTGTACAATTTAACAATCTTCTTTAATACACAGACATTTAGATTCATAGATTTCCTACACTGGCACAATTGCGTTGCCAGTGACCAACTGTCTGTGCTCAGTCCTACGCGTAACGGTCGCAAGTGCATGAGGACCTACGAATGTGGCGGCGAGGTCCGAGAGGTACCTGGGGGTGGGAGATCCGGGGGGGCCCATACATTTTTTTTGCTATTGGGCCCAGTCATTTCTAGCTACGCCCCTGCTTCAGACCATTTGAAAATGTTTACATCAGCGTGGTCTGCGTGCTAGACGACTTGGAAGGGCACCTGACAACACCACCAGGCATTGGCGTCATCACTTGTCATCTACTTATTCCATGGAGGTGATCGCGCTGCCAGGTGCAAGTAAAGACTTCTAAGGCTACTTTCACACTTGCGTTCGGGGTTCCGCTTGTGAGTTCCGTTTGAAGGCTCTCACAAGCGGCCCCGAACGGATCCGTACAGCCACAATGTATTCTGAGTGGATGCGGATCCGCTCAGAATGCATCAGTATGGCTCCGTTTGGCCTCCGTTCCACTCAGGAGGCGGACACCCGAACGCTGCTTGCAGCGTTTTCGCGTCCACCTGGCCGTGCGGAGCCAAACGGATCCGTCCAGACTTACAATGTAAGTCAATGGGGGCGGATCCATTTGACGTTGACACAATATGGTGCAATTTCAAACGGATCCGTCCCCCATTGACTTTCAATGCAAAGTCAGGACGGATCCGTCTGACTAACAATTAGACTTTTTCTGAAATATAATGCAGACGGATTCGTTCTGAACGGATACCATCGTTTGCATTATAGGAGCGGATCCGTCTGTGCAGATACCAGACGGATCCGCTCCGAACGCAAGTGTGAAAGTAGCCTAAGCTATGTAAGATTATATCAGGCTCTTCTATGCAACCGAACATCCGAGTTCCAACAGGGATAGTTTCGTCACAAACGATCTTTCTGTGAAGGTTAGAGTTCCGTGCACATAATGAAGTTCAGCCACAAATCAAATCTTTAAAAGGTTTTATTATACTCACAAAAAGAGATTGATAAACAAGCATTGAGCAAACATCCACACTCATGAATCCACGGAATTGGATCTCTTTTGTGAGTATAATAAAACCTTTTAAAGATTTGATTTGTGGCGGAACTTCATTATGTGCACGGAACTCTAACCTCAACAGAAAGATCGTTTGTGACGAAACTATCCCTGTTGGAACTCGGATTTTCGGTTGCATAGAAGAGCCTGATATAATCTGACCTAGCTTAGAAGCCTTTACTTGCACCTGGCAGCATGATCACCTCCATGGAATAAGTACTGTTTAATGTGAATTGAACCCACTTCACACGGAGATCAGCAGCGCCGTTAAGACACAATTTCAACGTAAAAGAGAACGTTCCCCTTTTTCTTTGTGTTTTTTTTTTTTGTATTTTTATTGATTTTACATCTTGTCATCTACGCTGGATGAGGGACCAGTGGGTCTTAGTGATGTTCACTGATGAAAGTCGATTCACGCTGAGCAGCTGAGCAAAAAGGATGGCCGCCAACGATGTTGGAGGCGTCAAAGAGCGCTATGCATCAACCACTGTTGTCACCAGACGAGCCTTTGGTGGTAGTGATGTTACATTGTGGGCAGGTGTGTCTAGTCTATACAGAACTGCCCTACACTTTGTGAATGATACAGTGACAAGCCCATACTACTTGAATAACTTCATGCAGAGGCACAATGACTGGATTAATGAACAACACAGGCCTAATTTTATCTTCATGGATGACAATGCGCCAGCTCATCGAGGTCACATCATTAGGGAACAGCTGCTGGAGACTGGGGTACCTCAAATGGAGTGGCCTGCACTTTCTCCAAACCTGAATCCCATTGAAAACCTGTGGGATCGGCCCTGTAGAGGCTCGTAACTCTGTAACCCAGAACCTCAATAACCTGAGGGCCGCCCTTCAAGAAGAGTGGGATGCCATGCCTCAGCAGACAATAATTCAACTTGTGAACAGCATGAGACATCGTTGTCAAGCTGTAATTGATGCTCAAGGCCACATAACAAGTTTTTGAGACATTGACATTTTTTGTGGGGGCATATCCACCACTGGTATTGTCTTTTGTTCCAATAAATTGTTTGAGATGAGGAAATCACAATTGCATGCTTCTACTTAAATGCCCTACTTTCATGATATAATATCACTTTTTTTTTTTTACGTTTTACATTAATTTCACTCGAAAGCCAAATATTCCTAACTTTTTGTTTGTAGTATATATGCTACAGAGATATGTGCAGTTGTCTCTGTATTAGGGTTTGTTGAAAACTCGCTTTTAGGGCCTGAGTTGGGAAGAGAAGGGTGGGCCTCCACTCCATCCGGACAGTCTTGGGCAGTCCATATTAGTTAGTCTACAGGTGTGCTGGCCTTATTTAAGGTCAGGAGCCTAGTCACACATTGTTCTTGGAGCCTGTGAGAGCACATCAAGAGATATGGACTTGCTGTTATATGTGGTGCCTGGTATTAGGCCGGCACTGGGTCAGTTAGGTTATCCTGCTATATAGTTAGAGCTAGACAAGCAGAGGGTTTTTGTTTGTTATATTTTATGTCCTGTACCACAAACTGACAATAAAACTGGCTGAGATCAGTTGAACGAAATTCCCACAGTTTGGAGTGAAATTTCTTTAGTGTGCCTGCTAAAATGTGTCCATCTACCCATGAGACGACACACCCCACTATCTAATCCCTAACAATATATATATATATATACACACACACACACACACACACACACAGCTTTTTCATAATTTATTTTAAGCGATTTCCATCACCAAATTAAAAAGGTTGTCTGACAAAAAAAAAAAAAAAAGACCGTTAAAGGGACACTGACAGGCCCAATAATCATATTTAGGTATATATATATGACAGTACAGGTCTTATAAATTGTATTAAAATCATATAAGTATCCCCCTGGTCCACCTTATAAATACAGTAAACTGAAGTTTTATAACCTGCTTGAATCGTCTTCAATCTGCTCAAGGGGCGGCGTTTCATCTCCACTTGCGCCCAGCCAGCCGCCCCCAACTGCCGTTTTGAAGCGCCGCCCAGCTGTCACAACCAGACAGCTGAGAAGCTCTGACAGAAGCCTTTCAGAACCTCCTCCTTGAGTTTTCTTTGTTTTGAATTTCAGTTCCTCATCTCGTTAGCCTTTCTCAGCTGTCATGTAGTTGGACTGATTGCATCCCTTTAAATTCCTCCCCATAATGCATTAGTGTGCGGCTTATACAACTTCCTGGAGTGTGTGTGCATGCTGATCCTATTTTCCAGCCTTCTACAAGATAAGTGCTGTACATTTATTTGTGATTTTCTGTTTGCTGGATCCCAGGTGACCCTGACTCCCTCCGTGTCTAGTGTAGGGAGCCGGTGGTCGTGTCCCCTCACTATTGTAGGGTGTTCAGGTGGTATATAGTCGAGGTACGCGGATATGCGATCATCCACCATTGGAATTTTCGCATAGGCTGAGCAGTCAGGGAGAGTGCCAGGTCTTATGCAGGGGTCTTCCTTTTGTTCCTTAGTTTTGGATCCAGTGAGTCATATATTCATTTTACATTGTCTTGTTTCCTGTACACCTTCCGTGACACCAGCTCATCAATATTCACGTCGCTAGGCGGCTACTACTGTCCCTGACTTCACAAGATCCGGCGCATGCCTAATACAATCCTATGGGCATCGGCCTCCGTCTCATCTTCAGCACATGCGCCCGGCACCCTCACTGGCCGTGATCACATAGCGCCTGCGTACAGTCTGCATCTTAGAGGCCGCTTCAGCCTCTGCATTATGCGCATGCGCCGGGCACTGTTCAGCACAGCGCTTCAGAGCAAGGACAATAGTAGCCGCCTAGCGACGTGAATATTGATGAGCTGGGCGACGCTTCAAAACGGCAGTTGGGGCGAGGCTGGCTGGGCGCAAGTGGAGATGAAACGCCGCCCCTTGGGCAGATTGAAGACGATTCAAGCAGGTTATAAAACTTCAGTTTACTGTATTTATAAGGTGGACAGGGGGGATACTTAGATGATTTTAATACACTTTATAAGACCTGTACTGTGATATATACCTAAATATGCTTATTGGGCCTGTCAGTGTCCCTTTACTAAAAGTCACCCGTTTAAACTCACGGTTCTTGAAAACACATAAATGCATTGAACTGACCCCTTTCTCTTTATTTCACACAAAGGGGCCCAGATTTACTAATCCTATAGATTCCGTAAACTTAGGCTGTCTAGACCTGCACCAAATATATCACAGGGACTCCAGCTGGTTTAAATATGGTGCAGTGATAGACACTTGTCTAGCTCTATACCGCCTATCGGTTGGCTTACATTGAGGCTCAATTTTCCGCTAGAATTGTTTTGCACTTTAGTTTATCTTAGGCCACAGTCTTACACATAAAGCCCCGCCTCCTTTCTGATGAGCCCCACCCCTTTTGCAGCAAGCCCCAAAAAAAGTGTAGAAACCTTGGCTGTGCCGAATTGCACCAATTTTGCCACTTTAGACAGTTTTTCGGTGCAGACACATTAGTAAATCTGGGGCAGGTTACATCTGTGTTTTCCTAGGCATTTATATTTCACAAAAATATTGTGGCCAATTACTTGCAGGCTACACACTCCATTGATCTCAATATGGGACAGAGTAGATGAAGATTATAATTTCTGCAGTCCTATAGGCTATGTTCACATAGCGTCCAAGGTAATCCGGTAATCTGTTTTGGCAGAAAAAACATAATTATCATATCCAGCGTAGCTGGACACCGCCGGAACCCCAATAACTATAATGGGATCCGGAGGCTTTCTGGCATAAATACGGCCACACGCAGATGTATTTGTCCTGCAGAAAGCCAGCATTTATACCGGAAAGCCGTCTGATTCCTATCAGATCTCATTATAGTCAATGGGGATCCAGCGGTGCACTGCAGGGTCCAGCTGTGCCGGATATATTAACCCCTGCTAGAACAGACTATCTGCTTACCTTAGCGGCTATGTGAACATAGTCTTACTTTCTCCCTGCCTTGTCACCTGCAGGAGCAGATGGATGAAAAACACAGACAATTTGTGAATAAAGTGGATATTGTTTTGTTTATTTGCAACATATAACTGTAGCTTGAGAGGTCCCATGAAGGTGGGCCAGTTTTGTTAAAGAGATTTGTAAAATCTTATTGACTTGCCTGCTACTGTAATCTGCTGCAGATTTTACTGCAAATCCACAGGTAAAATTCACAGAAAATCGCTACGTGTAGATTAACCCTTTCTGTAACATGATAAATGATACATTTGTGTTAGGGAAGTAGGAAGAAGTAGACGGTGACGTTTTTTACACATTAATATTGTTTGTCTATTTGTCCTTCTCGGTGCTCCGTACTTTGGCATCAAACTTTACTCCTTGGAATGCATTGAGAGCCTTCAAAGCACGTTCTGGTAAGAACCTGAAAATAAAAGGCCAAACAAGGTTCATATCTACAGAACAATCATAACAGCACATTTCATTTTGGATTTTCGCTTTTCGCTTATATCTCTATGGTTATATCATAATTTGATAATCTGACAGTTGTGAGGTCTTAGATGCTGCATTAAAGGGGTTTTCTCACTTCAGCAAATGGCATTTATCATGTTAATAGTGGTACTAATGTATTGTGATTGTCCATATTGTCTCCGTTGCTGGCTTGATTCAATTTTTCATCGCATTATACACTGCTCATATCCAGTGTATATCCTGCTGCACATGCGTGCCTATGCATTTCTACATGATCCCGGCCACCAGAGAGGCCATCACTTTTTCCTATAGTGTGCAAGCACGGCCACTGGATGTCAGCAGTGGCCGCAATCCCTGGATAAGAGCAGTATATAATGTGATGGAAAAATGAATCAAGCCAGCATAGGAAGCAATATGGGCAATTACAATACATTAGTAAGTGCCTTGTATTAAGTTTCTCTACATGATAAATGCAATTTGCTGAAGTGGGACCACTTTAAAGTCTTTTACTTTGTTAGTGTGAATTTATGCAATAATAGTATACTTACAAATCTAATACCGGAGCAAGTGACACAAAAGGTGGGATATAAATCATCTTCTTGTTAATTAAAATACCATTTACTAATGTCTTGGCTACATCTTCGGGTAGTAGCACTGGAGCAAATCTGAAAAAAAGAAAAATCAAATTTTTTAATTTTTGATGGTACATTTGCAATGCAAAGGCTTATTATTTATTATGAAAGCACCATTCATTCCATGGTGCTGTGCATATGAAAAGGGGTGTACATACATAATAAAAAAACAAGTACAATATGCATAAACAAAACGAGTTACAAACTGGTACAGAAGGAGAAAGGGCCCTGCCGGCTAGGGCTTACAATCTACAAGGGATGGGGTAAGGATACATAAGGTAAGGGTAAAGCTAGTCATGGCGTTATAGTGGCAGCAGGGTTACTGTAGGTTGTAGGCATGTCTGAAGAGGTAGGTTTTCAGGTTTCCTTTGAAGTTTGTCAAGGTAGGTAAGCATCTGATATATTGGGGTAAAGCGTTCCAGAGTACAGGGGCTGACAAGGAGAAATTTTGGAGACAATTGTGGGAAGAGGACATAAGAGGAGAGTAGAGAATAAGGTTTTGTGAAGCTCAGAGATTGCATGTGGGAAGGCATCAGGAGATCAGGTCACACATGTATGGAGGGGAGAGGTTGTGGACAGCCTTGTATGTCATTGTTAGGCTACTTTCACACTTGCGCTAGGTGCGGATCAGTCTGGTATCTGCACAGACGGATCCGCACCTATAAATGCAAACTATGGTATCCGTTCAGATCCGACAGTATATTCTAACACAGAGGCGTTCCTATGGTGATAGTATATTCTAACTTGAAGCGTCCCTAAGAACTGTGTACATAACTGCCCCCTGCTGCCTGGCACCACTCGATCTCTTACAGGGGGCTGTTATCTGAGGGGTTAATTGTGCGGATCTCAGCCCCCTGATCGGGTGCTGCCAGGCAGCAGGGGCCAGACCACCCTCCCTCCCCAGTATTAAAAGCATTGGTGGCCAGTGCGGCTTCCCCCTCCCCAGTATTAAAAGCATTAGTGGACAGTGCGGCTTCCCCCCCTCCCTCTCTCCCTCCCCAGTATTAAAAGCATTGGTGGCCAGTGGCCACAGGCTAACAACCCCCCTCCCCACCAATCATTGGTGGCAGCGGAGCAGCATTTCCGATCGGAGTCCCAGTTTAATCGCTGGGGCTCTGATTGGTTACCATGGCAGCCAGGACGCTACTGCAGTCCTGGCTGCCATGGTTACTTAGCTTATACTTACCTGCGCTGTCTGTGGCCGGCCAGTGCTCCTCCTACTGGTAAGTGACAGGTCTAGCGCCGGCACCTGAGGGGTTAATTGTGCAGATCACAGCCCCCTGTAAGAGATCGGATGGTGACAGGCAGCAGGGGGCAGTTATGTACACAGTTCTTAGTATATTCTAACTTGAAGCGTCCCCATCACTATGGGAACGCCTCTGTGTTAGAATATACTGTCGGATCTGAGTTTTCACAATCTAACTCTAATCCGATGGTATATTCTAACATAGAGGCACTCCCATGGTGATGGGGACGCTTCAAGTTAAAATATACCATCGGATTGGAGAAAACTCCGATCCGATGGTATATTAATAGGGACTCCTGACTTTACATTGAAAGTCAATGGGAGACGGATCCGTTTGCAATTGCACCATATTGTGTCAACGTCAAACGGATCCGTCCCCATTGACTTGCATTGTAAGTCAGGACGGATCCGTTTGGCTCCGCACGGCGAGGTGGACACCAAAACGCTGCAAGCAGCGCTTTGGTGTCCGCCTCCAGAGTGGAATGGAGGCGGAACGGAGCCAAACTGATGCATTCTGAACGGATCCTTATCCATTCAGAAATGCATTAGAGATGAACGGATCCGTTCGGGGACGCTTGTGAGAGCCCTCAAACGGATCTCACGAGCGGAACCCCAAACGCAAGTGTGAACGCTACGTTCACACTTGCGTTTGGGGTTCCGCTCGTGAGATCCGTTTGAGGGCTCTCACAAGCGTCCCCGAACGGATCCGTTCATCTCTAATGCATTTCTGAATGGATAAGGATCTGTTCAGAATGCATCAGTTTGGCTCCGTTCCGCCTCCATTCCACTCTGGAGGCGGACACCAAAACGCTGCTTAAAGTGTTTTGTACTAGATTCTGGGGGAGGTGTATTTATTGGGTGGCAGAGTTGAGAATAGATTGGAGGGGTGTGAGAGTGCTAGATGGGAGGCCACAGAGAAGGATATTACAGTAGTCCAGGCGGGAGAGTATGAGGTAATGTACAAACATTTTGCACACTTTGGATTGAGGATACTTTTGGAGTTGGAGACAGCAGGAGGTGGAAAGGGCTTGCATGGGGGGTTTGAAGGACAGAGCAGAACCGAAGGTTAGCCCAAGGCAGCAGACTTGGTTGACCGAGGAGAGTGTGTAGCCATTGACTGTGATAGATAGGCCTGATGGGAGGGCTGAGGGAGATCGGGGAAAAATGATAAGTTCTGTTTTATCCATGTTAAGTTTTAGAAAGCAGGAGGAGAAGGAGGCTTTAGAAGATAGGCATTGTGGTGTTATGAATAGTAGGATGGTGATATCTGGACCAGAGTGGTAAATTTGCGTGTCCTCAGCATAGAAGTGATACTGAAAGCCATGGGACTCTCAGAGCTGTCACAGGCCGATGTTGTACATTGAGAAGGGCCGGGGTGCTAGGACAGAGCATGTGGGACACCAACAGAGAGAGAGGACGAGGCGAGTAGGTGGTGAGGCACTAAATGTCCGATCTGTGAGGTATGATGTGATCCAGGAGAGGGCCGGTGATGACAAGACATGAGAGTTTGTAGCACAAGGGAGTGGTAAACTGTGTCAAAGGCAGAGAATAGGTCAAGGAGAAGGAGGGCAGAGTAATGTTTGGCTTTGGCAGTTAGCAGGTTGTGGTGACTTTGAAAAGGGCAGTTTCGGTAGAGTGTTGGGGTCGGATTCCAGATTGTAGTCAGTGAAATGCAGAAAAGAAAGCGAGATGAGAGGACAGTTCAAGGTAGAAATGTTGTTTAAGTAACTTTTAAGGAGAATGGGAGTAGTGATATGGGACTATGGGTAGACAAAGAAGATGGGTCGAGGGAAGGCTTTTTGAGCATGGGTGTGGTGGAAGCATGTTTAAAATAGGAGGGAAAGTATCCGGTGGTTAGACATAGGTTGAAGAAATGGGTTAGGGCAGGGATAAACACTGTGGTGAGGTTGGGGGATGAGGTAAGATGGGATTGGTTCAAGTGAAATGTGAACTGGAGAGTAGGGTTGAAAGTTTTTCTTCTGTAATGGTGGAGAAGCTGGATTTGGCTGTGGAGACTTTAGGCTGAAGCTTTCTCTGATGTTATCAATCTTTTGTTATTATCAATTGTTCTCATGTTATCAATCTTTTGTTATAAGTATGTGTCAAAGTCCTCGACTGAGAGAAGAGGTGAGGGAGGGGGCACCTGGGGACTGAGAAGGGAGTTATTGTTGTTTAGGATTGTGAGACAGGGGAGATATGAGAGATGAGAAGTATGCCTGTTTTGCATCAGCGAGCATGGACTTGAGGTTGACGAGGGATTGTTTGTATGTAACAGTGTGCTCCTTAGAATGGGTTTTCCTCCATTGCCACTCTGCAGGCTTGCTTGATCTCTTTAGTCAGACTGGTATGTCAGAGTTGCCCATTGATTTTTCAGGTTTTGTTATGTATGAGGGCAGTGACTGAGTTGAGAGCTGTAGTTATTGTGGTGTTATACAAAGTGGCATTTGCATCATGGAGGAAACACATGGTAGAAAGTGGCAGAAGAGAGTGAGAGATCACAAGAAAGTCAAGATGTTTAAGGTTCCTGCGATGGTGTGCCAGTTTGTGAACAGGGGGGCAGCGCTAAGAGACAAGTGAAGAGAACGTAAGTAGATTGCGGTCGGATATGGGGAGAGGTGAGTTACAGTGGTTAGATAGGGAACAGAGGTGGGTTAAGATAAGATCCAGTATGTGACCATCTTTGTGGATGGCAGTGGAGGACTACTGAGGGAAGCCAAAAGAGGAAGTACTAGAGGTTTAGAGGTAGCTAAGTGGAAAGTGTCAGTGAGGATGTTGAAATCACCCATGAAGATAGTGGGGATGTTGGCTGAAATTAACATAGTAGCCAGGTGTTGAAGTGGACAAAAAAGATGGTGGCTGAACCTGAGGGGTGGTAGATTACAGCCACTTGAAGGTTGGCAGGAGAGTAGATGCAGACAGAGTGTACTTCAAATGAAGGTAGCATAAAGGAGGATGGCAGGGGAGTTAAGCCAAAGGAGCAGTTGTCCGACAGGAGAAGAAAAACTCCTCCACCATGTTTGCTGCCGGGGTGGGGTGTGTGAGGAACATGAAATCTGCCAAAAGAGAGTCCAACAGTGTCAGATGGTGTCAGCCATGTTTATGTCAAATTCAGGAGGGAAAGTTTGTGACTGTAGAATAGTTTGTTGAAGACAAAACACAACATAATGCTCCTGCAAGAGGCACAAGGGGAGCAGAGGCCAGGTGGGTTGAAGAAATGATTAAATATATGGTTAAAATACACTGTCAATGAAGACATAGTCCCCAGATATAAAAATTCACTGTATGCCTTATCCTTCAAATAGTTAATTGCTGTAATGTCATATTATTGAATTAAACACTTTGGCTTATTGTGCTGAGTAAACACTGTCTTATTGTGTTAGGTTGCTGGAAAATTGACCTAGATCTGCCCCCTGGTTAGTTAGAGTCAGTGCAGTTGAGTTCTAGGTGTGCTACAGTGAAGACCGGAATGTACCAGCTCCTCAGACCTGGGTCCAATTTTGGAGAATCCCCATCTTTGAGACTTCTACAGCCAATGAAGCGACTTTACCGAAAGTCTAGGACACTCAGGGCAATGAACTTGAGTCAAACAGTAAGGTATTGTGCACGTTTATGGCCAAGAGACTTTGCTGCTGTGAGAGGGAACATCAGGAAGTAGCTTGCAAATATGGCAAAACGCACAACTGTAAATAGTAAAATATGAGGGCCACATATAATATACAATATATAGTAGTTGGGTATAGTTCTGCATACAATTTGAGGCACTGTATGTTACCCCTTATTAGGCCACTTCAGCTGTGTGACATCCAATAATGTACTTCTTTCGCTGAGTTATATATCTTCATTGTGATATTTGGGCATATTTATCAAAACTAGTGCATGGATTTAGTTATAGTTGGCCATTACAATAAATAATATTTCAGCTCTTGTGAGCCCACTGTGCCACATGTCCTACCTCCTCTAAGGGCATTGTCTAAGTGAACCCCTCAATCTTCACAGTACCCCTGATGGTGGGGATAGACTTTCCCCAGGGGAACACCAGGTCGCTACCTCTTGAGGAGCATAGGCACACTAGGTAGCTGGTCCAGGCAGACCAGGAAGCACCTGAGAAAGGTACCAGAGGTACAGGCGTTGTCAGCAGGCTGAGTCGTTACCAGGAGCAACAGTGCAGGACTGAAGGATGAGACAGAGGCGAAGTCAGACAGGCAATAGGTCAGAGCAGGCGGGACAGGTACAAAAATCTGGCAATCCGGGTTGGCGAGCAGTCAAGGCAGGCAGGGATCAAACAGGTAGCAGAGTCCAGGAACACAAGCAGCTATCAGGAACCTTAGCAGGACACAAGGACCTTGACACTGAGGCATCTGGGAAGGGGGCTGAGCCACTCATATACGTGCAGGAGGGCTAGGATTGGTTGGCGAGGTCACATGATCCAACCCATAAAACACAGGAAGTGAAGTGTGCCGGCCCTTAAGGAAATGCTGCAGGAAACAAGCAGCAAGCATGCTGTGGCCAGGGCTGAAAGGAAACACTGGCAGCAGATCACCGCTGAACACAGCACCCAGGGAGCGCGGTGGTAAGCAGGGGAACAGTGGCGCACACCAGCCACTGTTACAGCTCGTATGTGTCAGAAGCTCTTTGACAATTAAATGCAGCCACCTTATTGGTTGCTATGACCAACTAGTTCACTCTCTCCATCGTATTGTCTCTCAGAACTTGTGCTAATCAACGCTCTACTATGATCACCAAGCCAGTCTGGACTTTTCATTTCCGAAATAGTGCAGTATTGTCGTGACATCACAGTACTTGCCCATAAATAAGTGTTCAGGTTTTTACCTTGTACTTGGATTTTTAACAAAGCCAGTATCCACAAAAACAGGGCAAAGACACGATGTTTTTATTCCTGTCATCTGCAGCGCAGCGAGCTCAGCGGTCAGTGCTTTATGGTATCCGACTGCAGCAAACTTTGTAGAGCTGTGACAGATCAATAGAATTCACATAGTCATTCATATATTTCGAGTAAAGCAAAGTCAATTGTGCTCATGTAACAATAGCCCTTATGAGGAATGTTATATTTTAATAAAATGTAATACATTTCGGTCAGTAGTGATTATCAATCATTGCCAATTGTGTGGTGGACTGGATTCCATTGTACTGAACTGTGTGTAGCTGACAATTGACTAAATAATGAAATATAAGGAATATTGCTAAATGATGAAAGGGAATCTGCCCCCAGGAAAATCACTGTTCATTGCCTTGTAGTGCTAGTTCTCGGAATGGAATTATACTTTTCACTTTAATGATCCATTGTTTCATTCTGGAGAAAAAAAAACTTTTAATCCATATGCATATGAACAGTTAAAGGGGTTGTCCAGGTTCAGAGCTGAACCCGGACATACCCATAATTTCACCCAGGCAGCCCCCCTGACTTGAGCATCGGAGCAGTCCATGCTACGATGCTCTCCCTTGCCCTGCGTTGGGTGACGTCACCGGCTCTGATGGGTGGGCTTTAGCGCTGCCCTAGCTGTTTTACAGTCACCGGCCTCACTGCTGGGTGGAAGCCTCCGCCTGGCAGCCCGAAGGAGAGCCCAGTACGTCACCGGAACCGCACAAAATGACTTTAGCTTGCGCGATTCAGCACAGGGCAAAGGAGAGCATCGAAGCATGAAATGCTCTGATGCTCTTGTCAGGGGGGCTGCCTGGGTGAAATTCTGGGTATGTCCGGGTTCAGAGCTACCCCTTTAAGTGCACTGAGGGTGGGTCCAAGCCAGTCTGTGCACTCTTGCTCCTTTCATTGACAGATGATTATTTTTGACTGATAGCTTCTAATACTTGACTGTTTATGGTGCAGTCAGATATTGAAGGGGTTGTGCAAAGTTTAAAAGTTATCCCCCATCCACAGGTAACTGATCACTGATGGTCTGACCACTTGGACTCCCACCAATTCCGAGAACAGGGGTCCCATTTTCCTGACCTGATGGTGTGGCAGGTCGGAAATGTGCCCTACCACTCCATTGATTCTCAGTAGGAGTGCTGGGAATAGCCAAACACTGTACTTGGCTATCTCTGATGGATCATAAGGGCACATTTCTAACCTGCCGCTCTATCAGATCTGGGGATCGGGACCCTCGTTCTCTGGATTATTGGGAGTCCCAGTGTTCAGACCCTAGTGATCCTGTGGATAGGGGATAACTTCTAAACTTGGCACAACACCTTTAAACAAACAATTGTATAGCCAGCCTATAACTGCCAACATGACTAAACCGTGTATGGTTTCACCTGATAAAAATGCAGTTTTTCTTCTTTTGATCCGAGGTTCTATTCGGCTCATGAGGGAGTCACCATTACTCTTGTTGTACCCAAGCTCTGCTAATTTCTGTGTCCATCCTCTTCCTGGCTGCTTTGCCAGGCCCTGTTAATCAAAGCTCCGAGGGAGGGGTTGGCCACAGAAATGAGTGGAGCTTGGGTGCAACAAGAGAAATAGTGACCCCCTCATTGCATATTAAAGGGAACCTGTCACCTGGATTTTGTGTATAGAGCTGAGGACATAGGTTGCTAGATGGCCGCTAGCACATCCGCAATACCCAGTCCCCATAGCTCTGTGTGCTTTTATTCTGTAAAAAAAAAGATTTGATAGATATGCAAATTAACCTGAGATGAGTCCTGTCCCTGACTCATCTCACGTACAGGACTCATCTCAGGTTAATTTGCATATGTATGAAATAGTTTTTTTTACACAATAAAAGCACACAGAGCTATGGGGACTGGCTATTGCAGATGTGCTAGCGGCCATCTAGCAACCCATGTCCTCAGCTCTATACACAAAATCCAGGTGACAGGTTCCCTTTAAGAAAAAGTATTGTAACTCAGAAACGAAGCCGGGATCAACAAAGGTATGTGTCTATGCAGACAGTTCTATAGGGAGGTCACTGGTGGCAGTTTCCCTTTAATATTGATGGCCTTTGGATAGGCCATCAATATCTAAACATGGGGTGTAGCACTGCAGTTACTACACAATGGATGGAGCTGTGTAATTCTGGGGCCAGAACAGCAGATTGATGGGAGTGCGGGTGTTGGACCCACGATGATCTGATGTTAATGACTTATCCATGCATTAAAATCCATGTCTGTTCCGTTTTTGTTTTTTTTCCAGCCTGTATGCGGAACCATTCACTTAAATGGGGCCAGAAAAAAAAAGAAGAAATTACTCTGTGTGCATTCCGTGTCTGTATGTCCGCATGGCCGTTTTGCATAAAAATAGAACATGTCCTATTATTTTCCGCATTACAGACAAGCATAGGACTGTTCTATTAGAGGCCAGCCATTCAGTTCCACTAAATGCAGAATGCACCTGGCCAATATATGTGTTTTGCGGATCCACAATTACAGGTCAAAACGCCAGCGGCCGTGTGCATGAGCCCTAAAGCTGGTGTCACGCATATTTTTTTTTTCTTGTGTTTTTGAGGCTTTTTGGTATTTTTTTTTTTCCTGGCATATTTTGCCATTTATTTTAGGTAAAAAATGCCAGTTCCAGATGCTGCATGGGAAATTTTAAATGCAGTTTTCCACCCTTGAGGTGCATTCTTTTTGTCAGTGGCATTTTTTTTTAAATTGCATCATGCTCTGGGTCTGGCATTTCCCCCTTCCATTGCCTGGTGTTTTTCTCCCATAGACCTCCATTTCTTTTTTTTTTTTGTTGCAGCTCACGTGCAATATATTTTATGGCGTTTTTATTTGATTTTAATTTTTTTTACCAATGCTCATACAGTAACATTACAGTAAGACCCCCTAAGGCTTCCTTCACACATTTTTTGGGGGGTTTGTAAAAATGAATTTTAAAGGGATTCTGTCACCTCCCCTAAGGCAAAAAACGATTTAAAACCAGCCATGCAGCACAGCTTACCTGGATTAGGCTGTGCTGTTCAATCTTGAAATCCGTCCAGCAGTTAGTTAAAAAAACTAGTTTGATCAATGAGGAAATGCGTCCTGAAGGTGCCCAGAGGGGCGTTTTTTTCTTCTGAGAGAGCCCAGTCCCGCCCCTTTTTCAGTGCCCAGCCCGCCTTCCTTTTACTTCCTAACTGCCGCCTCCAGCCTGCCACAGCCTCCCCTTCCTCTCCTCCCCCTCCCTCTTGCCGAACGAAGTCTCGCACAGGCGCAGTACCCACTGAGGGCTGCGCCTGTGCGATCATCAGGAGACTGAGGGCGGCAGCTTCATCTTCGTCACTGGGCATGCGCCGAGCCCAGTGACGTCCGATGCTCGCTCTTCCCTGCTGAGGGAAGAGCGAGCATCGGACGTCACTGGGCTCGGCGCATGCCCAGTGACGAAGATGAAGCTGCCGCCCTCAGTCTCCTGATGATCGCACAGGCGCAGCCCTCAGTGGGTACTGCGCCTGTGCGAGACTTCGTTCGGCAAGAGGGAGGGGGAGGAGAGGAAGGGGAGGCTGTGGCAGGCTGGAGGCGGCAGTTAGGAAGTAAAAGGAAGGCGGGCTGGGCACTGAAAAAGGGGCGGGACTGGGCTCTCTCAGAAGAAAAAAACGCCCCTCTGGGCACCTTCAGGACGCATTTCCTCATTGATCAAACTCGTTTTTTGAACTAACTGCTGGACGGATTTCAAGATTGAACAGCACAGCCTAATCCAGGTAAGCTGTGCTGCATGGCTGGTTTTAAATCGTTTTTTGCCTTAGGGGAGGTGACAGAATCCCTTTAATGCATTTTTTTCAAGCTTTTTAATAACATTTTTAACATGCCTGAAAATCCAACATATCCAGAGCAAGCTGTATTAAACACCATGGAGAAAAAAAGCACCATAAGTAGAAAAACAAAAACATTGGTCATTTACGAACGGATATAGTGGCATATATTTGGTGCAGATTCTGTCGCACACCATGTTGCGGCATATTCTGCAACTTCTTCCCTGCTCACGCCAGGTCTAGTTTTGTGTATATTTGTTTCCAAGCTCGGCCCTAATAGTCTATGGAAGTGTAATACTCCAGACCTGCGGGTGTTACTATTGTGTTCTTTAATTGCGGTGTTCTTATAGACTTCATGTGCATTTCTGTGTAATGTTAGGTATGTCACCTGTACCATGTCATTTTATCCAGCAGGGGAATTATTGTGTGGCAGTGGCTGTCTGTAACAGGGTTTAATCACCCTGTTCAACCCCAACTGGTAGAGTGGGCTCGTCCGACTTCCTGCCAGGAAGGGGAAGTCTAGGTAGTTCAGTAATCTATAGTCAGAGTGTGGTGGAGAGGGGACATGACAAAACCTGTCCAGGTAGAGGGGGAGTGAGGAAGCAGCTCATAGAGCACCCACTCTTAGGAACTGTATCATATCCCCTGTGAGGCAGTGCAACAACTAAGTGCAGAATTGCAGTTATACAGTCTGGATACCTCCTTAGCTGGTGAATTGCTCTAAAGCCTGCTGCTACTGTATGTATTTTTAAATTCTACGTTACACTTAGTAAAATGGACTTTGTTACGTTCAACGGCCTGCGGTAGGATACCGTGAGACTACAACACTACATCAGGGCCACTACCACTCCTATCCTCTAGAGCGGCTCCCACAGGTTGCCTCATAATTGCATAAAAAATGAAGGTAGGAAGGAATATGCATGTAAATCCAGATTAATTACTGAAGCAATACTGATAACAATCTGGATGGTATATCCTCTGTAATATGTGCGTATTCCTGAAACTGGAATGGGAAACACTATTCTGTATAATTCTCACTAAGCCAACTTTTTAAAGGTTACCCACTTCCGAATAGAGTGGCAGGTTGAGCATGCTCCCTGCTGCCCCATTCATCCTCTATGGGACTGACAGAGATAGCCAAGTACAGCACTCAGCTGTATCCAGCAGTCCCATAGAGAATGAAGCGAGCAGCAAGGCGCATGCTCAACTTGCCACTTCATCAGGAAGGGGGTAACTGTTAAAAGAGTTGGCTTAGTGAAAATTAAATTATTTTGGTTCTTTACTTTACGGTATTTATTGACTTTTGTATTGAACTACTGTATTAAATATTGTTAGTTGTAAAAGTACATTATAAAATCATACCAATAGTCCACCAAAAATGCCACCCCAAACAGTCCGGCTGATGAAGCAATAGTTACAATGTGCCCGTGATTTTTTCTCATCATTGATGGCAGGAATTCTCGTGTGGTCTAATATTACAAAAAGAACATTCATCGGTACAAAATAGTATCAAACACATTAACAATAGCAAGCATTGTCTTCCAAATGTAGATACATTGTTGCTGGCGTGCTGTTTAAAGGGCAGCATGAAAAATAACAACTCACTTGGCACAATTTAGATCAGGCAAAATCCCAGCCTGATAGTGGCTCCGACCATCTCAACTAATAGCATCAGAAGACCAATGATGCTGTTATTTTGGTTGATTAAACCCCTGGTCAGGATGGAATATCTGGCTGTAACACGAATGCAAAATGCACCCATATTGCACTTGTGTGAAACTGGACTAAATCATGTGGCACTTCACAGTTGGTAATTTTTTGGTGCCAACATAATGTAAGGGCATGTTGGCTGACTGGTTATCAAGGGTTCTCGGTGTGACTCTGACCAAGGACAACATCTGCATGATTAGAAGGTGAGCCCCACTAAGGACAGCAAGTGATGATAATGTCTGTAAACCGCTGCGGAATATGTTGACGCTATATAAAATACAAGTTAAATAATGTGAGATCCTGGTTTTGATAACTAACCGACATTCTTCCCAGAAAAATTTAAGTGTTCTGTTAAAGAGGCTTTACATAGTCAACAGGCCATGCAACTTCCAGGCATCTGACTCTGAATCAGCTTTTCAGCCCTGTATTTATTCCTCAGTAATGAGGTCAGTAGCTACACATGGGTTTGCCTCAGGCTAGGGGAAAGCTAGGGGAAGCTTTGTACTGGAGTGGGGAGGGAATGGCATGTCCCTCTACCAACTCCATAAAAATTTCATAAAATTCCAGGCCCATAAAACAGAAATGTGATTCAGTAAACTGCACTTTGCTGAAACCATCCATTTAAGCATTCTTGGTGAGACATACACCCCCTTCCATGCTTTACCAGCCAACTGTGTTATAAACTGTTCTTACCGCACGCTATATGAATGAACTAACTAAATGTTGCATATTGGCCCTTAAATATTGCATAGTACAGTTATAAACAAATACTGTGGCTTTTTACCAGTTCTACTTACCCAAAAGTGAGCAAGCACATTCACTTCAAATATCTTCTGAATCTGACTATCCTGTAGTGACAGTAGGTCGGCACAGAACACAACACCTGCATTATTTATCAGAATATTGACATCACCCACTTCTTGCTTCACCTGGATGAGGGAATATGTTGTCAGTCAGGGATGCTAGCTTGGCCATTGCAAACAAATAATACATAATCATATATACATCTGATTGACTCTTAAAGGGGTTCTCTGAGAGTTACATACAGATGGCCTATCCTCAGGCTAGTCCATCAATATCGGATCAGTGGTGGTCCAGCACCCTTTACCTGATGATGAAGTTGTAGACTGGAAAGCATGATAACGCTGTTGAACAGGCTGCCAGTGGGTTTTCTTAGACTTATAAACTGATGACCTATCCTCTGGATAGGTCATTAGTATCTGATTAGTGGGGGTCCGACACCCGGGACCCCTGCCGATCAGCTGTTTGAGAAGGCACCGGCGTTCCTTCCTGCTCACCATGCACACTTCAGTGGGGCTGAGTTGCACCTAGGCCACGTATCTCCTCCATTTATTAATATTCCCAGTGTTTCTATACCTGCACATGTGAGGACGTTACTGTCCCCTCCATGTGCTTCTCTGATGTGTTCTATCAGTCTCGGTGAACCAATTCCTATCTCAATAGATTTCTTATGTTCCCTAAATCTTATATATAAACATCTTATGATTTTTCCTATATAGAACCTTCCACATGAACAAAATACACTGCCTGTCCCCCAAAAAAAAAGTCGCCACCCAAAAAAATAAAAAAGATTCTCAATGGGGTTAAGGTCTGGACTGTGTGGTGGCCAATCCATGTGTGAAAATGATGTCTCATGCTCCCTGAACCACTCTTTCACAATTTGAGCCCGATGAATCCTGGCATTGTCATATATTCTTAGATTTAATTATGAATCTGCAAGCTGTACATTAACCACATTTATAATTTCCCTGTGGTGTCCCTTTTTCTAGCCAATTCTCTTTTCTGCTCTCAAACCTACTTCTTAATATCTCGTTTTTAATGGTCTGGCTCCGTCTAAAACTTATCAAAGGTGGATTCTTTATTTCCTTTAAATCCTCATCATGGGCAAGAATATTCCAGTAAGGGCTCTTTGTCATGGAACCATGAACCAGACGTACAACAAGAGATAAGTGGGAATAAGAAGGCTTTATTGAAAATCAAGCTGAAAGCAAAAGTCCAAACGGATGGCTAAACCGAAGCAGGGTCTTGCGTAGCCAGAGGTCAGGAACCAGAAGGGTAGTCAGACGAAGCCAGGATCAGGAACCAGCGGGGTAGTCAGACGAGGCCAGGATCAGGAACCAGAAGGGTAGTCAGACGAAGCCAGGATCAGGAACCAGCGGGGTAGTCAGACGAGGCCAGGATCAGGAACCAGAAGCAGCAGCAGTCTTAGAAGCATGTGAACACAGGAGGACCAAGCAAGGAACTGAAGCCACAGACCTCCTATATATATGAGCTAGGCATCCAGCTCCTCCCAGTGGGAAGGAGAAGCCGCAGGGTGGGAGGCTACAAGAAACCCAGAAACCAAGATGGCCGCCAGCACATGTCAAACGAAGGAGAACAGCAGAAGGTAAGACCATGACAGTACCTCCCCCTCAAGGGCCCCTCCTCCACGGAGTAAGGAACGGTTTCTGAGGGAAGCGTGCGTGGAAGGCTCGGAGCAAAGCAGGAGCATGGACATCTGCGGAGGGAACCCAGGAACGCTCCTCTGGACCATAACCACGCCAATGGACCAAAAACTGCAACCGACCGCGGACCAGGCGTGAGTCCAGGATATTGCTCACCTCATATTCCTCACGATTGCCCACTTGGACCGGACGGGGCCGAGGAACCGAGGAAGTGAAACGATTACACACCAATGGCTTCAACAGGGAGACATGAAACACGTTGGAGATCCGCATGCCAGGAGGAAGCGCAAGGGCATAGGCTACCGGGTTTACCCTGCGAAGCACTCGGAAGGGACCAACAAAGCGAGGCGCCAGCTTGGGAGTGGGCACTCGAAGGTTGAGGTTGCGGGTGGACAACCATACCCGGTCTCCGACCTGGTAGGAAGGAGCGGGCGCTCGTCTGCGGTCAGCCTGGAGTCTCTGGCGCTGCGCAGAGACCTCAAGGGACCTCTGGATCTGTACCCAAGAAGCACGTAGGACGGAAAGGTGATCCTCCACAGCCGGAATATCCTGGGGAGAGAATACCTCCGGTAACACGGCAGGTTGGAACCCATAATTGGCCATGAAGGGAGACGTCCCAGAGGAAGAGTTCACCGCCGTGTTCCTGGCAAACTCAGCCCAAGGCAGGAGGTCAACCCAATTGTCTTGGTGATCGGAGACATAGCAACGAAGGAATTGCTCCAAGGCCTGATTGGATCGTTCTGCGGCCCCATTGGACTGAGGGTGGTAGGCCGAGGAGAAAGAGAGATGAATCCCCAACTGGGAGCAAAAGGCGCGCCAGAACCTGGACACAAACTGACTCCCCCGATCCGACACAATCTCCTTGGACAAACCGTGCAACCGGAAGACCTCCCTGGCGAAAATCGTGGCCAACTCTTGTGCAGAGGGTAACTTCTTGAGAGGAACACAGTGGCACATTTTGGAAAACCGATCCACAATCATGAGAATGACCGTATGGCCTCGGGATGCAGGGAGGTCCACAATGAAATCCATCCCCAGGTGTGACCATGGGCGCTCCCCGGTGGCTATGGGTTGCAAAAGGCCCAACGGAAGGTGCCGAGGGGACTTACTCTGGGCACAAACGGAGCATGCCGCTACATATGCGGCGATGTCGGAACGTAGAGAAGGCCACCAGAACAGACGTGAAACAGCCCAGGACAGCTGATTCTTTCCAGGATGCCCCGCGGCCTTGGAGTTATGGTAGGTTCGCAACAACCGAGTGCGCAACTCCTCAGGCACAAAACATCTGCCGTTGGGTCTCCCAGAGGGAGCACCAGATTGAGCCGCCAAAATCTGCTCACCCAGGGGAGAGGTCAGACTGGTGCGAATGGCGGCCAGGATCTGATTCGGAGGTATGACCGAAGTCGGAATCGACTCCTCCCTGGACAGCTCGGAGTACTGCCGTGATAAGGCATCCGCTCTGATGTTCTTGGAACCGGGTAGGTAGGAGACCACGTAATTAAAACGTGACAAGAACAGAGCCCATCTGGCCTGACGTGGTGTCAATCTCTTGGCCTCAGAAAGGTAGGTCAGATTCTTGTGGTCCGTCAGGATGAGAACCGGAACCACCGAACCCTCGAGCAAGTGCCTCCATTCTTTAAGGGCCTGCACGATGGCCAATAACTCCCTGTCACCAATCTGATAGTTGCACTCCGCGGAAGACAGTTTCCGGGAGTAAAACCCACAAGGAAGCAGAGGACCCTCTGGTGTTCTACGCTTAGACAGAAGGGCGCCTACTCCCGTCTCAGACGCGTCCACCTCGAGGACAAAGGGCAACCCAGGGTTGGGATGCGACAGAATCGGAGCCGACACAAAGGCGGACTTTAGAGCCTCAAAAGCTCGGATGGCCTCGAGCGGCCAGACCTGGAAATTACTGCCCTTCCTGGTCAGATCCGTGAGAGGCTTGGCTAGCATAGAAAAGTCCCTGATGAACTTCCGATAATAATTGGCGAAGCCCAAAAAGCGCTGCAGGGCACGGAGACCACTGGGCTGGGGCCACTGTAAGACAGCCGAAACCTTCTCAGGATCCATGGAGAACCCCTCAGCGGAAATGATGTAACCTAAGAAGGTTACCTGGGATCGGTGAAATTCGCATTTCTCAAGCTTACCGAACAGCCTGTTCTCTCGTAACCGTTGCAACACTCGTCTGACATCCATAATGTGGGCCTCCATGGATTCAGAATATACCAAGATGTCATCCAAATAGACCACCACACACTGCTGCAACAGGTCACGGAAAACATCGTTGATGAATTCCTGGAAGACTGCGGGCGCATTGCACAACCCAAAGGGCATAACCAAGGATTCATAATGACCGGTCCTGGTGTTAAACGCGGTCTTCCACTCATCGCCCGCCTTGATCCTTACCAGGTTATATGCCGCCCTCAGGTCGAGTTTGGTAAAGACCGTGGCCCCTTTGAGGCGATCGAACAGCTCGGAAATCAAGGGTATCGGGTAAGCGTTCTTGATCGTGATGCGATTGAGACCCCTGTAATCGATGCAAGGCCTCAACTCACCGCCCTTCTTTTTCACAAAGAAAAATCCAGCCCCTGCCGGGGACGAGGATTTGCGAATGTGTCCGCGTGAAAGCGCCTCCCTCACGTACTCCTCCATGGCCTCATTCTCCGCTACCGACAGTGGATAGACTTTGCCACGAGGAGGAACGGCACCAGATTGTAACTCTATGGCACAATCGTATGGGCGGTGCGGAGGTAGGGCAACCGCGCGCACCTTATCGAATACATCCCGGTACTCTTCGTATTCAGGAGGCAACAGAGAGTCCGAGGAAGTACACAGCAACTTGACAGGCCCATGGATGCAACTAGCCCCACACTGCGGTGACCACGAGAGGATCTCGGCCGATCTCCAATCGAAAGTCGGATTATGCTTCTGGAGCCAGGGGTACCCCAAGACCACCGAGTAGTGTGGAGACGAAATCACCTGGAGACAGACCGACTCTCTGTGAACGGCACCAATGGCTATCCCCACTGGAAGGGTCTCATGAGTCACGTGTGGCGGCAGAAGGGGTCTGCCGTCTATCGCCTCAAGAGCCAGTGGGGAACCTCGAGGCTGCAGAGGAATGGAATTGGCGGCAGCGAACACACTATCAATGAACAAACCACCAGCACCAGAGTCCACCAACGCCTGGGTCGTCACCGAGCCCCCGACCCAGGAGAGGACAACAGTGATCAGTGGTTTGTCAACACGGGAAACCGGGGACGAGGAGACTCCACCCAAGATCTGCCCCCGACAGGATCTCAGGTGCGAGCGTTTCCCGGACGGTTCGGACATGCCAACCGAAAATGCCCACCGAGACCACAGTACATGCATCGGCCCTCGCGTCTCCGGAGTACCCTCTCCCCCTCGGACAGGCGAGCAAACCCCAGCTGCATGGGTTCACCCCCAGACAAGTCATCCCCAGGAGGCGTGGGAGGAGAGGGAGGCACGGGTGGGACAGCAAACGTAGGCGCCAATCTGTTAGAAGGCCTCCGCAGGCTCTCCTTAAAGGAAGGTCTCTCCCTGAGTCTGGTGTCAATCAAAATCAGGAAAGAAATAAGAGACTCGAGCTCCACTGGTAGGTCCTTAGCTGCAACCTCATCCTTCAAGGCATCCGAGAGACCATGAGAGAAAGCAGCGACCAGAGCCTCATTATTCCAGCCCACCTCTGCTGCCAGGGTACGAAACTCAATGGCGAATTCAGCTACGGATCGTGAACCCTGTCTGATGGACATAAGGAGCTTCGCAGCAGAGGCAGCACGAGCCGGCACATCGAATACCCTCCGAAGAGAAGCAACAAAACCGGAAAACTTGGCAACCACCGGATTGTTGTTCTCCCATAAAGGGCTGGCCCAGGCCAAGGCCTTGTCCGAGAGCAGCGAGATCAAGAAGCCCACCTTTGATCTCTCAGTAGGAAAGGCATGTGGCAGCAACTCGAAATAAATGCCCACCTGGTTAAGGAAACCTCGGCACTGAGTTGGCTCTCCCCCAAAGCGCTGTGGAAGGGGGGCAGAACCGGTCATACCCCGAGACACCGCAGGCGCAGCAACAGGTGTCGGGGTAGACTCTGGCGCAACAACCGGAGCGGCAGTAGGAGCGGGCCCAGGAGCGACAACCGACCCATCGGCAACGGAAGCGAAATGAGCCGTGCGTTCAAGCAGGGTTTGCAACGCCACAGCGAACCGACCCAACAGGTGATCCTGCTGATCAAGTCTGGCAATCAGCGTAGGTAGCGAGGATGGCCCTGTACCGTCAGAATTCATGGCTTGGTCCTAATGTCATGGAACCATGAACCAGACGTACAACAAGAGATAAGTGGGAATAAGAAGGCTTTATTGAAAATCAAGCTGTAAGCAAAAGTCCAAACGGATGGCTAAACCGAAGCAGGGTCTTGCGTAGCCAGAGGTCAGGAACCAGAAGGGTAGTCAGACGAAGCCAGGATCAGGAACCAGCGGGGTAGTCAGACGAGGCCAGGATCAGGAACCAGAAGGGTAGTCAGACGAAGCCAGGATCAGGAACCAGCGGGGTAGTCAGACGAGGCCAGGATCAGGAACCAGAAGCAGCAGCAGTCTTAGAAGCATGTGAACACAGGAGGACCAAGCAAGGAACTGAAGCCACAGACCTCCTATATATATGAGCTAGGCATCCAGCTCCTCCCAGTGGGAAGGAGAAGCCGCAGGGTGGGAGGCTACAAGAAACCCAGAAACCAAGATGGCCGCCAGCACATGTCAAACGAAGGAGAACAGCAGAAGGTAAGACCATCACACTCTTTCACACCTGCGTTCTTTTCTTCCGGCATCGGGGCTCTATGCCAGAAGAATCCTGATCCGTTTTATCCTAATGCATTCTGAATGGAGTGAAATCCGTTGAGGATGCATCAGGATGTCTTCAGTTCCGGACCGGAACGTTTTTTGGCCGGAGAAAATACCGCAGCATGCTGCGCTTTTTGCTCCGGCCAAAAATCCTGAAGACTTGCCGCAAGGCCGGATCTGGAATTAATGCCCATTGAAAGGCATTAATCCGGATCCGGCCTTAAGCTAAACATCGTTTCGGCGCATTGCCGGATCCGACGTTTAGCTTTTTTAGAGTGGTTACCATGGCTGCCGGGACGCTAAAGTCCTGGCAGCCATGGTAAAGTGTAGTGGGGAGCGGGAGAGCAGCATACTTACCGTCCGTGCGGCTCCCGTGGCGCTCCAGAGTGACGTCAGGGCGCCCCAGGCGCATGGATGACGTGATCGCATGGCACGTCATCCATGCGCATGGGGTGCTCTGACGTCATTCTGAAGCGCCCCGGGAGCCGCACGGACGGTAAGTATACCATTTCCCCGCTCCCCGCTCCTACTATGGCAACCAGGACTTTAATAGCGTCCTGGCTGCCATAGTAACACTGAAAGCATTTTGAAGACGGATCCGTCTTCAAATGCTTTCAGTTCACTTGCGTTTTTCCGGATCCGGCGTGTAATTCCGGCAAGTGAAGTACACGCCGGATCCGGACAACGCAAGTGTGAAAGAGGCCTTATTCAAGATGGCTTTTTTTTTTTAATAATCGTGGCCATAGGTGTGTATTTAAAGGTGAACACTGCTCTACCTCTTTTCTCTTCTACTTGTTTATTATATCTCCATAATCGTGGCCATAGGTGTGTATTTAAAGGTGAACACTGCTCTACCTCTTTTCTCTTCTACTTGTTTATTATATCTCCATAATCGTGGCCATAGGTGTGTATTTAAAGGTGAACACTGCTCTACCTCTTTTCTCTTCTACTTGTTTATTATATCTCCTCTCTTTTTCATTACTCTCCTTCGCTGCTCTCAAAAATAAATCATGAATTTTTTTTTTCAGGGTTCCCCCTCTCCAGTAGTCTTCTTTTTAAATCTCTAGACTGATCTATAAAGTCTACATCTTCACTAGCTATCCTTCTCATTCTTGTAAATTGCCCATAGGGTACTGCTTTTTTAGTTCTTAATGTGTCCCCTTGTACATTAACCCTTACATCTAAAAATTCCAATTCTCTTGAACTTACTTTACTAGTAAATTTCATATTCATATTATTTTGAGTACTTAAATACTCCGAGAATTCCTCAAATTGCCCTTCATTTCCTCTCCATATAATAAACACATCATCAATAAATCTCAAAAAAAGCTTTATATTGCTCACATACTTATTTTTAGTGGTGAACACATATTCTTCCTCAAAGGTAGACCGGTATAAATGTGCTGGAGACTGGTGTCCCCATAGCTGTTCCCGTTCTTTGGTAATACCATTTATTATCAAATGTGAAGGCTTTACGTGTCAAAACAAATCTCAAGATGTGGCCAACAAGGTGTTCACCACATCGTTATTAAGTTGGTGCTGTACGTATGGCACCAGTGCCGACACCGGGATTGCTCTTTATATATACATTGAATGTTGGACTGTGGTAGTCTGAGCACGCTGCTTGATAATAGGGGAGAAAATGGAGACATGGAAACTATAATTCTGCAAATTGTGGATGCGCAAAACACGGATGCCGGCCGTGTGCATTCTGCAGTTTGTGGACCGCACATGGCCAGCGCTATATAGAGAATGCCTAAGCTTGTCTGCGGTTGCGGACAAGAATAGGACAGGCTCTATCTTTTAGCGGGGCCACGGAACGGAACAACGGATGCAGACAGCACACGGTGTGCTGTCCGCATATTTTGCGGCCCCATTGAAATGAATGGGCCCTCACCTGTTCCGCAAATTTTCGGAACGGATGCGGATCCATCTATACGGTCGTGTGAATGCACCCTTATAATTAAATCTAGGAATGTAAATATAGGAGGAGTGAAACCTACAGTAAGACAGTTTCTCTCATGTATAACACAGTTTCTGGTTTATGTTATATTTTGTTCATGTGGAAGGTTCTATATAGGAAAAACCCATCAGATGTTTATATATAAGATTTAGGGAACATAAGAAATCTATTGAGACAGGAATTGGTTCATGAGACTGATAGAGGAGGAGACAGTAACGTCCTCACATGTGCAGGAATAGAAAAGGTGGGAATATTAATAAATGGAGGAGATAGACATCGCATATTACGACAAAATGAAGCCGAATAAAAACGAATGCAATGAGACCTAAATGATAAGAATGATTTAGCTGTTTTCATTTCATAAGGCATGTAATAGTGTTTTGTCGTCAGACACAGTACATAGAGAGGAGCGTCCTGACGCCATCACGTGGGAGGCCAGACGAAGCCTGGATTGCTCGGCCATTGCCGGTGGCTGAGTGAGGGCCCGCACCAGCAACCATGTTTTAACTTTGAATAAACAAGCTGCAAAGAAAATTGTGCCACAAGTTATTGTCTTCTACATTTCAATCAGATACTGATGACCTATCCAAAGGATAGGTCATCAGTATATAAATCCTGAAAACCCCTTTAACTAAGTTGCCCATTGTAACCTTACACTGAACTGCAGGATGTGTCTATAAGTGCAGAACATGAGAAGGGCACTAGTACTATGGGCACGGTGAATGGAAAGATGGCCGTGTATGTGCATCACTCTCAAAAAAATAAAAGTATGCCTATATATATGGAGCTTCCTTAGAAGTGAACGGAGAGAGCTGAGCATGTGTGACCACCTCTATTCATAGTGGCTCTTTTCAAGTTAGGTGCAGCTTCAAGTGTTTGGACTCGCACCTAAGAGACCAGGTTCTGCCTGGCCCACAGGGGAACAGGTGAATCCCCCAGTGGGTGCCTGAACCAGGGTGGGCCCCTAGTCCCCCACCCCCTGCACAAGAGGCACATGGAACAGTACACTGACTGCACAATATACAGATATTCAGTGTATAGCATCTCAACCAACCTATGCGTCCATATAAAAAACTGTGTAGATTCTTTAATGAACTGCCCAGTTTATTATTTTAGATGTATCAGTGTAGAAACAGTGGGAGAGAATTATGAAAAGTGCTGCAAAAGGAAACTGGCTTAGTTGCCCATAGCAACCAATCAGATTGATCCTTTCATTTTCCATAGGAGATCTGAACAATAAAAGATGGAATCTGATTGGTTGTTATGGGCAACAACGCCAGTTTTCCTTTGCACCAGTTTTGCTAAATCTTCCCCAGTGTCTCCAGGACAGGACAGTGGTACAAACTAGGCATTAGAATACTACTGAAAATAAATGTGTACTGCTGCAGTTTTAGGGATTTGCAAATGGAAGGTAATATTTGCATGTAGCTGTATATTGGGCCCCAGAATGAATTTTACTGGCGGGCCCTTGGCCCCCCGTCTGACACTGTATTAGACATATTGTAAATCCTCTGTTCTGAGTGACTGCTGTAGTTGGACTCCTGGTTGGCTGTCTCCAGCCAGCTTGGTCACTGCTGGCATATTCTTGTGGATGGCCGAGCAGGAGGCATGTCTATCAGAGCTGGATGGACGGGCTTACAGCAGCGGCACAGTGTTTTGGCATGCCGGGTACATTTTATAAAGCTAATTTCTTCAAAATGGCTATGATTAGAAACAAGCAGCAATTAAGGATGGGAACAGTATGACAGCAGCAGGATGTAATTAGTTACATAGCGCCCATCTGATGACAGGTTCCATTTAATTTGGAAAGATTGCCAAGTGTATTTAGAGCGAGACTCAGGAAGGAATACTACTTCCATCATTGCTACTACCTATGCACAAGTATTTGTAGAATCCTACTCTGTAACATAGCTCAGAACTGTGCCTTTTGCTGCTGTATGAACTATTACTCCCATTATCTACTCAGTAAACAGACTTTATTTATTGCAACAAAACAGGTCTGGCCTGATTTAATGGACTCCATTATCACCGTCCCTGCACCTGCCCTCCTGCCTTGCACACTACTACTGATCACTGTCAAGGGCACGCCAAGTATCACCAGGGGTGAGTCCCCAAAATGCCCAGGGTGTGCCCCAAGGGAAGAAAGGGTGCACCACCCAGTCTCTGCACAGCCCCAGAGGGTGTCAGAGTGAGAGCGCATTGGGATGTGCTGACTAACCCTCCTCTTTTATTCTTTGCAGTTTGTACTGGAGGTGTGGCTGCCTCCATTAGGTCGTGCACTCCTGATCAGCCTGTTTGCCTCATAGGCTGATTTTAATTAGCATGAGTATAAAGCTTAGTTTGCTCTGCATGCATGTTGGTACTTGTAGTCCCTGGATTAAATGGAGGCCATTTGGCACCAAAAATGATAAAAACCAAAGGGGGTCCAGCATGAATGCGGAACCTACACCCCCTGAACTTCATGGTCGCTGTTATGGCACAGGTTTAACTTAGTCTTAGGTTCCCGTCTTACAGAGATCGCCTTGACGTGTGGCAGACGGGCTCAAATAATTTTGTACAAAATGATTTGCCAAGCACCTCTAATGCATAACATTAGCAATATATTATATTTTTTTATACTTTATTTGGTTTGCAGAGTGCTGTTGCATTGTAAGTTTTGTTCTATGTTGTGTTTTTAGCCATAGCAACGTGCACCTGCACATTGGGATGTGCTGACTAACCCCCTTTTTTTCTTTCCAGAGGGTGTCAGTGAGGACAGCCACCATGAGCCACTACTACTGCTATCTGTACCACCACTACCACTCCCATTCTCCACCAAGCACTCCCCTTGCATAATACCTATCTAGCTCTGACAGTATACCTCTAAATAATACAGACACGCAGTTACCAAGTGCTACCACTATTCAAATAGTATTGCTGCATCATGACCACACCAACAGATGGGGAGCGCCGATGAGGTGACAGATGGAGACCCTGTCTCTCTTAAGGTGGATATACATGGGGCGACTATAAACTGATTGTCAGGAAGGAAGCCTGCATCCCCTACAATCAGCTGCTTGTTCAGGAGGGGTGCAGAGGTGCATTTATATACAGAGATCACCTCCATGATGACTACTGCGATCACTCATCCTCATACATCTGCATTGTTTCTGGGCAGCAGATCACTGTGTAGACAGCACAATCTGCTGCCCAGAAACAATATATTATACATCTGCACTAACATCAGTTCCACCCGATGAACAAGCGTTTCGCTCATTTATCAGGTGATCAGCTGCACGTTTAGACAGGCAGATTGTCGGGAACGAACCTTCACAGGTCCCCGATAATCTGCCCGAATATCTAAATCCACCTTTAGGCCAGCAGAAAAACCACAGTGTAAAAACCACAAATCTCATGTACACTTTGCGGAAATTCTAAATAAATAGCATTTCAATTATGTTTGTGGTTTTAGCTACGGATTTTACCCTTTTCAATGGAAGGGTGGGATCTGCAGCAAAACTGCATACAAATCTGCAACAAAAAACGCTGTTCGGCATTGCGGACCTTGGTGTGGATATGCAGCAGAAATGCACAAAAATCCTCACAGAACTTGTGAGTCATTTGAGCATCCACCCTAGCTGGCACAAAACACCCCTACAGAAACACTTCTTTGTAGCCTAAGGCCCCTTGCAGACGAGCGTGTCCGGATAAGGTCCGGATGCGTTGCGGCAAACCCACGCGAGTAGCTACCCAATTGCTGTCAGTTTTGACTGTGATTGTGTTCCGTTGTTAAGTTTTTATCGCGCGGTTGCAATGTGTTTTGCACGCGCGTGATAAAAAACTGACTGTGGTACCCAGACCCGAACTTCTTCACAGAAGTTCAGGTTTGGGTTCAAGGTTGTGTAGATTGTATTAACATCTCTTAGCAACCGTGCGTGAAAATCGCACCGCATCTGCACTTGCTTGCGGATGCTTGCCATTTTCACTCAGCCCCATTCACTTCTATGGGGCCTGCGTTGGGTGAAAAACGCACAAAATAGAGCTTGCTGCGATTTTCACGCAATGCACAAGTGATGCGTGAAAATCACCGCTCATGTGCACAGCCCCATAGAAATGAATAGGTCCGGATTCAGTGTGGGTGCAATGCATTCACCTTACGCATTGCGCCCGCGTGGAAAACTCGCCCGTGTGAAAGGGGCCTAAAGCTCCTTAGTGACCATCAAAAAAACTGATTATTGACGGTCACTATGGAGCTAGATGTTAACTATTCTGCTATTTGGAATAGTAAAGGGAATGAACATACATAGCTTATTATACAAAATAGTATTTAACTACAGTAAGTACCTTATCTGCAGCTTTACTGATCTCCTCACGTTTGCTGCAGTCCACTAAATATGTAAATACTTTGGCTCCTTCTTTTCGGCATTGTGCAGCGGTTTCCTCAACACCATTCTGTCAAAAAAAAGAGAATTGTCATTAATCATTACAGTACTTTGGGGGGAATTTTTCATGAAGAGAATATTTGAAGTCCGATATAAACACCAAAACTACTTTCCCTTATAAAGTAACATTAACCCATATACATAATATACTATAAAACCAATAGAGGTATATGCGATTAGATAATAGAAAGCTCGATAGTCACACTGTAGACATGATCATATAATTAATTTGTGTTATCAACATGATTGGAATACAAGTTACAAAAATTTAAAAAAACACAAATGTGGTGGTCTGACAGCAGCATGAAGGTATTAAAGTGCAAATTCATAATAATTAGATGGCATTACAAGCACAACATAAGAGTATAGCTGTAAAAGAAACTGCTCAATGTAAGGGTAATATAGCCAGGCACCAACAAAACACATGATATCTAAATAGAATAGATCAATAAGAAGCAGTTAATAATACAGCCCAAAAGTAAACGATCCCGCACGAAGTCAGACCACCACTCCCCGACACGCGCTTCGTGTGACTATTGAGCTTTCTATTATTGAACAGCATATACCTCTATTGGTTTTGTAATATTTGAAGCCAGTTTTGCTTGAGTCTGTGTTGGAGTACTTAAACCTAGCACTTGTGTCTAGAGAAGCTACTCCAGTTTTCCTACTCCACCCTGCTCCTGGAGTGAGATTGCGACTTTTTTAAAAAGTCGCAATGATAAATTTAGAGTGAAACTCATTAACATAGCTAACCACACCCACTTTTCCACCCATATTACAAAACTGGAGTGAGTGGGGTAAAAATACAAAAAGTCACGAAATAGTGCGCAAGTGAGTGTAAAAAGTTGCAATTTTTTGCGCAAGCGAGTGCCAAAAAATCGCAAAAGCCCTATTTTGCAACTTTTTGAGGCCAGAATTCTAGAGTGAAAGTATGATAAATCAGGGGCTTTGTCTTTAATCAGAACTTGGTGATTATGTGGTTGATGTTTTTATGCAAAGAGGTATTTCCCAGAGAACAAGGACCATGCTTTAAAGGGTTTGTCCAGCAGTATTATTATTTTTTTATATACATATATGGCTCACAGGGGGTTAAAAGTTAAAAAAAAGAAGCGGTACTCGCTTTCAATGATCCCCCACCACTGCCATTCCTACGCTGGTCTGGTTAGTTATTCTTGACTTTTAAAGGGAACCTGTCATGTGGATATTTGATTATAATCTAACTAATTATATACAATCATTAACTACTAATAAGTGCCTTAGATGTATTCACTTACTGGTGTGACAGATGGTTACCTCATAATATACACACAAAGATGTCACATGCCTCATGCTAATGAGCTGATTCGAGTCCGGCGTGATGTCATTAAGTCCAGCGTATATTTAATTCAGAGCTATAGCCACTCCCCCGCCCACCTGCTGCTGATTCCTATGGAAGCAAACTGTCATTCAGCAGCAGGTGGGCGGGGAGAGTCAGGAACTCATGAATATTCATGACTCCTCATTATCAGCTGGAGTTTTTCAATACAAGATGTTGGCAGATTGACTGGGTCAAATAAAGAAAGTGACCCAGCATTTTGCTAAGCGAATCAGCCACTTATTTATGTTGCCCTTAGTTAGGACACCATAAAACTGGTGACAGGTTCCCTTTAAGTTGGAGTCCTGTCAGAAATATTTGCATCCCCACAATTCCAGAGAAATAATGGGGAAAAGGTAGCAGTTAAGCCAAATCCCCTTTTATAAGGTGCCCAAGACATCATAATGGGGTTTGTAAAAATCCATGCACATGTTGCTGTTTCCGCTCATTGACATGGCCATTGATCTCTTTCAGGTGCAGGCATGAGATTTCAGGGCCGGGCTTCATCACTGTTCCAAGGCCTGGTCCTGCCCAGTTTACTAGGTTTGATCATGCTGACAGACGCTCTTTAATAAAGATATGAGGGGGAATTTATCATGAGGGTAAATTCAGTATACCTTGAGTTGGTGCATCTTTTAACACCTTTATCTTGAAATGTTATTCCAGTTTTTCTATACTTCCTGTGTACTGGAGTTAGTGTGTTACTTTTTTTTTGCAATTTTTTATAAAGTGTTAGTGATAAATCTGGAGGGAAAATTATTAACCTAGTTAACCATGTCCACTTCTTCACCCACTCCTCAAAACTGGAGTGAATGGCGGAGAAATGTAAAAGGGACCCAACAAGTTGCAAGTTTGTTTTTTGAAGCCAGAATTCTGGAGTGCAGGGCGTGATAAATCCACCCCATGGTATGTCTATGTCCCAAGGAAAAACGTACCCTTATGTGCTGCAGAATTACATTTCAGTGTGTTTTATCTTTCCTGTTCACCTAGATTTATTATAAAAGAGCACAAGCAGTTACCTTATATCGTTATCTTCATCTACAACTTTATCAGTGGGTTGGTTTCAAAAATACAGCAAGGGCGTTCGGAGTCCGAGTGACTGACCTCTCCTCTATATCGGTTATTGTATAACAGACGTTGGCAGTTTTACAATAGCCTACAGTCTAGAGTCCGTAAAGAGTCTAGTCTGCCACAAACAGCAGTCTGCTTTAGGGTTCCTTAAGAAGAGCTGTCACCTGTCCTGCCTGCTTTAGTTACTACTTGCATTCCCTATGCAAGAATAATTCTGAAGTATCTGTTCATATAGCTTTGTGTTGTGCCATTTCTTTATTATTCATTTTTAGATGTTTAGGAATAAATTGCCAGTAGTGTCCAACTGGGTGTTACCAGCTGAGAGGTGTTCCTGCACAGTCTGACACTGTGCAATCAGTACTACCAGAATTGTTATTACATGGGGAATGCAAATAGTTACTAAAAGGCCTCATGCACACGACCGTTGTTCTGGTCCACATCCGAGCCACAGTTTTTGCGGCTCGGGTGCGGACCCATTCACTTTGTTGCTCCGTTCCGTGGCCCCGCAAAAAAATATAACATGTCCTATTCTTGTCCGTTCTGCGAACAAGAATAGGCATTTCTACAATAGGCCGCCTGTTCCGTTCCGCAGATTGCGGAAGGCACACGGGCGGCTTCCCTTTTTTTTGTGGATCCGCTGTTAATACAAATGTCTGCATCCGTTCAGAATGGATCTGCTTGTATTATCTGTAACATAACCAAGACAGATTCGTCTTGAACACCATTGAAAGTCAACGGAGGACGGATCCGTTTTCTATTGTGTCATAGAAAACCGATCCCTCTCCATTGACTTACATTGTGTGTCAGAACGGATCTGTTTGGCTCAGTTTCGTCAGACGGACGCTGCAGGCAGCGTTTTGGTGTCTGCCTCCAAAGCGGAATGGAGACGGAACTGATGCATTCTGTGCGGATCCTTTTCCATTCAGAATGCATTAGGGCTGAACTGATCCGTTTTGGACCGCTTGTGAGAGCCCTGAACGGATCTCACAAACGGAAAGCCAAAACGCCAGTGTGAAAGTAGCCAATTAAATTGAATGGGTAATTAGAAAATGATCTATTGTTTAAATCAAGTTTTTATTTAAACCCTATTTTTTAAGTTTTTTTTGGCAGTTATTTTAATTTCCAATGCCACTAACTATAGTACTGTGCAAAAGGTGTAGGCAGGTGTGCAAAAATGCTGCAAAGTAAGAATACTATCCAAACGTTTGTTTATTTTGTATCAATTAATAAAATGAACAAAATAGAAATCTAAATCAAATCAATATCTGGTGCAACCACCCTTTGTCTTCAGAATCAATTCTTCTGGGTACACTTGCACACAGGTTTTGAAGGATCTTGGAAGAGAGGTTGTTCCAACCATCTTGGGGAACTAACCACAGATCTTGTGGATGTAGGTTTGGTCAAATCCTTCTGTCTCTTCATGTAATCCCAGATAGACTCGATATTGAGATCAGGGCGCAGTGAGGGCCATATCAATCACTTTCAGGACTCTTTGCTCTTCTTTGGACTGAAGATAGTTCTTAGTGACACTGGCTGTATGTTTGTGGTCCTTGTCCTGCTGCAGAAGGGACAACCATCACGGAGGAGTCTCATTGCCTTCAAATGTGTTCTGTAGCAGGACAATGACAACAAGCATACAGCTAATGAGCCCTCATCTCAATATAATCAAGTCTGTCTGGCATTACATGAAGAGACAGAAGGATTTGAGCAAGCCTACATCCACAAAAGATCGGTTTAGGTTCACCAAGATGTTTAGAACAATGCCCCTTTATTCACTTTACATTTTGTAAATTGCTAAAAATAAACTATTAACAGAATGACAGATATTAACTCTGTATAGATATCACAGGATATACTATTCACGATAAAGTGATGTTACAGTTTATCTATTCACTCCTGACCTCTGCACAAGTCACAGAACATGCCTAGAAAATCCCCCCGTAGATGTCAATTAAGTCCCTTTTAGTCCTTTGTGCCTATGACCCATGGTGGCTGCTGTAAAGCACATCTCTAAATGTTTTAAACACAGCTCTGGAAGATGGCTGCCCCCATAATCCTGTTCTGGAAATAGAATATAGAATCTACATTCAATTAGACCTCAAGCACACAGGTGTGTTAAGGCTTCATATAACCAGGGGCGGACTGGGAACTCTAAGTGGCCCTGGAAAAAATACTAAAAGTGGCCCCGTTTTGTAGTTGGGTCCAAATTGATGAAAGGCTGGGCCAACACAAGTTGGCTGGGCTAGCAATACCATATTGTAGCAATTTATACCACCCCAACAGAGCTAATTACCACAGTCCATCACAAAATACTGCCTCCAACAGCACAAAATACATCACTAAAAACTGCCACTGGCCGGCCGTGAGGAGGGCTCAGGCAGTCCCCTGGGCATTGGCCCACTGGGAAATTTCCCTGTAATCCACCCCTGCATATGACCATGTTATATGAAACCTTACGGAACTAAAATATAGTGACCCTAGACTTCAATGGGGCTTTACTGTTCTTTTTTCAAATTTCATTTGAGGCATACAAGAATTCTGAACTTCTCTCCCAGCATTGCTTCTAGGAGATACGCTCACAATACAGTGCCATATGGAGTATCTGCTGGCGGACAAAGTGCCTACAGCTCCTTAGGCCTCTTTCACACGGGGGTTGCGGGAGAAGATGCGGGTGCGTTGCGGCAAAATGCGCAATTTTAATGTGTTTTGCACGCGCGTGAGAAAAATCGGCATGTTTGGTACCCAGACCCGAACCAGGACTTCTTCATTGAAGTTCGGGTTTGGGTTAGGTGTTGTGTAGATTTTATTATTTTCCCTTATAGCATGGTTATAAGGGAAAATAATAGCATTCTTAGTACAGAATAGTTAGTAAAATGTCCATTGAGGGGTTAAAAAATGGTCCATGGTGATGAGTGCAGTGACGTCATCAAAGGTCCTTTAGCCAGGTCCTGAAGAAAGTAGAAAGAAGAGGAGATCCGCTACGCGATCAAGTGGATGGGGTGAGTTAAATTTGTTTATTATTTTTAACCCCTCAATGGACATTTTACTTTGCATTCTGTATTAAGAATGTTATTATTTTCCCTTATAACCATGTTATAAGGGAAAATAATAAAGATCGGGTCCCGATCGTCTCCTAGCATCGTGCGTTGCGTGAAAAACGCACAATATAGAGCTTGCTGCGATTTTCACGCAACGCACAAGTGATGCGTGAAAATCACCGCTCATGTACACAGCCCCATTGAAGTGAATGGGTCCAGATTCAGTGGGGGTGCAATGCGTTCACCTCACGCATTGCACCCACGCGGAATTCTCGCCCGTGTGAAAGGGGCATTACTGCAGGAATATCATGTGCCTCTATATGAAATATATGAAATACAGAGCTTTTTTTTAACAGTTAATAGCAGTTCAGCCTTTAGCACAGAATACACCTTATCAAATAACATTTATATCTTGTGTCATAGGGCATATTTCCAAGGCTTTAGTTATCTAAGTACTTTGATCTAGAGCTCTGTAAACATAAAGTTTGAGAATATATTTTGGGAGTATTGCCTAGCATATACCTCCAACACAAGACTCTGAACCATGACACTGAAAAGGCATACAGTGGCATACGCTCCCTATGGACTCCCATTGTGAAAAACGTATACTGCACATTATCGATGTAGACCAGCCTAACAGTAGCCAAAAGTATGGTCTTTTGGCTTTAATTCGATGAAACAACTACTACGATTACATTTGACAAAAACAGTAAATGTGAGGCTCATGCTCAAGGTGAACCCTGTATAGCATATACAGGTCCTTCTCAAAAAATTAGCATATTGTGATAAAGTTCATTATTTTCTGTAATGTACTGATAAACATTAGACTTTCATATATTTTAGATTCATTACACACCAACTGAAGTAGTTCAAGCCTTTTATTGTTTTAATATTGATGATTTTGGCATACAGCTCATGAAAACCCAAAATTCCTATCTCAAAAAATTAGCATATCATGAAAAGGTTCTCTAAACAAGCTATTAACCTAATCATCTGAATCAACTAATTAACTCTAAACACCTGCAAAAGATTCCTGAGGCTTTTAAAAACTCCCAGCCTGGTTCATTACTCAAAACCGCAATCATGGGTAAGACTGCCGACCTGACTGCTGTCCAGAAGGCCGTCATTTACACCCTCAAGCAAGAGGGTAAGACACAGAAAGAAGTTTCTGAACGAATAGGCTGTTCCCAGAGTGCTGTATCAAGGCACCTCAGTAGGAAGTCTGTGGGAAGGAAAAAGTGTGGCAGAAAACGCTGCACAACGAGAAGAGGTGACCGGACCCTGAGGAAGATTGTGGAGAAGGACCGATTCCAGACCTTGGGGGACCTGCGGAAGCAGTGGACTGAGTCTGGAGTAGAAACATCCAGAGCCACCGTGTACAGGCGTGTGCAGGAAATGGGCTACAGGAGCCGCATTCCCCAGGTCAAGCCACTTTTGAACCAGAAACTGCGGCAGAAGCGCCTGACCTGGGCTACAGAGAAGCAGCACTGGACTGTTGCATGTCATTCGGAAATCAAGGTGCCAGAGTCTGGAGGAAGACTGGGGAGAGGGAAATGCCAAAATGCCTGAAGTCCAGTGTCAAGTACCCACAGTCAGTGATAGTCTGGGTGCCATGTCAGCTGCTGGTGTTGGTCCACTGTGTTTTATCAAGGGCAGGGTGAATGCAGCTAGCTATCAGGAGATTTTGGAGCACTTCATGCTTCCATCTGCTGAAAAGCTTTATGGAGATGAAGATGTCATTTTTCAGCACGACCTGGCACCTGCTCACAGTGCCAAAACCACTGGTAAATGGTTTACTGACCATGGTATTACTGTGCTCAATTGGCCTGCCAACTCTCCTGACCTGAACCCCATAGAGAATCTGTGGGATATTGGGAAGAGAAAGTTGAGAGACGCAAGACCCAACACTCTGGATGAGCTTAAGGCCGCTATCGAAGCATCCTGGGCCTCCATAACACCTCAGCAGTGCCACAGGCTGATTGCCTCCATGCCACGCCGCATTGAAGCAGTCATTTCTGCAAAAGGATTCCCGACCAAGTATTGAGTGCATAACTGAACATAATTATTTGAAGGTTGACTTTTTTTGTATTAAAAACACTTTTCTTTTATTGGTCGGATGAAATATGCTAATTTTTTGAGATAGGAAATTTGGGTTTTCATGAGCTGTATGCCAAAATCATCAATATTAAAACAATAAAAAGCTTGAACTACTTCAGTTGGTGTGTAATGAATCTAAAATATATGAAAGTCTAATGTTTATCAGTACATTACAGAAAATAATGAACTTTATCACAATATGCTAATTTTTTGAGAAGGACCTGTATAATAACATACCACCCAACTGTTGGTGCCCAACGAGGGACAACAGCAGCAGTGTGCATAGCAGGCCTTGCTAAAAATGTTCTTTACAGTAAGACATGCCTCTAACCCCTGTCCTTGTCTATACACACTCAATAGTGCTGAGTCCCTTTTGTGCCCTCCCACAGTAGTTATTCCCCTTACAGTAGTTACGCTTCCTTAGTGTCCTCCTTACAATAATTCTGCCCCTTAGAGCTCCCTTGCCGTAGTGCTGCCCCTGTATTGTTAATAAAATAGTAATACTCACCTAACCCCATTCCAGCGATGAACAGAGTACATCATGCTTTCCCCAGCAGCAGGCACAATGTAGTGACCCCATTACACCTGCTGAGCTGATAGGATAGCTCTCAGATCAAGGAATCATCCTTGGCCTGTGGACTCTCCCATCCCGTGCCTGCTTCTGAGGAGAACACAGACTGGGGACTGGTGGAGCAGGGGACTAAAAGCTTCCTGTTTCACCATTGTATTCAACTTTATCTTCATCCTCAGGACTAAGATGCAGTTGAAATCGGGACATACTTCAGCCGTCCCAGGGACAAAATCCGGGACTACCCTGCAAGATCCAGGATTGTTGGAATGTATAGTAACAGAAGCAGCTCTATATGAAACAAAAATTGAAATCTACATACCACAAAAATACTGAAAACAAGGTGAAAATTTCAAATAATGATATGGGACAAATATAAAACACTTTTAGTTTTATGTCTGAGAAAATAGATTATAAAAAGAACAGATTATTTTGGGGTGTGTTTCCTACTCATAAAAGTATTGCAAACGCCTATAAATCTTGGCATAAATACTCTATACTGGTATACACCCAACCAAAATCATTAAAGTGAAACAGAGCATGGCAATTACTGGAAGAGGAAGCATGCAATGCTATGAAACAACTGCTTTAGCAAGTATATAAGGGAACATTTAATTTAACCCCTTCAAGACCAAGCTCGTTTTTACCTTCAGGACCAGGCCATTTTTAGCAAATCTGGAATGTGTCACTTTATGTGGTAATAACTTTAAAACTCTTTTACGTATCCATGCCATTCTGAGATTGTTTTCTCGTCACATTTTGTACTTCATGACAGTGGTAAAATTGAGTAAAAAATTTCTTTTTTATTTATAAAATACCAAATTTGCCAAATTTCTCTACTTATATATTATAATAGACCGTAATACCTAAAAAAAATAGTACTTTACATTCTCCATGTGTCTATTTCAAGGCTTAGAAGCAAATCTTGAAATTTTTCAGAAAATTTCCAAAACCTACTTTTTAAGAACCAGTTCAGGTCTGAAGTCACTTTGTGGGGCTTACATATTAGAAACCACTCAAAAATGACCCAATTTTAGAAAACTATACCCCTCAAGGTATTTTAAAAACGTTGTTAACCCTTTAGGTGTTCCACAAGAATTAAAGGAAAATGGAGATGAAATTTCAGAATTTCACTTTTTTATACATTTTTTTTCCATTTTAATACTTTTTTTTTTCCAGGAACAAAAAAAGGGTTAACAGCCAAACAAAACTAAATATTTATTACACTGATTCTGTAGATTACAGAAACGCCCCATTTGTAATGATCGTAAACTGCTGTACGAGCACACGGCAGGGCGCAGAAGGAAAGGAATGCCATATGGTTTTTGGAGGGCCATGTCACATTTGAAGACCCCTAGAGTAGAAACTTTAAAAATGACCCCATTTTGGAAACGACGGGATAAGGTGGCAGTTTTGTTGGTACTAGTTAGGATGCATATGATTTTTGGTTGCTCTATATTACACTTTTTGTGAGGCAGGGTAGCAAAAAATAGCTGTTTTGGCACAATTTATATTTTTTGTTATTTACAGTGTTTACATCTGACAGGTTAGCTCATGTGGTATTTTTATAGAGCAGGTTATTACAGAAGTGACAATACCAAATATGACCTTTTTTTGGTTGTTTGTTTCAGTGTTACATAATAAGTATTTTTGAAAAAAAAAATTTTTTTGTTTCTCCATATTCTGAAAGCCAGTCTTTATTTTTTATTTTTGGGCGACTGTCTTATGTAGGGTCTCATTTTTGGCAGGATGAGATGACTGTTTTATTGGTACAATTTTGAAGTGTGTATGACTTTTTGATCAATTGGTATTACACTTTTTGTGCTGTGAAGTGAAAAAAAAAAGGCTTTTTTAACACCGTTTTTTTTTTACGGTGTTCACTTGAGGGGTTAGGTCATGTGATATTTTTATAGAGCAGGTTGTTACAGACGTGGCAATACCTAATATGTATACTTTTTCTTATTTATTTAAGTTTTACACATTATTATCATTTTTGAAACCAGAAAGATGATGTTTTAGTGTCTCCATAGTCTGAGAGCCATAGCTTTTTTTTATTTTTGTCCGATTGATTTAGGTAGGGTCTAATTTTTTTGCGGGATGAGGTGATGGTTTGGTATTATTTTGTCTATATTTGACTTTTTGATCGCTTGGCATTACGCTTTTTTTGTAAGGTGACAAAAAATTGCTTTTTTGGGTCAGTTTTCATATAATTTTTTACGGCATTAGCCTTAAGGGGTATGTCATAGGATTTTTATAGAGCAGGTTGTTATGGATGCGGCAATATTTATTATGTCTATTTTTATTTGGTTTTACACAATAAAAGAATATTTGAAAAAAAAAAATCATGTTTTTGTGTGTCCATTTTCTGAAAGCCATATGTAGGAGCTCATTTTTTGTGGGACGAGGTGACAGTTTGGTACTAATTTTGGGTACATATAACTTTTTTGATCACTTTTTATACCATTTTTTGGGAAGTGAGGTGGGCAAAGTTGCAATTCCATCATAGTTTTTCTATTTTTATTTTTTTATGGTATTCAGCATGCAGCAAAAGTAATGTTATCCTTTTATAGATAAGGTCGTTATGGATGCGGCGAAACCAAACATGTGCAGTGTTTTGTTTTTTCTTCATTTTACCCAATCATAAATGTGTGGATATGGGAAAATGTTAGATAAAAAAAAAAAAAACATTTTTAACACTTTTTGTACCCAGACCCACTTGGTTTGTGAAGATCCAGTGGGTCTTATGGCTCTACAATACACTGCAGTACACTGTATAGCGGACTGCAGTGTATTGTGACAACATTTTGCCTGATCAGGCTCCTGTATTTAGCAGGAGCCTGATCATGCTTAGATATAACATGGCAAGCCGGATGCCTATGTAAGGCATCCGGTTGTCATGGTAACCACCTGGAACCTGCCACAGCAGCGCAGCGCCCCAATGGGGAGGGAACTTCCTCCCTGTTAACCCCTTCCATACAGCAGTCCCTATGGGCCGTGGCATGAAAGGGGTTAAACGGCTGTCATCAGTGCCAGCACAGATGTCAGCCATTACAGTAGAGTGTCAGCTGTATGTTACAGCTGACACACTACTTCCGCTCGGCCGTCCGGAATAATTGTGGGGGCAGGACAGGTGTTTTTTTTTGGGTGATTATGAGGGTCCCTGAATGGGGTGTGATTGGGGCAGAATAAACACAGCAGTGCAGCCCCGATCTCCTCACCACTCAATGAGAAGATCGGAGCTGCGCTGCTGAACGCTGTGATTGGTTAGTCAAATCTTAACACCACATCATGACGTACGCAGTACGTCATTGGTCATTAACGGATCAGTGTAAAACATACCTACAGGTAGTATACCTATTGCCATATAATAGATTCATTTCTTCATTACTTTATAATGTTTAATTATTCGTTTCTTAATAATGTAGGACTCTTCAGAGACATTAATATGACACGCCCCCTGAAGAAGCGAGGCGAAACGCGCGTCGGGTTGGTGCCATCATTCTCTCTTCTCTCCTGGTTAGTATTGGCTGCAATCATGTCCTCTTTTTCACTTATTGTCCCTTGCATTTGGGTTGCACTTATGTCAGTATGCTGTTGATACATTGGGATTTCGTTTTTAGATCCCACACTGACTTTTATGCAGCAGCATTGCAATGGCCATGATGACATGAGGTCAGGTATCGAATTGCTTATCACCTGTGTCGGTATATATGTATCATGCAATAATATCGCAGTATTGTAGGTGTGCAATTTTTTTGACAATGCTCAACTTACCATAGGAATTGATACTGTTAGGAGGGATGGTGGTTTTTTATACTTGTCGCAGTATCCTCCTGCACTACCACTATTACATGAAATCGCATTTTTTGTATCATGTATGAATTTATTCTCTTTTAATTAATAAAGATTGAGGTATACTATATGTGTCTGATTTAGGCTCCATTCACACGAAAAATTGCGGGTCCGCAACACACCAGCCCGGCACCCCCATAGAAATGCCTATTCTTGTCCGCAAGCTGCAGACAAGAATAGGACATGTTCTATCTTTTGCGGAGCTGCTGACCCGAAGATCGGGGATGCGTTCCGCAATTGCGGATGCAGACAGCACACTGTGTGCTGTCCGCATCCATTCCGTCCTCATAGAGAATGAATTGGTCCGCACCTGTTCCACAAAATTGCGGACACATTCTGCGGACGTGTGAATGGAGCCTTAATGGGTTTTCCATTGATATGATTAGTTGCACTTTTCTAATGTTCTTTGGGGGACATCTATTAAGATCAGTGATTTAGATGATGGTCTTAGTCCCTCTGCGCTGCTGGTGGATGTGCCAAAGTTATGTGAAGGCGCAGGCCTCTATATAACTTTGGCGCTTCCTCCATCAGGCCGTGCGACATACTAAAATCTACTGGTAAGTAATTTTCAAAAACTGCCATGGAAAATGATAAATGAGACGGGCCCGTCCTTCTCCGCTCAAAGAGTCACAGATTTTGCAGAAAAAAAGCATTGTGATAAAATCTGCAACATTAATACGCCTAAAAGTGGCATATAATTCATAATAAATGCCCCCCTTTGTCTTTAAAGGGGTTATCTAAGATCTAGAATGCGCCCCATATGCCCGGGCCCCTTACAGAGGTTGTACTAACCTCACTCCCCAGCACCCGCTACGCTTCTCATACCGGCACGGCTGCTGCTGCAGTAGTGGGACGCAATGGGGACGACCCTCCCTAGCATCACGGGTGACGTTAGGGAGGCTCGTCCCCCGTCGAAGTAAGTACAGCCTCTGTGAGCAGCGCAGGCATATAGGGGGGGGGGGGGGGGCATTCTAGATCTTGGATAACCCCTCACAGAGGTTGTACTTACCTCAACGCGGGATGAGCCTCCCTAGCGTCACCCGCGATGCTAGGGAGGCTGGTTCCCGTTGTTGCCTGCTATTGCAGGTATGAGAAGCATCGCGAGTGCCAGGGAGCGAGGTTAGTATAACCTCTGTGAGGGGCCCTAGCATATGTGAGGGCATGCTAGATCTTGGATAGCCCCTTTAACTTCCAAGATTTCTAGTTTGCGGTCTGGTTTGTGCTAGAACTACACAGCGCCATCCATAGTGTAGTAGACGGAGTTGGTAGCCACAGCGCTGCTCTAATGCATGAATCTTTATACAAACTAATGCCAAATCGCCATCAATATTTCCGTTAAAGTGCCTTCTGCTGCAGCAGATTATGTTACAGAAAATTTCTGCAACTGAAAATCAGTATCATTCATCTAAATGGACTTGTTTTGACGGGAAGCACATGGATTTCTACAAGACCTATTGAGATGAATGGAAATTATTTTCAGTGGCAGAAATTTTTCCGCTACAAAATCTGCCACATGTGAAGGCAAACCCCCCCCCCCCCCCAAAAAAAACAAAAACAAAAAAAACATAATGGCACTTTACATAATTATTAGTGTTAGGCTGGGGTTACTTAGCAGCATGTGTCACCTGACATGAAGATTGTGATGTCGCATTGCAATATCACATCTCATATTTGTCAGTGGGGTTTCAATGTGACAGGTGACATGCTGTGACGCAACATTGGATTGGATCTGACTTTTGTCATCGTAGACCACAATGCAATTTCCATGCTGCAGTTTGTGTTTTTACAGCCAAATCACAGCTCTAAAATAGTTATGGGACAGTAAGTTGCACTCAAGCTGCACAGGTATTTTTGGCTGTGAGATAATAATACTAATAATAATGTTTATTTATATAGCGCTACCATATTCCGCAGCGTTTCATAGGGTTTATGTATAAAAAAACGTAACTGGCTAATATGCAACTGAAACACTAGAAGTGAGGGCCCTGCTCATAAGAGCTTACAATCTATGAGGAATTGGGGGTGACACATAAGGTAGTTGATTGTGATAAGTAGGATTCGAGCCATTATTGAACTGATAGCAGTGGTGTAGGCTGATCTGCGAGGAGTTGGTGGGGGAGAGGTTTACTCAGGGAATAGTCATTCTAGGTAGCTTGATAAGCCTGCCTGAAAATATGTGTTTTTAAGGCACGTTTAAAGGTGGAGAAGTTGTGAATTGACCTAATATTCCGGGGTAGAGTATTCCAGAGAGTAGGTGCAGCTCGAGAAAAGTCTTGAAGACGGGGGTGAGAGGTACAAACTATGGAGGATGTTAATCTTAGGTCACTAACAGAACAGAGAGAATGAGTAGGGTGGTAGATGGAGATGAGGGAGGACATATATGGAGGTGCAGCACTGTGAGAGTTTTGTGGGTGAGAACTGTATTCTGTGGTGGACGGGCAACCAGTGAAGTGACTGGCACAGGCTAGTAGCATCAGTGTAGCGGTTGGATGGATAGATGAGCCTGGCTGCAGCATTTAGGACAGACTGAAGGGGGAGAGTTTAGTGAGAGGAAGACCATTAGTAATTAATTACAGCAAAGACAAGAATGAATCTAAGCAACAACAAGAGTTTTTGCTGTTTCCACTGTAAGAAAAGGGCGGATTCTGGCGATATTCTTGAGGTGCAGATGACAAGCACGTGTAAGTGAATGAATATGGGGAACAAAGGAAAGATCTGAGTCAAACGTGGTCCCAAGACAGTGGGCGTGTTGCACAGGAGTTATGATTGTCGTACAACAGAAGTTACCACTTAGCCCCAGTGTCAAAGGGGTTTTCCAAGTATTTACTGATGACATATTCTCAGGATAGGTCATCAGAATCTGATTGGTGAGGTCCGACACCCGGGACCGCCGATCAGCTGTTTGAGAAGGCATCGGTGCTCCTGTGAGTGCAGCGGCCTTCTCTCTGCTTTCCCTATGCCAGTGACGACATGTTCATCGGTCACATGGCCTTACCATGGTTCTGATGTTTCAGTAAAGGGATTGTGTCACTTCAGTAAATGGCATTTATCATGTAGAGAAAGTTAATACAAGGCACTTACTAATGTATTGTGAGTGTCCATATTGCCTCCTTTGCTGACTTCATTCATTTTTCCATCACATGTGAGACAACCCCTTTAAGTGTAGTTTTAGGTAAGCGGCCAGTTTCATAAATGCACAGCAGGTGTACTAAATAGATTACCTTAGAATTCACCCTAGGTTTCCTTTGGGTGTAGTCTCACAGAGCAACTGCCTCAAAAAGGGCAACCCCAGATGAAACCTAGGTGACTTTGTGCCTCTATTGTGCCCTATTTTTTATTTGTATTTTTAACTCATTAGGGGACATAACAATTGCTAAGTGGGGAGTATGTGTTCCATTCATTCCCCACTTAAGTAGGATAGACATAGTTCTATTATACTATTACAGAGGTGAAAAAAAATTCATAGAGAGGGTCTAAGTGATAGAAGTATTAGCTTCCATTTGGTGAGGTGTGCACACACATGGCGATGAAGGCGTAGGAGAAACGAGCATCGGGTGTGGTGGGTGAGCCTAGTATGTGTACTCTCTATTCTTTATGCACTTACGGTACATTAAAACTGTTGTACTTGTTATGTGGTGTAGCAAAACTAATCCAGCACCACAAACAGTCCAATAAATAAATAATACAAAAAGTCCATATACAGGAGGCCACTCTCTGTTACAGTTCACCCCAGGAGTGAACTGCACAGATACTGTGAATTTCTTATAAAGATACATTTTTGTTGGTACTCTTGGGTCCAATCCAGCACCATCTTTTGGTCTTTCTTCTTGGTGTTGTGTTTTAACCCATAATACAGCTCGCTTCCATTTCTCTATGGGGAACGAAGAATCTAGACCAGGCATGGCCAACGTCCCAGCATGCCTAGACTGCTTACAGCTATCAGCCTACATTGGGGAATGGTGGGAGTTGTAGTTTTACAACAGCTGGAGAGCCGCAGGTTGGCCACCCCTGATCTAGACCTTCCCATTATGTTATATAATGGTGTTCAGAAGACCTCATAGTTTACAAGGAAGATATTCCCTTTTTAGTAGAAGAAGATAGTAAATAAAAAAGTGGAGATTGAGATAAAGTCCCCAAGAGGATGTGTCTAATTTTAAAGGGGGCGTAGGGAAACCTCCTGGGCAGACATGTGAAGGGAAGCATACTTACCTGCTTCCTGACGCTGGCTCCCAGCTTCTTTCTTCTCTGGCCTCCACTGCTCCGCTTGGGTCCTGTAATGTAAACTTCTGTTTTGACGCTGCTGCAGCCAATAGCTGGCCGCAGTGGAGACCTTCTGCCCTTGTGTCATATGACCATCTTCCTCTCCAACATTACACTGCATATCTTCTCAGCAGTACTTTCACTTGAATGGGACAAACACTTGCAGTGTAATCTTGAAGTGGAAACAGTGTTCTCACAAGTGCTGCCTCCACTTTAGACAGCTGGTCAGTTGTCAGACCCCCGCCGATCTGCTATTGACCTATCCTGAGGATAGGTTATCAATATCTACCTTCTGCACAGCCCCTTTTAGATGAGGAACACTAGCCCCCAAGGCATATGTTTCCCCTGATATACACACACAAAAAATTATCATTTATATGTATATAAATTACCAAATAATACCTCTGTACCTAACATTATGACCATACAGTGATTATCTCTAAACTGTTACTGAACAAATAATACCGCCTCACTAGGACGAATACATATTGACAGAATCATATTAGCATCCTGTTACTGAATGAAAATCACTGCCAAAAGACAAGTGGTGCCAATAGTGCAACTATAATACAGCCACACCATAACCACTAGCATTAGCACTCGTCATTAAATATAATTCCATACAGTCCCTGAATAAATCCAATACTACCACTAGAACTTAGAACACGGATACAGCTGAATGCGGTGGTCCCCAGGATATGAGCAAAAAATCATGTGTCCTAGATGTTGGGTGCATGGTGCTGAAGTAGGGGCATACAGTATATAGATATCCTATAGCCCTAGAGAAAAAGTTAGGATACCGCCCCCCCTCCAAATACAAATGTTTTTACTATCCACCTGCCTTACTATTATGGTGTAATAACATTTGGAGGTGCTGGCTATGATGTATGCAAACCCTGTCTAATAATACATAATGCTACATACATAAAAACACGATATATATATATATATATAAAAAAGAAAAACAACAGGCGGCACCACCCTTCAGATATAACGTAAAAAATGGGTGCAAAATCCAGGTACGGCAGCAGGTGCTTACCCAGTAATAGAGGTACAAAAATTGGACTGCACTCCAAGCAATTCTTTGAAGAAATCTGTGTTTATTCACCCATCAATGGCAAAGCAACGTTTCGGCTCCAACTGAGCCTTTCTCAAGCCTTGAGAAAGGCTCAGTTGGAGCCGAAACGTCGCTTTGCCATTGATGGGTGAATAAACACAGATTTCTTCAAAGAATTGCTTGGAGTGCAGTCCAATTTTTGTACATATATATATATATATATATATATATATAATTTGCATACTAACATATATATGAGTGCACATTACACACATACACATTACATTTACACCCAAATACACTTACAGTACATTTCATGGAGGATCACTGGATTCAATAAAAAGAGAAAAGGGATTGTGTCAATTCAGCAAATGGCATTTATAATGTAGAGGAAGTTAATACAAGGCACTTACTAATGTACTAATTGTTATTATCCATATTGTCTCCTTTGCTGGCTTGATTCATTTTTCTATTGCATTATACATTTCTTGTTTGCAAGGGTTACGGCAGTGCTGAAACGAGGTGGCCGGGAAGGGAGCTGCTTTGCATGCATACCTATGAATACGGAGCAGTGATCATAACCCACTGACAACGAGCAGGGTATAATATGACTTATAAATTAATCAAGCCAGCAAAGGAGGCAAAATGGACAATCATAGTACATTAGTACTTGCCTTGTATTAACTTTCTCTACATGATAAATGCCATTTGCTGAGGTGACACAACCTCTATAAGAAACCAGTAGCTTGACAAGACCCTCAGGGGGGCTGCAAACATCTCCCACTCATTCCTGATGAGGTTCCTTCCCCCCTCGGACTGCCGACTACCTTTGCTTACCCCATGTCCCGACCATGATAGCAGATCTAACCTCTGCTGTATAGTATATCTCACCTTATTAATGTCCCATAACACCAGGACGCTGTGAAGTTTTGCAAACTCTGTCGCTGTGATCTTTCCTATGCCATGACCAGCACCAGTGATGAGCACAATTTCTCCACTCACTGATTTTCTTTTCACAGGTATGAATAACTTTACCAGAGACTCCAAGTATGAGTAGATAATGGTGAGGAGCAGCAGAAGGATTTCTAGAATTATATTCATTGTCTCTGGTGGTGTAGACAAAGCTGATCACTGCTTCCTACTGAAGAGAAAGCTGTGAAAGTAACCCAACCTCATAGTTTGAAGGCGTGCCTAGATACAGTTAACTCATTCAATGCTTTGCTAAATCTACCGATGAGTTATTTGCAAATGCTGATGTTATGGTGACATTTTCAATATGTTTCCTTTATCCCTTGAGAACTTGGCCATTTTTAAAGAATTTTTTAATTTTGCTTCTACAGTAAAACTTTTTTTCATTTAGGTCAGCATGCTGTATGAGATGATATTATTATCAAACCAAGTCGTACTTTCTCACTATGCTATTCTGTGGTAAACGTTTTAGTGTTTTTTTCTACAATGTTAGAAATGTATTGTCATTTTTGCCTATGTGTTTATATTGTTATTTTGGGATGTTTACTTAATAAAAATTATAAGAGCATGTCCTATCTTTGTCTGATAGAACATTTCTACAGAAGCAAAAAATAATATGGCGGCATGCACAAGGCCGGTATCCTGAAATGAGAGCTAAGACTCCTTAAAGCAGCACAACATATGAGGACCAGGGATTTACCCTAGGTCAATCTCTTCTATAGATCTTTACAAAGTCTTATTTGGAGTAAAGAAGGAATTAGGAATGGTTACGAAACCACTACATGTTTATTTTACTTATTTATATAGCACTGACATATTCTGCAGAGCTTTACAGCCCCCACCACTCCCAGGTGGTGTGAAAGGCATAAAAACACCCTTGTGACAAAATATTGTCACACAGGCGTTGAAAAAGTTGCAAAAAGAATAGGAAATTTTTTATTCCAAAAACTGGCATAGCAATCTTGTTGTAGAATATATCACTCTCAAGAAATGCAATCTTTAGGAAGAGTAAGGTTTATTATGGCAGCCAGGAGCATTAACACTTTCAGCACACCAAACATAATGCTCAAAGGGGGTAGTGACTTTTAAGAACAGTCTTTTGCAGCATGAAAATAACAACAGGCCTAAGGGTCTATTCACACATCCGTATGTGTTTTGCGGATCCGCAAAACACGGACACCGGTAATACACGTTCCGCATTTTGCGGACCGCACATCGCCGGCACTCTCATAGAAAATCCCTTTTCTTGTCCGCAATTGCAGACAAAAATAGGACATGTTCTATTTTTTTTCTGGAACGGAAGTGCGGATCATATGTTTCATATGTCCATACCACAAATGCTCTTCAAAATGATTACTATTGGTTAATTCAACAGTAATACTATTAGGGTCCACAATACTTCTACGATACGTATGAATATTGGTAAATCTACATACACCTAAAGCCGAGAATAAAGATGTTGTAATAGACATTGTTATAAATCAATAACACTGGTAACCTACCACAATTATAAAAAATAAACCAAATTTACATACACTGATGAGCAAAAGGGTAACAATGTTTTGAACTTTCAACTTTCAGGCTCCATATCTCGCCATCCACTACAGCTTTAAACGTGAGACTACTATCATTTTATAGACAATCATCTTTTCTATCTCATACATGAATTGGACTTGCAACTATTTAGCATATGATTAGTTATGTAGATTCTTGTCATGTTAGGCCTCTTTCACACTTGCGTTGTCCGGATCCGGCGTGTACTCCACTTGCCGTAATTACACGCCGGATCCGGAAAAACGCAAGTGTACTGAAAGCATTTGCAGACAGATCCGTCTTCAAAATTCTTTCAGTGTTACTATGGCAGCCAGGACGCTATTAAAGTCCTGGTTGCCATAGTAGGAGCGGGGAGCGGGGGAGCAGCATACTTACAGTCCGCGCGGCTCCCGGGGCGCTCCAGAGTGACGTCAGAGTGCCCCATGCGCATGGATGACGTGCCATGTGATTACGTCATCCATGCGCGTGGGGTGCCCTGACGTCACTCTGGAGCGCCCTGGGAGCCGCACGCACGGACGGTAAGTATGCTGCTCCCCCGCTCCCCGCTACACTTTACCATGGCTGCCAGGACTTTAGCTTCCCGGCAGCCATGGTAACCATTCAGAAAAAGCTAAACATCGGATCCGGCAATGCACCGAAACGACGTTTAGCTTAAGGCCGGATCCGGATCAATGCCTTTCAATGGGCATTAATTCCGGATCCGGCCTTGCGGCAAGTCTTCAGGATTTTTGGCCGGAGCAAAAAGCGCAGCATGCTGCGGTATTTTCTCAGGCCAAAAAACGTTCCGTTCCAGAACTGAAGACATCCTGATGCATCCTGAATGGATTTCACTCCATTCAGAATGCATTAGGATAAAACTGATCAGGATTCTTCCGGCATAGAGCCCCGACGACGGAACTCTATGCCGGAAGAAAAGAACGCAAGTGTGAAAGAGCCCTTACTGTTTTGCTCCTGGTGGTGAAACAATCTTTTTTTTCTTGTATACTATAAATTACAACCTGTTCTCACATTCCCTAATAGTTCAGTGTGTTATTAGGTTGATTCCCAAGTGAAAGGTCACTGGTTTGAATCCAGGAGCAGCTATGGAAAAAAAAAGATTTCCCAAGAAAAGAGAAACAGCATCATTCAGCTAATCGATTGCGGTATCTCGGCCGAGAAAATTGTCAAACTGCATCATGTGAGTGCCAGGACAGTTGGAAGAATACATAACGAAGTCCATCCATTCCAAAGCCAAGAGGTGGACATCCATGCAAAATATCAGAGTCAAGAAGTAGGCTAATCACAAGGTCTATCAGTTCTGGAGCGACAAACATGGTAGTGATGGTGGCTAGTATACTTCGTAATAGTGAGATCACAGACGTCCATACAAGCAAAATGCGACACGCATTACACAAGTTTGGAATGGTGGTCCTAAAAAAGGTGAAGAAGCCTCAACTCCAATATTATCATAAGAAGTCTCAGATCGAGTTTGCAAAAAAGTGTGAACAGTAGAAGATTGGAAATGGGTAATTTGGAGCAATGAGATGAAAGTGAATAGACTAGGCTCTGATGGGTGCAAATGGGTCTGGAATACACAAGGGAAAAGGGTGCTAACGGATAGAGATATTGAAGGAACTGTCAAGTTCCGTGGAGGAAGCCTGATGATGGGTTGTTTCACAGCCAAAAGCGTTGGATATTTGACCAGGATCGATGGTGGTCTCAATGCGGAGCTATATGCGAGTATCCTACAAGACGAGTTACTTCCTACACTCGAGTACTATAAGTTTGAAAAGGACGACATAGTGTTCCAACAGGACAACGAGCCTAAGCATACAACGAGATTGGTGAAGAAATTATGCAATGACAATGAAGTAGAGGTGCTGGATTTGCCCCCACAGTCCCCAGACCTCAACGCAATTGAACACTTGGGTAAAGTTGAAGAAAAAGCTGTAATCGTACCAAAATGAGTTGGCCAGTATGCACCAACATTGGGAATGTGTAGAAAAGACCTGGGAACAGATTTTAGTCGTCAACATTCTTGAATCTGATTGAGAGCATGCCCAGAAGGATTCAGGCAGTGTTAAAAGCCAAAGGTGGAGTTAAAAAATACTAACAATAATACAAATTTTAATTTAGAATTTTAGGAGCAAAACAGTAACAATGCAGTTACACGAATCTGCATGACTTAGGCTACTTTCACACTAGCGTTGTTTTAATCCGGCGTTCAATTCCGACACTGGAACTGCCCGCCGGATCCGGAAAAACGTGTGAAAACGGATTACATTTGAATCCTGATCAGGCTTTCGATCACAATGGAAAAATGCATTGGAAAAAACGGATCCGCCATTTATGGACTTTAACTTTTTTTTCACATTTTTCGGGTTTAACATGCAAAAGCCGGATCCGTTTTGACTGAACACACGGGGCCGGATCCGGCGTTAATGCAAGTCAATGGGAAAAAAGCCTGATCAGGCGTTCAGTCAAAGTGTTCAGGCTTTTTGGCCGGAGGTAAAAATACTGCATGCTACGTTTTTCTGAAAAGCCTGATCAGTCAAAAAGACTGAACAGAAGACATCCTGATGCATCCTGAAGGACTGACTCTCCATTCAGAATGCATTAGGATAAAACTGATCAGTTCTTTTCCGGATTTGAGCCCCTAGGACGGAACTCAGCGCCGGAAAAGAAAAACGCTAGTGTGAAAGTACCCTTATCATATGCTAAATAGTAACAAGTCCAATTTATGTATGAGATAGCCAAGATGGTTGTCTATAAAATGATGGTAGTCTCACATTCGAAGCTCTAGTGGATGGTGAGATATGGAGCCTGAAAGTAAAAAGTTCAAAAAATTGTTACCCTTTTGCTCATCAGTGTATATACTTATTGTATATCATATAACAGTGTGAGAGGATGTGCCCCCTCTGTATTTTGGAACTTTTCTGCAGTGGGTTAGATAAATCCATGCTGATCTCTTTCATTGTTGGCATCGCAAAGATTACTTCAGAAGGGTCCAGAAACCTTGGCTGCTTCCACCCACTTTTCTGGTTGCAAGTATAAACTTGTGTGGGTTCACTGGCAGGGGTTCCTCTTGCTTGCTTTCACGGTCACCTGTTGAAAACAAAATCTAGTAGCTTTGGTTAATTCCTTCAGATATGTTTGAATTTATTCTGCTTAACAATGATCATACCTGTGTCAATTGAGGGGACATCATGGCTCTTCTTGTCACTAGCTCATGGGGAGTAAGATGATGATCCTCGCCCCTTATGTTTCTGAAAGACATAAGAGCAAGAGGCAAGAAATATAGCCAATTTTTCCTAATTGTCTGACATAGTTTACCTAACTTTACATTAAAGGCTATGTACACCTTCGGGACAGATTACTTCAGAAGGGTCCAGAAACCTTGGCTGCTTCCACCCACTTTTCTGGTTGCAAGTATAAACTTGTGTGGGTTCACTGGCAGGGGTTCCTCTTGCTTGCTTTCACGGTCACCTGTTGAAAACAAAATCTAGTAGCTTTGGTTAATTCCTTCAGATATGTTTGAATTTATTCTGCTTAACAATGATCATACCTGTGTCAATTGAGGGGACATCATGGCTCTTCTTGTCACTAGCTCATGGGGAGTAAGATGATGATCCTCGCCCCTTATGTTTCTGAAAGACATAAGAGCAAGAGGCAAGAAATATAGCCAATTTTTCCTAATTGTCTGACATAGTTTACCTAACTTTACATTAAAGGCTATGTACACCTTCGGGACAATTTTGTAATAGCATTCTACTCATGTTGGGCTAAAAAAAATTTTTTTTCAGTTAGTCTTTATTAAAAATATTCAGCCGTTCTGTCACAAAGGGTTAACTGTTTGTCTAGCTTTGTGAATCCTACTTTCAGCTTCTGCTGGTCATCTAATACCTCATTAGATGTCTAGCTACTGTTTTCCGCTTCTGCTTTTACACACAGGAATGCCTCAATCCACCTAGAATATGGACATACCACCCCAAGTATATATTGATTTGTTTTTATTTTTACTGTCATATCTGTAAAATCCATATTCAGATGTTAAAAAGGTCCACTGGGTTTAGGAATTTGAGCTCATACAACCCTTACAGACCTTTCTTATATTATCTTATATATTTTTATATTTTTCTTATCTTATGTTCATTGTGTCTGCAGCCCATGTGGCCATTCTCAAAGAAAATAATGTTATTACATATTTTAGGCCTGGTGGCCAATGTGTAAATTGCCTGATTTTAGGACATGGAAAATTAAAAACAAAAATCACCAAAAATTCTAAAAAAAAGTTTGTTTTTTACATGCAGCAATCACCTCCACTGAATGGGGATGAGCAATGGCTACTGCATTTTACTGCAATGATTTAATGTGCTACGTAAACAATCAATTCACCCAATGAATGATCTGCGGCACCTTTACACAGGCAGATTATTCGGAACATGTGTTTGTACAAAAGTTCTTTCCCGATAATCAGCCTGACAATTGACCAGTGGAAATCACCCTTAAAGATATCATATAGTACATGACAATATCTGTCTAACAAAGCTAGAACCAGCCCTGTACCTCACATGGATCCAGAGATCTCCTCATTTATTGCTGACAGTTCAAGGGGTGTGTCTTTTCTGCTGCAGCTAAGGGGGCGTGTCCATGCTCTCTCTATCACAGCTCGAGAGGTAGTTGAAGGATGAAACTGAGCATGTGCGGCCATCTCAGTGAGCAGGTCAAAGAAATAAGAAAAAGAACAAACAGCAGGTGGCGCTATACAGATACATTTTATTGAATAACTCAGTGGATATACAAAATGTTTAATTACATGCAACTAGAAAAGTATTCAGATCCAGGTGCTGTTTTTTTATAAGAACTTTATTAAGTTTTCACATTTTTTTTGACAACAACAAATGGGTTGTTACACCCCAAACATAGCATGGTACGCAGACCCTGTCCCAACAAATATAATAAAACAAAATTAGTTTCAGTACAGTGCCCGCAATTACATAACATAAGACTTATCTACGTCTGCTCAGCGCCTGGATTATTTTACTGTTGTCACCTCAGTCTCATATCTGATCAGGCCCTGAGTTTCCCTAAAGATCCTTTCATTTGCTCAGTAAGATACCATTCTGTTAATGTGAAAGGTTGCATAATATGTTTTATTTCTGCATCCGACATGTATTTTATAATAAACTGTCTCCATTTCCTGAACAACTTCTGGGTCCCTTTTTCTTTAGTATTGAGAACTGATTCCCTTTCTAATTGGAACAAATTTTTTAGTTGTGTTTGAATCCTGCTTATTGTCGGTATCTCTGATTGCAACCAGTGCTGCAGTAAACAGCGTTTGACCACCATACAAATAGAATGGAAAAGCACCGGAAGATGATTTCTTCCCTCCGAGTCTTCCTCACAATGGAAGAGACAGAGCAGTGGGGTTAATGCTATCTTCCGCCCCCAGATATTGCCTATCATGTCTCCTACTTCCGACCATAGAGTCGCACTTTTCTGGCAAACCCATAGGCCATGGAACAGGTCAGTGGACCCTTCACCACATTTGGGGCAGGCTACCAGTCGGTCGGGTTTGAGCGGATGAGGAGGGATATTGAATCCATAGATTGCTCTATGTATAATACGTAGCTGGGTATCTCTCCACACCTCGTTTATAATATGCCTCCTCACCCGCATCCATCCTTTCTGTATGTCCTGAGACACATTTTCAACTCCTAGCTGCTCTTCCCAACCACCAAATTTACCGGCCGGGCCATGTACAGTATCTTCTTTCTGAATGCCATAATAAATGTGAGAGACAGAAGACCGCCCCCCCTCCAGTCCCAGTATCTTGTCCATCACATTCACCCTGACCTCTTTATGTACTAGCAACAGATTATTATGGAAGGCAGCTTTGGCCTGTGCAAACTGAATAGTTTGAAAAGGATTCAAAGCGTATTTTTCCACTAGCTCTTTTTCTAAGAGCCATCTAGGTTCAGTGGGATGCAAAAGTTGTTGTATTTTCATAATTCCCTTGGCTCTCCACTCCCCAAACAGTTGGTTAGTAAGCCCTGATTTAAATTCCGGGTTGTTCCACAGGGGGAGATGTTTAGATATCCTGTAGGACAACCAGTATTTCCTCCTCAGTACACGCCAGGCTGCCACGGTATCTTTAATGAGTATTGAAGACCTAAGAGGGCTCGGGATCTGTGATAACCTGGCGTGCAGGAGGGCCGGTAGGGACCACGGTGTACAGAATGCTTTCTCCAGGGGTAGGGCTGAGTAATAACTGGAGTCATTAATCCAATCCGCTATATGCCTAGCCATACAAGCCAGATTGTAGTTACGTACATCTGGAAAAGCAATTCCACATAGCTCCCTTGGGGCTGATAACTTCCGTACATTGATTCTGGGGCGTTTACCGTGCCAAAGAAATTCAGTGAAGGCCCTCCCTAATTTTCTGACATCCTCATGTTTTAGGAGTACCGGAATCGTTTGTAAGGGGTACAATAATTTGGACATCGACATCATCTTTAGGAGATGATTTCGGCCCATCAGCGACAGTGGGAGGTGGTGCCATTGTTTGAGCTCCTTAATGATCTTTGTAATAAGGGGGCTAAAGTTTAACCTATAAATGGATTCTAAAGTTCTCCCTACCCTGATTCCCAGGTAAGTGAGAGATGATTGGGCTATCGGAATTCCTTCCAGGAAATTCCCTGTAATCCCGGCACTATTTCCATTCAGAAACAATAATTCAGGTGCTGGTTTTAAAACAGCAGACTATAGGACAACCCCTTTAAACCACACCACAGAATTCCAGGCATGTAGTAAGCAACTGTATCATGTCCCATATCAATATTTTAAGGCAGAAAGTTTTATGCAGATTAACCTAAATTTCTTGAGATTAGAAAAGATCAACCCATTCTTGGAATGATTCTGTTATGTGCAGTGGCTGTTAAATCAACTGGTTTGACTTTGGGCGAATCCTAAGGGGGTTATCTTGGCAGACCCCTGATTAGGGGTCTAGCTGCAGTGGAAGCAACTAATACGGGGCCCGAACTAAGAAGTAGTATTTCAAATATTCTAGTAGCTCACCCTCTATGTGGCAACAGGTGCTCTTACTCAAAAAGTGATTCACCCAATCATGAAGAAATATTGAAATGTAGGTCAAAAAGGAGTAGGCACTCGCCATCTGGTTGCATATAGATCAATAAACACATATTAATCCACTCTAAAATTACATATAAAATACACAATAAACTAAAGTAAAATAATTGATTTAAATCCCAAATAAATGACTGTTGACGCTAATGTATTTGTTGTAGTTAGTAATATCCTCTGGTATTTCTATTACTCCAGTGACCATGGACTCGTGTGTCGAGTCCTCGGTGAGATAGCAGCAGTTCAAAAATATAGCAGCAATTGAAATAGCAGCAATTCAAAAATATAGCAGCAGTTGAAATAGTAGCGGTTCAAAGAATAGTTAGTAATGGTTAGTTAACAGTGAGTCCTCAATGTATAGTCACAGTTCAAAAACAGTTGAGGCTCAATTAGTATGTTAATTGATAGTAGCAGTTCATATTAGTAATATTGGCAGTGATAGTTATTAATAGCAGAGGTAAGAATAACAGTGGTTTAATTGGTATGTAGCAGTGTTGGCAGTAGTAGTTAGTAGCAGCAATAGTGATTGGAGTTGGAGTAAATATACTTCAAGTTGTTACTCCATATATGGTTAATATGTATCCACAATCATTATTGTGCATCCATAATCATTGTGGTTTGCAGAGTGTAAGTCTTTTTTAATGATATCCCAAAGGTTTTATGTACTCAGTTTGTTGCTATGTTGCGTTACACTGATTTCGGTAGCGTCCCACTCGATAATCAGTACACTACCCCGCTTGATTATGGTGAATTCACTGCTCATCACTTCTACTCAATGCCACTTGTACTCAATACCTCTCGTGTGTGCTGTACGGCGTCTCACGTGGTTTACTGCTGTTCCGGCTTTGGCGTCCCACGTGACTAGACAAGTGTCATGTTGTTCTCTCTCTCAGTCCGGATCTCTATTGCACATTAATTCCTCTTTGTCATTTTTGCTTAGAAAAGCTTCAATCTCCTTCTTCTTCTGTGTTTCTTGTGGATTTGTTTCAGGTTTTCTAAACGCGTTTCGAAGTTCCCAGACCTCTTCCTCAGTAGCCATGTTTAGAAACACCATAGAACCTCCTTTTAAACTCATTGGGGGTTGCTTGGAAAACCCACCTCGGATCTTGTTGTGGGTTATTTTGGAAGACCCGACATGGAGTTTAATTGAATTGTTTGATTATACAAATATATAATAAGTCTCTTAGTGGTCCTTTTGTACTTGGATAAAGTTCTAAATGACTGGATCCTGAATAAAAAGGATTGCAAGATAGTGGATTTCTGACAAATGAGAGTTACATTGTGAAGTACACTGAGTTTATAATCTAGCCCAGATATTTGATAGTTGTGATAAGTCATGATTGATTTCCCCAAGTTCAGAGGAGGCTCAGTCTGATCTAAATCATTCTGTAGGTAACCTTCTAAAATGACTCAGGTCATTGAGGTTCTGGGGTACAGAGTTACAAGTCTCTACACGGCGACTCAGCTGATCCCATAGAGAAAGTGCAGGCAACTCCATTTGAGGTACCCCAATCTGCAGCAGCCGTTCCCTAATGATGCAACCTCGATGAGCTGGTGCATTGTCATCCATGAAAATGAAATTAGGCATGTGTTGTTCATGCAGAGGGACAATGACTGGATTATTGATGGGCTTGTCACTGTACCATTCACAAAGTGTAGGGCAGTTCTTTATTGACTAGACACACTTGCCCACACTATAACACCACTACCACCAAAGGCTCGTCTGGTGACCACAGTGGCTGATGCATAGCGTTCTTCTTGACGTCTCCAACATCGCTGGCGGCCATCATTTCTGTTCAGCGTGAATCGACTTTCATCAGTGAACAGCACTGTGGCCCACTGGTCCCCCGTCCAGCGTAGATGCTCCCAGGTCTATGCAATACGATGATGCCTGTGTTCAGATACCCTTGCAAGGTGTCTAGCATGCAGACCACACTAAAAGGTCGAATGGTCTGCAGTGACGGTTGGGTACCTCTTACCTCCCTTAAATCTACCTGGAGTTGTGTGGCATTCATCATCAGGTTCTGAAGGGCATTGCTCACAATGAAGAAGTCATCAGTGTGAGATGTGGCCAAAGGACGTCCACTTCTATGCCTTCTATACAGTCGCTCTGTATCTCTGTTGCAACCTAATGATGACATTCTGTGAAACTCTAAGCTCAGTGGCCACTTCCATCTGAGAAAATCCTGCTTGAAGACTTGCAATGGCAAAGTACTGTTGATCAATGTGTTGGTCTCATGATGTCAAAATGTGAACAGCATGATGAGGAGGACTGTTTACATACCAATTCTAATTGAACTAGGAAATTTATTGGGCGATTCATGGTTCAAACTTCTGTTGAATCTTGCCGTTAAGCTCCTTGTTAGAGAACAGCAAGTTGTGCAAAAAGTACTGAAACATTGAACAGTTGGACATATGCATTCAAAAGTTTAGAGAAGTTCACATTACGTTCACCTTTAAAGGTTATAGTGCATTTTAGGTTTATCCTGAAATTTCACCCACAAGCCAAATATCCCTAACTTTGTGAGTAATGTATATGCTGTATGTACATGTCACCACAAATCTCCTCCCCCTAGTTAGCCACAAATTCTGTCAATAAGACATAATTAAAACACAAAGATTACTAGAAAAGCAATCATATAGCACAACATATAGACGAAGTTCGACCGTATATAATATTTCAAAATTGTAACATAAGATCAGTCCTAACATTTGGGTATGTACTGTTTTACATAAAAACCCAAAACATTGCAATTTTGTCAAGTACATTCAGATGATTTGTCTGGCTTTGAATTTAGGGGAACATAGAGAGTTAATTGCTTAATGAGAGAGAGCAATTGAAGGAGAACCCTCCTGAATCGTGAAATTTATTTTGTTACTTGAAGACACTTTCTACTCATGTACCACGGTGAGTTAACGAAAGATACTTTCTACTCATTCACCAAGGTTAAGTGAGCTGAATTGTTTCCTTGTGTTTCCATTTGTACCCTCTCAGGAAACTGGTGCATGCTCATCCTCTACTAATCATGGACACAGTAATAGCTTACTGACTAACTCCAATGCTGGGCCATGCAGATTCTGGACCCTCTTGGTTCTCTGGGGTACTGTAAAAATGGAGAAATAATCCACAGAGAAGATGATTCTCTGGAACATTTGTCTAGTCCTGTGAGGAGTGGAGCACATGTCATAAGTCTCCTTTCCATCTCCAACTCTAGACTAGACTGAGCTAGGGGCGGATCAACACCTAACTTCCTACAGGGCCTGAGGCAGGATTATTAACCCTGACCAATCCGTACAAAAGCTATTCTGGGTATATTACAAGGAACGGATTGAAAACTGTCTGAAGGACCCTGTCCAGAGAGTTATGGTCAATGATTCCTATTCAGAATGGTCCCGGGTTATAAGTGATGTACCCCAAAGTTCAGTGCTGGGTCCTCTATTATTTTATTTATTTATTATTGATATCGAGGACAGGATTAATAGCACCATTTCTATTTTTGCAGATGACACTAAGCTGTGTAGTACTATGGAAGATGTCCATAAAATACAAGCTGACTTGAACAAAGTAATTGGGCATCAACTTGGCAAATGAGGTTCAATGTGGATAAATGTAAAGTTATGCATTTTGGTAGTAATAATCTCCGTGCTTCATATGTCCTAGGTGATGTAACACTGGGAGAGTCACTTATAGAGAAGGATTTGGGTGTCCTTGAAGATGGTAGATTAAATAACAGCATACAATGTCAATCCGCTGCTTCTAAGGCTACCAGGATGTTGTCATGCATTAAACGAGGCATGGACCAGCGGGGCAGGGATATAATATTGCCACTTTACAAAGCGTTGGTGTGGCCTCATCTGGAATATGCAGTTCAGTTCTGGGCACCAGGCCATAGAAAGGATGCACTGCAGCTGAAAAAAGTACAGAGGAGAGCGACTAAACTAATAAGGGCATGGAGGGTCTTGGTTACAAAGAAAGATTTAAAGAATTACATTTATTTAGTCTTGAGAAGCGACGTCTAAGGGGGGACATGATTAACCTATACAAATATATAAATGGGCCATACAAAAAATACAGTGAAAAACTGTTCCAGGTCAAATGCCCTCAAAATACAAGGGGGTACTGCCTCCGACTGGAGAAAAAAAAGTTCAGTCTCCAGAAGCATCAAAACTACTTTGCTGTAAGAACTGTGAATCTGTGGAATAGAATTCCTCAGGATGTGGTCACAGCAGAAACAGTGGACAGTATTATAAAGGCTTTAGATAAATTCTTGAAAGTAAATGACATTAATGCTTATGAAAACGTGTAGATTCGCATCCCCACCAATCCCTTGGTTGAACTTGATGGACTTATGTCTATTGTTGAGCGAACTCAAACTGCAAAGTTCGGTTCCGTACCGAACTTAGCGAGTTTGGGTGCCCCCGAACCTGAACCCAAACTTTGCAGCAAAATTTTGAGTTCGGTGTTCGGGCATTTAATAAAGCTTGTTGAAAGGCTGCACCATCTTTGTACCCCAATACAAAAATTGAATAGTTAATCTGTTTGGTGGGGGACATATAACCATTTTTTGTGTGAGGTACACCTGCACTGCATCCGTGAAAAGGAAATTAATATAGTTAATCCATCTGTTAGATCGGTGGGTGACATATACCCTCTCCCCTGCTGAAAGTGCAAAGTTAGCACCTACAGCCCATGGGCATCTGTCTTTCACCTCACCCCCTTGCAAATCAGCCAAGCAGTCTGAGCCCCAAGTCATGCAGCAGTCTCCTATGCTTTTTGATGACTCTGCTGGTAGGGTTTCCGTGGGCCATCCACCTAGCCCTGCACCAGAAATTGAAGAGATTGAGTGCAGTGATGCCCAACCCCTTTTGTTTCAGGATGTGGACATGGGAGGACCACGGCAGTACGTCTCTGATGATGACGAAACACCACAGGTGCCAACTGCTGTGGCATTCTGCAGTGTGCAGACCGGGCAGGGGTGAAGTGTGGGTGGAAGATGATATGGAGTTTGAAGTCCTAGACCCCACAAGGAATCAAGCTCATGCGAGTGACTTGTGCAGTTCGGAGGAAGAGGTGGTGGTCACACAGTGCCAGCCACACAGCAAAAGAGGGAGCAGGGTGCAAAAGCAGAGTGGCCGTCCCCTAGCCAGTAGGCCTGCTACTGCCCACTGCACCCAGAGACTGAGCACACCAAAGCCAGCTCCAAGGAGTTCCCTGGAGTGGCAGTTCTTCAGACAATGTGCTGACGACAAGACGCGAGTGGTTTGCACGCTGTGCAATCAGAGCCTGAAGCGAGGCATAAATGTTCTAAACCCGAGCACCACCTGCATGACCAGGCATCTAAATGCAAAGCATGAGTACATATCTCAAAAAACACTAAAGATCTCAGGCTCCTCCTGCTCCCTCTTCTGCTGCGGTTTTGGTCTCTTCCTCCCCCTCTGGAGTGACAGTGGCACCTGCCACCCCGCAAACAGAGGATGCGGCAGCAACACCACCACCGTAACCAAGCATCTCCACAATGTCCCATGGACGCGTTCAGCTGTCCATCCCCCAAACACTGGAGAGAAAGAGGAAGTACCCCCCTACCCACCAGAGATCCCTGGCCCTGAATGACAGCATTTCAAAATTACTGGCCTTTGAAATGCTGTCATTTTGTCTGGTGGAGACAGAGACTTTTAAAAACCTTATGGCTGTCCCACAGTACGTGGTTCCCAGCCGCCACTACTTTTCCAGGTGAGCCATCCCTGCACAACTAAGTGGCGGACAAAATCAGGTGTGCACTGCACAATGCCATCTGTGGCAAGGTACACATAACCACCAATACGCGGGCCAGTAAGCATGGGCAGGGACGTTATATCTCCCTAACAGCACACTGGATAAATGCAGTGGCAGCTGGGAGTGAGGCAGATAGCAGTTTGGCGCATGTCCTTCCACCACCGAGGATTGCAGGAAGTTTCTCTTTGCCTCCTGTTGCCTCCTCCTCCTACTCCGCTTCTTTCTCTACCGCCTCCTCATCCGGTCCACGTAACACCTGCACCACCAACTTCAGCACAGCCAGGGGGAAACTACAGCAGGCTGTTTTGAAACTCTTAGGTTTGGGGGAAAACCCCACACCATGCAGGAGCTGTGGACAGGCATGGAACAACAGACCGATGAGTGATTGGTGCCACTGAGCCTTAAGCCCGGCCTGGTGGTGTGCAATAACAGGTGAAATCTCGTAGCAGCTCTGGGCCTAGCCGGTTTGACGCTCATCCCTTGCCTGGCGTGTGTGCTGAATTTGGTGGTGCTGCAGAAACTGCGGGCCGTCTGTGCGTGCTTGCGGCGTTCCCATCCTGCTGCTGCTCACCTGTCTGCGCTGCAGTGTAACTTCAGCCTTCCTGCTCACCGCCTTATATGCAAAGTACCCACAAGGTGAAACTCTACCTTGCACATGCTGGAGAGACTGTGTCAGCAGCAGCGGGCAATAGTGGTGTTTCAGTTGCAGCACGCACTGGTGAGTCGCTCTGCAGAACAGCACCACTTCACCAACGAGTGGGCCTCCATGCTGGACGCATGTACTCCACCCACATGGCCAGTGCTGATGACGCTGTAAGACCGTGTACCAGGGTGGGCTCCCCAGGATACAGCGAAGTCACAAACGAGGGAAGCAACACAGACACCAGCTTTTGTAAAACAGACTTTTTACTATAACGGGATATCAAACACAAAGCCAAATGTAGTGAACATAAAATAAAGTCACATACAATCAGCCCGGAGGGCTAGACCCCTGTGTTGCACAGCACGGCGCCCTCCAATGGTAGCCTGGAAAGGAAAACAATTGCGATAATTTACCTGCTGACTGGTGCAATTAACACAGCCTTGCCGTACCTATTATTACCCTAGGAACAGGAACAATTGTGTGGGGTGCAAGATACGGTTTCGCCTGTGGTGCAACACAGCAGCTTACATTCCTATTGGCTCTACAATATTCCTGAGCGAAGCGCAAAGCTGGATTGAGTTGGTGAGCAGTATGGCAGCTTTCAATTGCGCAATGTCTATTTAAGGAATGGTTTCCTTGTAGTAAACGTGGCAAACACGTTTGGCCTGATCAAACGGAGGCCCCTTTCTATCTAACTACAGGCCTATTCTCAGTCTCTAGGGCGCCAATCTGTAATTGGGTGAGTGCACGCTCTTACCTACCGAGGTCTGCTCTTTTTCCGATTTTGACTTTAAACCGAACTACAAGTCTCTCCAGTAAATAGGAGGCCATGCAGGGTATGTAGGTCTGTTCCACAGCTCTATCAGCCTTCAGGGAAACGATCCTCTCTTTTCTGGACGATATCTGGATACAGGACAGCGATCAGTCACATTAAACTGCAACTCTGGCCACTCCAAGACACACTGACGCCTGGATGCCACCCGATGCTGTTCTCCAGCCTCTCTGTGTCTTTCCTCAAGATGCCTGCCAAGCTCCTTCCTGCTCCTTCTTTAGCTTGTTAACCCCACCTCTCATGCATTTTCAAGTACTGCAGTATGTTAGCTGTGTGGGGAAACAGCGTCCTCTTGTGGTTAAAGAGCAGAATGACAATCCTAATAAATCAATATGCACATAAACAGTGTTCAGACAGTGGTGACTGTTTCTCAATCTCACAACTCCGTCCTTAGCGTTACTATCCCACTTCTATGTCTCATTGAAAAAACGTTTCGGGCGATGATGGAAGAGGATGTGGCACAGGACACTTCCCACAGAGGTCAGCTTGTCATTGCCTCTTGGCAGCCTGGCACACATGAGCGACTACATGCTGCAGTGCCTGTGCAAAGACCGCCAGGTTGCCCACATTCTAACCAGTGCTGATTACTGGGTGGCCACCCTGCTGGATCTCCGCTACAAGGACAACGTGCCGTCCTTAATTTAATCACTGGAGCATGACCGGACGGTGCGCAAATACAGGCGCACGCTGGTAGATGTGCTGCTGATGGCATTCCCACCTGGCAGCTGGGGCTCAGTGGAAGCACAATGAGAAGGCAAAGAAAGAGAAAGAAGTTGCGACCGCAGCTGGGGCACCGCCAGCACCTCAGAAGGGAGGGTTAGCATGGCCAACATGTGGAAAAGCTTTGTCAGCACGCCACAACAACCAGCAACACCAGCTGATACGGAACGTCTTAGCATGAGGCAGCATTTCAGCAACATGGTGGAACAGTACGTTTGCACATGCCTACACATACTGACTGATGGGTCTGCCCCATTCAACTTCTGGGTATCCAAATTGGGCACATGGCCTGAGTTTGCCCTTTACGCCTTGGTTACCTCCTCCTCCTCCACCACCGCTTCCACCTACACTGTCACGTCTACCGCCTCCTCAATATTCTACTCCACTTTGACCTCTGCTTCCTAGTTCAAGATTTTTTATTTTTTTTTGTATTCTATGTTATTTTAAGTCATTTCCCTATCCACATTTGTTTGCAGGGCAATTGTCCTGCTCTTACACCCATTTTGCTTCTTTTTGCAGCCCTCTAGCCCCTATTATGACTTTTTTTTACAGCCGTTTTAGTGCACCAAAGTTCAGGTCCCCATTGACTTTAATGGTGTTTGGGTTCGGGTCAAGTTCGGGTCCTGAACCCAAACTTTGACCCGAAGTTCGGCCGAACCCAGCGAAATTGAACATCCAAGGGCCCACTCATCCCTAGTTATGTCTTTTTTTAACCGTAATAACTATGTAACTATGTAATGATAGATGAGATAACATTAACCACCTCCCGACCGCCTAACGCACCGATGCGTCCGGGAGGTGGTTGATTTATTCCTCCTGGACGCATCGGCACGTCATCTCGCGATACCCGAGATTTCCTGTGAACGCACACAGGCGCGCGTGCTCACAGGAACGGAAGGTAAGCGAGTGGATCTCCAGCCTGCCAGCGGCGATCGTTCGCTGGCAGGCTGGAGATGTGATTTTTTTTTAACCCCTAACAGGTATATTAGACGCTGTTTTGATAACAGCGTCTAATATACCTGCTACCTGGTCCTCTGGTGGTCCCTTTTGTTTGGATCGACCACCAGAGGACACAGGCAGCTCAGTAAAGTCGCACCAAACACCACACTACACTACACCCCCCCGTCACTTATTAACCCCTTATGAACCCCTGATCATCCATGATCACCCATATAAACTCCCTGATCACCCCCCTGTCATTGATCACCCCCCTGTCATTGATCACCCCCCTGTCAGGCTCCGTTCAGACGTCCGTATGATTTTTACGGATCCACGGATACATGAATCCGCAAAACACATACGGACGTCTGAATGGAGCCTTACAGGGGGGTGATCAATGACAGGTGGGTGATCACCCATATAGACTTCCTGATCACCCCCTGTCATTGATCACCCCCCTGTAAGGATCCATTCAGATGTCCGTATGATTTTTACGGATCCATGGATACATGGATCGGATCCGCAAAACACATGCGGACGTCTGAATGGAGCCTTACAGGGGGGTGATCAATGACAGGCGGGTGATCACCCATATACACTCCCTAATCACCCCCTGTCATTGATCACCCCCCTGTCATTGATCACCCCCCTGTAAGGCTCCATTCAGACGTCCACATGTGTTTTGGTATCCATGGATCCGTAAAAATCATGCGGACGTCTGAATGGAGCCTTACAGGGGGGTGATCAATGACAGAGGGGTGATCACCCATATACACTCCCTGATCACCCCCTGTCATTGATCACCCCCCTGTAAGGCTCCATTCAGACATCCGCATGTGTTTTGCGGATCCGATCCATGTATCCATGGATCCGTAAGAATCATGCGGACGTCTGAATGGAGCCTTACAGGGGGTGATCAATGACAGAGGGGTGATCACCCATATACACTCCCTGATCACCCCCTGTCATTGATCACCCCCCTGTAAGGCTCCATTCAGACGTCCGCATGTGTTTTGCGGATCCGATCCATGTATCCATGGATCCGTAAAAAATCATACGGACGTCTGAATGGAGCCTTACCAGGGGGGTGATCAATGACAGGGGGGTGATCAGGGAGTCTATATGGGTGATCACCCCCCTGTCATTGATCACCCCCCTGTCATTGATCACCCCCCCCCCCCCTGTAAGGCTCCATTCAGGCATTTTTTTGGCCCAAGTTAGCGGAAATATATATTTTTTTTTGTTTGTTTTTTTCTTACTAAGTCTCATATTCCACTAACTTGTGTCAAAAAATAAAATCTCACATGAACTCACCATACCCCTCACGGAATCCAAATGCGTAAACATTTTTAGACATTTATATTCCAGACTTCTTCTCACGCTTTAGGGCCCCTAAAAAGCCAGTGCAGTATAAATACCCCACATGTGACCCCATTTCGGAAAGAAGGACACCCCAAGGTATTCCGTGAGGGGCATATTGAGTCCATGAAAGATTGAAATTTTTGTCCTAAGTTAGCGGAATGTGAGACTTTGTGAGAAAAAAACAAAAAAAAAAAATCAATTTCCGCTAACGTATGCAAAAAAAAAAAATTTTTAGGAACTCGCCAGGCCCCTCATTGAATACCTTGGGGTGTCTTCTTTCCAAAGTGGGGTCACATGTGGGGTATTTATACTGCCCTGGCATTTTAGGGGCCCGAAAGCGTGAGAAGAAGTCTGGGATCCAAATGTCTAAAAATGCCCTCCTAAAAGGAATTTGGGTACCTTTGCGCATCTAGGCTGCAAAAAAGTGTCACTTATCTGGTATCGCCGTACTCAGGAGAAGTTGGGCAATGTGTTTTGGGGTGTCATTTTACATATACCCATGCTGGGTGAGAGAAATATCTTGGTCAAATGCCAACTTTGTATAAAAAAATGGGAAAAGTTGTCTTTTGCCGAGATATTTCTCTCACCCAGCATGGGTATATGTAAAATGACACCACAAAACACATTCCCCAACTTCTCTTGAGTACGGCGATACCAGATGTGTGACACTTTTTTGCAGCCAAGGTGGGCAAAGGGGCACACATTCCAAAGTGCACCTTTCGGATTTCGCAGGCCATTTTTTACACATTTTGATTGCAAGGTACTTCTTACACATTTGGGCCCCTAAATTGCCACGGCAGTATAACTACGCCACAAGTGACACCATTTTGGAAAGAAGACACCCCAAGGTATTCCGTGAGGGGCATGGCGAGTTCCTAGAATTTTTTATTTTTTGTCCCAAGTGAGCGGAAAATTATGATTTTTCTTTTTTTTTCTTTTTTCCTTACAAAGTCTCATATTCCACTAACTTGCGACAAAAAATAAAAAATTCTAGGAACTCGCCATGCCCCTCACGGAATACCCTGAGGTGTCTTCTTTCCAAAATGGGGTCACTTGTGGGGTAGTTATACTGCCCTGGCAATTTAGGGGCCCAAATGTGCGAGAAGAACTTTGCAATCAAAATGTGTAAAAAATGGCCTGCGAAATCCGAAAGGTGCACTTTGGAATATGTGCCCCTTTGCCCACCTTGGCCGCAAAAAAGTGTCACACATTTGGTATCGCCGTACTCAGTAGAAGTTGGGGAATGTGTTTTCGGGTGTCATTTTACATATACCCATGCTGGGTGAGAAAAATATCTTGGTCAAATGCCAACTTTGTATAAAAAAATTGGAAAAGTTGTCTTTTGCCAAGATATTTCTCTCACCCAGCATGGGTATATGTAAAATGACACCCCAAAACACATTCCCCAACTTCTCCTGAGTACGGTGATACCAGATGTGTGACACTTTTTTGCAGCCAAGGTGGGCAAAGGGGCACATATTCCAAAGTGCACCTTTCGGATTTTGCAGGCCATTTTTTACACATTTTGATTGCAAAGTACTTCTCACACATTTGGGCCCCTAAATTGCCAGGGCAGTATAACTACGCCACAAGTGACCCCATTTTGGAAAGAAGACACCCCAAGGTATTCCGTGAGGGGCACGGCGAGTTCCTAGAATTTTTTATTTTTTGTCGCAAGTTAGTGGAATATGAGACTTTGTAAGAAAAAAAAAATGTAAAATAAAAATCATCATTTTCCGCTAACTTGTGACAAAAAATAAAAAGTTCTATGAACTCACTATGCCCATCAGCGAATACCTTAGGGTGTCTACTTTCCGAAATGGGGTCATTTGTGGGGGTTTTCTACTGTCTGGGCATTGTAGAACCTCAGGAAACATGACAGGTGCTCAGAAAGTCAGAGCTGCTTCAAAAAGCGGAAATTCACATTTTTGTACCATAGTTTGTAAACGCTATAACTTTTACCCAAACCATTTTTTTTTTTTTGCCCAAACATTTTTTTTTATCAAAGACATGTAGAACAATAAATTTAGCGAAAAATGTATATATGGATGTCGTTTTTTTTGCAAAATTTTACAGCTGAAAGTGAAAAATGTCATTTTTTTGCAAAAAAATCGTTAAATTTCGATTAATAACAAAAAAAGTAAAAATGTCAGCAGCAATGAAATACCACCAAATGAAAGCTCTATTAGTGAGAAGAAAAGGAGGTAAAATTCATTTGGGTGGTAAGTTGCATGACCGAGCGATAAACGGTGAAAGTAGTGTAGTGCCGAAGTGTAAAAAGTGCTCTGGTCATGAAGGGGGTTTTAGCTAGCGGGGCTGAAGTGGTTAAACAACATTAAATAGCATTAAAGGACATCTGTCAGCAGATTTGTACCTATGAAACTGTCTGACCTGTTACATGTGCGCTTGGCAGATGAAGGCATCTGTGTTGGTCCCATGTTCATATTTGCTTGTATTGCTGAGAAAAATTATGTTTTAATATATGCAAATGAGCCTCTATGAGCAATGGGGTCGTTGCTGTTACTCTGCAACTGCTTTGCCCTGTGCACTTTGATTGACAGGGCCAGGCATGATGATGTTTTTACTGCCTGGCCATGACTTCTAAAGTGCATAGGGCGCGGCAGTTGCCGAGAAAGTGGAGCCTCATAGCTGTAATGGCAACACCCTATTGCTCCTAGAAGCTCATTTGCATATATATATATAAACTTAATTTATCTTAGCAATGTGGGCAAGTATGAACATGGGACCAACACAGATACCTTCAGCTGCCAAGTGCGCATGTAATAGGTCAGCCAGTTTCATAGGTACAAAACTGCTGACAGATGCACTTTAAATAACATAGTACATAAGGCCGAAAAAAGACATCTGTCCATCCAGTTCGGCCTGTCATCCTGCAAGTTGATCCAGAGGAAGGCAAAAAACCTGTGAGGTAGAAGCCAATTTTCCTCATTTAAAGAGGAAAACAATTCCTTCCCGACTCCAATCAGGCAATCAGAATAACTCCCTGGATCAACGACCCCTCTCTAGTAGCTATACCCTGTAATATTATTACACTCCAGAAATTCATCCAGGCCCCTCTTGAATTATTTTATTGTACTCACCATCACCACCTCCTCAGGCAGAAAGTTCCATAGTCTCACTGCTCTTACCGTAAAGAATCCTTTTCTATGTTTGTGTAGAAACCTTCTATCCGCCAGACGCAGAGGATGTCCCCTTGTCACAGTCACAGTCCTGGGGATAAATAGATGATGGGAGAGATCTCTGTACTGACCCCTGATATATTTATAAATACACTGAACAAAAATATAAACGCAAAACTTTTGCTCCTATTTTGCATGAGCTAAACTCAAAGATCTGAAACATTTTCTACATACACAAAAGACCCATTACAAATATTGTTCACAAATCTAAGTCTGTGTTAGTGAGCACTTCTCCTTTGCCGAGATAATCCATCCCACTCATCAAGGTGCTGATTAGACAGCATGAATATTGCACAGGTGTGGCTCAGAATGCCCACAATAAAAGACCACTCAAAAATGTGCAGTTTGATCGCACAGCACAATGCTACAGATGTTGCAACGTTTGAGGGAGCGTGCAATTGGCATGTTGCCCGTTCAATGAATGTTCATTTCTCTACCATAAGCCGTCTCCAAAGGCGTTTCAGAGAATTTGGCAGTACATCCAAACAGCCTCACAACCGCAGACCACGTGTAACCACCCCAGCCCAGGACCTCCACATCCAGCATGTTCACCTCCATGATCGTCTGAGACCAGCCACCCGGACAGCTGCAGCAACAATCGGTTTGCATAACCAAAGAATTTCTGCACAAACTGTCAGAAACCGTCTCAGGGAAGCTTATCTGCATGCTCGTCATCCTCATCGGGGTCTGGACCTGACTGCAGTTCGTCATCATAACCGACTTGAGTGGACAAATGCTCACATTCGATGGCGTCTGACACGTTGGAGAGGCGTTCTGTTCACAGATGAGTCCCAGTTTTCACTGTTCAGGGCAGATGGCAGACAGCGTGTATGGCGTCGTGTGGGTGAGTGGTTTGCTAACGTCAACTTTGTGGATAGAGTGGCCCATGGTGGCGGTGGGGTTATGGTATGGACAATGAACACAGGTGCATTTTATTGATGGCATTTTGAATGCACAGAGATACCGTGACGAGATCCTGAGACCCATTGTTGTGCCATTTATCCACGACCATCACCTCATGATGCAGCATGATAATGCATGGCCCCATATTGCAAGGATCTGTACACAATTCCTGGAAGCTGAAAACATCCCAGTTCTTGCATGGCTATCATACTCACTGGACATGTCACCCAGAGGAGTAGACCATCATTCCATAGGCCACAATCAACAACCTGATCAACTCTATGCGACGGAGATGTGTTGCACTGCGTGAGGCAAATGGTGGCCACACCAGATAGTGACTGGTTTTCTGCTCCCCTCCCCCTCCAGTAAGGCAAAACTGTGCACATTTCAGAGTGGTCTTTTATTGTGGGAAGTCTAAGGCACACCTGTGCAATATTCATGCTTTCTAATCAGCACCTTGATATGCCACACCTGTGAGGTGGAATGGATTATCTCGGCAAAGGAGAAGTGCTCACTAACACAGATTTAGACAGATTTGTGAACAATATTTGAGAGTAATGGGTCTTTTATGTATGTAGAAAATGTTTCAGATCTTTGAGTTCAGCTCATGCAAAATGGGAGCAAAACCAAAAGTGTTGCGTTTATATTTTTATTCAGTATAGTTATTAGATCGCCCCTTAGTCGTCTTTTTTCTAAAGTGAATAACCCTAATTTTGATAATCTTTCTGGGTACCTTAGTCCACCCATTACAGTTATTACTTTTAGTTGCCCTTCTCTGAACCCTCTCCAGCTCTGCTATGTCTGCATTGTTCACAGAAGCCCAGAACTGTACACAATACTCCATGTGTGGTCTAACTAGTGATTTGTAAAATGGCAGGACGATGTTCTCATCACGGGCATCTATGTAACTTGAACAGTTTGCAAGTACCCTGGTCTAGGTTACTGCAACTGTAACACAACCAAACATAAGCAAGGCTACTTTCACATATTGGGATTGGATGTGCTGTTAGTATCGCCTAAATGACCTGTCATGTAGCACTCTACAGCTGATAACTTAATACAATAGGAGTGAGTGCTTCCCCCCCCCCCCCTATATTGCCCTTTCCTCTATTAGGTGGTATGATGATGATTTTGGGTTAGTTCTTGCAGTTGTATTACAATTAGTGCAAGAAAATAGTTTAGCAATGTCAGGGCCAATTCTAGCGTTTCTGCTGCCTGTGGTTAAAATTGAAATGCCCCCCCTCCAAATGTTCAATCCAACCCCTCACCGCAGCCATACTGTTAAAATGGACTTTACATACAGCACTGTAACACATACAGGAGACTATAGCACCACATACCTCTTATATCCAGTGATGTCTCCTCTGATGTAGACATTTTCTTTCCTCATTTTCTCCATTCGGACCAGACCACCTTGACAAATAATTTGAGCCACGTCTAATCTTAGTAGAGTTTGACACAATTACATCTTATATTCCTCCCTTTTACATCCGAACATTGACATGCATGCATGCCTGCTGCTACCCCCATTACTGTGCCCACTGTGATCCCCAATACTATACTGTATTATAGTACACTAGAGGAAGTCACTGAATGGTAATAGTGCTCACAGACTGACCCCAATAGTAATAGTGCCCCCTACAGTACCCCAAATAGCAACCCCATTAGTAGTAATGCTCCCCATGTTATGCCGAATAATAATGGCCCCAAAGTACCCACAATACTAATCATAGTTATAATGCCCCCCCCCAGTATTTATGCTGCAGTGCCCTCCTGTATTATAATGCCCCTGTAGTGCAACTGCATATAATGCACCCCCCTGCCCATATGTATAATTCCACCTGTATTATAATGCCCCCTATAGTGCCAGGATGTATAGTGCTCTCACCTAACCCCCTCCATAGTATAATGCTCCCTTTGTAATAATAGTATATACAATGACCCCCTCTGCAGTATATAAAATGCCCACCTCTGTAGAATTCTCCCTCTCTAGTATATATTATGTCCCCCTCTGTATTATATATAGTTCCCCCTCTGTAGTATATAAAATGCCCCTTCTGTAGAATGTTCCCTGTTTAGTATATAGAATGACCCCCTCTGTATTATGTAGAATATATATTATGTAGTATATATGATGCCCACCTCCGTGAATGCCCCCCTCTAGTATATGTAATGGCCCCCTCTGTATTATATATAGTGCCTCCCTCTATAGCAGTGATGGCTAACCTCCGGCACTCCAGTTGTGCTGAAACTATGACTCCCAGCATGCTTTATTTATTTCTATGGAGCTCTGAGAACAGCCAAGCAAGGGGGCATCTTGGGAGTCGTAGTTTTACCACAGCTGGAGTGCCGGAGGTTAGCTATCACAGCTCTATAGTATATAAAATTATCCCTCCTGTAGAATGCTCCCTGTGTAGTATATAGAAT